>NC_140947.1:34989843-35589843 GCF_014529385.1 Adiantum capillus-veneris
AAAAA
This sequence comes from Adiantum capillus-veneris, assembly GCF_014529385.1. Classification (NCBI taxonomy): domain Eukaryota; kingdom Viridiplantae; phylum Streptophyta; class Polypodiopsida; order Polypodiales; family Pteridaceae; genus Adiantum; species Adiantum capillus-veneris. The sequence goes on from NC_140947.1 coordinate 34,989,849, forward strand.
TTAGAGTCTTGATTGTGACGAGTAGGAGCCTTTCGCCACCACTTTGGGTCCATCACTTTTTCAGGCTCCATGCAATACAAGCATGGAGACTTTTCCATGGCACCCATTCCACAGTTATACATACACTTCAGTGTTTTGAGGTCACCTGCAAGATGCCATTGAACTTGAAAGTCTCCTCTCCCATCTACAGCCAATACCTCTCCTCGATTCATTTGCCTATCAATGATATCTGGAATAGGGGTTTGATGAAACACCCAAAATAAAATGTCATGGTGTTGACCGCTGGGTCAACAACACAACATAACTCAAGTTTCGTACCAAAGTCTTATCTTTTGTGAGTTATGAAATGCTGCGGATTATGGCTATAAACGTCATTTGTAATGAGTAGTTATTCTAGTTTCAGAAGCCGGGGTGCAATGGCACTTCCAGATTGTAAATACAAAGCCATTTGACCCTTTCAACCCCATTTTTGGTTAAACCTAAGGTAGCCTTAGTATATAAGGTACCTAGGTCATTTTGTAAAAAAGACTTTTATCATAATCAAAACTTAGCACTGCCGTCTACTGTGTGAGAGAGAAAGAGAGTGAGCGTGAGCTTCATCCTTTTGCTACGCTCGGCTCGCTCAACACATTGGAGATCCGACTGCACCATTGCTGTAGGCTCGAGGAGAGCTACGCGACGACGCCAAGCATTCCACGTGAGACAAAGCGCACACGTGGACGCATCTACGAGCTATTTGTGGCCGTAAGTGTATCAAACGATGTCTGTTTTCTGCGTGCTAGTAGTCTATAGAATCGTGGCGACATAAGCTACGCATAGGAACTCATAAATTTCAGTTTTGGGCACTTTCAAAATTCGGCTCTCTCATCCTACGCGTTTTTCGCAGATGGGTTTAGAGTGAGGGTTTTGAGTGTAGAAGCTTAGGGACAGGTGTATCCTAGTGAGGGGATGGTGTTCCTTAAATTTCGTACAAATCTGGCATGATTAGGCGAGTTACCTTTAGTATGTGTGTATGTGGCTAGGTGGTGTAGTTGAGAGCAGTGAGGTTCTTGATTGTGGTTTAGTTGGCCTTCCTGAGTGTTGTATGTGTAGGATGGTCTCAGCCTGACAAGCTTAAGAGATTTCCTCCGTGTGCCTATCGTGTCATCTGTGTCCTCGATTGACATTATGTTGATCTAGGTAGTGTTTGCATGCACTTCATGGGTGTGTGAGTCGCTCCCCGTCCAACATTGGTGCCACTGCCGGTGACACAAGGACCTAAGTAGGTTTCCTACTAACACTCGTGTGATGGTTGCTTGATTTAGTTTCGGCTAAAGAAAGCGTTTTTCTTAAGTGGATCCGGAAGAGGATATTCCGCGATCAAGTGGATAGCTAGGAAGCGTGTGTCTTGCCGAGGGTCTGCGACTAGATAGGTTTAGTTAGGATCTGTGGATTAGAGTAGTTGTTGGTGGTTGAGTGATTTGTGAGGTGATAAAAGCGTTTACTAGTCCGTGTGTGGCAGTGAAGTGTTTTTCTACTCATAGATGCAAAACCCCATATGATTTGTAGGAGTAGCTTTAGGTAAGTGATCCGATTCTGATCTAGAGCTATTCAGCATTGAATTATTTGCTAAAGTGCTTGATTGCATTTGAAATCACGAAAAAAGTGCTTTTGAGGGTAAAAATGCATTAAACAAGCTTTTGTGGATATTTTTGTATGGCTGACTGATGCTGTGCATATAAAAGAGCATTTGCAATGGTTCTGTGAAGAAAACCTGCAATTCTGTAAACATAGACATCCTACGCGTAGGATGTCTCAAGGGGGTTCTGGAGACCAAATTTGAAAATTCTGACTGCACCAGTGGGTTCAGAGGGTAGGTTTTACCCTAGTAACATATTGACTTGGGTATTTTTCCCTATTTTTGTTGACCAAAAGCCAAAAGGCGGAGTCAGAAAACGTAAAATTTCAGAAAAGGCTTAAATTGAGTGATTTTTGCATGTTTTTGCAATTGTGAAGCATACTTGCACTTGCTGAGAGCATAAGGAAGCATCAGGGACACTTCAGTCTCAAAAAATCAGCAGTAGACATCCTACGCGTAGGATGCCTACAGGGTGATCTGGTGGAAATTTTGAAAATTTGAGGTTACCAGTGTGTTTAGAAGGTAGGTTTTACCCTATTTTCACATGGAAAGTGGAAATTTGACCAAATTTTGACAGATCAAAGCCAAAAGATGAGAATTGCCAGACATCCTACCCAAATTGTGTCCAAGGCCTAATTTTGAGACCAAAACATAGGATGACTTCATGTGCATGTTATAAATGATGTTTTGAGTGCATGTGATAAATTTCATCTCATTTGGGTCAGTAAAAGGAAGATTGAACAGACTTTAGCATTTTTTACTGAAAAAGGCAAGAATAGCTAGTTTTGGGGTCTTTTGACATCCAAATCTAAGCATAGCACTGGGTTACTGACATCAAGGGGAAGCTGTGGGACAAGTCTGGGGTCAAACAGGCCAAAAAGACATCCTACGTGTAGGATGTCTTCTGTGTGATTTTGGACTCTAAACAAAATTCTGAGCATACCACAGTGATCAGCACCTTAAGGAGAGTCTGTGGTTCAAATTTGGATTCATTCTGAGCAGTTAGACATCCTACGCGTAGGATGTCTAAGGCATGATTTTGAAACCAAAATTCTATTGTGACTATATTATGCTGTTGTATAGCCTTAGGCAAGCCTCCTAGTCACATTTGGTCCAATTTGGAGTTGATTTGACTTGGGAATTCATCAGAATAGACATCAAGCTTCTGAAGAAAATTCTTGATCATTTGATCAACCTATAGGTGCCAGAATCAAAAAGTAAAAATAGCTGTGAGTTTAGCACATCAAGGGGAAGCTACAGTGCAAGTTTGAGCTGAAACAGGGCAAAAAGACATCCTACGCGTAGGATGTCTCCAGTGTCATAAAGTGGTCAAAATTCTACTTTGGCCATATAGGTGTTCTAAGTGTCTCAAGGATTCCAGAACTTTTTTCAAAAGTGAATTTGGACCTTGTTTGGCCTATCTACCAAGCAAAGACAAGAATTGTCAGACATCCTATTCTGGGAGTGTACTAGAAGCTCTTGCAGCCTAAATCTTGACCTATTGGCATCCAAATTCAATTCTAAGCATACCATTGTGTTGCTGAGCACTAGGAGAATCTTGGGATCAAGTTTGGACAAAATCTGAGCAGTTAGACATCCTACGCGTAGGATGTCTCCAGCTTGATTTAGAACTCCAAACCAACCTATGAGCACACCACTGTGATCAGCATATCAAGGAGAAGTTGGGGTGAAAATTTCAAGTCATTCTGAGCAAAAAGACATCCTACGTGTAGGATGTTTCAAGGCCATTTTTAGGTCCAAATGAAATTATGAGCATACCATTGTGTTGCTGAACTTAAGGGGAGTCTCTGGACCAAATTTTGTTAAATTCTGAGCATATAGGGTCAGTTTTAGGGTAGTTTTGTCTCTAGGCCAGTTTTAGGGTCCAATTGTAATTTTGACCATACAGAAGTGTTCACAGTGTCACAAAGATCCCAAATCTTCTTTTAAATTTGAATTTGGACTCATTTTGACCATTCTAAACTGCATTTCACTGTTTTGGCCATAACTTTCACAAACGGTATCGAATCGGAAAAGTTTTTATATCAAAATGTAGCCTGAGAGCGGCTCTACAGATCTTAGAGCAAAACTTGAACTAAATGCATGCCGACGGCAATTATTTAGTTCAACTTTGAAAAAAACATCGTTTGAGGCCTCAAAATTCATCCGGAAATCAGGGGTGTCTAAAAGCGACAATTTACGAGAATTGTGACGAAACGGTTGCGGTTTTGGACATAGTTTCGACTTTTCCCTAACCAAAGCACTTGAACACAGTGGACTAAGTGTACTTGAACCAAGAAAAAGCTCTTAAGCCTAGAAATCATGTCTACCCTAGATTCAAACGCAGCTTATACAAGCTTGGAGATCCCGACAATAGAGGAATATCCTCCCACAATGGATCTTCCAAACTTGCAATTGATAAAGATCCATCTTGTGGAGAGAGTTTGGATGATTGGTCATGAGAGTGAAGGACTATATAGATACATTGACGACAATGAGGTCAATCTTTATAGGTGCTCAAATCCATACCTAGAAGAGATAACGGATTACAAGCTCTTATATGTTTACACATACGGAGTCGACTGTCAATGGAGATCTATAGTTGTCGACAAGTATGGACGAGAATACAGAGTTGTAGAAAGCACAAATCCACATACTGTACTAGAAAGAGGTGGATATTTGGTCAATGAAGGACCACAAATGCCTCCACCAAACACGAGAATCCCTATAGGAATTCCAAGAAGAGAGCCACCAGGATTCCCTTCAAGAGCGATAACAAAAGAAGGATTGGGAGAGTCTCTGGTTAGACTTGTAGACAATCGAGGAGTTAGACCATCCCAAGTCCAGAAATGGGTAAACCAAAAATACTCCAGAGATAAAGATCCGAGAGATCACGTAACGGCTTTTAGAAGAGTGATTAGAGCAGAGGAAGTTTCAGATTTTGCGACACAGTTCGCGGGATTTGGATTGACTGTAGAAGATGATGCAGCTACATGGTTCGAATCGGTGGAAAAATGGGATTTTGAGACCCTAGATGAGCTGTTTGAGGAGTTTATTGAAGAATTCTCACCAAAGACATTACTCACAACACGGTCTTGCAAATCCATAGATTCAAACAAAAAGAGGATGAATCAGTACGCAAAGCATCATTACGGCTCAAGAGATATGTTAAGCTCTGTTTGAGAGCAGAATTACCTACGCAAGCACGACTGATGCTGATCTTTATCCAGGGAATGAGACATGCGGGCCTTTAGAAGGATCTGCATATGATAAGGAGGATGACGCTAAACGAGTTGATCAAAGAAGCTCTTTATCTAGTGGATAACTGTGAGGCATACAAAGAAAAGGACTTGGAGAGTCAAGGAGATGACACATCCTCTCAGCACAGTGTTTCACAGATAAGTGAGTCCATTGCCAAGCCAACGGCACCTATTGATCAAGAAAAGCTTATCGACGACTTGGTCAAGAGGTTGATTCCTCTTGTAAGGTCTGATTTGGGAGAGCTGAAGTGGTGTGAAATTGAGAGAAAATGGATGAACCATACGGGGGAAGAGTGCTATTATAGCATGGAAAATGCTAGGGAGAGGTATGTACAACCTATTCCAGAAGCACCTACTCCACCTAGATACATTACGGGGAATGTGCCAGGACAAGTAGGAGTTTTAAGGCCACAGCTTGAAGGCCACACCTTGTCTTAGGACAACAACCTCCGCTGCCAGGTGCTAGAATGCCGGTAGAATGAGATACATGCCAATGATGGAAGCACCAAATAAACCAACGCCAGTGACAGCTACAATGTGGTATAGCAACCAAAGTGAGTACTACCCTTCGAAGCAACAAAATGTGAGAGAAACACATGGAGTGGTGAGGCCGGTACAACCTCCACCTCCTGGGTTTCAGTCGAAAGAAAGAAGGTATGAAATGACGAAAGGACATTGTGATTCATTGCAAATAGCGGCTTATCTAGGTCAAAGCTTGCTTATAGCCAAGAGGAAATGCTAAAAGAATCTCCTCAACCAGAGACAGATTGTCACAAAAGTCGTGACAACCACTTGGTCAAACAATGTCCTCATACGGAGATCACTGAAGTAAATGCCTATTGTCTTGAGTGTGGCATCACTCACTTAATCCCCGATTGCCCGAAAAACCCGAACAATATCAGGAAGATCACGACAAATGTATCAGGGATTGTTCACCTACCTAGTAGCTCAGAATGTCGTACCAGTTCAAGTGGTGACGAGAGCACAAGCTCAAAAGAAAGCCGATGAGAATCCAGAGACAAAGAACACGAAAAGTGACATGAGTCCAAAGACAGATGATGGACCAAAGACAGACGCACCTAGTTAGAAAATCAAGAGCAAATGAAATAGCTGGAAATCTAGAAAGACTAGGATGAAAGCACGCAGGGAACGAGAGCAAAAATCCCTAGTTGAGAAGCTTACCGAAGCTGAGGAGAAGATAAAACAACATGAGGAAAAGGAGGCACCTTCTCTTACACAGATGGTTAAACCTCTAGAAGAACCATCCATGGATGAGAAACCGAGAAGTGCTAGTTCAGGAGGATCTGTGTTGGCAGAGAAGGTTAATGAGACATTAGATACCCTCTTGAAAGACTATGATGTGAGGCTCAAAAACAACCAAACCCAAGAACACACGTGGATGACATATCCCTATGCGGAACTAGAAAAGCAAAGGTTTGAAATGTGCCATAAAATGATTCAAACAGCCCAAGATTTACTAGAACCACCAGGTGCAAAACCTAAGGATGTGATCCGTGTCATGCCTACACAAGTAATCCCACCAAACCAGGAACTAAAAGAGCCAAATTCTAGTCATGAGCACAGACCAAAACTCAAAGACCCAGCATTAGAACCAAGGATAGTATTGAACACCACGGATAACTCTTCTGAGGGATTTCACCAAGCTATACCTAAGGATTGTAAAGAGATAGATAGTCTTGGAATTGTGGAAACAAGTCAGAGAGGCCAATGAAGCCGATGACCTAAGAAGACGAGTAGACAAGACTGGTGATGAACGAGGAGTGTTTCTACCACCAATAGAGGAATTTGAGGCTGGATCTCAAATGAATCTAGACGTGCGATCGTATTGGGGCGAAAATGGATCTGTACAATCTATGGATAGTCAACCCCATTCGCTAAGAACACTACCGTCCTACATGGGAGAGTACGAGACCAAGTCAGATGTGGTTGTAGTCCCATCAAAGAGACCAAGTCAGATGTGGTTGCAGTCCCATCAAAGAGACTGTCTCCCAACAAGGCCATCGATTCAAAGGGGCCAGTAGATATTCTATCTACCCTAGTCACCTGTACAATAATGTTAGCCGAGTTGCTCAGAATAAGACCAAACATGTGGGCTAATGTGGGTAAATGTCTAGAGAAATTTGGTGTAAAAACCCCAATGACTCAAATTACGGAAGGCATCAAAGAGCTTGAAATGCCTCAACTAAATACTAGGCCAGTGCCATTAAACAAGGTAGGTGAGTATTACGAGGGAGAAGATGGAAACACCACCCTTCCTGTGGAATTCAATAATGTAAAAACCATGGCAATCCTTGACAGTGGAGCTGGCGTGGCCATTGCAACCAAAGAAGTTTGGAAAAAATGGGGAAAACCTGCCTTGATATCCACACGAATGACCCTGTAGCTTGCAGACAGACACAAAGAAAAGCCCCTAGGACTGCTAGAAAAAGTACTTGTTACTTCTTGTGGCATTGAATATGAATACACTTTTGCTGTTGTTGACTTTGGCAAGAAGAACAACTATGACATCATTCTGGGAAGACCATTCATGCGACAATTGAAAATGGTCCAAGATTGGGGTTATGACCATATATACCTGAGACATATGGAAACCATAACAAAGGTAAACTTGAGGGACCATAGCTATAGGGATGTGACGAGAACACCGGTTGAGGAGTTTGATTCCGCCACAGTAGCAGGATCAGAACTTCCAGCTTGGTTAGGTAAGCCTAAAGAACTGTGGATGTGTGGAGCTTCACAATGTGGCAGCTTGAAACGTGAGGAATGTATCCTAGAGCGGGTTATAGAGGATAAGGACTATATCCCAGAACCATTTCCTGAAGGAAAGTTAGAGCCTTTTGGATGGGAACGCATCTTGGCTACTCTGGACGTGTGCACCGTGGAGGATGCTCCCACAACAAAGTTTTGTGATGAAAATGGCTATGATGTCGTTCCTTATTTTGCAGTGAGTGTAATCCAAGAAAACGAAGAGAACCAGACATCAACAAGCTCTCAAAATAAGGAGCAAACAAAGAAATGTGGAGAATCAAAAGATGAAGAAGACGACGAGTTCTATGACTTTGTAGAACACTTCGAGCTTCAAGAAGATCAACGACCCGAGAATCAATGTCATCGCTACACGAATAAAGTGCATCAAAATTGGATTCCAAAGTCCTCGGTGAAGACACAGCCACCACAAGCATCCTTATACATGGCTCCTAATAAGGATGCAAAGACTCAGCTAGGAGGAATACGACCAGAGCAACGAGCTAACAATGCTCTAATCAATGGGCTAGAAAAGTCCTCCAAGAAACTACCACCCACGAGCAAACATACAGTAACTTTCCACTACCAACCAAAAAACCAAGGGAAAGTACAAGAAGTCAACCTTGTTGAGAATAGTAGCGATAGTGATGAATCTTACGACATCCCCTATCATCAACTCAGGCCATCACTATCACCAAACCCTTCAGCAACAACCATGACAGGTCAAAAGAACAAGACAACAAGTCAAAGCCAAAAAGCTCGACAAATTTGGATACCAAAAGCCAGATCAGCCAAAAACAGATATGGATCAAGAAGACAAAGATCTCTAATGACAAATTACAAGATCCAACACCAAAACAAAAACAAGGAAAGCGTGCACGAACGGGTAAGAATATCACAAAGTCGCAAGCTTTCACAACTCAGGTTTGGGCTCCAAAGAAGTTGATTCAAGCACAAAAAAGTCAGGAATTCATTTGGATTCCAAAACAACCACAATATTAACTTTCAAAGCCTGAATCCCATCCCCAACCAAGCATACAAGGGCTCAAGCAAAGACCACTGTTGACTCACACAACAAAAAGGTGGATCCCAAAGATGTCTCTTCAAACACAAACGAAGCACGGGCAAGTATGGGTTCTCAAACGAGCGTCAACAACAAAACAGCCAATAATCGCAAAGAAATGGGTCCCAAAGAAGAACAACAAAACTGTTGTCAGTGCATCGCCGCTTGAATTCTTACAATTCTTCCTACGATTACAGTACAGTTAGAAGAGAGCAAGTCGCTTCAATCAAGCAATGATACAGGAGCTTCAAAGACCATTACATTGCTTAGAATAGGAAGCCTCGCCAACAAATGCCAATAAGCAAATTGCTTATACCCACATCTTGCACAACATAAATCTTTTCCATGCATTGACTGTGTATGCATAATAGGGCTACATTACAAGGCCTGCATAGGCACAACTTTTAATTGCCCAAGCACAACACATACCCTTTGCGATACCCTGTTGTAAAGGATGACTCCAAATAGGAAGGGGGGAGGCATTCTGAATGCGGACCTAACATTATGACTATTAGAGGGCAATGTTTTGTGAGAGGCATTGAATTTTTGCGTTTTATTGTGATAATTTTTTGACGAAATTTAGAGTATATGCCCTCATAGTAGTGTTACAGAGGAGTATGGGGACAAAATCCATATATGAGCCCCTAGGGACATGTGTATAGTGTACATAGCATTTAGATTTCTATTTGAATGATTTTTCTTTTGTTAAGTTTTTTAAAGATCTTCTTTGTTTATTATTAAGAAAAAAAAATAAAAATCCATAATCCACATGAAGAAAAGACTGACGAGAGGCCTGAGCACTACAAAGAGAAGAAGGTACAGGGAAACGATGAAACTTCACGAAGTATGTCTTAGCAGCCACTACAACAACCGAAGACCTTGTCACAAAGCAGTGTCAACAGGCAACCGACAAGTCCTAAAAGTCAGAGTCGAGTAGATAAGCCACAAAATGAGTGAGGTGTTAGTCCAAAAGCTTCAAGTAATATTCTCTGTGGTCTAAGCGTCTTAGCTATTCTAGGTACTTCTCAACCTGGAAGAGTTGAGCATATTTACGTTGTGTCGCTCATGCTGGTATAGGTGAGCAAAAGAGTCGAAGTCTAAGTACTTAAGTCTGGTGAAGTGAAGGAGAAGGTCCAAAAGACACTCACGTACTGAGCATAGTGAGATACGAGTGGAGAAACTTCTACATCGAAGACCCTTCTTGGAAAGGTGGAAGCTATTGACACATCTTTTGATGTCGCATGTGCTACATTTATTCCTCGAAACACCCATCATCTCCTTCTTTCACATTGCATGCTTTTGTTGACAAATTTCTCATATGCATATAGAGTGTCCCATTATTGGCACTTGCATCAGGCACTCTTTCCGTGTTTCACCCAAGCACTCACCTTTCATAAACATGTACTTCACGTTCAACTGCTCAACTCCAATAAGAGCGTATACCAAAGGCATTTTTTTCCCACCGGGTTTTTTCCCTTTGGTCATCCAGGTTTTAGACCCTAATCTAAAGACACCTATCACCATCCTCTTGTACATACTCCTTCTACATCAAAAATAAAGAAATGCTACTCAAATCATTTGACAAATGAATTGGAGCACCAATTTCAGATCATAGCATACTTCTCCTCAATGGCGAGTCGAAGAATGGCCTACAATGACAAAGCTGCAGACAACACTAACAACATGAATGCACAGGAACAAAGAAGTCCCCAATGAAGAAGAGAAGACATAAAAGTAATCAGAGGATCTCAAAAGCTTGTCCTTGATAATGCACATCGAATTCTCGGTAGGGTTTTGAACCTCAAATTAGAATAATTAAGTCCTAGATTCGGCCTGACAGACAGACTTTGCATTGGAGTGCAACTTGGCCTAAAGAAGTTAAGGGTTTAGCCATACAATTTCTACAAAATCCTTACAAAGTTGTCATTGGCTCACAAGATTAGAAAGCCAATCACTCAATTCTACAGATTGTAGAAGTTGTTTCTGAGAATCACAAATACTCCGAATTGACAAATTTGCTGGAGCAAGTGATGGATGGAGCTTTCTCTATCCATGATGATAAGAGTCAAGTTAAACGACATTGGGTTCTTTTTGAATTTAGATCTGGCAGTAGACCTATAATGACAGAAACGGATGCTGTAGCTCGGAGCGTGGATGTGAAAGACATAAAGTTCGTCATCAATTATGATTTTCCTGAATCATGCGAAGACTATGTACATCGGATTGGACGAACAAGACAAGCTACTACAAAGGCTATAGTCTATACTTTCTTTACAACAACAAAACGACAGCAAAGACCACATCGCCATCGACAATCAGGTCATGTCGGGGACGACATGAACGCGGAAGGGGGGAATGTTGACCGCTGGGTCAACAACACAACATAACTCAAGTTTCGTACCAAAGTCTTATCTTTTGTGAGTTATGAAATGCTGCGGATTATGGCTATAAACGTCATTTGTAATGAGTAGTTATTCTAGTTTCAGAAGCCGGGGTGCAATGGCACTTCCAGATTGTAAATACAAAGCCATTTGACCCTTTCAACCCCATTTTTGGTTAAACCTAAGGTAGCCTTAGTATATAAGGTACCTAGGTCATTTTGTAAAAAAGACTTTTATCATAATCAAAACTTAGCACTGCCGTCTACTGTGTGAGAGAGAAAGAGAGTGAGCGTGAGCTTCATCCTTTTGCTACGCTCGGCTCGCTCAACACATTGGAGATCCGACTGCACCATTGCTGTAGGCTCGAGGAGAGCTACGCGACGACGCCAAGCATTCCACGCGAGACGAAGCGCACACGTGGACGCATCTACGAGCTATTTGTGGCCGTAAGTGTATCAAACGATGTCTGTTTTCTGCGTGCTAGTAGTCTATAGAATCGTGGCGACATAAGCTACGCATAGGAACTCATAAATTTCAGTTTCGGGCACTTTCAAAATTCGGCTCTGTCATCCTACGCGTTTTCTGCAGATGGGTTTAGAGTGAGGGTTTTGAGTGTAGAAGCTTAGGGACAGGTGTATCCTAGTGAGGGGATGGTGTTCCTTAAGTTTTGTACGAATCTGGCATGATTAGGCGAGTTACCTTTAGTATGTGTGTATGTGGCTAGGTGGTGTAGTTGAGAGCAGTGAGGTTCTTGATTGTGGTTTAGTTGGCCTTCCTGAGTGTTGTATGTGTAGGATGGTCTCAGCCTGACAAGCTTAAGAGATTTCCTCCGTGTGCCTATCGTGTCATCTGTGTCCTCAATTGACATTATGTTGATCTAGGTAGTGTTTGCATGCACTTCATGGGTGTGTGAGTCGCTCCCCATCCAACACATGGTCTTCTTTCTTTACCTGCAAGATCAATTCTTATGAGATACGAAAAATAAATCTAAAATTTAGGTACAATAGAGGGCTTGCTAGAGCTGCAAAATTGGAGATAACTGGATTACCTGAAATGCACCAAGCCACCATATGTTTGTTTTTGATTGAACACTGAAGTAGGAAGGGTCATCAGTGGGACATTTGGAAAGAGCCCTATTCATTAATGTGATTGTAACTCACTCTAGCTTCTTCTCTTTAAGAATCTCACACTCATCTAGCTTCAAAACAAAATGTAGAACGCCACCCGTCTCTTCGAATGTGATATTCTAGAACTCTACCATTGTAGTTTGCAACAAAGTGAGGTCCATGAAGATATTGTCGTACTCATCATAAGTGACAATAGTTCCCTAGGAGCTATAAATATCTTGAATATGAAATGGACATCCAATGAAGTCTATCTATTCATTATTGAGCTGTAGTCTTTCCTTCCAAACACTTGCAACTGTTGGTAAAATCTTAGACTTTATTCCCTTCTTTACAAACATGGAAAAGATAGACTGTTGAATAGTTGAGTAACCTCTTTTACTAACTCCAAGGGAGTACAATGTACCCTGTATATGCTTGGCAGGCACTGCATTCTTTGAAATGAATCTGTCAACAACATCCCATTGCAAAACCTTAAGCTTTTTGTCATGCATGATATCCTTTGCAAGATCACTAGTTATCAATGACTTTAATTGCTTTCCTACATTGGCCCTCGGGTCTATAGTTTCTTTGTCTAGATAGATGGAATCTCTACAAAGAAAGCATAACTAACATAAACAAAAACTTAGATTAGTTTAAATTAATTAAACAGTTTACAATGCTCACCTCAATGCTTGGATTCTTTTCTTAAAGCCGCTAGAGCCTACCTTCAACGTTTCAAGATTCCGTAGTTTCTTCTTTCGCACACGAGTGCCTAACATTGTCTCTTTGTTTTGTAATGACCGTACCTTTGTTCGCAAGACTGTGATTCTTGTGTGTGTTGCATTACAGTCTTTTGGTCCTCATGATGCAAGTTTGAAAGTCTTTAAATCTCATTTTCTTGGTGCTTCACCATGTCTTTATAAGTTTCTGATTTGTTGTTTAGAGCTTTACAGTAGCAAAGCAATCCATTCTCTCCATTACCTGCAAAGGTCAATAAGTTAGTGGGATTTGAAATGGTGGGAAAGCGTTGGTCATGGGATTCAATGGATAGAGTGAGCCTTTTGTCCAAATATCTAAGTGTTTTGCTCCCTTTTCTCTGAGTCTCTCTGTCATGATCGATGTCACTTTGATGTTAGTTTTGCCTCGCTTACACAGTGGCGTATATTGGGGATCCACGTCAATGTGTAGATGATAGAAGGGTCTTTTAAGGAGGACATTTGTGGGGGTGGAAGAAGAAGCCATGTATGCAACAGGGCAAGAAAGGGAGGATTTCTTTAAGGTCAGCGCACAAACAGTGAGAGAGTAAGGAGAGAGCAGGTTTGGAAGGATACGTCCTATTTCCTTTAGTCATACATTCCATGTACAGGAAACTCCCTCCAATTTTAGGACATTCATTAAATGCAACTGAAAATGATTTATTCTTCAATCATCACGACCATTATGACATTGTGGCAATAATCTACTTGTAAGTGCACTTTTTGAATGGTTATTCCAACTTTACAATTGCTTTTACCGCACCTATTTTCTAAAGAGAGATAGTCAAAATTCTATTTTTCTTAGAAGGCCCTCCAAATGACCTCCAAAATTTCCTAATGGTGTTTTCCTGCAACCCTAATTCTAACATAGGGCACTCCCAAAGTAGAACTAGACTTCACCCATAGTGGAAGCACTTCAGAGTACTGTTTGTCAAGCTTAACATATCCACAGAAGCAATTGATGTCATCAAATTTCCCGTCCATGATGTTTCATTTAGACGCCCGTTTATTTCTCTAATGGGGCATGTATTGTTATTGCAGATGAAGTGTCCGTCACATTTACTACACTAGTATACTTCATTCTTGTCTCTACATGTTTCACCTAGCAATGACTATCATACATTTTCTTGATTTCAACCACTTTGGAGACACGAATAGGCTCCAGGTCATAGATGCAATTATCGTTATATCCTTGTGGCACTTCATCCACATTTTTCCTAATTGAGCACCTTAAAATTATTTTTCTCAACGTGGGGTATTGGTGCCTATTGAGCACTATGTGCTCTAGAGTACTCTGTAGTAACTAGCTCTCTTGTGAACTTCCTAGAAGAAGTAGTGGTCCGTGTTTTCCTCTTTGATCCAAACTTCTTTCATTGAAGGTTTGCAATCTAAGGCAAGATCTTGTGCATTTTTTTTTGTTTTGAAGAGTGGAATAAGGATCTTTTCCTTCAAACAAACTATTAGATAGCTTTACCAATTCTATATATGGAGTTGTGGAGAGCAAATTTCCCACATTGCTAGTTGAGCCCTTATTTAATACCAAGAGAAATCTTGTAGACAAGGACGAGTTCAATATGAACTAGAATTTATCCCCAAATGGCACACCATCTTTCACCTGGGGTTGTATGTCTCCCTCAGGGTAGACGAGATTGCAAACATTTTACTTTTATTACATCCCCAAAAATCTCTAGGATTGACCATTGCAAACCAAAATCCGTAGGGTTGACCATTGCAAACATTTTACTTTTACTACATCCCCAAAAATCTCTAGGATTGACAATTGCAAACCAAAATCTATAGGGTTGACCATTGCAAACCTTAATGGGAAATCTTGAAAATTGTTATGTATGAAGGTGTATTTATAGACAATTTATAGAACATATATCTTCCTCTCACTCTCCCTCTCCACCTCTAGACCTACTCTCTCCTGCTCCCTCCCCCCCCCCCCCCTCTCTCTCTCTCTCACCCCTCTCTCTCCTACGCTCTCTCCCTCTTCCCCTCTTCTTCTTCTTCTTCTTCTCCTCTCTCTCTCTCTCTCTCTCTCTCTAATCCTCAATCTCTCTTCCTATCTCTATCTATTTCTCTCTTCTTCTTCTCCGTCTTCTTCTTCCTATTCTTCTTCTTCTTCTTCTTCTCTCTCTCTCTCTCTCTCTCTCTCTCTTTCTCTCTCTTTCTCTCCCTCTTCATGTCTCCCTCTTGCACTACATATGTCCCTTTTTCTCTCCCTCTTCATGTCTCCCTCTTGCACTACATAGAGCTCTCTCTCTCTCCCTCTCTCTCTCTCTTCATGTCTCCCTCTTGCATTACATATGTCCCTTTTTCTCTCCCTCTTCTTGTCTCCCTCTTGCACTACATAGATAGATAGATGTCTCCCTCTTGCATTACATGTGTCCCTTTTTCTCTCCCTCTTCTTGTCTCCCTCTTGCACTACATAGAGAGAGAGAGAGAGAGAGAGAGAGAGAGAGAGAGAGAGAGAGAGAGAGAGAGATAATGGGAGAGAGGGATTGGAAGAGAGAGAATATTAGAGAGAGGGATAGAGGGAGAGAACCATAAGAGAGAGAATATTAGAGAGAGGGATAGAGGGAGAGAACCATAAGAGAGAGAATATTAGAGAGAGGGATAGAGGGAGAGAACCATAAGAGAGAGAATATTAGAGAGAGAGTGAATTTTTTTATTTATTTTATGTAAACAAATATTTTTTCCCTTATCTCTCTCCCTCCCTTTCTCTATTTCTCTATGGATCTCTCTTCGTCTCCACCCTCTCTCTCTCTCTCTCTCTTCCTCCTTCCCTGTTTAATTGGGCTATAGGGGGAGATGAAAAGAAAGAGAGAGAGAGAGAGAGAGAGAGAGAGAGAGAGAGAGAGAGAGAGAGAGAGAGAGAGAGAGAGAGAGAGAGAGATTTTATTATCATCCTTGGAAGTCAAATATGACCTATGGGATCAAAGTTACATGTGATGTAGTATCTGTGTGGCTGATAAGTGATTCTTAATGCTCAAAAATTGTGCTGATGAGAGTTGCAATGAAGAGACCACACTATGGCATTGGCAGAAGAGAGAGATAGATATATTTTAGTATCTTCCTTGGAGGTCAAATATGACCTATGGGATCAAAAGTACTTGTGATGTGGTATGTGTGCGACTACTGAGTGATTCCTGATGCTCAAAAATTGTGGTGATGAGAATAGCAATGGAGAGCCCACACTATGGCTCAGAGAGGAAAGTCTGTAGGTCTAAGTCATGGCTAACAATTTGAGGGAATCAAGTTTGGATGTGACCAAAATTTGAGCATTCTATTAGTGTGTGGTACTTAGACTCTTGAACTTGCAGTGAGCATAATGTGCATAGTTGATTTGAATCTTATCCATTAGCAATTTATCTCGCATCAAAGGGAGTGGGAGCTACGCCAAATGGCTGTGATAGTGTGTATCACTAACAAGGGTATATGGTTAAGCATATAAAGGTGAGTACGGTTTCCTCTTTCTATGAAAAACATGGTTTTGTTAGCTTGGGGCAATATGGGTGGCGTAATGTACAAAGCGTGACCAACTGGATTCCTCCCAAGCTGTAATGCATTGGCATTATAGAAAAGCAAGCTTCATTCACTTGGGAGTCTATTGAGGCATCATGTATCAAGTTATTACATCGCTCATTAGCCACACAGATACTCATTACATGTAACTTTGATCCCATAGGTCATATTTGACCTCCAAG
The DNA here is from genome assembly GCF_014529385.1 of Adiantum capillus-veneris. Taxonomy (NCBI): domain Eukaryota; kingdom Viridiplantae; phylum Streptophyta; class Polypodiopsida; order Polypodiales; family Pteridaceae; genus Adiantum; species Adiantum capillus-veneris. Next base: position 35,006,508 of record NC_140947.1, read on the forward strand.
GATGATAATAAAATCTCCTTCATTCACTTGGGAGTCTATTAAGGCATCATGTAGCACTTATTTATGTATTGCATCCATCCTGTGATTAGGATCTTGCTTTTATGCGTCTTCTGAACTTTTTTGCTTGTTTTGCATGCAATTATAAAAAGTCAATGTGAGGGCTTTGATGCATCTTTATCATGTACTCCACAACCCTTTCCATGCCCATAACCTCGATCTGAAGAGATTCCGATTCAAGAAGTAGGAGTATATATGGTATTTGTGTCTTAACTTGGAGAAAGTTTGTATGAAAATTCTCAAATGCTTTCCAAGTATACTTTGAGATGCTCATGTCCACACTTTAACTCCATAAAGAAGAGCCAATGCCAACAACGTGTCAATAAGGTACTTCTTGAGAGCCCAACATTTGATATTTCCCTCAATACACATGTTCTCAAATGCATAGGATGCTCTCTTCAAACAATGCATAGCACATTCATGCCACTTGTGATTGGCCAATGGAACCTCAAAGCCAAGGTACTTAAAGCTTTCAACAAGTTCAAGTGTCTCATTGTTGTGCAGAATGCATGGCTTCTCCTAATGGTTGGTTTTCACAAGCATAACCTTTATTTTGGATTCATTCCCAATTAGACCACTATGTAAGAAAAATTTCTTAAGGAAAACCATAAGCTTTTGTGCATCCTCTAAAATGTGTGCTAGAAGCACTACAGAATCTAAATACAACAAAAGCATGATTATTGCATTGCAAATATTGACCTCTTCAATGGATTCTTCTTGCATAAAATCAAGTACTAGTTCTTCCAATTGATCGATGCATAGACCAAGTAGAGTATCATGTTGCAATGTTTTTGTGAGAGCATTCATATTCCCAAAGACAATAACATTTTCATTGCCTTTAAAGGAAACAATGTCCTCCTCTAAATTAGAAAATGGTTGATCTCCATCCATGCAAGTGTAAAATGGGAGATCATGATGAAGAATGTAGCAAACGGCTAACAAAATGGGTGTTCTTTTTTATGTCATAATTTCAGCCATACAAAGCATTTGCGCTTGTCATCTTTCACAATTGATACAAGATCTTCCAATCCTTTTTTAGTCATACATGCTACCCTTCCTTGCCCTCTCTGTTGCTTGAGATTCTTTGACCACATCAATGAATGTACACTGTAATCTCCCAACCCATTAATCCTTTGTGTATCATGCTCGCAAGTTTCAACAAGAAGTATAACATCAACTTTGCTTGTTGGTACATTTATCCCAACCCCTGCATTCCATGGGTATCCATTGTTATTCCAAAAGCATACTTTCAATTGCAACTTGGACTCATAGGTTGCACATTCCTATTTTCTCGAGGGACTTGAGCACGCACGCACGCACGCACGCACGCACGCGAGAGAGAGAGAGAGAGAGAGAGAGAGAGAGAGAGAGAGAGAGAGAGAGAGAGAGAGAGAGAGAGAGAGAGAGAGAGAGAGAGACCTTTATAAAGAGAGGTATAGGGAGGAAAAGAAGGAGAGGGGGAGAGAGAGCGAGAGAGAGGAAAATTATAAATTATATATATCTCATTCTCTTTCAATATCTCTCTCCCTCCATCTTACTTTCTCTCTCTCCTTCCATCTTTCTCTGACTCTCCCTCACACACTCCCCTCTCCCCCCCCCCCCCCCCCCCCCCCCCCCCTCTCTCTATCTCTCTCTCTCTCTCTCTCTCTCGTGCTCCCTCTCTATCTCTCCCTCTAGGCTCTTCCACCAACACCATAGCACCATTGACCATCTTGTCACTCTTCGTATTCTCATGAAGGAAAGTTGGTTGAAAGGAAAGCAATTGTATTGTTGCTTTGTGAACTTTTAAAAAAACTTTGATATAATTTTACAAAATAATATGTGGAGAAGGATGGAAAAACTCCGAATTCCAAGTGAGTATATGCTTTTGTGTTTCTCGAATCTAAAGAAGGTGATATGTCAATTGCGCATGAGAAGAGGAATTTCAAATTTTTTTAGAAGCACTATTGGGGTTAAGCAAGGAAGTATTTTGTCACCAAATCTCTTTGTTCTATGCATCGATCATTTGGAATAAATGGCACTCCATTTTATGCAAGAAGAAGGCATAGAAGAGGTCATTTTTTGCAATGCCATAATCATTATTTTGTTGTATGTAGATGATGTAGTTATTTTAGCACAGACTAGAGGATGCACAAAAGCTTATTGTTTTCCTTGAGAACATTTGCTTGCACAATGGCCTAATTGTGAATAAATCCAAAACAAAGGTTATGCTTGTGGAAAACCAACCATAGAAGCCATGCATTGTGTACAATAATGAGACACTTGAGGTTGTTGAGAGATTTTGTAAGGTCTCCATCTTTCTAGCTGCAGAGGGATGAACTCAAAGTTTTAGGGGAAAGCATTGGACTTACAAACAGGTAAAGCACTATTTCAAAAGCAATTAAAAATGGTATTTTTGGAATCTTAAGCACAACAAACGCCAGGCTAGAAATTTTTAGATTTAAATTCAGACAAAAATTGACCCCACTAGTCCTTCCGAAAGATTCAATGTAAATTAAATTATTTAGAAAAATTGAATGGTTGAAGTAATCATTTAAGCATAGACTTTAATAGGCCTCCCAGATATTTACAAGATATTTACCAATTAAGCAAAAATATGTCAAAATATAGCAGAATTGATATTTTAAAGCTGGCAGGTAATGGGAGGGGTCATCATTTACCTGCCAGGGACACAATTGGCAGCAGGGGGCACCATTTTGAGCTGTAGGGCTGCTTGAGCTGCAAGAAACTGCCATTTTCAGCCTATGAGAGCTTATGAGTGCCCAGAAACCTATAAATAAGACCCCTTGCTTCACATTTTGAGCAGACTCGGAGTCTTGGCCATTTCTCTCTCTCCTTGAGAGAACTTCACTCAAAAATCACTAGAGAGAAAAAACTGTAGTTGATTAATCCACAGTAATTAGTTTAACACTTTTTAATTAACAAAAGGGAAAATTACCAAAATACCCATCTAATTTTTGGAAATTCCCAAAATACCACTCAAATTTCAGAAATTCGCAAAACACCCCCAATATTTTGTCATAAATTCCCAAAATGCCCTTCAAATTTTCCAAAATTCCCAAAATACCCCTGGTTGTGAAATTAGATTTCTCCAAAGATTAAAAAATTTGTAGCTTTTCATAAGAAGACTCATTGCTTATCAATATAAGATGCTAAATCCAAAGTTTGAGTCGATTATGTAGGCTTTGGAGATGAATTGGTTCATTATCTTTAGACATAATTGCCTTTTTTTGCGAGGTAATTTGTGGCAAATTACATGTTAAGCATCCAAAAACGGATCTCAATTAACAAAAAGAAATAAAGATTAGAAAATCTTGAACAATTCAACCAAAATAGATACAAGGGTATTTTGGGAATTTTTGAAATTTGAGGGGTATTTTGGGAATTTCCACGAATTAGAGGGGTATTTTGGTAATTTTCCCTTAGCAAAATTATGCTAATTTACTTATATTTTCTTAATTAATCAATTAAGTAAGAAGATTAAAATTACTTGGCCTCTAAATTACTCTTCTAATTCTTAATTCTTTGCTGATTATTTAGATTAAGCTTAGGGACATTAATCTAATTAATTAGGGTTGAAATTAGTAAGTTATATTAGGGCTGAAATTAATCTTTTTAGTCATAAATTAATGGTAATTATATTAATTAAACTTAAATTAATATAAGATAATTATCAGAGGTGTATTAGTGGTAATTATCATAAATTAATGGTAATTATATTAATTAAAATTAAGTTAATATAAGATAATTATCAGAGCTGTATTAGACTGTTAAGATGTTAGGAAAATTATCTCTTAATTTTCTCATTAGTTTTTGTAGTTATTTAAGAAAAATTTATCTGTTTTTAGTCATATATTAAATTGGAAAAATCAAGAAAACATGTTGGATAACTATATATTATTTATCAAAGCTAGTTTACATGTTAAAGAACCCATGAAAATTAGCTTAACCACAGATAACTAGTTTAGCTAGTTATCTTAGTAGAAAAACATTGTTTTTAAGGATAAATTAAAGGGGGAACTTAGCAAATTAGATTAAATAGATTTGAGATAATTTTTAGAGTTAAAATACATTTTTAAGAACTCATGGTAAATAGCTTAACCACAGATAATCAGTTTAGCTAATTATCTTAGTAGAAAAACACTCTTTTTGAGGGTAAATTAAAGAGGGAAATTAGCAAATTAAATTAAATATCTTTGGAATAATTTTCAGAGTTAAAATACATCATTAAAAATCATGATAATTAGCTTAGGCACAAAAAGTTAATTTAGCTAATTATCTAAGTTAGAAAACCCTATTTTTGACGATAAATTAAAGAAGAAAATTAGTAAATTGGATTAGATAGCTTTGGGATAATTTTTAGAGTTACAATACCTCATTTAAAGGCTTTGATAATTAGCTTAGACACAAAAAATATATTTACCTAATTATCTTAGTCAAAAAACACTTCTTTTGAAGAAAAAGTAAAGGGAGAAATTAGTAAATCATGTTATATGATTACATGCTATTTATTAGAGTTAAACTACATGATAAAAAGGCCGTGATAATTATGTCAAGGTTACAAAATTAGTATAGATATTTATCTAAGTCAAATTATACTAATTCTAGCTAAAAAGTGAAGGAGGGATTAGTAAATCAGGCTTAATGATTACATGCTAGTTTTTAGAGCTATATTACATCATAAAGGATGTTTTTCAAGGTTAGAAACTTAGTATAGATATTTATCTAAGTCAAATTATACTAATTCTAGCTAAAAACTAAATGGAGAAATTAGTAAATTATGTTATATGATTACATGATATTTAGAGGAGCTAGATTACATGATAAAGAGGCCATGATAATTATTTCAAGGTTAGAAAATTAGCATATATATTTATCCAAGTCAAATTATACTAGTTTTAGCTAAAAATTAAACATGGAAACTAGATAATTAAGTTGAAAAATTAAAAGATAATCACCAAAGGTCAAAAATATATTTATTTACTTGTGATAATTATACTATAGTTAATTAGTGAGTTTAAAAAATTATAACTGATCAAAAGTTCTATTTTTAGCAAAAGATTATTTAAAATAAATAGATTTTGCGATCAATTTTTTTAAGGAAAATTATAGTTAGTGTAAACCTGGGATTATAAGTTGAAGAAATGAAATCTTTAAGATAAAATAAATAGAATAAATAAAAAGCTCAAAATTAACAGTTTTCAAGCTTAAAATTTGATGGGGAAATAAAAAAAAGATATAGAAAATTATAAGAAAATTAGGAGAGCTTAGAAAACCCTTAGGGAAGCTGTGGAAAAAGCTATCATGCCTATATAGGCAAATAAGAAATTACTAGGTCAAGAATTTACCAATTAAAACTATAAATTTAACATAGATTTGGGTAAAATTGGATACAAAGATTAAGTTTAGCTTTTGGATAATTTACCTAATGATTAGACGTCCTTTTTATAAGGATAAGGAGTTATGGCACCTAAAAGGACTCGAGCCAATCCTACATCTGATGATGAGGACAGAGCTCTAAAGAACTAGAGCGTCGCACGACGATGAAGTTGGACCTAGTAGTAGGCCTATGGAGGAGAGTCTTCAGGTGCCAGCGCAGCAGCAGATGGCCGATCAGTCCCAAGTGGGTTTCTCATTATTCAATTAAGTCTTTAAATAGTTTAAGCTCTTTTATAAGTTAGCATTGCATACGTAAGGAGTGAGTAAGAATCAAAAAAGGAATAATTGACCAAAAAGGGAAGGTAACTTCCAACATGCATTTGTTTATAATGTAGGAAAGAATTGTTTGGGTTAAAACTTGTTGGATTAGGAAAGGTATGAATGATCATGTTTAAGACAGTTCTTCACAAGACACCTCCGACTCCTTGGTATAAATTGATGATAATGATGGCTTTCCAGCCACGGATAAGTTGCTTACCCCCATGAATGATGAGTTTCTACTCCGTGTCATGTCTTGATGTTTCTACATAAGTTAGGATACCGTTTTTATCCTAGGGGAGCCGCCCGGTTGTATGGGCACCCGGAAGCTTGGGTGGGGGTTTATCCACTCCGGATTGTGAATAACGAATGGGTGCCGTTTTTTCACCCTTAGGTGATCTTGAGACAAGAAGAGTACTGGTGATGGTTATTATGAACAATGTTTTGATTGACAGTACTCTGTCTTAAGTTTAAAGATGTTTGTTTGTTAAAAGAATGCTTCTCAATACTATCTTTAATACTTGATTGAAGGAATTACTGTGACGGAACGTTAAAAGAAACCATTATTTTAAATGTTAAAATAGTGTGATAGTAATTAGAAAATAAATGAATCATGTGTGAGTGCGGGGTGGTAAGTGGGGATTGACTAAGGTTGTCAATCATGGACGGGTGGACCTCATTAGTTAGGTAACTATCCATCCCTGCGCTCTAAAAACGTATAGAAAACTTCTTCACTTGGAAGAGGAGTCCACCAACGGGTATGCCCTCACATTTGTTAGGGGGAAAAAACGTTGGTTGAGGATACCTTAGCTCAACTTGTGGATGTTATAGGGCCGAAATAGTTTCGGACTTTTAATATGTTGTCCCGTTTCCATTGCGAGATAGGACTAGGTCTTCTTCTGAGGTTATAGACCCAAGTCATTGTCAATGGTAAAGGTCCATTCCTTGGATTTTTTCTTGTTTAGAGACTCTGAATTTTATTAGGCCTAGAGACCTGTCAAGGACCCCATTCTGATCTTGGTATAGGTGGGTTGGGGATCTCACAAGTGGTATCAGAGAGTGTGTTAATTAAAGTCTTGGATCTAGAGAAAAGTTTAAGGTATTAGGTTGAAATAAGTGATCTCTGACAAATTCAAATTAAAGACGTATTTAATTGAAAAGAGGGAGAGAAAGAAAGAGAGAGAATTATCCCCATCTTTGCAGGAATATTTCCATCAGGCCTACTGCAAATCCATGGATTTCAACATTAGGTTTATGAGAGCTTGCCTATCCCAACACTATTCAATGGGAAAAAGCGTGATGAAATGGCTAGATAAGATATATTCTTCTTCCACTTGGAGGATCAGTTGGTTAGGATATGGTGGAATTTTCTTCATTGATGCGGGAGAGTTAGAAGGTTTAGAATTAAATATGAAGAGACTCAAATGGGCCGAAGATCTTCAAGTGATTGAAGTATACTTTCCATTGGAACAGAGAATCCAGAGGAAACCCTTGTAATAGATGATGTCCAAGTATCACAAAGTCAGTGGGTGTTTGATCAGGTGTCTAAAGTAATCTACCCAGGTAGAATTAGGCCCATAGGTGTAGGCCCTAGTTCTAATGGAGCAAAAGATGTTGTATATTTTGATCCTATATCTGATCCACCCAAAGCCCACAAGTTTCTAGTATAGGATTGTCGTCACCCTTGTACATAGTAGGACTTTCATGGATTGTATTAACTCTTGTACATATTATGGTTCTCATGGGTATGCTATAAGCAGTTTTGTTTATGGCTTGTTAATTGTCTTATCCTGTGTGCAAATAAGTTAAAAGCATAAGTAAGAGAGATTTCATTTGATACTAAATTCCACTAATTTAATATCAGGGAAATACTCGTGTAAATAGCCTTTACACTGTTGCTCAAGAGAAAAAATTACTACTAAAGCAAGTTCAACTCCCTACTTTCAAGGGAGAGGGACCCAATTTAGAGAGATGCCGAAGCATGGTTAGATGCTACGGACGACTATTTTAAAACTGCAGGAACTGCTCAGGAAAACCAAACAATGTTGGGTATGTTCCGTCTCCGCGGAGATGCCAAACTTTGGTGGAAGCAACACTGCAGAGATAATCCCACGAGTAGTCCGTCTTGGGAGAAAATGGAGCAGGCAATCAAAGAACGCTATCTCCCTCCTGCACATCAGGCTATCAAGATGAACGAATTCTTTGGTCTACGCCAGCTAGGACTTTCATTAGAGGAGTACTACACCAAGTTTGTGTCTTTACGACGTTATGCTCCTCAGATGACCATGGAGTAACAAATTGCCCGTTTCTGTCAAGGTCTCAACAAACCCCTGAGTACACGTCTCAAAGCCATGAGGCCTACATCAATACAGGATTCCCTTCTCACGGCTAACCCTCTTGCATCCGAAGGAACTAACTCTACAAGGAACTATAATGGATTTAATAACTTTAGGGGAAGAGCCAAGGGAGCTTTCAACCAAGGATATCAACAACGTGGAGTAGCTGCAGCAGTGAACTTGGAGCAGACGTTCCCAAATGTGAGGTGCTATGGATGCAATCAGGTGGCACTATAGAAATAACTGTCCAGAAGAGCAAAACCCTCGAACTACTGCTAGAGCCATTCCTCAAAATCAAGGAGATAATCTAAGAGGAGGTAGAAATGGAGGACGAGGTAGAGGAAGAGCAAGAGGAGCCAGATCTTATGCAATCATGGGAGAACCAACCTTATGAATGAGGAAGATAAAAGAGCCACTCGCTTGGCCACAATTGACAATCCTAGAGCTTTGTAAAGCACTATAAATCAACAATGTAAAACTTTGAGTTACTTAGATATTATAATGGTATACATGATTTTCTTTTCCAAAATTACTTAAGGAATCTAAAGTTAAGTTAGTATTCAATCAAGTAATTAAGGGTTGATCTAGCAAATGAGACAGAGGTTCTCGATAGTATGAAAAGAATTTGAATCTTGAGATTGAGATAGTTATTAAGAAACCAACTCACATTCTTTGTGCACACAATAGCCTTCCTTGAAAAATGACCTAGATATGAAAGTATTAATGTATGAGACTAATAGGAAGCCAAAAAGAACTCTTGGTATGATACTTCTTAAAACCCTTTACATATTGTTGATCAACCAGGTTAGAGCACAAAGGAGGTACCTCTGGTGCAATAGCGAAAGCTTGTGTCAAATGCAGATTGCTCAAGATGGCAAGAACACGCCAAGCGTATTCAGATTGGCAAAGCTCAAATACATGATACTTGTCGAATGCTGATTGCTCTGAACGGTCAGTTAGACCGAGCGCGTTCATGTTGACAAGGTGGATAAATGGATCTTTTATAGAATGGATTTATTCTGGTTTTTGAGATGATACAATTGGTTTGTAAATGTTTTGAAGATGAGCTCAACACTGAGAGTTTCGTGGGGACAAATTGACTAGCAAGTAAACTCCAACCGGATTGAATCCTTGAAACTAGAAAGAATTCTTAGAGTAATCAGGAACACTTGGTAAAGTGGAAAGATTATTCCACCAAGGATGCCACTTGGAAAAATGAAACCTCTTTTTCTCAAAGACTTTCTTAATTTTGGTTGAGATGAGGGCATCTCAAATTCTTAAGTTGGGGCGATTGTAAGGTCTCCATCTTTCTAGATGCAGAGGGATGAACTCAAAGTTTTAGGGGAAAGCATTGGACTTACAAACATGTAAAGCACTATTCCAAAGCAAATAAAAATGGTATTTTTGAAATCTTAAGCACAACAAACCCCGGGCTAGAAATTTTCAGATTTAAATTCGGACAAAATCTGACCCCGCTAGTCCTTTCGAAAGATTCAATGTAAATTAAATTATTATGAAAAATTGAATGGTTGCAGTAATCATTTAAGCATAGACTTTACTAAAGGACTCCCAAATATTTACCAGATATTTATCAATAAAGAAAAAATAGGTCAAAATATAGCAGAATTGATATTTTAAAGTTGGCAGGTAATGGGAGGGGTCATCACTTACCTGCCAGGGACACAATTAGCAACAGGGGGCGCCATCTTGAGCTGTAGGGCTGCTTAAGCTACAAGAAACTGCCATTTTCAGCCTATGAGAGCTTATGAGTGCCGAGAAGCCTATAAATAAGACCCCTTGCTTCACATTTTGAGTAGACTCGGAGTCCTGGCCATTTCTCTCTCTCCTTGAGAGAACTCTACTCAAAAATATCTAGAGAGCAAAAACCCTAGTTGATTAATCCAAAGTAATTAGTTTAACCCTTTTTAATTAGCAAAATTATACTAATTTACTTATAATTTCTTAATTAATCCAATTGATTAAGAAGATTAAACTTACTTGCACTCTAAATTACTCTCCTAATTCTTAATTCTCTGCTAATTATTTAGATTAAGCTTATGGACATTAATCTAATTGATTAGTAGGCTATATTAGGATTGAAATTAATCTTTTTATTCATAAATTAATGGTAATTAACTAATTAAACTTAGATTAATATAAGATAATTATTAGAGATGTATTAGACTATCAAGATGTTAGGAAAATTATCTCTTAATTATCTCATTAGTTTTTGTAATTACTTAAGCAAAATTTAGTTGTTTTTAGTCATATATTAAAGGGAAAAATTAAGAAAATATGTTAGATAATTATATATTATTTATCAAAGCTATTTACATGTTAAAGAACCCCTGATAATTAGCCTAGCCATGGATAATTAGTTTAGCTAATTATCTTAGTAGAAAAACATTGTTTTTAAGGGTAAATTAAAGGGAGAAATTAACAAATTAGATTAAATAGCTTTGAGATAATTTTGAGAGTTAAAATACATTTTTAAGAACTCATGATAAATAGCTTAACCACAGATAATTAGTTCAGCTAGTTATCTTAGTAGAAAACACTATTTTTGAGGGTAAATTAAAGGGAAAAATTGGCAAATTAGATTAAATAGATTTGGAATAATTTTCAGAGTTAAAATACATCATTAGAAACCCGTGATAATTAGCTTAGGCACAGGAAGTTAATTTAGCTCTTATCTCAATTAAAAAATCCTATTTTGAAGATACATTAAAGGGGAAAATTAGTAAATTGGATTAGATAGCTTTGGGATAAATTTTAGAGTTAGAATACCTCGTTTGAAAGCCGTGATAACTAGATTAACCACAAAACATGTATTTATCTAATTATCTTAGTAAAAAAAACACTTCTTTTGAAGAAAAAGTAAATGGAGAAATTAGTAAATCATATTATATGATTACATGCTATTTAGTATAGTTAGATTACATGATAAAAGGGCCGTGATAATTAAGTCAAGGTTCGAAAATTAGTATAGATATTTATCTAAGTCAAATTATACTAATTTTAGCTAAAAAATAAAGGGGGAAATTAGTAAATCATGCTAGATGATTACATGCTATTTTCTAGAGATATATTACATGATAAAAGATCTATGATAATTATTTCAACGTTAGAAACTTAGTATATATATTTATCTAAGGCAAATTATACTAATTCTAGTTGAAAACTAAATAGGGGAATCAATAAATCATGTTATACGATTACATTCTATTTAGAGAAGTTAGATTACATGATAAAGAGGCCGTGATAATTATTTCAAGGTTAGAAAATTAGTATAGATATTTATCCAAGTCAAATTATACTAGTTTTAGCTAAAAATTAAAGATGAAAACTAGATAATTAAGTTGAAAAACTAAAAGATAATTACCAAAGATCAAAAATATATTTATCTACTTGTGATAATTATTCTATAGTTAATTAGTGAGTTTAGGAAATTATAACTGATCAAAAGTTCTATTTTTAGCAAAAGATTAATTAAAATAAATAGATTTTGCAGTCAAAAGTTTTTAGGAAAATTATAGTTAGTGTAAACCTATGATTATAAGTTGAGAAAATGAAATCTTTAAGAGAAAATAAATAGAATAAATATTAAGCTCAAAATAAGCAGATTCCAAGCTTAAAATTCGATGGGGAAATAAAAAAAAAGATATAGAAAATTATTAGAAAATTAGGAGATCTTAGAAAACCCTTAGGGAAGCTGTGAAAAAAGTTATCATGCCTATATAGGTAATTAAGAAATTACTAGGTCAAGAATTTACCAATAAAGACTATAAATTTTACTTAGATTTGGGTAAAAGTGGATATAAAGGTTAAGTCTAGCTGTTGGATAATTTACCTAATAGACGTCCTTTTTATAAGGATAAGGAGTTATGGCACCTAAAAGGACCCGAGCCAATCCTACATCTGATGATGAGGACAGAGCTCTAAAAAGAACTAGAGCGTCGCACGACGATGAAGTTGGACCTAGTAGTAGGCCTACAAAGGAGACTCTTTAGGCGCCAGCGCAACAGCAGATGGCCGATCAATCCCAAGTGGGTTTCTCATTATTCAATTAAGTCTTTAAATAGTTTAAGTTCTTTTATAAGTAAGCATTGCATACGTAAGGAGTGAGTAAGAATCAAAAAAGGAATAATTGACCAAAAACGGAAGATAACTTCCAACATGCATTTGTTTATAATGTAGGAAAGAATTGTTTGGGTTAAAACTGGTTGAATTAGGAAAGGTATGATTGATCATCTTTAAGACATCTCCTCACAAGACACCTCCGACTCCTTGGTATAAATTGATGATAATGATGGATTTCCAGCCACGGATAAGTCGGTTACCCCCATGAACGACGAGTTTCTACTCCGTGTCATGTCTTGATGTTTCTACATAAGTTAGGATACCATTTTTATCCTAGGGGAGCCGCCTGATTGTATGGGCAATTGGTTTGGTGTATGCGCACCCGGAAGCTTGGGTGGGGGTTTATCCACTCCGGATTGTGAATAAGGAATGGGCGCCATTTTTCCACCCTTAGGTGATCTTGAGACAAGAAGTACTGGTCATGGTTATTATGGACAATGTTTTGATTGACAGTACCCTATCTTAAGTTTAAAGATGTCTGTTTGTTAGTGAATGCTTTTCAATACTATCTTTAATACTTGATTGAAGGAATTACTGTGACGTAACGTTAAAAGAAACCATTATTTTAAATGTTAAAACAACGTGATAGTAATTAGAAAATAAATGAATCATGTGTGAGTGCAAGGTGGTAAGTGGGGATTGACTAAGGTTGTCAATCATGGATGGGTAGACCTGATTAGTAAGATAACTATCCATCCCTGCGCACTAAAAACGTATAGAAAACTTCTTCACTTGGAAGAGGAGTCCACCAGCGGCTGTGCCCTCACATCTGTTGGGGGAAAAAACCGTTGGCTGAGGATACCTTAGCTCAACTTGTGGAATTTATAGGGCCGAATTAGTTTTGGACTTTTAATATGTTGTCCTGTTTCCGCTGTGAGACAGGACTAGGTCTTCTTCTAAGGTTATAGATCCAAGTCATTGTCAATGGTAAATGTCTATTCCTTGGATTTTTTCTTGTTTAGAGACTCTGAATTTTATTAGGCCTAAAGACCTGTCAAGGACCCCATTCTGATCTTGGTATAGGTGGGTTGGGGATCTCACAGATTTACATACCTTGGCCTTAAGGTTCCTTCCAATCACAAGTGGCATAAATGTGTTATGCATTGTTTGGAGGCCGAGAAGAGAGCATACTATGCATTTGAGAACATGTGTATTAAGGAAATGCAAATGTTTGGTTCTCAAGAAGTACCTTTTTAACACATTGGTAACAATGGTTTTTCTTTATGGAATTGAAGTGTGGGACGGGAGCATCTCAAATTCTACTTGGAAAAAGTTTGAGAGTTTCCAAAAGGATTTTCTTGCAAAATTTCTCCAACCTAAGTTAGAAACACCATATATGCTCCTACTTTTTGAGTTGGGATCTTTCCCATTTGAGGTTATGGGCATGGAAAGGGTTGTGGAGTACACGATAAAGATGCATAAAAAACCCTCACATTGACTTCCTACAATTGCATGGGAAGTAAGAAAAAAAGTTTGAAAGACGTAGATCTTGAGCACTGGATGGATGCAAGACATAAAGAATTAGTTTGGGAGATGGGATGCATTACACTTGCTACATGATGCCTCAATAGACTCCCAACTGAATGAAGCTTTTCTATACACGTTGGGAGGAATCCGGTGGGTAACACTTCACACATTATAATACCCATGATGCCCCCAACTACAAACCATGTTCTTCGCTGGAAAAGAAAACCGTACTCACCCTTACATACTTGAGCCTATCCCCTTGTCAACAGCAATATGCACTATCATAGCCATTCGCCTTACCTCCCACTCCCTTCGATACGAGATAGGATGTTGGGGCAATGGAGAAGAGTCAAATCAGTTGTGCACATTATGCAAGTTCAAGAGTCTGGGTACCACACACTACAAGAGTGCTCAGCTTTCGTTCACATTTGAACTTGCTTCCCTCACATTTTTAGCCATGACTTAGACCTACACACTTTCCTCTTTACACACACACACACACACACACACACACACACACACACACACACACACACACACACACACACACACACACACACACACACACACACACACATATCAAGTTGGAAAACAAGGAGTCCCTCGCTCGGAAGAAAGACCTATTGTATGTACCATGGCTGATGAGGTAAAGAGAAAGATCATTTCATTTTATTTCATCTCTCTCTCTCTCTCTCTCTCTCTCTCTCTCTCTCTCTCTACAGAGTTAGACTACACATGCCACTGCCCTGTCTACTACGAGATATGAGGCCACTTCCATTGCTTGTTCAGAGAGGGATTTGGACCACTCTCCACAGTCATGAGGTACGAGGATCAGAGATGCCTAGGTTTGTTTCAGCTCGAGCTGCGCAAACACAGAGAGAGACTCATGAAAGGAGAGGCCAGCTAGTCTCAGAGACACATCATAGACTTCTTTAGAGCAGACACTAGACACTCAAAGGAGCTACTACCACAGCGGATCTTGTCGCCTCACACCACAGGCACATTGATCGACCGAGTGACTGAGTTGGGGAGATCTAGACGTCCACGACTGCGGAGGACTACACAACATTAATGGAGGCTAAATCAGAGGATTCGGATCACTTTGGCCCGACATGCACGATGCTCGGTCAGCAGATTGCTAAATATGGATGAGATTGAGCACCCTCCGTTACGATCGAGGGGGGGAGTATATGTCTCATGAATTCAATGCATTTTTGGTTAGTCGTGGGATAAAACACCAATGTACAGTGCCTTATACACCTCAACAAAATGGTGTTGCTGAGAGGAAAAACAAGTCACTTACGAAAATGGCACGATGTATGGTCAAAAGTCAAGCTTTGCCGCATTCTTTTTGGCTTGAGGCCATCATGTGTGCCACTTATGTACTAAACAGGTGTCCTATGACAGCTTTGCAGTCTATTACTCCATATGAAGCATGGCATGTAATGTATATGAGGATCACACTCTTATGCAACAAAATGTACGTCACAAAGCATATGAGGAAAGAAGCAAGAAGGTTAAGGTATCATCTCAAGAAGAAACTTCACATGATCTATGAGACCAACTCACGCTTGCGAATAAGCTTTTGGAATTTAACGGGAATCCATGGAATGGGGGAATTGGCATTGATGAGCTTACAAATGACTCCGATGTGATACTTCTTGTTGAAATATGGGAGCATGATGTGCAACAAATTCTTCGATTTGACAAATACGATGTGTATTCTTTGATGTGGACCAAAAATGCAAAGCAACGTAGAGGCCAAGGAGGCGTAGCATGTATGATAAAAAAGGGTTTGAAAGATGTTTCCATTGTCAAAGAAGACAAGTATAAATGCTACTTATGGATGAAAATCAGCCCACCAAATAGTCAACTCATGTTTGTGGCTGGTTGCTACATTCCTCACTATGACTCCCACTTTTATGCTCGCTTCTTGGATATGGATAGAAATTAGCTCTTTGTTGAACTAGAGGAAGACATTTCTCATTACAAGGACTAGGGTGAAGTCATTGTCTTTGGAGACATGAATGCTCGCACAAATACGTTACAACATGACACACAACAAGTCAACATGCAGCATGTCTCAAGAAAAATGAATGACTCATACATGTATAATCGAAGTTCTAATGATGCAAAAGAACTAGATCACTATGGAAAGTCACTTCTACATATGTGCAATAGTATTGGGGTGCTCATTGCAAATGGTGTATCTTTATGGCAAGGCACTAGTGACTTTACATGTAGAAAGCACAATGGTGATAGCGTGATTGACTATATATTGTTTTTGAAAGCCACTCTAGAATGCATACAAAGCTTTACACTTGGTGAATGGAATCCGGAATCGGATCATAGGATGTTATGTATTGACCTCAAGTGTGGTGAAAGACCCGAGCATGTAGCCTCCAATCATGATGTGAATAATTTGTACCTATGTCTAGACTTCAAACGAGCACTTATATATGTTGATATGGTGGACCAAATGTTAAGCATGACAGATTCAAAAAAGAGGAGAAGGTGGGAAGTCAAAAAACAACTTCTTTTAGCGCAAGAGAAAGCACATGCATGTGGCAAGTTTTGGCAAAATCTAAAAGGCAAGCGTGTTGAGAGCTTTGGTGACTTGACTCTTGAGGATATGTATACGCATTGCAACAACCTCTATGAACAACCCAACGTTGATAAGGTGGAGTGTTGTAGCTCCCTTCCGTTTATGACTCCCTTCTTTACCATTAAAGGTGTATGCTGCGTGTTTGAGAAACTTGCTACTCGCAAGGTCCCTTGCCTTGCTACTCGCAAGGTAGGGGACCTTCAAGGTGTCAAGGCTGAAATAATTAAATGGACAAGCAAGAAAACACGATATTGGATATGTGATATGTTTAACCTTGCACTTCAGTATGGCATGCCTCATGATTGGAGTGCAAATTGGATCAAACCTTTGCACAAAGGAGGAGATGTACACAATGTGAACAACTATCGCACTATAATGGTTGGTACTTTGATGGCAAAGTAATTTGGATATATCATGGAGATGAAGATAAGTGAATGGGTTGAAAAGAATGGCAAACGTGCGCTTGGCCAAGCAGGTTTTTGAAAGCATCATAACACTATTGATCACCTTGTCACTCTTCGAGTTCTTATGGAAGCGTCTCAATTGAAAGGAAAAAAGTTGTATTGTTGCTTTGTGGATTTCAAGAAAGCTTTTGACATGGTACCGCAAGGAATTCTTTGGAAACATATGCAAAGCCTCCGAGTGCCAAGAGAATTTATGCACGTAGTCTTTCGCATCTACCAAAAAGTGATATGTCGACTACGTATGGGAGATGGAATTTCTGAATTTTTTGCAAGCACCATTGGTGTCAAACAAGGATGCCCACTTTCCCCAACCCTCTTTGGGCTACTCATTGATGAATTGGAATGCATGGTTCTTGATTTTATGCAACAAAAAGGCATAGAAGAGGTTAAGATCAGAAATGCGATGATCATGCTTTTGCTTTATGCCGATGATGTGGTTCTCTTGGCACATACCTTAGAAGATGCACAAAAGCTTATGAGTACCTTGGAACGCTTTTGCCTACATAGAGGGCTGATCGTGAATGGATCCAAAACCAAGGTTATGCTTGTAAAGGCCCTCAATGACAAAAATCCATGCATTGTATACAACAATGAGAAACTTGAAGTGGTAGATAGTTTCAAGTACCTTGGCCTTGAGGTTCCATCCAATCATAGATGGAAGGATTGCACAATACGTCGCTTGGAAGCCAAAAAGAGGGCGTATTATGCATTTGAGAACATGTACAATGTTGGAGAGAAATGTGTTGGGCTCTTAAAAAGTATCTCTTTGACACATTGGTGACACCGGTGCTTCTTTATGGAGTGGAGGTGTGGGGTGGTAGCATCGGGAAGTCTACTTGAAAAGAGTTTGAGAATGTCCAAAAGCGTTTTCTCACCAACTTTCTCCAAGTCAAGACACAAACACCCTACATGCTCTTAGTTCTTGAGTCCAGATCGCTTCCGATTGAGGTCTTGGGCATGCAAAGGATTGTGGAGTACATGCTTAAGACACAACGTAGCCCTTTGCATTGACTTACTAGAATCGCATATGAAGCAAGTCAAAAGGTCCAAAAGACATGCAAGAGAAAAATACTACGTTCGGGGTGGCTGCTTGACATCAAGGAATGGTTTCGAGGATTGGATGCATGTCACTTGGTCAAGGATGCATTGATTGACTCCCAAGTCAATGAGGCCCTCTTACAACGCCAATGTATCACGGCTTGAGAGAAATCCGGAGGTTCTCGCTTCAGCCATTACACCACACACGTTGCCCCAAACTACAAATCTCTCTTCTTCTCCGAACGAGGTAACCGAACCCATCCCTACATCCTTGAGCCCATCCCGTTGAGTGCGATCCGCACCATTGCCTCCATTTGTCTTAGCTCCCATTCTCTACGCTACGAGACAGGACGTTGGGGCACTGGCGAGGAGTCTCATCGACTTTGCACCTTATGTCCTCGTCAAGCACGAGAGAGTGAGTACCGCACACTACTTGAGTGATCAGCTTTTGAACACATTAGGTCCTCTTTTCCCCATATATTCAGCCATGAGCTCTCCCTACATACCTTCCTCTCCCAACCACGATGTGGACTCTCTATTGCGACGCCCATTTCATCCATTTGTGAGCATTGAGAGTCACTTTTGACCTCCACTCACACCACAAGACATGTTCATTTGGTGTGTCCCAAAAAGTCTTTATCAAGCCCTACATAGGAGGGGGCGAGCCCAAGAAGTAGGGGATGAGAGAGAAACACCCACACACACTCACAAGCTTCATTTGTACACAAGGAGAAAGAGGGACACATGTCAGCTCCCTAGGCCAGATGTCCACAAGGTGTACTCAAATCCTATTGGATGGCCATGGAGGTGGACCAATGAGAATTAGGCTAGAGTAAATCTAGTTTAATTAATTTAAAAGCACTTAATAAAAGAACCAATAAGAATTAAGCTCTCTAGAAGACTATTGGACAGTCTCCCAAGGGGACCAATGAAGATTCAGCAGCCCAATGGCTTGTCTGATTCCTATTGGCCAGGAGGCAAAGGGGTCCAATGAGAGTTTAGTTGCATTTATTAATTACCTAAAGCTCTCAAAGAAGGGGAAAAGGGGACACATGTCAAAAGGTTGTCACTTATGCTGCTTAATTTCCATTGGCTGCGGCTGGGGAGGGCCAATAGGGCTGTAGCATGAGTAATTAGCAAGGGGGTTCGACCAAGAGAGAGAGGGGGCTGATTTTTTCAAGGCATTATCACACACACACTCACACAATCTCATGTGTGAAGCAAAGAAGACTCTCTCTCCTTCTCAAGCTTTAATGGAAAGCTTCACCTACTCCAAGATTGTGAGAAGGGATGCCTACAACAACAACTTTTGGCTTTGTGATGCAAATCCAACCAAGAGCCAAGCTTCAATGCATGCTCATCTCCTCTACCATGCTAATTACTAAGCTAAGCTATGCGAATATGAGTGATTATGTGAGGAGAGGTACATCTTTCTTGTAAGAATACTCCTTCTTCCTCTCAATCTACTCTCATACCCCGCTAGCTCTCACCATCTTCGAAGGTGTGTGAGGTCTTGGGTCTGAGACCATGAGGGAATTGATGTTGTGTTTGATAAGTGTTTTGCTTAGTGCATGAAGTTTACATATTCATTGCACTAGCTAGTATTGAAGGGACACAAAAAATCGTATTGTAAAATGTCTCTCTTGATGGGAAAAACCATAATACAAAGCCTTTTGGAGGGGGGACCGGCTCCATGCAAATCCGGTCCTCAACTATTGTCAATTGATTAATTTCTCTCTCTTTTGAAGTATTGTTCATGCTATCTAGCTAGGTGTTATGCTTTTTGTTGCTCTCTCCACCCAAGCGCTCTTATTATTCTCATTAGAAAGCTATTCTAATGAAATTCTCACTATGTTCATGCTATTTTCCGCTACACACAAGTTACTAGACCATTAAATGTTGCACACCGGTGCTTCTTTATGGAGTGGAGGTGTGGGGTGGAAGCATCGGGAAGTCTACTTGGAAAGAGATTGAGAATGTCCAAAAGCATTTTCTCACCAACTTTTTCCAAGTCAAGACACAAACACCCTACACGCTCTTACTTCTTGAGTCCGGATCGCTTCCCATTGATGTCTTGGGCATGCAAAGGGTTGTGGAGTATATGCTTAAGACACAACGTAGCCCTTTGCATCGACTTCCTAGAATTGCATAGGAAGCAAGTCTAAAGGTCCAAAAGACATGTAAGAGCAAAATACTAAGTTCGGGGTGGATGCTTGACATCAAGAAATGGTTTGGAAGATGGGATGCATGTCACTTGGTCAAGGATGCGTCGATCGACTCCCAAGTGAATGAGGCCTTCTTACAACGCCAATGTATCACGGCTTGGGAGAAATCCAGAGGTTCTTGCTTCAGCCATTACACCACACGCGTTGTCCCAAACTAAAAATATCTCTCTACGAGGTAACCGAACCCATCCCTACATCCTTGAGCCCATCCCGTTGAGTGCGATCCGCACCATTGCCTCCATTCTTCTTAGCTCCCATTCTCTACGTTGTGAGATAGGACGTTGGGGCATTGGCGAGGAGTCTCATTGACTCTGTACCTTATGCCCTCGTCAAGTGCGAGAGAGTTAGTACCACACACTACTTGAGTGCTCAACTTTTGAACACATTAGGTCCTCTTTTCCCCATATATTTAGCCATGAGCTCTCCCTACATACCTTCCTCTCCCAACCACGATGTGTGTAAGACCGCGGGGGATTGGACCATGCAACTCTCCACCCAACCGTGCTATTTATAGACTCCTAGCCTCTAAAGATAGCGCCCCTTGACCACATGTCCGTCCTGGCCCTTGGCCTGACATTACTCCCCCCTTGGAGAAGCGTTTTCGTCCTCGAAAACACAAGTGGTAGTATCTTCGTATGAACACTGATGTTTTCCTTATTGGCATCCTCTACACGGGCCAATTGTCCATATGACCGATACCTGGTGCAGTGAGGAGGTTCAATGAAACCAAGAGCAACATCTTGATTTTCAACATTGTTGTCCTTTTGCAACCACCCGTATCTAAATGGTAACTCATGATAACTCATGTGAGTATCTTGAAAAGTTCATAGCTATTGAAAGATAGAATAGGGAGTATCCTCTTGTCAGACTTCTGAACATTTTGGAACACACAGAACCACATGTTCACCCCTAACAAAGGTTACCTGCCAACATACTCTGTCAGCACACCTACTAAGTCCTTGACTTATGAAACTATCGGTATCCAACCCCACCACAAATAGGTGTTCAAAGTTGAAAACCTAACCTAAGCAAATTCTAGAATAAGGAGAGAATCACCTATTCAGAATGCATTGTGCTAACGTATGCTCTTAGCAGATCCTTTAGCACGGTTTACTAACGTATGCGCTTAGCATATCCTTTAGTACTAAATAGAATACTTGTAAGCTGCCCATCCAACGTGGGATGAATAACAGCAGTAAGAGTGAGGTACTTTCCCCAACCACTTACAGACAGTCTTCCACGACTGACGACAAACTATGACTCAACCATTGAGTATCCAGCCATATACTCGATATGGAATGGAGACAACCAACTAGGTTGAAGGTAGATTGGAGGATCCAACAACCAATCACTAACATCCATACTCAGCCATCACCTTGTATGGCAGGGTGTAAACTCATACTAAATCTGCAAGAGAGATTGCACTAGTAGTGCAAAAGGGTGCAGAAAGAATAAAGTCCATGGATTTGCATGCCGCTCCAAATAAATTTGTGTTAAACACTAGGGCCCATAACACCTAGTGTGCATGCATTTAGCACAAACATATCCAAACCGCAATTCCATGACGAGACTTTCCACGATACTTACGTGAAAATCTTGCAACAAAGTTGGACCATAATAGAATGTGACAACCCGGTCACACCTAGGAACCAACCATGAGACCTTCTCATGAACGTAGCATACTTTGCAACAAAAGTTGGACCATAATAGAATGTGACAACCCGGTCACACCTAGGAACCAACCATGAGACATTCTCATGAACGTAGCATACTTTGCTATATGTAGAAACGACCCTCCGTTAAGGTGGTTTCACAGCACTTGTAATCACAACAAGTCTGTACTTAGTACCCGACAATTTTTGGCCGCTGAAATTGTTCCTGATACTGTGTGCGTCAATTGGTCTAATGAACGGATGCGACCAGCACCTAGGGACTTCGTCGCGACACATCATTTCGAATTGGGCGCCAGTGTGAGTCCCAGAGACTCATATTCTCCACATGTGGAATATGTCTCAAGTAAGGATATCAAGAAAAGCGACATCCATCAAGTACGAGCTGGTACTTGTGTGTGGAGGTAACTGCATACACTCCGTGACAAGAGTGAGAGGGACCCTCATTATCATGCTCCACACTGGCTAAACTGAACTCCTTGAGTTCCTAGACCATGTTGTATCCCATGTGACAACATGTGCCAAATCGAACCCTACAACTAGGTTCGTAACAGCATAAGGTATAGTGAACACTATGGTCCAAAATACTCTGTTCACGTACCCGTACTCAAACGGAGAGGAGCTTGTCTCCTACCTGAAAAAGCAAACATCATTGCATTGGAAACCGTGGGTGTTGCCTACGCAATCCAGCCCCTTTGGTTAACATCTACATAGTCAAACCCCTTGGTAAGACCCTCTGTAGAAACTGCTCAACTAGCAGGCAACGGTAACCAACATAGTTACCCGTGTACATAATGATTGGAATCAAATCAAAAATTTGACTTCGTCCGCTACCGGGTGGTAGATTGCGGAATTCTTTCCTTGAAAGTTTAAATGGGAGAGATCAAACTGTGATCCTCAATGCCTATGGGGTGATGTAGCAGTCACCCGTCGGGTCGTACCCCAAAACAATATGTCCATAGACACTCTGTAGTGCTATAGAGAGAGCAGGAAATCCACACAAGTGAACTGCCTAGCTCGTGTGGACAGCCATGCTGTCACCACTGATTGCTGCATCTATACTTCCGTGTAGAGATCAGTTGCTGTGAGTTGAAGATTTATCAAAACTCAACTTGAATGTCGCATTGAAAACATGTAGTGCAAAAATGACATTGTAAACAGCCTGAATGACAGGACCCTTGCTTGTCCCTTAACGTCGATGTATACTTCCCTGGGTAGATATGTTCACTCTTGAAAACAATCACCCAAAGAATGCCAATAGTTGGGTCTTACCCTTGGCCTGACAATGGCTCTTAGCCTGTGTGGCTCATAGCCCTTGTGCGAATAAGTGTTCAATGGACGAACCGATGAAGACTAATTTGAGTAGCATCTTAGCTACGTGCTAGCTGAGAGTTAGAGCACATTGGCTCAGGCTGACTAACGAGCAAAACACGTATCAAAACCTTCTCATAAGATTTTTCATTTCATTTTTCCCTTAAAGAGAGAGAGAACGAGAGAAGAAGAGCATGCTGGGCTGAGGAACTAACCTTAAGTGTTTAGAGTGGGTGCCCAAGTTGTGTGCTCTTACGCATCGTATGCCTGACGTGCAACTTATCCTATAAGCATTCCACAGTGTTCTGGTATGACGCTCTCATCGAGAGAGGTAACAGAAACACAAAACTCACTCCGACCCACCTACCTTGTAGGGGTCGTGAGTGTATGAGTATGACTGAGCTATGGCACTTTGCCCATAAAATAAGTCCTAGATTGAGGTTCCTTTTAGTGTTGTTGTGTATTAATAGCAACCAACAATCATGTTAAACAATCCTATGAAACAATCCATCACGTATGCTAACAGAGTGATGAGTGTGATAGCGGAAGCGTAATCCATGATGGGGTGGAGGTGAGTCCACCTGGCTAACATGCCTTGCATGCAAGCTTGTAAGCCCGTGGCTACTATGACGGCCTCAAGCGTGAGAGCTGAAACTAGAAGTGCCTTGCACAACCAATTCTCCAAACTTGCGTGCCAATACCCTTGATGCCAAAGCAATGGGTAGTAGCATGGCACGCAGAGAAGCCTTGCTTCATGTCGAGTTATCAAAGTATTGTGTTTTCCGCAACAAACAACATGTTCCAAAGTAACCATGAAAACATGCAATATAAACAAATTTAAAATTTGGCTAACCTGGTTATCCTGCTGGAACCGGTTTTCCTGAACGCGTGATGGAGAAACTCATTCCCATCAGGCTCGTAGCCTATGCTGCTGTACGAGAGAGAGTTGGCATGTGTATCATATACACCTTTTGTGCATGTAATGAAATAACAATGCAAGGAAATTGGTAAATCCTTCCCTAGTTTGTATGCTCTTAGAAAATGCCAAATGTGGGGAGTCTCAATGCAAGATGCATAAATAGAAGCCTTGCTTTACTTAAGGTCATCAAATGGATGAGACAAGAATGTAACCTGAAAGCTCATAGCTAACAGATGCTCTTGGTGACGCACATATGTCCGAGCAGAAAAAGATTGACCTTGTCAAAATTGCGTAGAGAATTGGCCTTGCCAAATGTTGCTACTGATTGAGAATCATAAGATTTCTCGACAGTGAGAGAGATATCAGCTACAGTAGAACTATCCATTGTCAGCAACTGTCCAATACTGCTTGATCAAAGCAACCTTTGCTTGACAAGTTGGCAGTGTGAAAATTCATATGGTGGTCAACGTTGCATCTCGCTCCTAGCTGTGAATGTCAATGCTTGTTCCACGATGCTTCATGTACCCATATTGCCTGCTCCTAGTAAGCTGATTAGCGCTATGAATGATAACCGTGATCCTTCATTCCATTGTATACGAGAATTATCAAGCACTTTGCTCAATAATTACTCTACTTCATGTTGTCAAGGGCCTTGCCCAATTCGCAACCAATTTGGAATCTTGTGAGCAACTTCAATGCTCCAGTGGTGGTACACAAAGTGTGCGCCGATCATGCCGAGCTCTGTGCACCTTGAACAAGAGCGTTGCTAGTGGTCGGCCTTGCCGAATATTGTATTAGGATATGGCACAGGCCCTGCCTTAGTTTCTTTTGTATCAACCTTCACTCTCCGATGAACAATATACTCAAGCCGTGCAACAGTTGATCATTGCAAAGCAAGCAGGCAACAAAAGTAGAATATGTACCGAACTGTCACAAGCCGTGCTTGTGCCTGCATGCAATAGCTACATATCATGTTTGGAAACGTCAGCAAACCCAAAACAAAAACTATTGCATACCTGGTTAATCATGCGATTCGACCCGTGAGTCCCTGTGTCCATGGACCTTAGACCGCAACCGAAACTGTAGCCGAGATTACGAAGAAGCCTTTCAGCACCTATCTAGGTTGCAACTCGCCCTAGACTACACCCTTGCCGAGTTCGGGATTGGCTTCTGTGGTCACGGGATTCAGTCGCTCTTTCTGCCGTGTTGTGGGAATTTTTCTCCATGGGAGAGAGAGCTCTTGTTCGACGGCTATGGACTCCAAAGCGCTGGGCGCTGTGGGCACTTATGGAAGCATTGCTTGGAGGTTTTCTCCATGGGATGGGCCCCTAGGGCACCCTTGGGCGCCCAATTAACTTTGGTATGAAAATAAAAAAGCCTGCATAAGGCTATGGCAGGCTGCCAACCTGCGCAAGCAAAGATAACGCCATGCTAGGTGCCTGCGTTGCTCGACCAGCGCGCTCATGAAGCGAGCTTTGCTCCTAAGCCCAGCGCACTCCCATCAGGCCAAGCGGCACTCGATTCCAAGCAGGTCGATGGATTCCCCAATTCCATGCAAGGTCGGCTTCACACGCGGCCTCCTCGACTCTGGAGGGACTGCATCCCATAGCCCTGCTTGCTGTTGAGTCTCTGATGGTAACCGTTTCTTCCATGCAACTTGATGCACGACCTTACCCTCCTTTGCATGGCTTTTCATGAGACCTGAATTTTGCTAGGGCTGTGAGAGAGATCGAGAGACCGAGAGATCGAGAGAGAGAGAGAGAGAGAGAGAGAGAGAGAGAGAGAGAGAGAGAGAGAGAGAGAGAGAGAGAGAGAGAGAGAGAGAGAGAGAGAGAGAGAGAGAGAGAGAGAGAGAACATGCATCGAAGTAAAGCTTCCTCCTCCTCCGCAAGGCTTCCTCCCCTCCATAGCTCCTCTCTCCCCCTGAGCTCTGATACCAGTGTAAGACCGCGGGGGATTGGACCATGCAACTCTCCACCCAACCGTGCTATTTATAGACTCCTAGCCTCTAAAGATAGCGCCCCTTGACCGCATGTCCGTCCTGGCCCTTGGCCCTGCCCTTGGCCTGACAATGTGGAATCTCTCTTGCGACACTCATTTCAGCCATTTTTGAGCATCGAGAGTCACTTTTGACCTCCACTCACACCACGTGACATGTTCATTTGGTCCCATAGGTCATATTTGACCTCCAAGGATGATAATAGAACTATCTATCTCTCCCCCTCTTGCATTCTCTCTCTCTCTCTTTCTCTCTCTCTCTCTCTCATGCTCCCACACAAGTGAGCCATTCATGATTGGAAAGTGCATATAGTGAAACTTCTTAATTCATTAACAAATGAGCTCCTTATATAGGATAAGGAAGAGGTATCTTGCTTGCATCATCAATGAGGTGCTTCGAAGATATGCAATTGTATTATGTCTCAAAAGGTCCATGGGTCATGTATACATATATGGACATCATTTGGGATATGTAATCATGCATGTGGGCTTAGGGAAAGAGAGAACGATTACATTCATTTCGTGCTTATGTGCATGCATATTAAAAATATTGTGCTTGGATGTGCTCGCTTGTCAAAAAAGGGGGACATGAGTACAAAGGGTGCTTGCATTCAAGTTGGGCCATAGCCATGAGAAACCCTTCCAAGAAGGGGGAGCTTTGGTGCTCTTGGTAGTTGTGGGAAAGTCCTCTTGTAGGCTTTAATGAATGAAGAAAATCAGTTGCAAGCACCAAAGTTGAGCAGCAAATTTAAGGAGTGTGTGGGTATGCGAGGCTAGCATACCCAAATTGATGCATGGCTTGAGGTAGTAGATCTGTCGTAGGGTGGTAAGGATGACAAGCTTGGAGCACGCGATAGCACGCAACAGTGTGCAGTAGGAGAACTATGTGCAACAAACTAACGCTTATAAGTGTCTGCCAACGGTCCTTTGGCAGCCAAAAATATTGGTGTGGTGGTTGCATCTCCCCTTGTTAGCGGTGATGTGGGTTCAAATCTGCTTTGATTATGCAATAATGTATTTTTATGATAGGCGATGTTAAATCATGTCAAGGTCAAAATATTCACGTTGTGAATACTACCAAAAATACCATAGCAGCCTTCAAACTCAAAGCCTTTGCGGTCAAGCACTCTAACAATAGAATGCTAGCCAACAGAGCATGCGGCTTCCTATGTGTGTCCTCCCAAAATTAGGATATATAAAATTATGCTTGTAGATTCTAGGAGGCTACACACACACACACACACACACACACACACACACACACACCCAATTTTAGAAAGTGGTTAAGGGCTCTAATTAGCTTGATTTTTGATGATAATGGGCTCGTTCAAAAGCTGCAACAAAGGGCTATTAGCAAATAAAATCACCCAATCAAGATGGGGCTCCTAATTTGAATCGATTATTATGAAAAAGAAGCTAATGGGAGACAAATAAAACATAGTTTACTCAGACTAATCACACTCTCATTAACCAAGAATGGTAGTAGCCAATTGGTCTTTCCAATGACTTGCCCAAGCTTGGTTAGGAGCTTGTGATTAGAATTTTTATTAGACGAGAGAGAAGGGAAAATTGAATGATGTTCAAAGTGTATGTGTGCACGCTAGATCTAGAATAGAGTTGGAGATATTTGACCTCAAAATAGAAACTTTAGTCTTGATACTGACAAATGTTTCAAGTTTTAACCTAAGCTTGTGTGTGTGTGTGTGTGTGTGTGAGAGAGAGAGAGAGAGAGAGAGAGAGAGAGAGAGAGAGAGAGAGAGAGACCCACTTCCTTTGTGTGTGTGTACGAGGGATAGAGGTGACGGGCCATTCACTAGGTGTTGGAGCGTTGCAAGAAGGCCTTCCACATTTGCATTACATTACTGAGGTGCAACGAGCTCAACAATTCAACGATGGGAGTCCAATGATATTTTGTGTATGTCTTGCACGCATTGTGTGTGTGTATGTGTGTGTGTGTGTGTGTGTGAGAGAGAGAGAGAGAGAGAGAGAGAGAGAGAGAGAGAGAGAGAGAGAGAGAGAGAGAGAAAGATAGAGAGAGAGAGAGAGGGTTCTCACACCAGCACGAGAGATAGGGGAGGGAGAATAAGCATGGGTCTTACAATCAGCAATCGATAAAGCAATGATCAACATATCCACAATCAAGAATCATGAATGAACATCGACATCTACAAATTTGAGAATCAACAAAATCAAGAATTGATGAAATTGAAAAATTTCAATCCAATGAATCCAAGGCAGAAGGCGTACAAACCCAAAGCAAGAGCAACTATCAATAGACAAATGACGGCAAAGGCAGATGACGGGAGGCAACTCTAGCAACTCTTTCCTATTTTTTAAGGCCTTTGTGATAGATTTCTTGCTCTTGCCTTCGGCTGTCTCAGAATTCAAAGGTGAATCTCAAACTTTTTATGTGGGATTGCACCAAACCTAGGTTTCTTCAAGTGCTTAAAGGCAAATTAGAATTTTCGAGGCATGGGTTGCACTAAATTCAGTTGAAGTACAGTACTTGGATAACTTACATGTGAGAAGTTTTAGGGGCAACTTTATTATATTTGAAGGCTATTACACTCAATTTTCCTATACTTTGTAGGTTTTCTCACCCTTAAATCTAAAATTTAGAGATAAATTTTAAAATTTGTAAGACTACACTAAACCGAGGACTTTTCAATCATTCAACTATACTATATTTTTTTTCAAAAAAATTAGAGGCAAATACTATATTTAAAGGTTTTTCCCTAAACTTCTCTATAAATTCTCTAAAATTTAATTTAGGTTCTTTGAACTTTGGAGACATTCCCAACTTCAATTTTAAAATAAAATGTTGTGAGCCTTCTAATTCATTACAACTCACTCTCATAAGTGATAATGAGTGCCGGTAAAAACAAAGTTAAAAAAAAAATAGAGGTAAATCTCAAAATTTGTAGGTGGGATTATACTAAACCTAGGTTTTTTTCTCCAATTGTTGTGGGTGTCCTAACCTTTGAATCAGATCCTACAAGTGTGTCATCCTACAAGTGTGTCATCCTATGGATGGATGGATGGAGAGAGAGAGAGAGAGAGAGAGAGAGAGAGAGAGAGAGAGAGAGAGACCCTTTTCTTGGCACCCAATTCACTCTCTTTCTTGCTTTGTCTTGGTCTCCAACTCCCATCCCCTTCAAGCCCTTTCCTTATGTCACGTGGAAGGGGCTTCCAAGGTGCATTAGATATAGTCGAGGAAATTTGTACACTAAACCTAGGTTTTTCTCGAGCACTCGGGTACACAATAGTTTTTTGCTATTATTCAACAGGCCCTTATCTATATTTTTTATAATGGAGCTTGAAAAATTAGAGGAAGGAGAGGGTCTCCTCGTGTCGCCTTCTGGTTGTTTTGTATGGCATGTTGGATCAACACAAAAATTGAGTTGTTGAGTCCCTGCTGGCTGTCCTCCTTGTTGTAGATGCAATACAGAGCCTTCAAAAATTGCATGAAGTAGTCCAGATTCAATGCAAATCTATTCGTTTTTAATGCCTTGAAATAGTCAAAATTGTACACTTGACATCGTGTTAACCTGTGTGTGTGTGTGTGTGTGTGTGTGTGTGTGTGTGAGAGAGAGAGAGAGAGAGAGAGAGAGAGAGAGAGAGAGAGAGATTGTGCAAATCTGCCCTTTTTCAACACCAAAAAAACTACGCCTGACAATTTGCGTGTGTGTGTACGCATACGTGTGTGCACTGTGTATGTGTATGTGTATGTCACCATCATCGTGTGTCACACACACACACACACACACACACACACACACACACTCAGAGAGAGAGAGAGAGAGAGAGAGAGAGAGAGAGAGAGAGAGAGAGAGAGAGAGAGAGAGAGAACACTCTGCCACTAGCAACTAGACAAAGAAAGAGAAAGAGTGAGGTGGGTCACCAAGACCAAAACCAAGACCTGGACTAGGGTAGCTGCTGGTGATCACATATAGGTACAATAGACCAAGCAGTGATGTTGCGACATTTAGCAGCAGTAACTTGTGAAGTGTTTTTGAATAGGGGATAGGCATTGCTCGCCAATGGAGCTAATGGCTTAGATGGCAGCACCTCCAGCCATGACTCGACAGATTGTGTGTGTGTGTGTGTGTGTGTGAGAGAGAGAGAGAGAGAGAGAGAGAGAGAGAGAGAGAGAGAGAGAGAGAGAGAGAGACCATTCACCTATCCAAACTTGGTGGACATATTCTTCTCCATGCACTATCCCATCGTCCCATCATCAATGATGGCACTTTCATGTACATAGGAGCACTATGGGGCCAACATGTCGAGATATATTTATCTACATGTTATGTTGGTGATGCAACATTTGAAGCAAAAAGTCAAAATGGGTCCTTTTCATGCAATGGTAAATACAAAAAGACCTTAATTGGGGATAGAAAGATGCATCATCCTAGCATTTGTCCTTTTTCTGTAGCTAACAGTGTGGTTTTATCTTCTGAGATCCACTACCTTTGACTACTTCAACTGCACTGGAGAAGCTGTAGATATTTTATATCTATCTCAAGGCGCGCGCGTGCGTGTGTGTGTGTGTGTGTGTGTGTGTGTGTGTGTGTGTGTGAGAGAGAGAGAGAGAGAGAGAGAGAGAGAGAGAGTAGAGCATGCTTATGTCAACATTTTGAGGCATACAAGATATATTGGCGACAAGTCAATCTAGAATTGATATAAATAAATAAATAAATAAATAAATAAATATACAGAGAGAGAGAGACTTCCGCAGCCTGGTAGCCCTTCAAAAGTGACCCCGAAGAGTGGCACCAATCAAAACCTATATTGCTTCAACAAATAGAGGGCCATGAAAAGAATGTCTGTTTGCAAGTCATGGTTTTGATAGCATGGCGCAACACAAGCAAACTGGGAGAAATTCGGTACATTGTCGTTGGTTGACAGCCAGGGAGATATGGGTAGTTTGAATTTATTAGAAGTCATGTGAAGGATGAGTCGCTCGCAACCGTTTGGCTAAAAACACTCTATGTGCTCATTACGCGCGCGAGAGAGAGAGAGAGAGAGAGAGAGAGAGAGAGAGAGAGAGAGAGAGAGAGAGAGAGAGAGAGCCATCCAACAAGTCCTCAACTCAAAAGAATTGAGAAAGGGGGACAAGAAGGTGGAAAAAGAGATAGTAGAGATCTACTCGATGAATCTTGATTTCAAGATCTAATATGTGTGTGTGTGTGTGTGTGTGTGTGTGTGTGTGTGAGAGAGAGAGAGAGAGAGAGAGAGAGAGAGAGAGGGAGAGAGAGAGAGAAACAGAAGGCATAGCTACGCATTGCTATCTTGCTAGAGTGATTCCAAGGACTATAGCTTTATTCTCCTCACACATGGGCGAGTAGACATACATGCACACACGCACACACACGCACACACACACCTCTACCTATATATGACTCCGTGTGTGTATGTTTATGTGTGTGTGTGTGTGTGTGTGTGTGTGAGAGAGAGAGAGAGAGAGAGAGAGAGAGAGAGAAAGAGATCTCCAATTGCCATGATTTTCTTGGCCGCAACAACGTGTGGGTCACATACTAGTACTATATATAATGCAATTTAAAAATGTCAAGGCCAAAGAAGCCCTCCACTTGTCTCATTTCTATGAAGTTTAGAACCTATAAATCTTTTCAGCTTTCAACTTTTAACCTTTGAACTAAAAAAAATAGGTTGTCTATACTTTGTACTTTTCCTTTTGAATGCAGACTTTACTTTACTTTATTTTTCTTTTGAAATCCAATTGAAGGGTGGCTCAACTTTGCTTTTTGAAGGATACACATATTACCTTCAACTTCAACACTACTTCATATGGAACTTAAAAAATTCTCGAGCAACAAGCACTAGCATGTCACCAACAATGCTCGAGAAAAATCAATTTTGCTAACATAGAAAATCCCTTTAGGGTATATTCAAAGAGGAAATTTTCACAAAAAACCTTTTTTTTTATAGTTTGACTCTATTTTCTTAAAATTTTTAAACGGATTTTCTTATTCCTCCTCTCCCTTTGATAGACTATTTTGAGATTTCAAGCGGCTCATGACTAAGTTGAGGCACACTTTTCCCGATCACTATTCACCAAATTCGGAGCTAAGTCTCCAACTTGAGTGCAACTTGGAGGCCCTTCCTCGTGCATACATTTGCTCAACATTTTTGCAAAGAGTCCCATGCATTTATAGTCATACATAGCAATACTAACACACTTCAAATTATGACCTAAAAAATCGAAGAGTTTTAAGTGTGCCCTAATATCTTTGGCTAGGGAAAATGTTAAAGTTTGGCATGCTCTGGTTGCAAATGTATCAGCTTTGTAGCACCTCTTTGTGTGTGTGTGTGTGTGTGTGTGTGTGTGTGTGAGAGAGAGAGAGAGAGAGAGAGAGAGAGAGAGAGAGAGAGAGAGAGAGAGAGAAGAACTCTCCCTTATGGAACTGTTTAGTGAGGAATCCCCATAGGCCTTATAAAGGGAATTTTATTTGGAGGGCCCTTCATCGCATAGCACAATTGCCTACATGGAACCATAATAGGCTGCTTTGGCGCACGCAGGGAAGCGCATGCCAATCACGCATCTTACTTGAAGGAGCCAATTTAGAAGGAGTATCAAGACTGTGGACGGTGGGTGGAGCACCATCTAAAAAAACAGAAGGAGTCATCAGACTTGGCATTGTTATGCATGCTTGCTATACAATGAGAAAATCAAAAGCATATGGGCTTCACTTCAGGCAAGTAAAGGGCCCGATGATGGTGCCTTTAGATATTCCAACATAGTTGGAACAATCCCAAAGATTTTTAACATCCACTTGATAAAACTTGAACTCAAGTTTTGGACGGAGGGAGAGAGATAGATAGATAGATAGATAGTTCTATTATCATCCTTGGAGGTCAAATATGACCTATGGGACCAAATGAACATGTCGCGTGGTGTGAGTGGACGTCAAAAGTGACTCTCGATGCTCAAAAATGGCTGAAATGAGTGTCGCAAGAGAGATTCCACATCGTGGTTGGGAGAGGAAGGTATGTAGGGAGAGCTCATGGATGAATATATGGGGAAAAGAGGACCCAATGTGTTCAAAAGCTGAGCACTCAAGTAGTGTGTGGTACTCACTCTCTCGCACTTGACGAGGGCATAAGGTGCAGAGTCAATGAGAGTCCTCGCCAGTGCCCCAACGTCCTATCTCACAGCGTAGAGAATGGGAGCTAAGAAGAATGGAGGCAATGGTGCGGATCGCACTCAACGGGATGGGCTCAAGGATGTAGGGATGGGTTCGGTTACCTCGTAGAGAGAGATTTTTAGTTTGGGACAACGTGTGTGGTGTAATGGCTGAAGCAAGAACCTCTGGATTTCTCCCAAGCCATGATACATTGGCGTTGTAAGAAGGCCTCATTAACTTGGGAGTCGATCGACACATCCTTGACCAAGTGACATGCATCCCATCTTCCAAACCATTTCTTGATGTCAAGCATCCACCCCGAACTTAGTATTTTGCTCTTGCATGTCTTTTGGACCTTTAGACTTGCTTCCTATGCGATTCTAGGAAGTCAATGAAAAGGGCTATGTTGTGTCTTAAGCATATACTCCACAACCCTTTGCATGCCCAAGACATCAATGGGAAGCGATCCGGACTCAAGAAGTAAGAGCGTGTAGGGTGTTTGTGTCTTGACTTGGAAAAAGTTGGTGAAAAAATGCTTTTGGACATTCTCAATCTCTTTCCAAGTAGACTTCCCGATGCTTTCACCCCACACCTCCACTCCATAAAGAAGCACCGGTGTGCAACATTTAATGGTCTAGTAACTTGTGTGTAGCGGAAAATAGCATGAACATAGTGAGAATTTCATTAGAATAGCTTCCTAATGAGAATGAGAAGCACCGGTGTGCAACATTTAATGGTCTAGTAACTTGTGTGTAGCGAAAAATAGCATGAACATAGTGAGAATTTCATTAGAATAGCTTCCTAATGAGAATAACAAGAGTGCTTGGGTGGAGAGAGCAACAAAAAGCATAACACCTAGTTAGATAGCATGAACAATACTTCAAAAGAGAGAGAAATTAAGCAATTGACAATAGTTGAGGACCGGATTTGCATGGAGCCGGTCCCCCCTCCAAAAGGCTTTGTATTATGGTTTTTCCCATCAAGAGAGACATTTTACAATACGATTCTTTGTGTTCCTTCAATACTAGCTAGTGCAATGAAGATGCAAACTTCATGCACTAAGAAAAACACTTATCAAACACAACATCAATTCCCTCATGGTCTCATACCCAAGACCTCACACACCTTCGAAGATGGTGAGAGCTAGCGGGTTATGAGAGTAGATTGAGAGGAAGGAGTATTCTTACGAGAAATATGTACCTCTCCTCACATAATCACTCATATTTGCATAGCTTAGCTTAGTAATTAGCATGGTAGAGGAGATGAGCATGCATTGAAGCTTGGCTCTTGGTTGGATTTGCATCACAAAGCCAAGAGTTGTTGGTATAGGCATCCCTTCTCACACTCTTGGAGTAGGTGGTAAGCTTTCCATTAAATCTTGAGAAGGAGAGAGAGTCTTCTTTGCTTCACACATGAGATTGTGTGAGTGTGTGTGTGATAATGCCTTGAAAAAATCAGCCCCCTCTCTCTTTTGGTCGAACCCCCTTGCTAATTACTCATGCTACAACCCTATTGACATGTGTCCCCTTTTCCCCTTCTTTGAGAGCTTTAGGTAATTAATAAATGCAACTAAACTCTCATTGGACCCCTTTGCCTCCTGGAAAATAGGAATCAGACAAGCCATTGGGCCGCTGAATCTTCATTGGTCCCCTTGGGAGACTGTCCAATAGTCTTCTAGAGAGCTTAATTCTTATTGTTTCTTTTATTAAGTGCTTTTAAATTAATTAAACTAGATTTACTCTACCCTAATTCTCATTGGTCCACCTCCATGGCCATCCAATAGGATTTGAGTACACCTTGTGGACATCTGGCCTAGGGAGCTGACATGTGTCCCTCTTTCTCCTTGTGTACAAATGAAGCTTGTGAGTGTGTGTGGGTGTTTCTCTCTCATCCCCTACTTCTTGGGCTCGCCCCCTCCTATGTAGGGCTTGATAAAGACTTTTTGGGACACACACAAAGTATCCAATTCCCCTAATGTTTGACCTTTAGACACAACCTTTGAATTTTGGAACCTTAGCATTTTGGAAATTTAATGGGCTGAACCTTAGGGTCTTTTGAGCCCATTGTTGCACATAGCTCTTTTGCAGATGCCCCCCCCTTTGGATCCCTATTTTTCCTCCTTTGGATCCATACTGTGGCCGGTTTGCTAGCTTAACCAATATTCTAGCTTTTTCTCCCCTGGCACTTCCCCATATTAAATGATCAGTTTAACATGAGAAAATCATTTAGGAGAATTAGATATTGATTATTATGAAATTACCTCTCTCTGGAAATCATAGTCGTCCTCGACTATGGGGTAGAGAAGATAAAGCATATTCATTAGTCCTTTTTGTAGCGGGTAGAGGATCCCTATGTTACCCTACGACATCGTTCCAGAATGGATGACTAGTCCATTTGGCGCTGAGAGGCTAAGCTGCCGCAAGCATGTCTGCACATTAATCCTATCAATCTTCCATAGTAGAGTGACAAGGTCTACTTGGTGTTCGGGAGATTTCGTCTCCACAAACTTGATCTAAGCATGCATATTACTTCATTTTTGTGCACAATAAAGAAAAAGAAAGTCTTATGAGATAAAAACTTTGTTCATTTTTAACATTTGTACATTTGCTTACTCTAGGGAAGCATTGTAGGGATTGACAAGGTTTAGGTTATCCTTTAATTGTATGCCTAGCATCCATCTAGCATATTCAAAAGGATAATTCTTAAACTTAATAAGATATCGTCGGATAGTCTTACTGCCTCTTAGTACCTTGTCTTCATGTCGGAGAATAGACTCGGGCTGCAACACCTCTTCTTGGTCCTCGATCTCCGGTGGGTCTTCGATAGTTGGTTCTTGAGGTGGCTCTCCTTTGTAAGGCTTTAATAGGATCACATGGAAAGCATTGTGTATGAGCCAATGACTGGGCAACTTGAGTTGATAGGCCATCTCTATTTCCGTAGAGAAGATAACCATCTTGTAAAGTAAATGGTTCCTCTTTCTTCCCTAGTGCAAGGGCTGAAATCACATCTCTAAAATCGGGATCAACATCATACTCATCTATCATAGAAGATAGATCATTGTGAGTTGCTATGGAAACCGCATTCACTCTCGGCCGTCTTGAGAGTGCATCGGCTACTTGATTATGCTTGCCAGTAAGGTGAGCAATATGAAAATGAAATTTTGAAAGGAAATTTGCCCACCTCATTTGTTTGTCGGAGAGCTTGGTCTGCGTCATGAAGTACTTAAGTCTTTGGTGATCCGTTCGCAAAATGAAAGGAGTCCCCAATAAATAGTGCTTCCATGAGTCTAAGGCATGTAGAAATGCAAGGAGTTCCCTTTCATATATGCCTAGAGATTTCTCAACAGAGTCGAGCCTTCGACTTTCATAGCCTATGGCGTGCCCTTCTTGAAGCAAAACAACTCCAAGGCAATCACCACAAGCATCACATTGGACCTCAAATGGCTTTGAGAGATCCGGTAGTGTCAGCACATGTTAAGCTTTTCTTTAAGTTTTTCAAAAGCATTGTTCTCCTTGGCAGACCATGTGTACCTACGTTTTTCTTTGTGAGGTCATGTAATGGTCCTACTATTAGTGAGAACTTTTCTATGAAGCGTCTATAGTATGCACACATACCTATAAAACTTCTTAATTCATGAAGATTCCTTGGTTTAGGCCATCCTTTTATTGCCTCTAACTTTGATGGATCCATTTGGATGCCATCTTGAGAGATAATGTGATCTAAATACTGAATCTCTTGTAAGAAAATTCACTTTTCTTTCGATTAACATAAATTTTATTCTCTCTTAGAACTTGAAATATTATCTGGAGGTGTCTCTTGTGTTCGTCTAATGAGTTAGAGTAGATGATGATATCATCAAAGAACACTCCAGTAAAGGTTTGGTGAGGCCTGAATAGCTTCTCCATCAAGCGGTTGAATGTGGCTGGTGCATTGGTCAAGCCAAAAGGCATGACAATGTATTCGTAAAGACCAAATGTAGTCCGAAATGCGGTCTTTATAATGTCTTGATCAACTATCCTTATTTGATGATAGCCACCTTTTAGGTCAATCCTACTGAAGTAGGTGGACCCTTGTAGCTTATCAAATAGGTCTTCTACCCATGGAACAGGAAACCTATTCTTGATAGTGATCCTATTTAGTGCTCTATAGTCGACACACATACGATATGTGCCGTCTTTCTTTTGCACTAGTAGCACAAGAAAACAAAATGGAGATGAACTAGGCCTAACCATGTTACCATATACATGTGGTAGTTATGTGTGTGAACACACTAGGACCGTCGGGGCATTTTTTCCCTCTTTAGGAGGTTTTTTCCCCCGTGCATTGTATATACGCCCATCACTCTAGGGCTATCGATCTTTTCATTGCATACTAAGTAACACACTCTCTATTGTGTGCCTTGAGCTTCCTCCGTCTTCTCCCACCTGTGTGCGTTTCTCTGCAACCCTAATTCCAACAATTGGTATCAGAGCAGGTCACGTCCTCCCGTGCTTAGTCGCCAGCTGCTCCAGCACACGCCTGCTCACTTTCTCTGATTTCAATGAGCTTTGACGAGCGTTCGCAGGTCGAAAAAAAATTTGGGTGTGCTCGAAGAGCTTGGTCTGCTTAGAATTTTGATTTGGGCTCATTTCGGCCTCCGTTTCCACTACAGACAGTACTGCACATGCTATTTCTTCATTTTGTGCAGAATTTTTGTCAGTGCCGTTTTCTTCATAACAGGTGCCTTATAGTCTTCTACGGTTTGTGCTATATAGCAGAGGTTGTTCCCGCTCAGTTTCTCCTATTTTCGGGCAGTTTTCACATCAGGTGCAGCATTTACCATGGCTGACAACAACAACACAGATGTGTTCAAGATGTTTGCTGCTGAGGACAGGTTGGAATGGGATATAACAGTTGAGGACTGAATTTTCATGGAGCCGGTCCCCCCTCCAAAAGGCTTTGTATTATGGTTTCTCCCATCAAGAGAGACATTTTACAATACAATCCTTTGTTTTCTTTCAATCCTAGCTAGTGCAATGAAGATGGAAACTTCATGCACTAAGCAAAACACTTATCAAACACAACATCAATTCCCTCACGGTCTCAGACCCAAGACCTCACACACCTTCGAAGATGGTGAGAGCTAGCGGGGTATGAGAATAGATTGAGAGGAAGAAGGAGTATTCTTATGAGAAAGATGTACATCTCCTCACATAATCACTCATATTAGCATAGATTAGCTTAGTAATTAGCATGGTAGAGGAGGTGCGCATGCATTGAAGCTTGGATCTTGGTTGGATTTGCATCACAAAGCCAAGAGTTGTTGGTGTAGGCATCCCTTATCACAATCTTGGAGTAGGTGGTAAGCTTTCCATTAAATCTTGAGAAGGAGAGAGAGTCTTCTTTGCTTCACACATGAGATTGTGTGAGTGTGTGTGTGATAATGCCTTGCAAAAATCAGCCCCCTCTCTCTCTTGGTCGACCCCCCTTGCTAATTACTCATGCTATAGCCCTATTGGACCTCCCCAGCCTCAACCAATGGAAATTAAGCAGCATAAGTGACAACCGTTTGACATGTGTCCCCCTTTTCCCTTGTGCAAGAGCTTTAGGTAATTAATAAATGCAACTAAACTCTCATTGGACCCCTTTGCCTCCCGGCCAATAGGAATTAGGCAAGCCATTGGGCTGCTAAATGCTCATTGGTCCCGTTGGGAGACTGTCCAATAGTCTTCTAGAGAGCTTAATTCTTATTGGTTCTTTTATTAAGTGTTTTTAAATTAATTAAATTAGATTTACTCTAGCCTAATTCTCATTGTTCCACCTCCATGGCCATCCAATAGGATTTGAGTACACCTTGTGGGCATCTGGCCTAGGGAGCTGACATGTGTCCCACTTTTCCCTTGTGTACAAATGAAGCTTGTGAGTGTGTGTGGGTGTTTCTCTCTCGTCCCCTACTTCTTGGGCTTGCCCCCTTCTATGTAGGGCTTGACAAAGACTTTTTGGGACACACACAAAGCATCCAATTCCCCTAATGTTTGACCTTTGGACACAACCTTTGAATTTTGGAACCTTAGCATTTTGGAAGTCTTAATGGGTTGAACCTTAGGGTCTTTTGAGCCCATTATTGCACATAGCTCTTTTGCAGATGGCCCCCCCTTTGGATCCCTATTTTCCCTCCTTTGTATCCCTATTGTGGCCGCTCTGCTAGCTTAACCAATATTCTAGCTTTTTTTCCCCTGGCACTTGAAGGCTTTGCATACATCTCCAAAGATTTCCTCGCAATACCATGTCAAAAGCTTTTTTGAAATCCACAAAGCAACAATACAACTTTTTTCCTTTCAATCGAGACGCTTCCATAAGAACTCGAAGAGTGACAAGGTGATCAATAGTGCTATGATGCTTTCAAAAACCTGCTTGGCCAAGTGCACGTTTGCCATTATTTTTAGCCCATTCACTTATCTTCATCTCCATGATACATCCAAATAACTTTGACATCAAAGAACCAACTATTATAGTGCAATAGTTATTCACATTGTTTACATCTCCTCCTTTGTGCAAAGGTTTGATCCAATTTGCACTCCAATCATGAGGCATGCCATGCTGAAATGCAAGGTTAAACATATCGCATATCCAATATCGTGTTTTCTTGCTTGTCCATTTAATCATTTCAGCCTTGACACCTTGAAGGTCCCCTGCCTTGCGAGTAGCAAGGCAGGGGACCTTCAAGTTCTCAAGCGCGCGACATATATCTTCAATGATAAAGAAGGGAGGCATAAACGGAAAGGAGCTACAACACTCCATCTTAACAACATTGGGTTTCTCATAGAGGTTCTTGCAATGCATATAAATATCCTCAAGAGTCAAGTCACCTAAAGCTCTCAACACGCTTGCCTTTTAGATTTTGTCAAAACTTGCCACATGCATGTGCTTTCTCTTGCGCTAAAAGAAGTTGTTTTTTGACTTCCCACCTTCTTCTCTTCTTTTGAACAAGTGCTTTGTATGTGTGTGAACATTCCAATTAAACTTCCTTATCTTTGCTTGCATCCAATCTTAGCAAGTGTTTTTGGGCTTGACTACATTCCATGTCAAACCATTTCTTCTTGGTGCTACCCTTCTTAGACCTTTTGCAAGACATGTGTTTCACCAAAAAGCATTCCTTCACACAAGAGAAAATTAATTCTTTGAAAGCTTTCCACTTGCATTCTAATGTTGGTGTCTCTTGATGCTCTATCATGCTTAACACTAGAATGGTAACAGGACACTTTTATGTCCTTGGACACTTTTGTGTCCTGTTAAGTGACCATTTTGCTTGAATTATTTGAAGAGTATGAAAATGAATTTCTAGGTGCTATATATCCGCAAATTTTCCTTATGAGCTGAAAAAAACTTAGCATTCTTTTTGGAGTATCGATCTCACCATTAATCTTATTCTTGCACAACATTTTTGAACCTAAACTGTGTGAAAAAACGGGTCCTGTTTTTGGCTTTTTTTCAATTTTTGGCAACTATACCACTCTAAACTTCATGTTTCTGAGGTTTAGATGGCTAGAGGTTAAGTCTTCATAGTTCTCAACATGTTTTGATGCTTGTAGGGAGATCTAAGTGTTAAATTTGAAAGTTTTGACCAATTTACAAGAATTGCATAATCCTGTTTTTTGGCCAAAATTAGCATTTTATGATTTTTTTGGTGGCTTTCTTGATATCCAAATTCAATTTTGATTGTGTAAGTGTAATGTATAACATAAATCTAATCTTCCTTGAGTTTTGGGGGACCTAATATGCTATATAGCATAGTATACGATGATGGTTGAGTTTTTTGATTGTTGAAGAATACGATACATTTTAGAGTAGCAAGTATAACTTTCTCAATATTGCTAGTTTCTTAGGCCAATTGTGTGTATTTTGTAGGTAGTAACCATATCTAATCATAGACTACAAACTTGGCTAGATATTAAGTAGTTTCTATGGGTTTCTAGAGGTCATAATGCTAAACCCAGTTTTTTCATGTTTGCTGTATTTAGCACTTTATCATTGCCCCCAAGGTTCCAATTGTAAGAGATCCATTATACTTCTGACATGCTCCATGGCTCCTTTTGAATTCAAAGGCCCAAAGGGAACTAAGAAAACATGTATATAGTATCTGTATTGAGCGTGACTATAGAAACTTTGATGATAGGTCCGGAGAATGGCAAAAATGCAACTTTTTTGTACCTATTTTTTTTGCCCAAAAAAAAATTAGTGAGGTAAAAGCAACCATATGTTTTGGTCACCAACCCATTGAAGTTAACGGGGCATTTTATCTCATGTCCTACAAAAATCCCCACTCTTATTTATATGCAATCAACCGTAAGAAATTGCTGTTTTGGGCAAAATGCACTGGTCCATCAACTTTGGAGGCTTAGGGATGAGAAAAATTACAAGTTTCTCATTTTTTCCATATGTAGTAGTTATTGAACTATAAGCTCATGAAAGGATTTTTCAAAATGAGTGGATCTACTATGGTTTTGGAAATTTTTCCCAAAACCCTAAAAGGACACTTTTATGTCCTGTTAGGTTACCATTCTAGTGTTAACATTTGGTCCACCATATCATCATATATAAGTGTTTGTTTGAAGTCTGGATGTAGGTACAAATGATTCACATCATGATTGGAGGCTACATGCTCGGGCCATTTACCACACTTGAGATCAATACATAACATCCTATGATCCGATTACGGATTCCATTCACCAAGTGTAAAGCTTTGTATGCATTCTAGAGTGGCTTCCGAGAACAACATATAGTCAATCTTGCTATCACCATTGTGCTTTCTCCATGTAAAGTCATTGGTGCCTTGCCATAGAGATACACCATTTACAATGAGCATTCTGATACTATTGCACATATGTAGAAGTGACTTTCCATAGTGATCCAGTTCTTTTGCATCATTAGAACTTCAACTATACATGTATGAGTTATCCATTCTTCTTGAGACATGCGGCATGTCGACTTGTTGTGTGTCGTGTTGTAACGTATTTGTGTGAGCATTCATGTCTCCAAAAATAATGACTTCACCTTGATCCTTGTAATGAGAAATTTCTTCCTCTAGTTCAACAAAGGGCTGATCTCTATCCATCTCCAAGCTAGCATAAAAGTTGGAGTCATAGTGAGGAATGTAGCAACCAGCCACAAACATGACTTGACCATTTGGTGGGCTGATTTTCAGCCATAAGTACCGTTTATACTTATCTTCTTTGACAATGGAAACATCTTTCAAAACCTTTTTGGTCATACATGTTACACCTCCTTGGCCTCTTCGTTGCTTTGCATTTTTGGCCCACATCAAAGAATGCACATCGTATTTGTCAAATCCAAGGATTTGTTGCACATCATGCTCCCATGTTTCGACAAGAAGTATCACGTCAGAGTCATTGGTAAGCTCATCAATGCCAATTCCCGCATTCCATGGATACCCGTTAAATTCCAAAAGCTTATTCGCAAGCGTGAGTTGGTCTCATAGATCATGTGTCCCTATTTGTTGGGTGGACTTGCATCCTCCTCAAGTGACTTTTCTTCTTGAGATGACACCTTAACCTTCTTGCTTCTTTCCTCATATGCTTTGCCACATACATTTTGTTGGATAAGAGTGCAATCATATACATTACAACCCATTCCTTTGAGGTAGATCCAACTATTGTCAAGGATGATCTTTCTGTTTACCTCATCAGCCATGGTACATACAATAGGTCTTTCTCCCGAGCAAAGGACTCTTTGTTGTCCAACTCGATGTGCACCATAAGCCATGATTCCTGACATGTCAAAGTGTGTAGCAAAAAACTCTTCAATAGCAACCGCAAGAGATTGGGGTGTTTCCATTCTTTCCTCCTTGATTCCACGAATGATGATTTTCTTTGAGCGTTTTTGTTGTTCTTGCAATTCTTGAGTGTCCACATTCTCTAAATTCTTTGCTTGGACAATGGCTTGTGTGATAGGAGATGTAGAAACCACATTGTCCTTACATATATCAATCCATGATTTGGATACATTTCTCATATCACATACATCATGTCGTATTGTATCTATCGTTTCCTCTTTCAATACATGATCACTCTCAACTTTGCTCAAGCGCTCTTTCAATACATTCATGTCAACAAGAGAGCGTTTACATTCTTGAACTTCATTCTCAAGATGCATCAAGCGTGTTGTTTGCATTTCAAGAACCTTCTTGAGGTGCTCATTCTCCACAACGAGTACTCGTAAAGTGCCATTTTCCATTGCAAGTGCGCGTAACTCTTCACCTTGCTTCTTGACGGTTTCTTTAATGATATCAAGTAAGCCATGATCATTGCTTCCGTTGTTGTAGACGATGTGGTTGGATTAGCATCCAAATTCCTTGGAGATTTTGCATCATTCTCCATGGTGAGTGTGGATTTTCCACCCTTGCGAGTTTTTTCTGACATTGCCTTCAAGTTGGAAACAAAAATGAAAAGTTTTGACAGTTTTTTCAGTTCTGAGATGCTGTTAAAGCAAAGCCTTCCATTACACACACACACACACACACACACACACACACACACACACACACACACACACACACACACACACACACACACACACACACACACACATATTCATTAGAAAATCCCTAATAGAACTTATGTATTATTTGACAAGTGTGAAAATTAAGAGATGTTACAAGTGACCTTAAAGATCTATCCAACAAGTCTTCTTTAACTCAAGATGTGTGGATGGATGGCGAGAGAGAGAGAGACCTTCTAAATTTATATGAACGCTTCCAAGAGACCTCAAGACTTATGTGAGGAGTCTTCAACTCAAGGGCATGTGAAGAGAGAGAGAGAGAGAGAGAGAGAGAGAGAGAGAGAGAGAGAGAGTTTTATGATCTTCATCAAAGGTGAACCTATAGCGTACTTGAGTGCATGCAATGGTGCATAAGTCCACCTTAGTTCCTTTGCTGTGTTGGTGTTATTGTCATTAGTAGATTGATGAATTTATTATTTTATATGATAAAAAAATTATACATTGAAGAAGCACCCATTGTATAATTGATATTGCATGACAGGAACATAAATCCAACGTTGATCTTTTTTGTGCTTTGAAAAAAAAGTTAGTTTCATAAGAATAAAGGCCATATATTTTTTTTCTGTAACAACCGGTGGGTCACATACTAGTTTTTGTTCAATGATTA
The DNA here is from genome assembly GCF_014529385.1 of Adiantum capillus-veneris. Lineage (NCBI taxonomy): Eukaryota > Viridiplantae > Streptophyta > Polypodiopsida > Polypodiales > Pteridaceae > Adiantum > Adiantum capillus-veneris. The sequence goes on from NC_140947.1 coordinate 35,050,741, forward strand.
AAAGAGCAGATTTTAAAAATTTTCCACATTGCACTCATCACCTTTTCATGTAATTTAATTTCCATTTTCAACATGGTACCACAAAAACTTCATCTCGGATAGTTTAGTACTTTCATGTTTTTTAGATAAACATTCAAAACTATGCATACATAAACATGCCATGCTTTGCAAAATATGTTATATGTGATGAGCATCTATACAAAGGAACTCAACATTATTTCCTCCAAGAATATATGACACCGTAAAACTATCTAGCCATCTATAACCATGTATCTCATATGGTTGGTGCAAGGTAAAGAGAATCCCTATCATAAGTGAATGCTAAGAAAAAGTAGATTTTGGTTTGAGATCTTGGAGCTGGCATAAACTTATGTACACTTATGTATTTGAAGAATTGGTTCTCTCCCCTTCACAAGCAGTGGGTGAAGCACTCACCGGAGTCAAGATGGGAACGATAGTGAAGAATAATATGTGGGGTCTGCAATGGCCACATAGGATGAAGATCTTCATATGGAAGGTTTTATGGGGAGCCATGTCAACTAGGGTGAAAATTTTCACCAGGGGAATTGGTCCAAATAGATGCACGCAATGCAGATCGGCTAGCGAAGACCTCCCTCACCTGTTCAAGGGCTGCAGATAATTTGTGGCCTAGCACAAAAAAAATTGCAAATGGGTTCAGAAAACCTGGAAAATAAGATTCTTTAAGAACGATCTTTTTTTGGGAGGAAAGATGTTCAAGAGCTAAGCATTGCTCATCGCAATGCAAATAGTGAGATATTGCTACTTCAAACATGTTTGGAAGGAAGGAACTTCAAGAACACCATGGAAACAACTAAGTTCATGAAGATGATCCAAGAAAGCAGGAGGATGATGATCACCATTGGAAAACAATAACTTTAATGAGTGGAACAAGGTCTTGGGTGCCATAATGATTGACTTGCATGGGTATAGGTGTGGGCTCATCCCGTATCATGGGGTGGCTCCCCTGTCGACTCGTGTATTTATGACCCTGTGAAGCTGTCATGGCTCATCATGAGCATGGCAAAAATTTGTAATGTTTTGGCTATGTTAATTTAATCTACTCACAATTGTGAGTTTTGCCAAAAAAAACAAGGTAGATTTTAGCATTTCTTACAAATTCTCAAATCAGCAAGAAACTTGTCAAAGAGACCAGCCCCCCCCCCCCCCCCCCCCCCCCCCCCCCCCCCCCCCCCCCAGGTTTGAGTGAACACCAACTTTGATTTGAAGTGATTTGGGAGGAATGTAGCTATAATTTTAGGTTTTGTTTAATACCCAAGAAATAAAACTAAGGTGTATTAAAAATCCCACAAAATAGACGTATGCCATTGCGTCATGGTCAAAGTGTAATATTGAAAAATCTAGATTGATCTCCCTCTCAGAAGATGACTCGTTCAATCCGGAAATGTGGTCCGGGGAGATTGTGTCCAAAGGCACAGTGTTTAGGCACTTGGGAGCCCCGTTGGAGGTGGATATAACCCACAAGCAAAGATTCTCATGGTGTTGGATAAGATAAGGAGCAAGTTGCGTAGGTGGGAGTATGTGACGATCCCTTTTGTGAGCATATTGAAAGTGATTAATTTGTTTATGCTCCCTTATATAACATTTAATGGCCAACTGCTTAAGATAGCTAAATGCAATGAAAGGAGTTCTTAAAACCGGTGAAAAGATTCCTCTAGAAAAACAACAAGAAAGACTCACTGCCTTGGCAATGGGCAAGCTGGGAGGTCATAGCAAGATTGGTGGGGCAAGTCGGTCTTGGAATTCTAAACCCTAGTACTCACGCAGAGGCCTAGTGTGCCAAGCTTGTGGTTGTGATCACGAAGAAAGATCGAACATAGGTCGTTATGACAAAGATCATGATGGACAATGCAAAACTATGCTCGCAAGGTGAACAATGGAAAGGGCTAGAATTGCATGACAAGTTTTTTGCCCCTCAGTGGTCTAACTTGAAGCTTGGGGGCTTATCTAGTGAGCTAGCTCAAAAGTGCAATAAAGCAGCGGGAGGCCTTGGAATGGGGAGAGGTAACTAGATACTTCCACAACTCGATGTCTCAGTGGTCCCCTTGGCTTTTTAAGGTGGGAAGCATCTTGTTGATTCCTACTTTGAGGAAGGTACCCAGAAAGATGAATAACAAAGGACTCCAACGATTGGGCCAATTTTGGGACTATAGTAACAGTGACTAGAAAGGATTAGACCAACTAGCCTCCCAGTTCAATATCAATGGGACTGAAATATTGCTGATAAATAGAGTCTTAGAACGGCTTGACAATCGTTGCCTACTAACCTGCGAGTCTAAACTTGATTGGAAAGCATGGCGGTGGCCCATAGACAAACACTTCCAAAGATTGGGTTCTTTAAGAATGATATTTTCTTAGGTGGGAAGGTAATCATGAGGCAACTGCTGCTAATAAGTACAAAAATTGTCAGGTTCTTCTACTTCAAACATGTCTTGAAGACCAAAAACTATCAACTTTTTGAGAACGTCATCGAAACAACAAGGTTCACAGAGATCCTTCAAGAAAGCAAGGAAGCGATTGTTGCCATTGGAAAACGGAGGAGCTCTGAAGAGTGGAACAAGGTCGTGACTGCACTAATATCGGAACTGCATGGGTAAGAGTATAATCCTTAACCACCCTGGTGTTATACTTTTGGTGGGGGGATGGCCCCCCTATTAGCCGATATACTGAAGTTTGCTGGAAGAGGTCATGGCTTGACACGAACATGACTAGTAATTGTAATTCTTTTGGGTTGCTAATATAATCCACTCACGATTGTGAGTTCTGCAAAATAAAGAATTAAAAAGAAAAATCCCACAAAATAGAGCTAGCTACGTTCTGCATGATTTTCAATCATAAATGATTTCTATATCAATGCATTAACAATTTCAATAGGAGAGAATATTGGAAGATGTTCCGAATAAAAATACCCATAAACAATTTCAATAGGAGAGAGTAAGTAGTATGTATGTCCCTACGATTTTTAAAAAAGAAATGGGAACAAAATCTTCTCATATTATTTTAATTTATGGCTCCCTCTTTTTGGAAACACAAAAGGAGAACTACTAGATTGCATGTAGAACCGGCGTCTCTCTCTCTCTCTCTCTCTCTCTCTCTCTCTCTCTCTCTCTCTCTCTCTCTCTCTCTCTCTCTCTCTCTCTCTCTCTCTCTCTCAGCGTTACGAAGCTTGCCCTAGCCTCCTCTCTTAGCGTTACAAACTCCCCACCAGGCTGTAGGGCAACACCTGGCTAGGGGGTTAAGATATAGCTCTGCCTCCCATTGCCAAGCACATAAGGTTATAGGTAGAAGTTGTGACACCGGCCTGCCAACCTGCGACACCTACCTTCCGACATGCAACACCTGCCTACCAACTTGCGACACCTGCCTGCTGACTAACCTACAGAATTTGCGGCCTATTAACCTGGGGCACCTGCGCCTGACCTGCTGAATCTGAGGCCTCTCGACCTGCGGCACCTGCACGTGACTTGTTCAATCTGCCCGTCACTGACGTGTTATATCTACTCGTCATACCCCTGACCATACTTAGCGTTTCTCTTACTTAAGAGACTCGGACCAAGTCCTACAGTCGAAGTTCTGATGTCTCGCAGGGGACGGTCCCATAGTTAAAAGTCTGTCCGTCCCATAGAGAGTGCCATAATGTCCAAGGTCTCAACCCAACCTCAACGAGCCTCAACCACACAACTCGTAGACGATATATCCACCTTTGGCACGCCGACATCTCGCCCACGGAGTTTTCTTGCTGCAGATGCGATCACCAAGCTAAACGACATCCTCCAATCAATCACCATCAAGCCCAACACAGTCTCTTGGATCAACGACACAAATAGACGCTGCCACTTGAGCACTGTGACAAAGGAGGAGTGGATGAAGCTATTGTGCCAATCCCGCCTCCTCAAGGGAACCAAGTTCTGGATAGCAGAGGAATTGACTACCAACTAGCTGAAACTCAAAGCAAATGGGCTCAAGAAGATACATGAAGCCTGCAAACAAGGTAAATGGGCGGTCTACCGAGATGGTAAAGCGGCCATTCAAGAGTTTCGGACTCCCAAACCAACACCTCCACCCCTAAACCCTCCTTAGTTTTAGTTCTAGTTATGTTTTCCTTTTCCATCTTCCTTTACCTTATCGATGGTCCCTCAGACCTTAACTGATATGTGTCACATACCTTTTCTCAAAAGGTATCGTTGTATTGTTTTTTGCTTTGGTCCCATAGGTCACATCTAACCTCCGTGGACGATAAATCAATCAATCAATCTATCTTTCTCTCCTTGGTGTAGGATCCTTCCTCCCTTTCTCTGATGAGTACAAAATGCCTTCAAGGCACAAGTTGACAGGATGGGCGAGTAAGGCTAATTGTGATGGTGTTGAGGGCACGCCGGGGTTGGATGGTACAAAGGAATGAGTCATGTTTGAGGCCAACCTATTCAATCAAAACACCCTTTAGATATAGCTTACGTGTTCTACTATACCATGTTGATGACCTTACAAAAATTTCAAACCTTTACCGGTCCATGCTTGATCTACCTCAATTGCCTGCAAACAATGAACAAAGTAAAAAGAGGTACAAACAAGACATATCCAAGGCACACCAACCTAGAAATCTACCCCATTGGGCTCCTCATCGCACTTTGTGGCAACCTTTCTTGGTGTAGTGAAACTTCACTACTATAAGCCTAGAAGACAACTCTTCTTGTAGCTATCCTATCATGGGCAGGCACACAAAACACAATCATACAAACCTAAAAAAACATTGAGCTAGAGGAAGGAGATCATAGTAGAATATAATTACCTACCAATCACAAACCATGTGCAAAGTTTGTGGATGTGTATGAGGGACGAGTGGGATGGAGATCTAACTCTAATGGATGTGAAGCTGTATATACATTGAGAGCAACCAAGGTCTACATAGAGAGAGGTAGTTTTTGTCTATTGCAAAATGGAGAACCTGGCTTGTTTGTGTGTTGATGGGAATCATGTATGACAAGATAATCTCCTCATGCTCCATACTTGAGCACTCACCTCTACTACCACTCAAAGAGAGAGAAAGAGAGAGAGAGAGAGAGAGAAAGAGACAGAGAGAGAGAGAGAGAGAGAGAGAGAGAGAGAGAGAGAGAATCATAAAATCTAATATCTAACCAACCCAAATGATTTTCTCTTATTAAATTGATCACTTAATGTGGGAGAATAAACGGGAACAAGTGTTAAGATATAGATATGTGCTTATAGATCTATCTCAACACGGGCCAATGGTAAAGGGGCCCAAAAGGGAGATGGTCTATCAAAGAGCAAGGCTAACCAATGGAGCATAAGAACTTAGGGTTAGCTTCATTGAAGACCTCCAATAAATGTGTGTAAAAGTCCTTTGACCTTAGGTAAGCTAGGGTTGAGCTTGAGGTGGGAACCCGGCCCAAGCTCGAGGTGCTTGTCCTGCTTGAGGTGCTTGTCGTGCTTGAGGTGTTTGTCATGCTTGAGGTGCTTGATTAAGATGCTTGAGGTGCTTGACTGGCTCCATGCTTGAGGTGCTTGACTTGCTGCATGATTAAGGTACTTGAGGTGCCTTGAGAAGCTTCCCTGAGATGCTTGTGGGAACACCCCCTAGTTCAAGTGCTTTGTCATGCTTGGTGAGTAAGGTGCTTGATCACCTAAAATCAAAAGCATTCCTACAAGAGGGGGGGCGAGCCCTTTTCCTAGGGGCTAGAGAGAGAACACCCACTCACATACACAAGGGAAGCCCCAACTTGAAGAGGCAGCAAGGACACATGGCAGGTCCCTACCCATGTTACCTTCATGTGTTGCTTGAAGCCTATTGGCTAAGCTTCAAAGGGGTCCAATGATAAATTACATGAATTATCTAATTGTTGTAGCATTTATCTAGCCCTCTCTCTCAAAAAGGAAAGGGGGACACTTGTCTCAAGGCTACCCCTACTGCTTGTAATGCCTCCTGCTCATGATTGGCTAGGCCTGGGAGGGTCCAATGAGCTTCAAGCATGAGCTACAAGGGGGGGTCGACCCAAGCTAGCTAGGGGCTTGCTTGAGGGGTATACTCACCCACACACACTCACAATCACTCTCATTGTGTGCTATGCAAAGTGCAAGAGCTCCCTCTCCTTCTCCAAGCAAGTAGAGGTTGAGAGCCTACACCAACACTCTTGGCTATGGAGTGCAAATCCAACCAAGAGCCATGCTTCAATGCTTAAGCTTGACATCTCCTTCTTCTTCATTACTATGCTATTATGTATGCTAGCAACAAGAGTATGATAAGTGAGGAACTAGTTCTTTCTCCTATGAAATGTTTCTTCTTCCTCTTCCCTACCCTCATTCCCTGCTAGCTCTCTCCACCTTCGAAGGTGTTTGAGGTCTTGGGACTGCGGCTTGGGACAATTAAAGCTTTCTTCAAGTTCATGTTATGCTATGATTGTGATGCATGAAGCTTTCCATCTTCATTGCATCACCTAGGTCACAAGGAACACAAAGAATGTATTGTAACAAGTCTCTCTTAATGGGAGAAATCATAATACAAATGCCTATTGGAGGGGGGACCGGCTCCACATAAATCCGGTCCTCAACTGTTGTCATGTTCTCTAAATTCTCTCTCTTGCAAAAGTATTGTTCATGCCAAGTTAACTAATTGCTATGATTATGTTGCTATCTTCAATTATGTCTACCCGCTATGCTCACAAAGTTATTTCTCGAAAGTATTCTCATTAATTTCCGCTATTCTCAAGTTGAATAGGCTAATTCCATTACATTGGTATCAGAGCATTTGGTTTCTCTTTTATTTCTTAAGAAGAGAGGTCCTTAAGTAGCCTATAAATGGTTGATGATGTTAATTATAATAGGGTAAGTGGAACTGGGATCTAATATCGGTTTTGTTAAGCCCACTATGTGGGGGATGGTGCACACCTCGGGAGCTTTGGACTTGATAATGGAGTCTTTTTAGACTTGCCTACGGCTTTACCATTATTGAGCCGTAAGAAGTCCGAAGCTAGCCCTTGGCAACTCTGCTATGTTAGACCTACTCCTCTACTCTCTATAATTAACCACTTTGAGCCGTGGGTGTAGATACTTAAGAGCCAATTTTCATAGGCTAAGAGGAGTGGCAACTAAGGTTTTGAATTGCCAAAGCATACACTAAGTACATACATAAAATTTTGTTAACATGGCTGACAATAATCAAGAGAGTAGAATGAACATTGATAGCTTTGATTTTGCACATGAAGGTGCTAATGATGATGCTCCCATGTTTGTGAATTATCTTGTGACTAGGTTGCAACAAGCTATGGGCAACCCTACTTTGCAAGCCGCAGTTACTCAACAACTTCGTGCCTATGGAATTTCCCTTCCTCTCCAAGAGGAGAGAGAGCTTAGGAGGCCTCTTGAAGAGACCCCCAAAAGAAGACTCTCTCCCATTCGAGAGGAGGAATCCAAAGAGAAAGAAAGCAATGAAAGTCTAAGTTCTTCTGAAGATGTGGCTCCACGAAGAAGGCGGTCTAGACGATCGCCTACTCCTCCCAAGAGAAAAAGAGCAACCCATAGTCCTTCTCCTCATCACTCTGAAAGGCAAGAGAGGAAACAAAGGAAGAAAAGGGCTAGGAAGAGGTCACCCTCTTCTCCTTCTTCTTCACCTTCCTCCTCTTCCAATGAAAGTTATGGCTATTCTCCTAGAGAATACAAGAGGGGAGGACATCGCAAATCATTTCCTGCATGGCGAAGGTCACAAAAGCTAAAGAAGTTCAAGGAGGGAGTAAAGAGTATCTCTTTTCTCACCTACGATGGCACCTTTGGTGCTACCGACAAAGTCTTGGCCTTCATCCAGCAATTTGACGCAGCCTTTGGGGACGAGGGCTTCACAGAGTCCTCCAAGCTACGTCATGTAGCTATGCACTTCCAAAAATCAGCTCGTCAATGGTGGGCTAGCCTTCGTGGCAATGGAGAAGCCCCAAAGACATGGAAAACTCTACGAGTTTCCATCATGAAGCAATTTATGCCAAGCGATACTAAAGATAAAGTTCTTACCAAATGGCGCGGCTTGAAGCTTCTCTCTCATGAGTCTATCAACAAGTATGTAGACAAGTTTTGGGATTTACATCTCAAAGCTACTGTCTTTCAAAAGATAGACTTTGTCGAGCAAAGACAGCAATTCTGTGCGGGATTACCTGAAGAGATGGCCGAATACATCAACTCTCAACGGCCCGGTACTATTACCGAAGTAATCCACCACACCATGGTTGCTTCACGCATCAATTTCCATCAAGGGGCTAGACATAATGTCAAGCCCATGGAAAACAAAGATAAAAATGATGCAAAGGGGAAATCCAATGCTCAAAATAATTCCCAAGGCACTTCCAACAACAACAACAATCGGTCCAAGGAGAAGGGAGTTTACAAAGGTAAAAACAAACTCTCTCCTGAAGAGTTTGAAGCTTTTCGCAAGGACCATAAGTGTTTCAAGTGTGGAGAGCAAGGACATGGCTATCGCTCTTGCCCCAAGAAGAATACTCGCAATGAGACTCCTAGAGCTTCCACCATCGAAGCTCCAAAAGAGGATGCTCATTGCAAAGGATCATCACTCTCCTATGCTTGGGGAAAGGTAAGAGAGCATGATGCCTTCATCTTGTTTGACCCTGGCTCTACTCTTAACTTCATATCAATAGAGTTGGCCACCAATTTGGGCATTCAAGATTTTGAGATGGGAGATATAGTAGTCACTGATGCAGCTTTCAAGGGACAACAAGCCTCCGTTACTCCCTTGATTGGGAAGTTGAGGCTTCATGTCCAAAGCTATGTCGACAAAGAAGACTTCTTCATCTCTCCTCTCCAACATCAGGATGTTATCCTAGGGGCACCATGGTTTGATCGCATGGTTGCCAACATGAAGTTCCCTGAAAGGAGAATTTACTTCACTTACAGGGGAAAGAACATGTATATAGATGCTAGTGAGCGTGGTCGCACTATTCCACTTGTAAATCCTCTTTCTTTTGATAAGTCAATGAAGAGATCAGTTTCTGCGTACATGATTTTTGTCAAAGAGTCTCCAAAAGATACTAATGTTTCATCACATGTAAATGATAGGAATCAAGAAGAGTTAGACTTGTCTAATTTTCTAAAAGGATTCCAAGATGTGTTCATCGATGATATCCCTATGGACTTACCCCCAAAACGAGGGGATGATGACCATCGTATTGAGCTCCTTCCTGGAAGCTCACCACCTAACAAGCCTCCTTATCGAGTCTCACAAGCTCAACAAGAGGAGATCATGAGGCAAGTACAAGAGCTGGTAGACAAAGGGATGGTGAGGCCTAGTTCCTCTCCCTTTTGTTCTCCAGTCCTTTTAGTGCAAAAGAAAGATGGTACATACCGTATGTGTGTGGACTATCGAGCACTAAACCATATCACTATCAAAAACAGATTTCCCGTACCTCGGGTAGAAGATCTGTTTGATAAGCTACAAGGCTCTACCTACTTTAGTAGGATTGACCTTAAGAGTGGCTATCATCAAATAAGGATAGTGGATGAAGATATCTTAAAGACCGCGTTTCGCACAACGTTTGGTCTTTATGAATATCTAGTCATGCCTTTTGGCTTGACTAATGCACCAGCTACGTTCAATCGTTTGATGGAGAAAATTTTTAGACCATATCGAAAATTCACTGGAGTGTTCTTTGATGATATCATCATCTACTCCAAGTCTTTGGAGGAACATAAGCAGCATCTCCAAGTGATTTTTCAAGCATTGAGGGAGAACAAGCTTTATCTCAACCAAAAGAAAAGCGAATTCTTCCTTCAAGAGATTCAATACTTAGGTCATATTATCTCTAAAGATGGTATCCAAATGGATCCATCAAAGTTAGAGGTAATAAAAGCATGGCCTAACCCAAGAAATCTACATGAGCTAAGAAGCTTTATTGGTATGTGTGCATACTATAGACGCTTCATAGCAAAATTCTCTCAAGTAGCAGGACCACTACACGACTTAACTAAGAAGAACGTTAAGTTTGTATGGACTGCTAAGGAGCAAAATGCTTTTGAAAAACTCAAAGAGAAGCTTACTTCCCAACCAGTCCTCGTGCTTCCGGATCTCTCAAAGCCATTTGAGGTCCAATGTGATGCTTGTGGTGATTGCCTTGGAGCGGTTTTGCTTCAAGAAGGGCATGCCATAGCATATGAGAGCCGAAGGCTCAATGGTGATGAACGAGTCTTGGGCATTTATGAGAAAGAGCTTTTAGCTGTTATACATGCCCTAGACACATGGAAGCACTACCTATTGGGGACTCCATTTATCCTACGAACCGACCACCAAAGTCTCAAGTATTTCATGACGCAAACCAAGCTTTCCGACAAACAAATGAGGTGGGCAAATTTTCTTTCGCAATTTAATTTCCATATTGCTCACATAGCTGGTAAGCACAATCAAGTTGCCGATGCACTTTCACGATGACCAAAAGTTGATGCGGTGTCTATAGCTACTCACAATGATCTATCCTCTATGATAGATGAGTATGCTACTGACCCTGACTTTAGAGACATAATGTCAGCCCTTGCTTTGGGGAAGAAAGAGGAACCATTCACCTTGCAGGATGGTTATCTTCTCCACGGCAATAGGCTATGTGTTACCCATTCCCTTCGTGAGAAGGTTATGTATGAATCCCATGCTCCTCCATATGCGGGGCATAGAGGTATTCAACCTACTCTCCGAGGAGTAGAGACGTACTTCTATTGGCCTACCATGAAAGTGGACATACAAGAGTATGTATCAAAATGTGTAGTATGCCAAAAGACCAAGTATGATAGAGGGAAGCAACCTGGATTACTCCAGCCATTGCCTATTCCAAATTCACCATGGGAGAGTATATCCATGGATTTCATCTTTGGATTACCCAAGTCTATCCATGGGAATACAGGAATATGGACAATAGTCGACAGGTTTAGCAAGCAAGCACATTTCATTCCTTTCAAAAAGACTATTAAGGCACACCAAATGGCAACTCTCTTCATATCTCAGATTTTCAAGCACCATGGATTACCCACATCCATCGTGTCAGATAGAGATCCTAGAATGACTAGTAATTTCTGGAAAGGTCTCTTTGAAAATCTAGGAACAAGATTGAATTTCTCTTCGGCCTATCACCCACAAACGGATGGCCAAAGTGAGATAGCCAATCTTACGATACTTGATGTACTCAAGACTTATGTTACCGAAGTAGATCAATGCTCACAATGGGAAAAGTACTTACCTCTTGTAGAGTATGCCTACAATAATACTGTACATACTTCTACGGGAAAAGCACCTTTTGAGATCATTGAGGGAAGACCGAAAAGTCCCTTGCTCCTCAAAGTACATGGGAAGATCTTCGCCGCCGATGAGTATAGCCGTGACCTACAAGAATCTTTTCAAAAGATTAGGGAGGCTATATCCATCTCTCAACAAAGGCAAAAAGCTGCTGCTGATAAGCACAGAAGAGCCTTAATGTTCAAAGAAAATGATTGGGTCTTACTCAAGTTTCCTAAGGCTCGATTAAGGCAAACGACGGGAAAAAATCCTACGGGCCATCAAAAGTATTATGCTAAACTAGCAAACAGATACTATGGTCCTTTCCAAATCTTGAAGCCCATCAATGAAACGGCTTATCAACTCAAGTTGCCCAACCATTGGCTTATACACAATGCCTTTCATGTAAGCCTGCTTAAGCCCTACAAAGGAGAGCCACCAACTGAACCAATTATTGAAGACCCTCCCGAAGTTGAAGACCAAGAAGAGGTGCTACAACCCGAAGCTATCCTTCGGCATGAAGACAAGGTACTACAACATGGTAAGATTATCCGACGGTATCTTATTAAGTTCAAAAATTATCCTTTTGAAGATGCTAGATGGATGCAAGGAATACAGCTTAAGGATAGTATGAACCTTGTCAATGCTTACAATGCTACATTAGAGTAAGCACATGTACAAATTTCTTTTAAATCACTCATGTTTTTGTCTTATAAGACTAGTCCTCTTTTTAAGTGTGCACAAATTTAACTAATATGCATGCTTAAAATCATGTTTGTGATGACGACGTCTCTCAAACACCAAGTAGAATTTGTCACTCTACTTTGGGAGAATGAAATGGACTAAAGAGCAGACATGCTTGAGGCAACTATGTCTCCCAAGCACCAAATGGATTAGTCATCCATCTTGGAAAGATGTCGTAGGGTAAAAAGGGATCCTTTACCCGCTAAGTACGATTGACTAATGACTAAGACTTTATCTCTTCTACCTCATAGTCGAGGACGACTATGATTTCAAGAGAGAGGTAATGTCATAAAATCTAATATCTAACCAACCCAAATGATTTTCTCTTATTAAATTGATCACTTAATGTGGGAGAATAAACGGGAACAAGTGTTAAGATATAGATATGTGCTTATAGATCTATCTCAACACGGGGCCAATGGTAAAGGGGCCCAAAAGGGAGATGGTCTATCAAAGAGCAAGGCTAACCAATGGAGCATAAGACCTTAGGGTTAGCTTCATTGAAGACCTCCAATAAATGTGTGTAAAAGTCCTTTGACCTTAGGTAAGCTAGGGCTGAGCTTGAGGTGGGAACCCGGCCCAAGCTCGAGGTGCTTGTCCTGCTTGAGGTGCTTATCGTGCTTGAGGTGTTTGTCATGCTTGAGGTGCTTGATTAAGATGCTTGAGGTGCTTGACTGGATCCATGCTTGAGGTGCTTGACTTGCTGCATGATTAGGGTACTTGAGGTGCCTTGAGAAGCTTGCCTGAGATGCTTGTGGGAACACCCCCTAGTTCAAGTGCTTTGTCATGCTTGGTGAGTAAGGTGCTTAATCACCTAAAGTCAAAAGCATTCCTACAAGAGGGGGGGCGAGCCCTTTTCCTAGGGGCTAGAGAGAGAACACCCACTCACACACACAAGGGAAGCCCCAACTTGAAGAGGCAGCAAGGACACATGTCAGGCCCCTACCCATGTTACCTTCATGTGTTGCTTGAAGCCTATTGGCTAAGCTTCAAAGGGGTCCAATGATAAATTACATGAATTATCTAATTGTTGTAGCATTTATCTAGCCCTCTCTCTCAAAAAGGAAAGGGGGACACTTGTCTCAAGGCTACCCCTACTGCTTGTAATGCCTCCTGCTCATGATTGGCTAGGCCTGGGAGGGTCCAATGAGCTTCAAGCATGAGCTACAAGGGGGGGTTGACCCAAGCTAGCTAGGGGCTTGCTTGAGGGGTATACTCACCCACACACACTCACAATCACTCTCATTGTGTGCTATGCAAAGTGCAAGAGCTCCCTCTCCTTCTCCAAGCAAGTAGAGGTTGAGAGCCTACACCAACACTCTTGGCTATGGAGTGCAAATCCAACCAAGAGCCATGCTTCAATGCTTAAGCTTGACATCTCCTTCTTCTTCATTACTATGCTATTATGTATGCTAGCAACAAGAGTATGATAAGTGAGGAACTAGTTCTTTCTCCTATGAAATGTTTCTTCTTCCTCTTCCCTATCCTCATTCCCTGCTAGCTCTCTCCACCTTCGAAGGTGTTTGAGGTCTTGGGACTGAGGCTTGGGACAATTAAAGCTTTCTTCAAGTTCATGTTATGCTATGATTGTGATGCATGAAGCTTTCCATCTTCATTGCATCACCTAGGTCACAAGGAACACAAAGAATGTATTGTAACAAGTCTCTCTTAATGGGAGAAATCATAATACAAATGCCTATTGGAGGGGGGACCGGCTCCACATAAATCCGGTCCTCAACTATTGTCATGTTCTCTAAATTCTCTCTCTTGCAAAATTATTGTTCATGCCAAGTTAACTAATTGCTATGATTATGTTGCTATCTTCAATTATGTCTACCCGCTATGCTCACAAAGTTATTTCTCGAAAGTATTCTCATTAATTTCCTCTATTCTCAAGTTGAATAGGCTAATTCCATTAGAGAGAGAGAGAGAGAGAGAGAGAGAGAGAGAGAGAGGTCCATGTGTCATCTGAAATCTATTTAATTTTTCCCCCTAGCAAGTTATGGGCAATGCTCATAAAAAGTATTGTTGCCAGCTTTTGTGTCAAAATAAGAAGGATATGCCAGCTTTTGCACTAAGTTGTGTAACGTTTAGCTGCTTTTCTTTGAGAAATCTTGAAGTATAAATGAGATTTTGTGATTTGAATTGATAAAAAATACGACAAAGGTCTGTTTTTTGTGAACATTGCTTCTGGGTACTGGGTTTTCAAAAGAAGGCATTAGGTCTCCCCAATCTCAGAAAAATAAAGTCTTTCAAGACACATTAAGTGTGTAAGTGAAGGGTGAGTTTAGGAAATGAAAAGATAGACAAGAAAACCCTAACGTTGTCAGGACCAACCCTAACATTGCTTTGTTCCCCTTCGGCTTTGGCGTTCACTGCATACTTTGTTTTCATGCCACTTATGTTCAAAACTATTCATCATAACAAAAGATTGAATCATATCAATTCAAAATGTCCCACTATTGGATCCTATGTTTTCAGTGGCCTTATGTTGGCTCCTTTACCTTACTTCATGATGCCATCGGCCAGTTTTGTCTTAGTCCTAACTAGTAACACCCTTCCTCTTGCAGCATCAATATTTTTTCCTCTTGTAACCAGCATTTATGTTTTCAAACCTTAGCATGTATGTTTTCAAGCCTTAGCATTTTTTCTTCCACACACCCTTCTCTAGCATTACTAGAGTGAAATTGCAAAAAAATCCATTTATTTTGAAAATTTTCCTCTTTGAATCTACCTTAAGGAAATCTACCCACTTTCAGGAGTCGCCCCCACCAAGACAGCCAAGGAACAACATCTTTTTTCCATTCCTATGTACATTTGACTTGCTTGCACTTACTTTGAAGAGGCAAGATTTTGTAGCCACACAAAAGCACATAGTTGCAAACACAATGGAAATCTATGATCTTTTTTTTTTCACATCTAAATGGAAATTTTATTATGCAAGGACTAATGTGGTTCAGCATGTCACACCTTGTCACAACATTGTGACCTTGATTAAGAAACACTTATAACTTTTTATGGGCTTTTCTTCTTTACTTACCCTCTTGCACATGAAATGTTCACCGGGAAAGCAATTTAACTTAATCTATTGATAACTTTTTGGATCTTTTCATAATTAATATTAATTTTTCTTTGTTAGAATTTCTTTTTACGAAAACCTAATTTTTTAACACCAGATATCTAATGATGTAGAACTTATTTTGTAAGATCCAACGGTCATTTGATAGATTATGACCTAAGGAATGTGACCATGAAAAAAAATTCAAACTTCAACGGTTCATTTTATAAAGATCTACCTTAGAAAATAATAAAGACTTCTTAGAGAACCTTGATATAATTTTTTTTTTAATCTAATAAATAATATACATTGCCACTCATTCTGATTTTCATATATGTCATAACTCTTAGTGTAAGGTCCTTATAGAAAACCATTTGACTCAATTTGAGCAAGGGAAAGACACTTTTTCATTGTTTTAATTTTTTTCATTTGCACCATTCACTTGAGATATGCCTCCTTAGGTTTGGTAAAATACTAAACCTAAAATTTTTGACACTTGCCAACCAACCATGGCTTGGTTCTACTCTCCCAATTGTAGTTGGCTAGTCCACCTCATACAAGGAGGCCACCACATCACCAAAGGTCCATGTCATCACTCCATCTCACCTTCCACATCACCACAGTCAACACTTCGATCGTAACACTTGGCTTGCCATGTCACTCTCATCCACCACCCTCCATTGCCACCTTGCATGGCACTTCACCTTAAGTGCCATGTCATCCACCACCTCACATGCCATGTGTAAGTATTGCTTGCATGGCTTGCCACATCACTCGCCACCTCATGAGCCACCAAGCATGCCACATCGCCACCTTGCCAGCTCATCACCTCCTTTTTTGCCACCTAATCATTACATGTCACCATTTTGACACGTCCTCATATGACATGGCAGATGAGGGGATCTCATTCACCACCTCATCTTTCCACCTATGCATTCCATGTCATCAATAATTTACATCATCTTGCCACATGGATGACCATGTCATTCATGCATGGCCACCTCAATAGCCATGTCATTTTTATTTTATTTAAAAACTAATGTAAATAAATTAAAAATCAAGACATCCCAACATAGTTATTTACGTGGTAATTTAAGGAAAAAAATATATTTTTATGTGGTTTTTTATTTTTAAAAGTATAAATTAATAATAAAATTCTATTTATTTGAAATATCAACAAAAAAGGATTTTTTAAAATAGCTTTTGGTTTACTTATGCACACGGGTTGAGAACCTTCCGTATTGATACAAGCCGCACGTAGCTCGCAGCAGAAAAAACATCCGTCGCGTTCCTTGATCACACCGCAGCATGGGCCGAAGCTCACCGTAGTTGGTGCCCCGGCCCTAGACACAATCCGCTGTCACTCTTTGCCTACCGAGCCCCATCGGCCACCCCGAGCACGTCGAGCCTCGCGAGACCCAAAAACGGCCCGAAAGTCGTCAAGATCGTAGAAGGTAGCCTTGACACTCGCCCAAGGGGGAAGGAAGGGGGGGCGGGGGGGGGGGGGGGGGCTTGCATCCCAACGTCACAAGAGGGGTGGGGGGAACTTGTCGCCTCACCTCACCCGTCCTTCGCTCTGCATTCCGCCCCGTTCCCATCTCAACCGATCACCACTACCCTTATAGTTGTACACAATCAGGCGCGGGCCGAAAAACCCCCCAAGAACCATGACTCACGGGCCGGCAAATGGGGGAACCCCCTTATTGAGGGAAGGCCAAGAGAAGGTTTTCATGAGAGGATGCCATGGCCGAGGGCGTGAACGATGCGTCCATCAACGACACCCGATGTGCTGACAGGAGGGCTCAATGCGCGAGCGAGGAGCCAAGTGCAGGGTGCCAGGGACAAGCGGGTGCTTGACGAAGCCACCGGCGACTCCATCGTGATGTGGCTGACTATGTCGACAAAGGATAACCGAGGGCATGGACGCATTGTCGGGATGGCGTGGGCCAACGGTTGGACCGACGCTCCGAGTATGTCGACGAGGGTTGACATGTACTTGAAGCACGAAGCAGAGAACGGTTGGACCGACGCTCTGAGTATGTCGACGAGGGTTGACAAGGGAGGAAATCGAGGGGTTGGCCATGCAAATCTTCGATGACGGGATGGTGCAAGCCGACAGGGGTGGATAGGCGAACGCGTTCTTGAAGCATGGAGCGGACGCCACCGTCAACTGTACCGTGATGGAGATGATCGAGGCCGATAGCAACGATAGATCCGACGAGGCACGCATGGCAAGGGTGATGGAGCACCGTGGGTTGATAGGTGAGCCACACGAGGATCAATGAGTACGTGAAGGACCGAGCGAACGATGCCACCGTCGACTCCACCATGATGGGGCCGGTAGCATCGGTGAGGCCGATGGGCCATGTAGGGTGTTACGGCGTGGGCGGATGGGTGAGCCAACACAACAGGTGTGTCAACGAGGGTCAACTGGTGCGTGAAGAACGAAGTGAACAACAACATGACAGATGACACCATGACGGGGCCAGTAGCGTCGATGGGGCCACCTGTGTTATAACTAGAAGGATGGCCATGAGACTTTGTAGGGGTGGATAAATGAGTTGAAACCCACCCATAAAAAGTCACGTGGCCATCCGATACGGTTTGGGTGGTTCCAAACCATACTATACGCTAAAATGGACCGTACAAGCCATACCATTTTACTGCATAGTACGGGCCTTAACCACCTATAGTAGTTTGGATGGCTATGCAACTTTGCACGGATTGGTAAATAGAACTCACCTCCACTCTTGAAAATTTTTATGGCCATCGATATCGTTTGGGAGGTCCCAATACATACTATACGCTAAAATTGGCCATATGAGCCATACGAACCAATTTAGCACATATTATGGGCCTTGATCACCCAAACCATATTTGATCCCTATGAAACTTTGCAAGGATGGGTAAATGATTCTCACCCCCACACGTGCAAAGTCTCATGGACATCCGATATGGTTTGGGTGGTCCCGACTCATACTATGTCCTAAAATGGGTCGTATGAGCCATACAACCCATTTTAACGCATAGTTTGGGCCTTGACGCCCCATATCGTACTAGATGGATGTGCAACTTTTCACGCGTGGGTGATTTTTGCTCAATCCCACCCAAGAAAAGTTTCAAAGCCATCCAATATGGTTTGGGCAGTCTCGACCCATACTATGCACTAAAATGGGCCCTATGTCTCATACGGCCCATTTTAGCACATAGTAAGGGCCTTGACCGCCTATACCATATCATATGATTGTGCAACTGCTTGGGTAGAGGAATGACGCTCATCCCCACCCATATGGAGTCGACCCATTTTAGCACATAGTATGGGCCTTGAACGTCCATAACAATTTGGATGGCTGTGAAAATTTGCAGGGGTGGTATATAATGGTGCTTACCCCCACCCATGCACACTCTCATGGCCATCCAGTATAGTTTGGGTGATCAAAACCCATACTATACGCTAAAATAGATCGTATGAGCCATATGGTAAATTATAACGCATAGTATGGACCTTGATCACCCACTTTGCACATGTGGGGAAATGGTGCTCATCCCCCACCAGTGCAATGTCTCGTCTCGCCATCCAATATGATTTGAGCGGTCTCCATACTATGCGTTGTAAACCCTAAACCTTGAACTCAGAACCGTAATCCCTAACCATAAACGCAATATCTTAAACCTTGAACTCTGAACCTAATCCCTAAACTCTAACCATATACCCTAAACCCTAAAGCCTAAACCATAAACCATGAACCACAAACCCTAAACCCTAAACCCAAAACCCAAAACCATAAACCTTAAACCTTAAATCTTGAACCCTATACCCTAAACCGTGTACCCTATACCCTAACCCATAAATCCCAAACTCGAATGGTTGTGA
Organism: Adiantum capillus-veneris; assembly: GCF_014529385.1. NCBI lineage: Eukaryota > Viridiplantae > Streptophyta > Polypodiopsida > Polypodiales > Pteridaceae > Adiantum > Adiantum capillus-veneris. The sequence goes on from NC_140947.1 coordinate 35,069,725, forward strand.
AACTTTGAACGGGTCGGGAAATGGTGATTCATAGCCATCTAATATGGTTTGGGTGGTCCTATCTATACTATGCGCTAAATGGGCCGTATGGCTACCCTGTATCCTAAACCCTAAACCATGAACCCTAAGCCCTAACCCATAAACCGTAAACTTGGATGACTGTGAAAATTTTTACGGGTGAAGAAGTGGTGCTCACCCCCACCTATGCAAAGTTTCACAGGAATCCGATATGGTTTGGATGGTTTCGACCCATACTATGTGCTAAAATGGACTATATGGCTCATATGACCCATTTTAGTGCTTAGTATGGACCTTGACCACCCATATCATATCCAATGGTTGAACAACTTTGCAGGAGTGGGAAAATGGTGATCACTACCACCCATGCAAAGTTTCCCAGCCATCCAATATGGTATGGGCAATCAAAGCCCATACTATGCGCTAAAATGGGACATATGGCTCATACAACAAATTTTAGCACATAGTATGGATCTAGACCTGCCAAACCATATTGGATGGCCACAAAACTTTGCATTTGGGGGGGGGGGGGGGGGGGGAGTTTAGTACTATTTCGTCACTCCTACAAAGTCTCAGAGCCATCCGATATGGTTTGGGTGGTCAAGGCACATATTATGCACTAAAATGGATCAAATGAGCCATACAACCCATTCTAGTGTATAGTATGGTTTGAGACCACCGAAACCATATTAGATGGCCACAAGAATTGTATAGGTGGGAATGAGCACTATTCTTCCATCCCTATAAAGTATCATAGTCATCCAATATGGTATGGGCAATTATCCCATAATATGTCCTAGAATGTGTCGTATGAAACATACGGTCCATTTTAGCACATAGTATGGTTAGGGACTGCCCAAAACATATCGGATGGACACAAGACTTTGCAAGGATTGGAATGAACAACATTAATTCACCACTATAATGTTACACAACCAGTTGATATGGTATGGGTAGTCAAGGCCCATATTATGCGCTAAAATGGGACGTATGAGCTATACGACCCATTTTAGCGTATAGTATGGATCAGGATTACCCAAACTATATTGGATGGACACAATAATCTTCACAAGTGGGGGAGAGTATAATTTTCCCACCCCTGCAAGTTTTCCTAGCTATTCGATATGGTATGGGTAGTTAAAGCCCATACTATGTGCTAAAATGAAGCATATGGCTCATACAACAAATTTTATCACATAGTATGGGTCGAGACCTCTCAAAACATAATGGATGGCCATAAGACTTTGCATGGGTGGGATTGAGTATAATTTATTCACTTGTGCAAAGTCTCAAAGCTATTTAATATGGTTTGGGTGGTCAAGGCCCGTATTATGCACTAAAATGGGTCGTATGACCCATACGACCCATTCTAGCACATAGTATGGTTTGAGACCACCAAAACCATATTGGATGGACACAAGACTTTGTACGCATAGATATGAGTACTATTTTCCATTTTTGCAAAGTTTCATAGCCATCTGATATGGTATGGACAATTAGGACCCATAATATGTGCTAAAATGGGTTGTATGAGACATACGATTCATTTTAGCTCATAGTATGGTTAGGGATGGTTAGGGACTGCCCAAAACATATCGGATGCCCACAAGACCTTGAAAAAATGGGGGTGATCACCATTATTTTTCCCCTACAAGTTTACACAACCATATGATATGGTATGGGCGGTCAAGGCCTATATTAGGCACTAAAACGGGACGTATGAGCCATACGACCCATTTTAGCGCATAGTATGGGTCGGGATTGCCCAAACTAAATTGGATGGCCACAAGCCTTTGCACGAGTAAGGGAGAGTATCATTTCTCCATTCCCTAAAAATGTTCCTAGCCATCCAATATGGCATGCGCATTCAAAGCCCATACTTTATGCTAAAATGGGACATATGGATCATACAACAAATTTTAGCACATAGAATGGGTCAAGACCTCTTAAACCATATTGGATGGCCATAAAACTTTTCATGGATGGAGTTGAGTACAACTTACTTACTCATGCACAGTCTCACAGCTATCCAATGTGGTTTGGGTAGTCAAGGCCCATATTATGCACTAAAGTGGGTTGTATGACCTTAAGTATATGACCCATACGCCCCATTCTAGCACATAGTATGGTTTGAGACCATCAAAACCATATTGGATGAACACAAAGACTTTGTATGGATGGGAATGAGAATTTTTCTTCCATCTCTACAAATTTTCATAGCCATCCGATATGGTATGGGCGATTAGGACCCATAATATATGCTAGAATGGGTTGTATGAGACATAAGGTCCATTTTAGCACATAATAAGGTTAGGGACCGCCCAAAATATATTGGATGGCCACAAGAATTTTCACAAATGGAGGTGATCACTATTATTTCACCCATGTAATGTTACACAACCATCTGATATGGTATGGCGGTCAAGGCTCATATTATGCGCTAAACAAAGAGGTATGAGCCATTCGGCCCATTTTAGCATATTGTATGGATCGAGATTGCCCAAACTATATTGGATGGCCATAAGACTTCGCACGACTGGAAAAGAATATAATTTTTCCACCCTTTTAAAATTTTCCAGCCATCTGATATGGTATGGGTAATCAAAGCCAATACCATGTGCTAAAATGAGACATATGGCTCATACAACAAATTTTAGCACATAGTATGGGTCGAGACCTCTCAAACCATATTGGATGGCCATAAGACTTTGCATGCATGGATTTGAGTATAGTTTTCTAAATTGTGCAAAGTCTCAAAGTTATCCGACATGATTTGGGTGGTCAATGCCCATACTATGCACTAAAATGGGTCGTATGACCTATACGACCCATTCTATCACATAGTATGGTTTGAGGCCACCAAAATCATATTGGATGGCCACAAGACTTTGTACAGGTGGGGATGAGAACTATTTTTTCATCCCTGCAAAGTTTCATAGCCATCTGATATGGTATGGACAATTAGGACCCATAATATGTGCTAAAATGGGTTGTATGAGACATACGATTCATTTTAGCTCATAGTATGGTTAGGGACCCCCCAAAACATATCGGATGGCCATAAGAACTTTCATGAATTGTGATGATCACCTAATTTTCCATACCATCTGATATGGTATGGACAATTAGGACCCATAATATGTGCTAAAATGGGTTGTATGAGACATACGATTCATTTTAGCTCATAGTATGGTTAGGGACCGCCCAAAACATATCGGATGGCCATAAGAACTTTCATGAATTGTGATGATCACCATTAATTAACCCATGTAATGTTACACAACCATCCAATATGGTATGGCGATCAAGACCCATATTATGCGCTAAAATGGGACATATGAGCCATACGACCCATTTTAGCGCATAGTATGGTTCGAGATTGTTGCCCAAACTATATTGGATGGAGACAATAATTTGCACGAGTGGGAGAGAGTATAATTTTCCCACCCTTGAAAATTTTCCTAGCCATCCGATATGGTATGGACAGTCAAGGCCCATACTATGTGCTAAAATGAGACATATGGCTCATTCAACAAATTTTAGCACATAGTATGGGTCGATACCTCTCAAACCATATTGGATGGCTATTATAATTTGCATGGGTGGGGTTGACTACTATTTACTTACTCGTGTAAAGTCTCACAGCTATTTGATATGGTTTGGGTGGTCAAAGCCCATACTATGCGCTAAAATCAATCGTATGAGCCATACAACCCATTATTCTGCATAGTATGGTTTGAGACCACCCAAACTATACTGGATGGACAAAAAACTTTTCACGGGTGGGGGTGAGCACTATTATTTTATCACTTTCACAGCCATCCAATCTGGTATGGGCGATCAAGACCCATAATATGTGCTAAAATGGGTTGTATGAGACATACGATCCATTTTAGCACATACTATGGTTCGGGACCACCCAAACCATATTAGATGGCCACAAGATTTTTCACGAGTGGGGGTGAGCACCATTCCTTTAGCCCTGCAATGTTACACAACCATCCGATATGATATGAGCAGTTAAGGTTCATACTATGTGCTAATTTTAGCGCATAATATGGGTCTTGACCGCCTATACCAGTTTGGATGGATGTGAAAATTTGTACAAGAGGGATAGTGGTACTCATATCCACCCTTGAAAAGTTTCAAAGCCATCCGATATGGTTTGGACGGTCCCAATCCATACTATGCGCTAAAATGGGTTGTTTGGCTCATACAACCCATTTTAGCGCATAGTATCGGCCTTGATCGCCTAGACCATAGTGGATGGCTTTGAAAATTTGCACAAGTAGGAAAATTGTTCTCACCCTCACCCCTAAAAAGTTACTTAGCCACCCAAACTGGTATAGGTGGTCAAGACCCATACTATGTGCTAATTTTAGCGCATAGTATGGGCCTTGACCGTCCATACTAGTTTGGATGGATGTGAAAAATTGTACAAGAGGGATAATGGTACTCATCTCCACCCTTGAAATTTTCAAAGACATTGAATATGGTTTGGGTGGTCCCAATCCATACTATGAGCTAAAATGGGTCGTTGGCTCATACAACCCATTTTAGCGCATAGTATCGGCCTTGATCGCGCATACCATAGCGGATGGATTTGAAAATTTTCATAGGTAGGAAAATGGTTCTCACCCCCACCCCTAAAAGTTACTTAGCCACCCAAATTGGTATGGGTGGTCAAGACTCATACTATGTGCTAAAATGGGTCATATGGCCATTTGAGCACATGGTATGGTTCATGACAACCTAAAACATATTGGATGGCCACAAGACTTTTCATGGATGGGGGTAAGCACCATTTAACCACCCTTGAAAATTTTCATAGCCATCCAATATGGTATGGACGGTCAAGGCCCATAATATGTGCTAAAATGTGTTGTATGAGCCATACGGCCCATTTTAGCGCATAGTATGGTGTGGGACTGTCCAAACCATATTAGATGGCCATGAGACTTTTCACGATTGGGTGTGAGAACCACTTACCCACCCTAAAAACTTTTCACAACCATACAACATGGTATGGGCAATCAAGGCACATACTATGCGCTAAAATGGGACATATGGCTCATATAGCCCATTTTAGCGCATAGTATGGGTCGAGACCGGCCAAACCATATGGGATGACCATGAGACTTTGAATGAGTGGGTGTGAGAACCATTCACCCACTCCTAAAAAGTCACACATCCATCCTATGTACTAGAATGGGACATATGGCTCATATAGCCCATTTTAGCCCTTCTATCATGGATTATGATATGATCATCTAGTATTGTTGGATCTTTGGCCATGTACATGGGTCTTTATATGGTTGTCTATATTTTCATCTATATGATTGTTACTCGAATTTATGCGACAAAAACACATTGAAGAAATTACTATTTGCAATGTAGTATCATGCCTTTGTTGTATGTGGATGATGTAGTGCTTCTATCACATACTTTAGCGGATGCACAAAAGCTTATGGTTGTCCTTCATGATAACCTTTTCTTGTGGGTTCATTGTGAATCAATTCAAAACAAAGGTTATGCTTGTGAAAACTAACCATAAGGAGAATCCATTACATTGTGTACAACAAAGAAACACTTGAAGTTGTGAGAACTTGAAGCATCTTGGCCTTAAAGTTCTAGCCAATCATAAGTGCCATGAATGTGCTATACATCGTTTGGAAGCTAGCCACGACACCAAGTGACATAAAGAGCGAGTAAGGGGATCGACGCCGAAGAAGTGCGGTGGGCATCTCGAGGTAGGTGGGAGCACCCAAAAAATGGGGGCACGGGTAAGGAGCGGAGAATGGAACCCACGACCTCACGCGCCACTGATTTTTGAAGCATGAGCTAACCACTACGCTCTCCCGCGCACGTTTGAAAGCATAGACATTTTACCTAATGTTATAAATGCAGAACCTGGACTGGCCTAGGAGTAAACCTAAATAGGGCCTGGCCGGGTTTAGTTTTAATAAGGCATCCACGGTGCACATTGCCTCGACGGCTGCGCATGGACTTCCCATCCATTGATCCCCTTACCCCCCCTCTTAAATGACATGTGTTATATAGTCCTGAGGGGAAGCTAGGAAGAGAGAGTACTATGTATTTCAGAAGATGTGTAATGTGGGGGATATCAAATGTTGGGTTCTCAAGAAGTATCATTTTGACATCTATATTATATATAATGCAACTTAAAAATTTCAAGGCCAAAGAAGCCCTCCACGTGTCTCTTTTTTGTGAAGCTTGGCGCCTATAAATCTTTCATTCTTTTTTTTTTTGGCAAAACTCACAATTGTGAGTGAATTATATTGATCATCCCAAAAAATTACAAGATTTTTCCATGCTCGTGCCTATTCAAAGACCCTCTTTTCAAGAATCTAACCAAGAAAGCACTGTGTAAGCTTAGAAAAGATGTTGATCTCAACAAACACAATGCATGGGACCTACTTGCTCAAAGTATTAAAAAAGAAATCAAAACCTAGAGGCCTCGGATCAAAAAATCTAGGGAGGTGTACCTTTTGCATCTTACAACTGAGGTACAACGACTTACCTCCATAAAAGCCAATGGGCTTGCTACTGAGGATGAGCACAAGTGATGGCTTGAAGCCAAATCTAACCCTACTAATGAGCAGCTGGAAGATATCATAAATGCAAGGCTTCTCTCCAGGGAGACTTTCCTACAACCAAAGGCCTCTAATCAAGCTCAAATTTTTAGGGCTTGAAAAATCAAGAAGAGGCGGGGCCACGTCCACTCGCTCTATGATGAGAAAGGGATAGCAGTTCATAACCAAGATGAGATGGCTGGTTTGATGTTGAACTATCTTAGCCAAATCATTGGACGGCCCGAGATCTAGTCCTAGGAAGTGGATGAAGGCAGAGGGACCTTACTTCAGAGTGTCAAGAAGAAGATTCCCTAGTCAGAAGCTAATAGCCTGGAAGTGGCATTTTTTGAAGACGAATGTTCACTAGCATTGCAAGCCCTTGGCAAGGAGAAGTCCCCTGGTTGGGATGGGATGACAGTAGAATTCTTTAAATAATTTTGGGATGATCTCAAGGTCCCAGTCACAAGTTTGGCCAACAAAGCCATTGCCAAAGGGTCGCTGGAGATAAGTGTAAAGAGAGGGCTTATCAAACCCATCCCCAAACAGATTTGTTGTTCTCAACTGAAACATTGGTGGCCTATAACAATGATGTCAGTGGCCTACAAAATTATTTCCAAGGTAGTAGCCCTCATACTAGCCCCCTTACTTAACAAGATCATCTCTCCCCATCAGCATGGGTTCACTCAAAGGAAGGTCCATTTACGATAACATCTTGGTAGCAATGGTGGGCATCAAATATGAAACTTACATAAAGCAAGAGTGCATTCTACTGCATCTGGACCTTGACAAGTGTTATGACATGATAACATGGACATATATAGAAACAGTCATGGAAGCTTTGGGCTTTGGGCCTTGCCTATGTCGTCTTATATAGATTCTTAAAGAGAAGAAGCTAAAGCGAGTTAGAATCACATTAATGAATAGGGATCTTTTCAAATGTCCCACTGATGACCCTTCATACTTCAATGTTCAATCAAAAACAAACATATGGTGGCTTGGTGCATTTTAGGTTATCCAATTATCTCCAATTTTGTAGCTCTAGCAAGCCCTCTATTATACCTAAATTTTAGATTTATTTTTTGTATCTCATAAGGATTGATCTTGCAGGTAAAGAAAGAATACCATGACATTTTATTTTGGATGTTCCATCAAACCCCTATTCCAGATATCAAATGAATCGAGGAGAGGTATTGGCTGTAGATGGGAGAGGAGACTTTCAAGTTCAATGGCATCTTGCAAGTGACCTCAAAACACTGAAGTGTATGTATAATTGTGAAATGTGTTCCATGGCAAAGTCTCCATGCTTGTATTGCATGGAGCCTCCAAAAGTGATGGACCCAAAGTGGTGGCGAAAGGCTCCTACGCGTCACAATCAAGACTCTAATTTCCGACCAGTTCTGGATATACCACTTGTTAATGTCCATATTTGTACAATGCATGGTCTCTGCCAAATTGTAGAGAAGTTGGTATATCTGTACATTGGGTTTGCTTGGTAAATCAAAAAGGCGTCTGAATGACAAGTCGCTCTAGAGGCTTTGGAACTAGTTTTGTCAGATATTGGTCTACATGGGGGCAATGTGAAAATACAGCGGGACAAAAAAAGGTCAACCAATGAGAAAGATGTACCCTGCAAACCATCCATAGGTGGGGTCAAGGCATGCCGTTTTCTATCTAAACCTCAAGGTATGAAAGATGTGAAGCTAACAAATCAAGGGAGAGTATATCACTCTACCTACATTAGCAAAGTTGAGTATATGCACTGGAAAAAACTTCATTTAGCAGTGAAAGACAAAGAGCTAACAACTCACAATGCAAAGGGTGATGTGTGGCGTTCCGTTGACATATTATTTCAAATGTGTGAGAATGATGATTTGTAGAAGGATAATCTCAGCAAGTTTAAACAGAACCTTCAGCTACTGAAAAATCCTTCAAGACAACATGGACTGACACCCAAATCACTCATTACATGGTAAATTCAAAGCACCTCAGATAGTCTTAGTACTAAGTTTGTGTTTAAATTTCTAAATAAATTTCTTGTTTTGCAGCACATTATTTTTAATCATTTTCCATACTTCATCCAAAAGTATGGGGATCCAGGTATATGGAACACCCAGGACCTGGAGAAGTCTCATCACATGGCTAGAAATACCTACTTCAGACATACACAGCATGGAGGCTCGCGAAATAAGAATCAGTCTGAAGGAGTTATTTCAATGGTTTTATCGCAGAATCATTCATCACATGCAACAAAATCAAGTATTGGCCTCTTCAACAACCGTACATGCAATCAGACATTTTGAACTTCAAAAAAGAAAGCGAGCAGACGCATTCAACAACTCAAGTGCTCTTGAAAGTCAAATCAGGCGGAGAGAGACAATACAATATGCCAATCATCAATGGAACAAGAGAGTTAGAGTTTAGATGATCGGACGTATCACAAATGCCTATAGAATTAAATTCAATATGTACCACAACTATTTCAACATTTTGATGATTTGCAAATATCATTTGGAACCTCGCCCTTGTATCTAATCATTAAATGTTTGCCATACTCTAAGAGTTTAGTAGGGTTTTCTTTCCCTAAAGATAATGCCATTGTTGTGTATGTGTAGTAATATGTTGCATGGCCCCCAATATATCCTGGTGAGTAACCAAAACATTCTCTCCCAAAAACCTTGTCGACAAGGATAACTTTGTCAGCATTTTGTGGCAGAATTGGACCACCTAAGAAGCGCGATAAAGTCTTGAAAGCATTGGTTGCAATATTCCCCTCTTGTGACATTCCGTTATGGAAGATTAGGATGGGTGCCTCACATAAACTAGGAAGATATTGTCCTAGAGCTACATCCCTACCACGGAACTGTCTTCTTCGATGTCGAAGAAAGTCGTCCTTTTCAGCAATCCATGACTGTAAACAAAAGAAGTGTTTGTGTGTGTGTGTGTGTGTGTGTGTGTGTGTGAGAGAGAGAGAGAGAGAGAGAGAGAGAGAGAGAGAGAGATGGGGGGGGGGGGGGGGGAGTTTATACCTTGAAACTCTCATCTTGCAAAAAAAGCTCATCCTTCCATAGGTTGACTGATCCGGTTGACTCTTGTGTTGGTCGCTTAAACCAATCCTCCATATCTTGTTTACTAGTTGATGGCTTAAGATTATTTCGAATAGTTTGAAATGTGGCTTCATCAAGAAGGCTTTCTTTATACTTTTTTGCCTTTTCAAAGCAGAGTTTAAGGCAGTCTAGTGGAGATCTCCATTGCCTCGTCATCACTAGTGTCATTTGAAACAAATCCATTCCTCTCCTCCTGATACTTGGAGATAGTGGCCAATGCAAAGTCCTCCCGCAGACAAAAATATTTTGTATATCATGAAGGAAAATGTATGACCTATCTCCAGATTTAAACTCCGGCACTCTTGGTAGCATTAAGATGGCTTGCCACTCATTGAAACCTGACACATCTAGAGGTAGCTTGATATCTGAGGTTTTCACTGAGAGAAGATTGCTTTGTTTCACCTCTTTTGCTTCTTCTTCAAGATCAATGGACTCCTCTATCTCTGTCACTTCAATATATTCCTCATTCTTTTCCTCTTTTTCATCTGCTGGTAAGTCGTGTTCCTCCGTAACCTCCTCAGGATCTTTCATAAGACTTGTAAATAATCCACTTAAAAGTATTAGAAATCCAAAGGATTCTTGAATCAGCTTGCACTCTCGTTCATGTAAGCTGCACCAATGGGGCCTGTACATAAGAGGCAGCTAATTATACTTCTTGTAAGACTATCTTTTAGGATCACAGTCTTTTAAATGGACTACCACCATTTCACCAACATTAACCCTGCCCTCTTGAGTGTGAGCTCAAACTTCTCTCGTTCCAGCTTCAAGTGTTCACTCTGTTCAGCTATAAACACATCAAGATTAAATGGAGCATTAAAAATGCAGGAGATCAAATCAAACTTATCACCAGTCCCAGACGAAACTACAAAATCTAAAAGCCTTTCATCAATCACTGTAGGGTCCTCATCAAAACCTATCTCTTTTTTCTTTTGGATTGTTGCAACACATTGGGCACTCTGCAAAGTAGGTGCTGAAAAATCCACTTCTCTCTTAAGTGAGTTCGGTAAAGTAAATTTTGGAGTAGAAGGGGACTCCATTTCTACAGATGGATCAGTATCAGGCTCCTCCAAACTCATGGCAGGCTCTGCAGAGCAGATATATCAATGGGTTCTGTGAAGTCTACATTCCTCTTCATTGATGTTTTTAACAGCTCCAGCAGTCTTCTCGGAAGGTTTGCTTGGCCAACAATGCGCTCGAGATCTATTTTCTGCCTCTTCCTCCTATGTGATCTTAATCCTGCCATTTATTTCATACTCACAAATATAGGTTTCATCAAACATAAATAAAAAGGAGAGCACCCAAATGATCATATAAGTTTTGAACAAAGTATAGCTAGGCATCTCACAGCTATTCCCAACTAATCATATAGACTATAACATACGATGATTAGTATAGATAAAATGCAAAACTGCTTTATAGTTGTGAAGAGCAAAAGCCATACAAGTGGATCATGACGCGTAGAGTACATAAACCAAAATCCACACAGCTACAGGTGCGCCATGATCCACTTAATAGAATAGATACCAAAACATCAAAGATTTTCTTTTTCAAAAAAAAAGTTTGTACAATTTCAAAAGAGGACCACGCCGCACCGAGTATGTAAATGAACGTCCACAACTATACTGGCGCGCCGTGATCCACTTAACAGGATTTCATGCAATGGAATACCTACAATATTATTCCTCAAAAGAAACGTTTGTAAATATCAAAAGAGGATCACAGCGCGCGGAGTATGTAAACGAATCTCCATAACATTACTGGCACGTTGTGATGCAATGTTGGTTGGTGAATTGTGAAATGGTCTTTTACATTTTGAAGCACAATCCCTAGACACAACTAAACTATGGACCAAATGAAAGTGAAGAGATTGACTTTACCTTTGCTGGACTAGACATTGCTGTTGGAGTAGAGGTTCAAGACTAGGAATGTCGTTTTGGGTCTGCAAGCTTCTGATCCTACACCTTGAAGGAGGCAGAGGCCTTCTTAACTCTCTCTCTTTCTCTCTCTCTCTCTCTCTCTCTCTCTCTCTCTCTAGCCTCTATCTCTCTCTCGAGGTCTGTATTTAGCTTGACCACACGAGTTACTCTCTCTCTCTCTCTCTCTCACACACACACTCTCTCTCTCTCTCTCTCTCTCTCTCACACACACACACACACACACACACACACACACATACACACACTCTGTCTCTCCCCTCTCTCTCTCTCTCTCTCTCTCTCTCTCTCACACACACACACACAGCCGTTTTTTGACCTAGTAGACAGCAGTTCACTCTTTTGACCATAACTTGCTCATCCGAACTCCGATTTAGGTGATCTATAGCCTCAATCGAAGAGCACGAAGCCCTCTACGCATTGATGTAAAGACAGAATTTTTCTGTCTAATGGAAGGCTTTGCTGTAACAGCATCTCAGAACTGAAAAAACTGTCAAAACTTTGCGTTTTTGTTGCCGACTTGAAGGCAATGTCAGACAAAACTCGCAAGGGTGGAAAAGCCACACTCGCCATGGAGAATGATGCAAAATCTCCAAGGAATTTGGATGCTAATCCAACCACATCGTCTACAACAACGGAAGCAATGATCATGGCTTACTTGATCTCGTTACAAGAAACCGTCAACAAGCAAGGTGAAGAGTTGCGCGCACTTGCAATGGAGAATGGTACTTTAAGAGTTCTCGTTGTGGAGAATGAGCACCTCAAGAAGGTTCTTGAAATGCAAACAACGCGCTTGATGCATCTTGAGAATGAAGTTCAAGAATGTAAACGCTCTCTTGTGGACATGAATGTAGTGAAAGAGCGCTTGAGCAAAGTTGAGAGTGATCATGTATTGAAAGAGGAAACGATAGATACAATACGACATGATGTATGTGAGATGAGAAATGCATCCAAATCATGGGCTGATATATGTAAGGATAATGTGGTTTCTACATCTCCTATCACGCAAGCCGTTTTCCAAGCAAAGAATGTAGAGAATGTGGACACTCAAGAATTGCAAGAACGACAAAAACGCTCAAAGAACATCGTCATTCGTGGAATCAAGGAGGAAAGCATGGAAACACCCCAATCTCTTGCGGTTGCTATTGAAGAGTTTTTTGCTACACACTTTGGCATGTCAGGAATCATGGCTTATGGTGCACATCGAGTTGGAAAACAAGGAGTCCCTCGCTCGGGAGAAAGACCTATTGTATGTACCATGGCTGATGAGGTAAAGAGAAAGATCATCCTTGACAATGGTTGGATCTACCTCAAAGGAACGGGTTGTAATGTATATGAGGATCGCACTCTTATGCAACAAAATGTACGTCGCAAAGCATACGAGGAAAGAAGCAAGAAGGTTAAGGTATCATCTCAAGAAGAAAAGGCACTTGAGGAGGATGCAAGTCCACCCAACAAATAGGGACACATGATCTATGAGACCAACTCACGCTTGCGAATAAGCTTTTGGAATTGTAACGGGTATCCATGGAATGCGGGAATTGGCATTGATGAGCTTACCAATGACTCCGATGTGATACTTCTTGTCGAAACATGGGAGCATGATGCGCAACGAATTCTTGGATTTGACAAATACGATGTACATTCTTTGATGTGGGCCAAAAATGCAAAGCAACGAAGAGGCCAAGGAGGCATAGCATGTATGACCAAAAAGGGTTTGAAAGATGTTTCCATTGTCAAAGAAGATAAGTATAAACGCTACTTATGGCTGAAAATCAGCCCACCAAATGGTCAAGTCATGTTTGTGGCCGGCTGCTACATTCCTCACTATGACTCCAACTTTTATGCTCACTTGAATATGGATAGAGATCAGCCCTTTGTTGAACTAGAGGAAGACATTGCTTATTACAAGGATCAAGGTGAAGTCATTGTTTTTGGAGACATGAATGCTCGCATAAATATGTTACAACACGACACACAACAAGTCGACATGCCGCATGTATCAAGAAGAGTGGATGACTCATACATGTATAATCGAAGTTCTAATGATGCAAAAGAAGTGGATTACTATGGAAAGTCACTTCTACATATGTGCAATAGTACCGGAATGCTCATTGAAAATGGTGTATCTCTATGGCAAGGCACCAATGACTTTACATGTAGAAAGCACAATGGTGCTAGCGTGATTGACTATATGTTGTTCTCAGAAGCCACTCTAGAATGCATACAAAGCTTTACACTTGGTGAATGGAATCCGGAATCGGATCATAGGATGTTATGTATTGACCTCAAGTGTGGTAAACGGCCCGAGCATGTAGCCTCCAATCATGATGTGAATCATTTGTACCTACGTCTAGACTTCAAACGAGCACTTATATATGCTGATATGGTGGACCAAATGTTAAGCATGATAGAGCATCAAGGGAGCCCAACATTAGAATGCAAGTGGAAAGTTTTCAAAGAAGTAATTTTCTCTTGTGCGAAGGAATGCTTTTCGGCGAAACACATGTCTTGCAAAAGGTCTAAGAAGGGTAGCACCAAGAAGAAATGGTTTGACATGGAATGTAGTCAAGCCCGAAAACACTTGCTAAGATTGGATGCAATCAAAGACAAGGAAGTTTACTTGGAATGTTCACACACATACAAAGCACTTGTTCAAAAGAAGAGGAGAAGGTGGGAAGTCGAAAAACAACTTCTTTTAGCACAAGAGAAAGCACATGCATGTGGCAAGTTTTGGCAAAATCTAAAAGGCAAGCGCATTGAGAGCTTTGGTGACTTGACTCTTGAGGATATGTATATGCATTGTAAGAACCTCTATGAGCAACCCAATGTTGATAAGATGGAGGGTTGTAGCTCCCTTCCATTTATGTCTCCCTTCTTTACCATTGAAGATGTATGCCGCGCGCTTGAGAAACTTGCTACTCGCAAGGCAGGTGACCTTCAAGGTGTCAAGGCTGAAATGATTAAATGGACAAGCAAGAAAACACGATATTGGATATGCGATATGTTTAACCTTGCACTTCAGTATGGCATGCCTCATGATTGGAGTGCAAATTGGATCAAACCTTTGCACAAAGGAGGAGATGTAAACAATGTGAACAACTATCGCACTATAATGGTTGGTTCTTTGATGGCAAAGTTATTTGGATGTATCATGGAGATGAAGATAAGTGAATGGGCTGAAAAGAATGGCAAACGTGCGCTTGGCCAAGTAGGTTTTCGAAAGCATCATAGCACTATTGATCACCTTGTCACTCTTCGAGTTCTTATGGAAGCGTTTCGATTGAAAGGAAAAAAGTTGTATTGTTGCTTTGTGGATTTCAAGAAAGCTTTTGACATGGTACCGCGAGGAAATCTTTGGAGACGTATGCAAAGCCTTCAAGTGCCGAGAGAATTTATGCATGCAGTCTTTCGCATCTACCAAAAAGTGATATGTCGATTACGTATGGGAGATGGAATTTCAGAATTTTTTGCAAGCACTATTGGTGTCAAACAAGGATGCCCACTTTCCCCAACCCTCTTTGGGCTACTCATTGATGAATTGGAATACATGGTTCTTGATTGTATGCAGCAAGAATGCATAGAAGAGGTTAAGATTGGAAATGCGGTGATCATGCTTTTGCTTTATGCCGATGATGTAGTGCTCTTGGCACATACCTTAGAAGATGCACAAAAGCTTATGAGTGTCTTGGAACGCTTTTGCCTACATAGCGGGCTGATCGTGAATGGATCCAAAACCAAGGTTATGCTTGTAAAGACCCTCAATGACGAAAATCCATGCATTGTATACAACAATGAGAAACTTGAAGTGGTAGATCACTTCAAGTACCTTGGCCTTGAGGTTCCATCCAATCATAAACGGAAGGATTGTGCAATGCGTCGCTTGGAAGCCGGAAAGAGGGCTTATTATGCATTTGAGAACATGTGCAATGCAGGAGAGATCAAGTGTTGGGCTCTCAAAAAGTACCTCTTTGACACATTGGTGACACCGGTGCTTCTTTATGGAGTGGAGGTGTGGGGTGGAAGCATCGGGAAGTCTACTTGGAAAGAGTTTGAGAATGTCCAAAAGCGTTTTCTCACCAACTTTCTCCAAGTCAAGACACAAACACCCTACATGCTCTTACTTCTTGAGTCCGGATCGCTTCCCATTGAGGTCTTGGGCATGGAAAGGGTTGTGGAGTACATGCGTAAGACACAACGTAGCCCTTTGCATCGACTTCCTAGAATCGCATATGAAGCAAGTCAAAAGGTTCAAAAGACATGCAAGAGCAAAATACTAAGTTCGGGGTGGATGCTTGATATCAAGAAATGGTTTGGAAGATGGGATGCATGTCACTTGGTCAAGGATGCGTCGATCGACTCCCAAGTTAATGAGGCCTTCTTACAACGCCAATGTATCATGGCTTGGGAGAAATCTGGAGGTTCTCGCTTCAGCCATTACACCACACACGTTGCCCCAAACTACAAATCTCTCTTCTTCTCGGAACGAGGTAACCGAACCCATTCCTACATCCTTGAGCCCATCCCGTTGAGTGCGATCCGCACCATTGCCTCCATTCGTCTTAGCTCCCATTCTCTACGCTGCGAGACAGGACGTTGGGGCACTGGCGAGGAGTGTCATCGACTTTGCACCTTATGCCCTCGTCAAGTGCGAGAGAGTGAGTACCACACACTACTTGAGTGCTCAGCTTTTGACCACATTAGGTCCTCTTTTCCCCATATATTCAGCCATGAGCTCTCCCTACATACCTTCCTCTCCCAGCCACGATGTGGACTCTCTATTGCGACGCTCATTTCAGCCATTTTTGAGCATCGAGAGTCACTTATGAACTCCACTCACACCACGTGACATGTTCATTTGGTCCCATAGGTCATATTTGACCTCCCAGGACGATAATAGAACTATCTATCTATCTATCTATCTCTCTCTCTCTCTCTCTCTCTCTCCCTAGATTCTATATCTCTCTCAAGGTCTGTATTTAGCTTGACCACACGAGTTATTCTCTCTCTCTCTCTCTCTCTCTCTCTCTCTCTCTCTCTCCCCTTTTCATGCAATAATAAACATTACCATTGGTGTTTTTAATGAAGTGAGCCGAATATTATTGTACACGTGTTACAAGGACATGCATTAAATGGGTGGTACGACCACAATAAGTACTTTTTAACAACCCAAAAATACGTGTATATTTATAGTAACAAATGCAACTTGAATTCATGGAGAGAGAGAGAGAGAGAGAGAGAGAGAGAGAGAGATAGAATGAAATAGAATGAGAGAGAGAGAGAGGAAGAGAGAGAAAAAAGGCGACCTAGATGACCTCAGAGAGAGAGAGAGAGAGAGCTATCGCCCAGACAACCTCTGCAACCAAGGTGCAAGGCTCCTTTAAGCGTTTTCTTCCATTTGAATTCCACCAAGAGAGGTATTTCCAAAGTGGTTGTTGAAGATGAAGAGAGACAAGAGAGAGAGAGAGAGAGAGAGAGAGAGAGAGAGAGAGAGAGAGAGAGAGAGAGAGAGAGAGAGAGAGAGAGAGAGAGAGAGAGAGTTTCTGATTGTCTGTTGGGTTTGAAAGAGAAAGACAAAGAGAGAGAGAGAGAGAGAGAGAGAGAGAGAGAGAGAGAGAGAGAGAGAGAGAGAGAGAGAGAGAGAGAGAGAGAGAGAGAGAGAGAGAGAGAGAGAGAGAGAGAGAGAGAGAGAGAGAGAGAGAGAGAGAGAGAGAGAGAGAGAGAGATAGATAGAGAGAGAGAGAGAGAGAGAGAGATAGATAGAGAGAGAGAGAGAGAGTTTTTGATTGTCTATTGGGTTTGAAAGAGAAAGACAGAGAGAGAGAGAGAGAGAGAGAGATTACTATTTCACACACTATTTCATCATCAATAAAATTGAGGCTTGTTGCTTAAAAGGCATGAAATAGATTACAAATGTTTCTCCATCCACTTGTGGATCACGACGTGCAATAGGCTATTATCCCGGCTCAAAGCTGAGCCCGCGCGCCGTGATCCACAGAAAAAAGGGGAGAGAGAGAGAGAGAGAGAGAGAGAGAGAGAGAGAGAGAGAGGAGAGAGATAGTGTACTACATCTCAAGATTACTATTTTACACACTATTTCATCATCAATAAAATTGAGGATTGTTGCTTAAAAGGCATGAACTAGATTTCAAATCTTTCTCCATCTACTTGTGGATCACGATGCGTAATAGGCTATTATCCCATCTCAAAGCTCAGCTCGCGCGTCGTGATGCATAGGAAAAGGGGGGGGGGGAGAGAGAGAGAGAGAGAGAGAGAGAGAGAGAGAGAGAGAGAGAGAGAGAGAGAGAGAGAGAGAGAGAGAGAGAGAGAGAGAGAGATAGATAGATTTTATTATCGTCCTCGGAGGTCAAATATGACCTATGGGACCAAAGTTACATGTGATGTAGTATGTGTATGGCTGATGAGTGACTCGATGCTCCAAAATTGTAGTGATGAGAGTCGCAATGGAGAGCCCACACTTTGGCTGGGAGAGGAAAGTGTGTAGGTCTAAGTTATGGCTGAAAATGTGAGAGAAGCAAGTTCAGATGTGATCAAAAGCTGAGCACTCTAGTAGTGTGTGGTACTCAGACTCTCGAACTTGCAGTGAGCATAATGTGCACAATCGATTTGACTCTTCTCCATTGCCCCAACGCCCTATCTCGCATCGAAGGAAATGGGAGCTAAGCCGAATTGCTGCGATAGTGCGTATCGCGGACAAGGGAATAGGCTCAAGCATGTAAGTGTGAGTACGGTTTCCTCTCTCAGCGAAGAACATGGTTTTGTAGTTGGGGGCAATATAGGTGGTGTAATGTATGAAGCGTGACCCACCGGATTTCTCCCAAGCCGTAATACATTGGCGTTGTAGAAAAGCTTCATTCACTTGAGAGTCAATTGAAGCATCATGTAGCAAGTGTAATGCATCCCATCTCCCAAACCACTTCTTTATGTCTTGCATCCATCCCGTGCTCAAGATCTTGCTTTTATGCGTCTTTTGAACTTTCTTGCTTGCTTCCCATGCAATTGTAGGAAGTCGATGTGAGGGGTTTTGACGCATCTTTATCATGTACTCCACAACCCTTTCCATGCCCATAACCTCAATTGGAAGAGATCCCGACTCAAGAAGTAGGAGCATATATGGTGTTTGTGTCTTAACTTGGAGAAAGTTTGTAAGAAAACGCTTTTGGACATTCTCAAACTCATTCCAAGTAGACTTTGAGATGCTCCCGCCCCACACTTCAACTCCATAAAGAAGAACCGGTGTCACCAGTGCATCAAAAAGATACTAAGTCTTCTTAAGAACCCAACACTTGATGTTTCCCGCATTACACATGTTCTCAAATGCATAATATGCTCTCTTTCCCGCTTCCAAACGACGCATAGCACATTCATGCCACTTGTGATTGGATGGAACCTCAAGGCCAAGGTACTTAAAGCTGTCAACAACTTCAAGTGTCTCGTTGTTGTACACAATGCATGGCTTCTCCTTATGGTTGGTTTTCAAAAGCATGACCTTTGTTTTGGATTCATTTACAATCAGCCCACTATGCAAGCAAAAGTTCTCAAGGACAACCATAAGCTTTTGTGCATCTTCTAAAGTGTGTGCTAGAAGCACCACATCATCCACATACAACAAAAGCATGATTACCGCATTGCAAATAGTGACCTCTTCAATGCCTTCTTCTTGCATAAAGTTAAGTACCATTTGTTCCAATTGATCGATGCATAGACCAAAGAGAGTTGGTGACAATGGACATCCTTGTTTAACCCCAATAGTGATTACAAAAATTTCTGAAATTTCTCTTCCCATGCGCAATTGACAAATCACCTTCTCATAGATTCGAGAAACCGCAAGCATAAACTCACTTGGCACTTGGAGTTCTTCCATCCTTCTCCACAAATTGTTACGTGGAATCATATCAAAGGCTTTCTTGAAGTCCACAAAACAACAATACAATCGCTTGCCTTTCAACCGACTTTCCTCCATGAGAACACGAAGAGTGACAAGATGATCAATGGTGCTATGGCATCGACGAAAACCCGCTTGTCCCTTTGCACGCTTGTCATTCTCTTCAGCCCAATCACTCAATTTCATCTCCATTATGCACCCAAACAACTTTGCCATAAGAGACCCAATCATTATAGTCCGGTAGTTGCTTACATTCTTTACATCCCCTCCTTTATGCAAAGGCTTAACCCAATTAGTACTCCAATCATAAGGCATACCATGTTGAAGTGCAAGGTTGAACATATCACACATCCACTCATGGGTAAAATCTCCCGTCCATTTGATCATCTCCGGCTTGATACCTTGAAGATCTCCCGCTTTGCGAGTGGCCAACTTTTCAAGCCCACCGCATACATCCTCAATAGTAAAAAAAGACGGCATATGGGAGTGAACCATAAAATGGCATTTTTTCAGTATTTGCTTGCTCATATAATTGCCTACAATGTGTGCACATATCCACTAGACTCAAGTTACCAAAATTCTCAACCTGCTTGCCTCTCAAGTTTCTCCAAAATCTTCCATATGCATGTGCCTTTTCTTGGACTTGAAATTCTTGTTGCTTTACTTCCCATCTTCTTCTCTTCTTTTGAATCAATGCCTTGTATGTATGCAAATGACTTTGATAGTTGTCTTTGTCCATAGTTGCATCAAGATTTATCAAGGACTTTAGAGCATCTTGACATTCTTTATCAAACCACCTTTTGCGTGATCTATCTTTGTTGATACCATGGAGATGCTTTATGGCAAAGCATTCTTCCGCACAAGAACAAATAGCTTTCTTGAAAGCTTCCCATTTAGTTTCCAATGGTGCATCACATTGAAGCTTTGTCATCCATAATTTTTGCTCAACCATTTCAATGTACATTGGTGCCCGTTTGAAATCCATACATAGTGATAACTTCTCTTTCCTTTGGCTGAGATTATCATGCTTAGTTGCTTCTCCACATGAAAGGTCAATACATAAGGTGTGATGGTCGGATTTCGGGGTCCATTGACCAAACATAAAACTCTTTATGCGATACATGATGGCTTCAGAGAGTAGCATATAGTCAACCACACTATCCCCATTATGTCTCCTACATGTAAATCCATTGGTTCCACTCCACAAAGATACACCATTGGCAATGAGCATACCCGTGCTATTACACATGTGTAAAAGTAACTTTCCATAGTGATCCGGATCTTTCTCATCCATTGAAGTACGATCATACAAGTGAACTTCCTCCAACTCCCTTGAAATGTATGGCATATCAAATTGTTGAGTATCATGTTGCAATGTTTTTGTGTGAGCATTCATATCCCCAAATACAATAACATCACCTTCACCTTTGAAATAAGCAATGTCCTCTTCCAAATCAGAAAATGGTTGATCTCTATCCATGCAAGCATAAAAGGGAGAATCATGATGAGGAATGTAGCAACCGGCTACAAAATGGGTGGAGAGAGAGAGAGAGAGAGAGAGAGAGAGAGAGAGAGAGATCCTTTGCATTTTTCTCTTCCAGTGGAATGGCAAGAACCAAGGCAACAACAAGGAAGGCAGGGAAAGGACCAGGGCTTGCAAAGAAAGCATGTGGAAGGTCTGCTAGTAAGAAGAAAACTTTAGGTAAACCAATGAAGATATTGAAGGGATCAAGAATGAAGAGTATTCAAAGAAACATGGGTTTTTTTAAGGAGATCAGAAAAGCTCAGAAATGTATTGAGCTTTGTGTCCCTAAACTTCCTTTCCAAAGAGTAGTAAGGCAAATTTGTGAGGAAGCATGTACTGGTACAATGTTGCCCTGCTCTGTCTTCAAGAAGTAGCATAAGATTTTTTACTGGAGTATTTTAATGATATCACCATTGTTGTTGCTCATGCTCATCGGGTGACAATAATGGACAAGGACAGTGGGACTCTCAAGAGAGTACGTTGGAGATACGAAGCTCCTTATCCCTAATGGGTTTATTGACCCCAAAATAAAAGATATATTGCTAATACCACCAGGCCACCGGGATCATGGGGTTAAGATTCATGAGGTTACTCATGATGTGAACACCAGAGCCAGAGATGAGCAAGAAGAAAGACGTTACCTTGAAGCAAAGAAATTAAAGAGGATACAATCTGCTACTGCTGATGAAGAGGCCCAGAGGAGAAATTATGGGCAAGTTACCACAGACTTAAATGAAACAAACAATGATATTTTGCATTCCATGAAAGAAGGACTGTTAGCAACCATTCCCCTTGCGATGGTACTAGGCAATTAGCACTAGATTCTGTTGATATTAGGATTTTGAAAGATCCCAATGCACAAATTACAGACTCTATTGTTTATTTATGCCTAAAGTAAGTGCTCGTCTCTACCTTTAAGATCCCTTTGTTTTGGTACTTGGTCTCTAATTAAATCCTTGTTTTTTATTGTAGCTTAATAAAGAGACAGCTCCCTCAAGAAACCCATACTGAAATATATGTTTTAGATCCACAGTTGTCTGTGCCACTCCAAATAAAAAACACCCCTCATGGCACCTTGGAGAGATGGTTTGTCCATTGTCCAATGCTTCAGGTCACAACTCTGGTGTTGCCATACAAAGCAAAAAATCAATGGAGCCTTGTATGCATTGAACTAGACAAACAAGTGGTATGGACTATCAACTCCATACAAGGAACACATTCAGAGATAAGAGTGTGAGTGTTGATAAAACCTTGAGTGTTTATTTGGGGTATGGTTGATGACCTGAATATTGTTAATAACAAATAACCTTCACTTTTCATAGATGTTTAAAAAGATTACTTCATGTCTATGGAAGTCTTTGTGGAAATCATAAACTCTATAAGTTAACCTTTAAAGCTGTCAAAGTGCCTAATCAGACAGATCCAAATTCCTGTGGTTGGAGATGTCTTCTCCATGCAGAGTACATACTATAGAGTTTTTTTGCTTTGAATCCATTTATGTCAAAGGTATTTCCTTGCTATGGTTTGGACCAACTTGGTTCTATTATTAATTAAAGTATCGACCACAAGTTAACCTAATTTTGTAGAATTATGTGGAAAATTATACCTTGGAAGATCTACAAAGGTACCGCGCTTCAATAATTCAACATCTACTATCTCTTTCAAACCCAAGAGTTTTAGATGCAGAAGACAGTTTTGTCGACGACCATATAATAACTTTAACAATGACCGGTGAAGAGGAAGTCATGCCAATTTCCACCACTGGAAACCAAATCCCTAAAACTAACCCCATATTAGAGAAATAGACAATGGTATGCTTCGTGGTTGGAGCGGCTGAATCCAAAGTTGGGGTTGATCAATGTGAAGTGGACCAAGCCCTTGAAAATGCAGATGTAAAATGCTCCTCAGAGACGAGGAATGCAATAGAGGTTCTAGGCCAAGTAGAGGAGAATAAGGGAGTGCCTATTATTGTGGCACTGGATGCGGCACTTGATCAAAATGAGGGAGTCCAATCTCCTATAATTGCTGATATGAAGAGCTCTTCAGAGCCGAGAGAAGATACAGAGTGTCTTGACCATGTAGAGGAGGAGGCCAACATTGCAAATCAAGGCTAGGAACAAAGAACAGAACAAGTTAACCATTCGGCCATGGAAACACAAGAGTCATGTACCGCACAACCACAAGAGGTGGATACCCTTGGAAATACAGAAGCGAACATCGACACTCAACAACATTAGAAATGACCAGTATGGACTCTTGCTTCAAGTAGATATGGTTGTTCCGGTAATATCCATTGTACTTAAATAATATACTCTTTTTTGTTTCTAACTACTTATATGTATGTACACAATGATTGCAGAGATTGATTATCTTGGATCTCAATGGATTGTTGTTGCTACGACAGCCGTATAGTGTGCATACAGAGTTCTCCAATTTACATAGTTTTTGTTTGGGAAATGTCAGAGTATTAATTCGACCAGCCACAAAGGAATTTTTGAAATTTTTGATTCCACGGTCTAGGGTTGCTATTTGGTCTTCAATGTAGGCCCAAAACTTGAATCCCCTTGTTACCATAGTTTGCAATTTGGCTAAAATTCAGAGATCGAATTTTTATTTTGTGTATAGTCAAAGAAATTGTAATACCATTACGGGACATTTCCACCCAACTAAAGCTAATGTACCACTTTTCTACAAAGCCCTTTGAACAGATCAATGTGCCTTATGATGCTCTCAATACTTTGTTAATTGACAACACACCACATAAGGGTTCACTTAATCCACCGGGCACTACTATTTCCCCATCTTCATTTGAAGGGCATCTTCATGATTTTTACCTAGAGGACATTTTGGTCCCATATGTGTTGACAGGCACACTAGTATGTCAGTTATTTGGTCAATCAGATAATCGGATGTTGGTCAGTCAAATAGTCGGATGTTGGTTTGTCAGATTATGGTGAGTCAGATTCCGATTTACTGCTGAATCAGTTACTGTGGTGAATCAATTTGTGATGAGTCGGATCTGTAGTGAGTCGGATTCTGGTTAATCGGATATTTAACAGTTATGATGTGTCAAGATTGGGGTAGTTAGGGGAGTCTGAGGAAGTGGTTATAGATCGGTTTTGCGCTCAGTAGACGATCTGCTTGTACTGGATGAACCTCTGTAGCTTCTTTCATGATGAATCATATCTTGTCATTCTCTAGTTCTGATGTTACTCTCTGTATCAGTTATCTTTCCTATGTATTATCTTGTTGTTTCTGAGTATCATCTTTGAGTTATGAGAAGTTCAGAGTCTTTATGATGGACCAGTTTTACTGTGTTGATGAACCCCAACACATTTGGCGATCCCGCTGGGCCATTGAAGGTTTTGCCAACACATTTGGCGATCCTGCTGTCCTGCTTAGCCCGTTTTTGTGCTGAGCCTATTCTCTGATGCGCCAACATTTGGCGATTCTGCTGGCCTGTTGAGCCAGTTTCTGTGTTGAGCCTGTTTTTGTGCTAAGACTGTTTCTCTGTTGAGCCTGATGTTCACTCTACCTAATGTATACTCTCTGTTATGCCTGATTTGTGTTGTGCCTTCTACTATGTTTGATGTGTCTATTTATGTTTCTTGAGCGATGATGCTATGAAAGAACCTATCCATCATGAGCCGGGTTGAGTGTTGCTTCAAGAGAGATCCTGAGAGTGTGAGGAAGAGGCGGTCCTTTGAGTTTGAAGTGGATGAACCTGAAGTGAAAGTTGTTGCATCTGAAGTACAAATTGCTGAATCAAAAGTGGAAGTTGCTGAATCCAAATCTGTACTTGAATGTTGAAGCTGAATCAAAATCTCAAAATTCAACTTTGTAGCTGTAGCTGAAGTGAAATGTGTTTTCGTAGCACGATCTGAGGTAGCAGTTTATCAAGATTTTAAGCAATCTTGGACGGAGAGGATGCTAGCACCATTGGTATGTTGAATTTTGTTTAATGTTCTCCATCTTGCTACAATGGGGCAAAAGAAGCGATGTGAGCTTTGCAAGAGTATTGACCATGAAACTTATGGGTGTATATGCATGGTTGATGAGTGCTCAAAGGGAGATGCTTGCAAGTATTTTTGTATGGCTGATTTGTGCACAAATGTCTTGCAAGTTGTCAAGTGCTGTCATAAAGCATCATCAAGGGGGAATTTTTGGGTAGTTGAGGAGAAGTTAGATGATTTGGAATGTCTACTTGAAGATGCATTGGAGTATGTTTATGAATACAAGGGTAGAAGACTGAAATCTTGCTCTACCAAGAAGGGAATTAGATGTTTGCAAAAGGCATGTTTGCATTTGAGAGAGAAGTTTGAAGAGGAGTTTGGGTTTGATGAGAGTAGTGATGATGAGGATGATGAGTGGGAATACCCAATGGGAGTGTCAACAAGTCAGGGAAAGGGAGTACAAGTGGGGGGAGTGAGCCAAAGGAGCCACCAACAGCCCATAGATACCCCTAAGCCGACATCAGAGATACCACCAAATGGGAAAATTCTTCACCACACACATCCAAACAACCAACATGATGATGAAAACATGTGTGAAAGCAATGTTTTTGCATCGGATGGTCTCAATTTTGAAAGTTCAGCCTGTAAATCAAATCAGATTTCAGCGCAAAGCACTCTTAGTGATCACTCTGATGTTGCAAAAGCCATTATTTTTGCAATTTTTTTTAACCTATTGGGACAACATGAAATTACAAACTCAATGCATGCTTCAACTAAAGTCACCCTGAATATCCTGAACTTGAAGATGATCCAAAAACAATGTCTGAAGGACTTGATTCAAATTCTAATGTGATGCAGCAAACTCCAGGGTTTCTTCATTTTGCAATGCAAGGTCCAAACAGTAAGCCAGATGAAGTTATGTTCGCTGATTCTGAAGCTTACTTCTCTCAAATTGAAGATCAGACATATTTTCCCAAATGCGAACAAGAGCATGTTGAAATGCAAAGCACTGATTTTGAACTTTCTAAAGTGTTTATGGAGTTCCTTGCAACTGAAAGTATTCATGAAAGTGCTCAGATTGAGGAGCAGTTTATTGATTTATTTGTTTTGCAGCCAAACTCAGATTTTTATGATGTTTTTGAGGAGGAACTTGAGCAAACTATTGTAGGTTTGCCAAATTTGTGTGAGGATGATGCTACTACTCTGTTTTATCGCTCTGAATCAATTCAGATTAAAGCAAAAGAAGATCAGATTGGTTATTTTTTGAATTTGCAAATTCAAGAAAGTTGGTTTTTTGGAGACCAACTCAGATTTTGAAGCAAAGTATCAGTGTTCTAAGATGTTGCAGATGTTGACGACGCATTGCTTGATGGTTGCAAAGAGGTTTTTTCATTTTGAACCAATTCTAGGTCATTATGAAGTGAAATTTGATTTGTTGGAAGTGTTATTTGTTGCGAATTGGTGGCTAAAGCTGATTATGGAGATGTATCTCAGCTGTATGAGCTTATTCTCAAAGTCAAAAGTTGCAGATATTCAAACTTGTGGAGTTTTTCAAGATCAGATTTCTATGTTTGAAGTACATGTTACTGATGTTCTCAATTCAGAAGTTGCAAATCATATTTTGCAGATGCACAATGTTGAGGCTGATGACTCAATGATCCATATTTCATATTGTTTAAAACAGATTTTGCAGATTGATGATCAGGCAGAAACAAATTTTTCCTTGATTTTGCAAAAGTCATGTGAAAATCAAAGGGATATGAAATTTTCGATCCTTTTCATGACAAAATTACAGAGTTTGCTGAATGGAATGATTGATTCCTATGGAGGGAGTTGTTCTATCTCTGATTTACCTGAAATTCTTGATTTTGAAGAGAAGGACTTTATTTCATATTTGGAGACAATTCTAACTCAATGTTGGAAGAGTTTTGTCTATTTGCAAAGTTTTAATGAAGCAGATATTGCATATTTTCGGATGGATACAATATTTTGGATGCAATATCATAATTCTGAATTTTTGATGCAGAGATGAAGATGTTCTTGAAACTGAATTTATTTTCAAGAAGATTCAGTATGACTGTTGATTATTGGTTTTACAAGTTTATCTTGTATGAGGAGGATTGGATGCGTTTGTATATGATGATGTCGGAGTATTGGCATGTTGCTATATATTGGTGCACAAGTAATTCACTTGGTCTAGTGAGGTACTGCACAATACTTTGGGGTATCAATGTAAGTTTTTTGGGAATTATTGGGTGGCGTCTAGTTGTTTTGTATGGTGTATGTTGTGTATCTTGGATTAAGTTCCAGGCACTACACTTTGCATCATATAGGGCTATTTGCATTGATATTTTGGGATAAGGCATTTGACTCTGATCAAGGGATGTGTGGATCCGAGTTGGATTTCTAAGAAATCCACCACTGGGACGTGCCATGTGTTGACAGGCACACTAGTATGTCAGTTATTTGGTCAATCAGATAATCGGATGTTGGTCAGTCAGATAGTCGGATGTTGGTTTATTAGATTATGGTGAGTCAGATTCCGATTTACTGCTGAATCAGTTATTGTGGTGAATCAATTTGTGATGAGTCGGATCTGTAGTGAGCCGGATTTTGGTTAATTGGATATTTAACAGTTATGATGTGTCAAGATTGGGGTAGTTAGGGGAGTCTGAGTAAGTGGTTATAGATCGGTTTTGCGCTCAGTAGACGATCTGATTGTACTAGATGAACCTCTGTAGCTTCTTTCATGATGAATCATATCTTGTCATTCTCTAGTTCTGATGTTACTCTATGTATCATTTATATTTCCTGTGTATTATCTTGTTGTTTCTGAGTATCATCTTTGAGTTATGAGAAGTTCAGAGTCTTTCTGATGGACCAGTTTTACTGTGTTGATGGACCCCAACACATTTGGCGATCCCGCTGGGCCATTGAAGGTTTTGCCAACAATACGTGCAAGCAATGTACATAAGCCCATTGAGAACATCAGAATTTGTACTTACAAATGTACTTAGTAATTCATTGTTTATACCTTAAATTGATAATGTCTACCTGTCTATGTGTTTCGATACTCAGAGAGAGAGAGAGAGAGAGAGAGAGAGAGAGAGAGAGAGAGAGAGAGAGAGAGAGAGAGAGAGAGAGAGAGAGAGCGCGCGAGAGAGAGAGAGAGAGAGAGAGAGAGAGAGAGAGAGAGAGAGAGAGAGAGAGAGAGAGAGAGAGAAAGCCTTGAGCAAACACTTGATATTAAGATTAAACAAGTCAAAAAAGTTACATTTTGTTGAAGCCATTCAGGCCTGATTACATGGGCACAATTTGAATACGGCCAGAAAGATCTCCACAAAAAAATGCTTCTCCCTTCATTGCATTACTCTTCGTCCGCCCAACAAGAAATAAAAGTTTACGGAGTCAATGTCGGCAGTCTCCTCCACTATGTCATGTCGAAGTTGCAAAAGATTGCATTGCTGCCTTATTGTAATTACTGTCATAAAATTTAGGTCTTTGTCCACCACTTCCACGTCTATGACAACATTGTTTGCCAAACTTGCTGCCTCTTGATCCATAGGCACATAGCAACCTTCAACAATGTGAGAATTCTTGTACCAGAAGGAGACTATTAATGTCTGTGTGGCAAGCATATACTTGACAATGAAAGTGTCAAGAGCAATCGTGCAACATATGCCATCTGTTTCTTTCACATACCACCCTCAATCAAGAAGCTTATCACACAAGAGGGAATCAAATGATTTGCAGAGCAGCATAGTTTTAGCAACATGTACTTTGCAAGTATGAAATAACTCTACAAAGAGACCAACAGGACAGAAATTTGTAAGTTTCACCAATTTAGTGGGTACAGAGTTTCGGAGAGACCTCTGAACATCCCTATAGAGCCTGCTCCTCAATGCCTCACTCATTGTTGTGTTGGGAACGGGCCAATCCACGGAGTTCCAGTTGGTTGGTAGTGGAACCTTCACCAACACTCCTCTCTTATTCCTTTGATTGAGTTGGTAGAAATGGTCACAAAAGAAAATACCCTTGTCTGGCTGCTAGGCTTTTGCTAGTTCTACAAGCAAATTTCAAGACTCCAATATGAGCATGGGTCACAGAGATGAGTGGCTCCCATTCCTCATATGAGGAAGGATAACATCTGTGAATGTAAGAGAATAGAAATAAATACAAACATCTGTATAACCTAATTATATACATGTAATAAGAGAAGAAAAAACATATTCACATTTGAAATGTAAGATAACATTTATAGAGGAGTGCTAAATAATTAACTTACAGTTGCACCGTGGATTATGCACCATGGAGACATCACCGCCATTAGCAATCACATTAGAGTGAGTGAAAACATGTTGAACAAAGACTTCTTTCACAGTCTTCTTACCAACCTCGACTTTGAAATCCAGAACTCTTGTTTTCCATGTAGAACGAAACATGTTTGTTGCTTTCGAGCCTTTTCTCCTTCTTGGCTGCATAAGAACCCAAGAACCTTTGCTTATCCTCTGCTCTTGCCACCTATTATCTGTAGTGAGAGAGTTTGAGATTGAGATAGTGCTTATGCTACTACATGGTCTTCTTGGCACACTAATGGTGAGGCTAGTTGGGGACAGTGTAGAGCAACCTCTAGAACTTCTTGAGCGGGTAGAAGACGAAGCCATAGGTATAATGGAGGGAGAATGAGATTTGAAAGCCTTTCATAAAGGTAGTGGATATCTTTTAATGAAGGGCTCTAGAGAGTTAGCTATCAATCAGTAGTCAGGTGTCATGAACTTGATGGCTACTGGCAATGGGCCCTACTTTGTGAGACGAGGAAGTTACCTTATGAAAATGGGACAAAACTCAATATTTTACAAAAATTTCTTTCATTTTTGTGTTGTTTTCTATGTATTTCTATGTTACGTAAGGTTGTTGCTCATTGGTTGCGCCTTCTTTTCTCTCTCTCTTCAATAAGGCCCTCCAAATGACCTCCAAAATTTCCTATGCACACAACTTGGAGAAGACGACAGAAGCTCACAGCACACAAAAGAAAGTGTGTTACTTATTGTGCAATGGAAAGATAGATAGCCCTAGAGTGATGGGCATTTATATCATGCACGGGGGAAAAAACCTCCTAAAGAGGGAAAAAATGCCCCGGCGATACTAGTGTGTTCACACACATCACTACCACATGTATATGTTAACAAATTCCCCCTTGAGTGATGAGGTGAACAAGAGCTGGCACATGAGTAAAGGGAAGTGTCATGCCCTGAGGACATGATTAGGCCACAAAGGGAGTAAGCCCAAAGCTTTGTGGAAAGCTTCAAGCTTCTCACAAGACAATGCCTTTTGTGAAAATATTTGCAAGGTTGCCCTTTGTTGGCACAAAAGCCAAGTTGATCTCTCCTACTGAGAGCCTCTCCCTGACATAGTGGTAATGCACGTCAATGTGCTTTGTGCGAGCATGAAAAACTGGGTTCCTCACAACTACCAATGCGCTTTGACTGTCAGTGTAGATAGTGTTGGTAGTATCCTGTCCAACACCCAAATCAGCCATAAGGCGTCTGAGCCATACACACTCAACTGTAGTTGTGAAGACTGCCTTGTACTCAGCCTCACAACTAGAAGTGGCCACAATAGGTGGCTTCTTGCTCAACCATGATATACATGAACTGCCAAGCATGAAACAAAAACCACTTGTGGACACTCGCGTGTCAAAACAACCAGCCCAATCCAAGTCCGAAAAAGCATGTAAGTCTGGCGGAAATGATCCCCCCTTGGGATAAAACAAGCCAAGATGTAAAGTGCCACTAAGGTAGCGGAAAATCCTCTTGACAGCCTGCCAATGCTTAGACCCTGGGCTATGTATACATTTGTTGACCTATGAGACTGCAAACTGAATATCCGGCATCATGTTGCATACATAAATGAGGCATCCAACATCAGTTTGGTAAAGAGTGACATCTGCAAGATCAACAACATCATGAAGACTCAATTTTAAACCTGTTTCTATGGGAGTGGCAATAGGTTTGCAATGCAACAACCCCAAATCTTTCATCTTGAAAGTAGCATTCAAATTAGCCTTAAATTCAGTGATCAACAAATCATCTACATAAAGAACCACAATGAGAAGTACATCACCCTCATGCTTTACATACAATTTGTTTTCTGTTGGACTGTTACAAAGGCCTCGTTTGACCAAATCAGTGTCATCTTTCTCATACCAAGCACGAGGAGATTGCTTCAACCCATACAAATCCTTCTTACATCTGCACACTTTGTCCTCTTGTCCTTTCATGACAAAACCGCGAGGCTGCATTACATAATCTTCCTCAAATATGTCACCATTCAAGAAAGCAGTAACAATGTCTAATTGATGTATATCCCAACCAAAATGAGCTACCAATGCACATAGGAAACACACAGTAGTCATACGACAAGTGGGAGCAAAAGTCTCTTCATAATCTATGCCTTTTTGCTATTCATAACCCTTTGCAACAAGTCGAGCCTTATGGCGATCGATCTCACTATCTGGCTTGCATTTCAACTTGTAAACCCACTTCGTACCAATGGCCTTTTTGCCAGGAGGCAAATCACATAAAGTCCATGTGTCATTTTCTATAAGTGCATCATATTTTGATTTCATGGTAGCCATCCAATTTTTTGACTTCTGTGTTTCATCAAAAGACAGAGGTTCCTCAACATCATGTAAGCTAGACACATCCAAAGCATAACAATCTGATGCATAAGATGCATGACCAGATCCTAAACGAGTACGACTAGACAAAGGTGCATCCAATTCACTGTCACGCAATGTATGCACCAGCCATTTTGGCATAATTCTAGCATGCTCATTTTCAGCCCTTTCCTCATCAAGTAGATCATGTACATCTGCATCGTTAATAGGCTGATCTGTAACATTCCCATAGGCTATACATTGCCTCATTGGAATTTACATTCAAACTTACACCACTAAAAAGAGGCAACAAAGTGTCATAAATGTCTTGTGAGCTTACATTACTATCTCTAGTACATGACATCAAGGGCTGAACAAAATCTTCCACAAACACTACATCCCGTGAAACCAAAATACGCTTTGTTTGCGGATGATACAACCTATAACCTTTGCTTTCAACACTATAACCAACAAAAATACATTTGACAGCCTTATCATCCAATTTTTTGTGCTATGTTTGTGGCACCAAACACAGCGCAAATTTTTTTTTGTGTTGTGTTTGTGGCACCAAAGCATAAGCCAAACAGCCAAAAACACGCATGTGCTCAATAGAAGGCTTTCTATCATGCCATGATGCATATGAAGTAATAGACTACAAAGCTTTTGTAGGGCACCTGTTGAGTACATAAGTGGCACACATGAGGGCCTCAAGCCAAACAGAATGCGACAAAACTTCACTTTTGACCATAAGTTGTGCCATTTCCGTAAGTGACCTGTTTGTCCTCTCAGTTACACCATTTTGCTGAGGTGTATAAGGCATTGTTCATTGGTGTTTTATCCCACGATTAGCCAGAAATGCATTAAATTCAAGAGACATATACTCTCCCCCTCGATTGAAACGGAGGGTGCCCATAGTACATTTTGAGACATTTTCAGCCATAGCCGAAAATTGTTTGAAGCACATAAAAACTTTGGATTTCGCTTGAAGCGAAAATACCCATGCATGCGTGGAGTAATCATCAATGAAATTCATGAAGTAAAGGTAATTGCCCAAGGACGGAGTTTGCATGGGCCCACAAACATCACTATGCACAAGCTGCAACCTGCATGTGGCCCTAACTGAACCATCCTTTGGAAACTTAGAATGCTGCATTTTAGCCAGAATACAACCTTCACAAACATGTTTGACAGGTGCTTCAAGAGGCGACAAAGAAGCAACCATATCAGATGTCTACAAACGCAGCAAACTAGCAAAATTCAGATGCCCAAAATGTGTATGCCACAATCTTGCATCTAAAACAGTCCTTGAATCTACAACTGCATTTGAAAAATTTTGTCGACACTTGTCATACAAAGTGAGCTTATAAAACCCACGTCACAAAAGGCCAGATGCAACAATTTCATCACCAAAATTGAGATCATGAATTGTACATCTGTCATCCACAAATTTGACTACAAGTCCAAGTCTAGCAAGTGCATATATAAACAAAAGATTCTTCTTGATCCCACGTACATAAAGTGCATGAACAAGTTTGAAAGAACTACCATTTGTAGTAGTAAGCACAATCTTTCCAACCCCCTGAACCGGATAAGAGGCATTGTTGGCACAAGTGACTGAATTCCATGAGGGACAGACTTCAGAGAGGTGAACAATTCATGATGTGAGGTAATGTGCTTTGTAGCACCACTGTCAAAATACCACACATGTGAATCTGCAGCAACTGGCATGCATGCATCATGGACAATAGGATTGTAAGTGCACTCTGCACTAAAATCCCATTCTTCATCAATATCAGCATCGCAGTCTCCTTTCATAGAAGACTCAACAATGGCTGCATTTGAAGTGGAACCAGCATTTGCACTGAAACCACTCTTTTTCTTCTTAGCCTCTTTGGCCTTCAACTTAGGACACTACTTGATCAAGTGATCATTAGCTTTACAATAATGGAAACGCATCTTCTTTTTACCCTTACCACTAGAATTTCCAGAAGAATTGCTGCTAGCAGAAGCATTAGCAACAAAAGTTTTGCCATTCGCAACAGAACCATAAGAAGTGGGTTGAAAGCAAGGGATGGTGGTACAAAATTGGTTGTCCTTGACACCACCTAGGCTTGGTGGGTGTGGTAAGGAGAATCAGACCCAAGTAAAAGATGCAAAATTGAACAAAAAGGAGAAAAAATAAAATCAGTTTCTTGGAGGCTTTATAATTTACTCTACTTTATTCTTTTTTCCCAAAACGGGTTATAACAGATAAACAACGTGGGTGCAAGAAGTGGGGAAAGAGATTCGGCTGGCTCTCTCTCTCTCTCTCTCTCTCTCTCTCTCTCTCTCTCACACACACACACACACACACACACACACATTCTCTGTTTTGTTCTCTGTGGAGCACCCACCCTTCCCTCTCTCTCTCTCTCTCTCTCTCTCTCTCTCTCTCTCTCTCTCTCTCTCTCTCTCTCTCTCTCTCTCTCTCTCTCTCTCTCTCTCTCTCTCTCTCTCTCTCTCCCACCATACAGCCATGGCATCTCAAGCCAGTACCATATCTTCACAGATGACGATGGATACTGAGCGTGATTCCTTCACCTATCTCGAGTCAAGGGTACCTGCATCTACAGAGGGTGCTATGATGGAAACCACGAGCATTCATGAACCTGTCAGCAACCAAGTATTTTTGCAGGACTATTGGGCACAAAAGAAGCATGAGAAACGACACAAGGAGCGCAACCCTGCTAAGAGAGCTGAACTTGCTACAACCAGATCAAGGAACAATATATGCAAAGCCATGGCTAGATGTTGGCGTCGGCAGACCCAAGGACTAACAACACTAGAACAATAAGAAATTCTAGAGCAGCTTATGCATCATTAGCCATTTTCCAAGTTGAGGAGTTTGGATGTGCAATCGAGTCTTCTTTCTGGCGTTCGCAACACATTGACTCAGCTGAAAGTGCCCCACTCTTCAATTGAGCTTTTTGTGAAGAGAACCTCTTTGATGATGATACTGAACAATGGTGATCAGAGCATAACCACTGTGAACCAGTCCAAAATTGCTTCTTCCTTGGGTGTTCATCGACGTAATATAGCGACAGCAAGCAGTCGACTGGGAATGGAAGATGAGGATGAAGTGTTGCCACTTAGTGCTTGTCACAGACAGTTGCCTCTGCATACAAGTATCACAATCGAAACTAGAGATTTGGTGGCCGCTTTCTGGAAATCCAAGACAAGAGTTTCTCCTAACAAAAAGGATATCTGTAAGCACAGGATCGAGGCAAAATGTGTCATCAAACATCCCATACATCTTCTAGATGATTCTCAGGTAATATGTGTTGCCCACACTGTAATCCTTGCTCGCCTTTTTACTCTTGGATTAACTCAGAATACCACAACTTGCTAGCCAACAATCATTGTACGAATACTCAGCTCCATAGTATCATTTCCAGCATGCCAAAATTTGACCAATTCCCAGCATGCCAAACCTGGTATCATTCTGGTACCAATTCCTAATTCCTACCTCAGTAGTACCCAATTTGAAGCTTCTCTAGATTCTGAATAGTACCAAACAGATGCATAGTACCATTGTTTGGTAGAAATGCTCCAAAGTAAAGATGCACAACCCCAATTAGGTATTTTTTTGTATCTGGAAAGTTGTTATTTTGAAACTATGGATCCATTTTGTAGCTTTGCAGTATACAAAAAAGTACCCAAATTGGTACTAGGTTTCCAAATTGGTACTATGCAGAATACAGACATGTACCCACTTTGGCACTAGGGATCCTGTTTGATACTGTGAATTTAGGCTAGTACTATGCAATGTACATAATTTGCTACTAGGGATACTGTTTGATACTATTAATTTAGGCTGGTACTATGCAATGTATAGGATTTGGTACTAGGGATCCTTTTTGGTACTATGAATTCAAGCTAGTACTATGCAATGTACATGATTTGGTACTAGGTATCCTTTTTGGTACTATGAATTCAAGCTAGTACTATTCAATGTACAGGATTTGGTACTAGGGATCCTTTTTGGTACTATGAATTCAAGCTAGTACTATGCAATGTATAGTATTTGGTACTAATGATCCTTTTGGGTACTAAGAATTTAGGCTGGTACCATGCAATGTAGAGAATTTGGTACTGGGGATCATGTTTGGTACTATAAATTTAGGCTGGTACCATGCAATGTACAAAATTTGGTATTAGGGATCCTGTTTGGTACTAGGTTTGGTACTATGAATTCAGGATGGTACCATGCAACGTACAGAATTTGGTACCAGAGATCCTGCTTGGTACTATGAACTCAGGCTAGTACCATGCAATGTACAAAACTTGGTACTAGGGATCCTGTTTGGTACTCTGGATTCAGGCTGGTACCATGCAATGTACAGAATTTGGTAGTAGAGACCCTGTTTTGTACTATGAATTCGGTTGGTACTATGGACCCTGCTTGGTCCTATGAATACAGGCTGGTTCTATGCAATGTAGAGAAATGTACCCACTTTGGTACTATGAATCCAGTTTGATACTATCAATCCAGTGAGGAATCCCAAACCTCGAGCAAGAATTTCCGAGCAATCCCTAAACCGAGCAAGACAAGGCAAGGTACACTATTTCAAACCCAAAGTCAAACAAGATTTTGAGATGATTTCAAGAAAGGAAACGTTACTCAATCCTAGACCTCTACCCAAGGGTTAAACCACAAGCCTTATGCTAAAAACAGTAACGCTCTTGCCACTAATACAAATCTCAAGACTAAGTAGAGAGGAGTGTGACCTTCTCTTGACTTTTTCTTCTCCTTAATTCTCCTTTGTCTCTCTCACTCTCCCTCTCTGTTGACCGCTGGGTCAACAAGACAACATAACTCAAGTTTGCGAGTTATGAAATGTTGCGAATTATGGCTATAAATGTCATTTGTAATGAGTAGTTATTCTAGTTTGAGAAGCCGGGGTGCAATGGTACTTCCAGATTGTAAATACAAAGCCATTTGACCCTTTCAACCCCATTTTTGGTTAAACCTAAGGTAGACTTAGTATATAAGGTACCTAGGTCATTTTGTAAAGAGGACTTTTATCATAATCAAAACTTAGCGCTGCCGTCTACTATGTGTGAGAGAGAAAGAGAGTGAGCGTGAGCTTCATCCTCTCGCTACGCCCGGCTCGCTCAACACATTGGAGATCCATCTGCACCATTGCTGTAGGCTCGAGGTGAGCTACGCGACGACGCCAAGCATTCCACGCGAGATGAAGCACACACACCGACGCATCTACGAGCTATTTGTGTCCGTAAGTGTATCAAACGATGTCTGTTTTCTGCGTGAGAATCGTGGAAACATAAGCTACGCATAGGTACTCATAAATTTCAGTTTTGGGCACTTTCAAAATTCGGCTCTGTCATCCTACGCGTTTTCCGCAGATGGGTTTAGAGTGAGGGTTTTGAGTGTAGAAGCTTAGGGACAGGTGTATCCTAGTGAGGGGATGGTGTTCCTTAAGTTTCATACGAATCTGACATGATTAGGTGAGTTACCTTCCGTATGTGTGTATGTGGCTAGGTGGTGTAGTTGAGAGCAGTGAGGTTTTTGATTGTGGTTTAGTTGGCCTTCCTGAGTGTTGTATGTGTAGGATGGTCTCAGCCTGACAAGCTTAAGAGATTTCCTCCGTGTGCCTATCGTGTCATATGTGTCCTCGATTGACATTATGTTGATCTAAGTAGTGTTTGCATGCACTTCATGGGTGTGTGAGTCTCTCCCGTCCAACACTGGCGCCGCTGCCGGGGACACAAGGACCTAAGTAGGTTTCCTACTAACACTCGTGTGATGGTTGCTTGATTTAGTTTCGGCTAAAGAAAGTGTTTTTCTTAAGTGGATCCGGAAGAGGATATTCCGCGATGAAGTGGATAGCCAGGAAGCGTGTGTCTTGCCGAGGGTCTGCGACTAGATAGGTTTAGTTAGGATCTGTGGATTAGAGTAGTTGTTGGTGGTCGAGTGATTTGTGAGGTGATAAAAGCATTTACTAGTCCGTGTGTGGCAGTGAAGCATTTTTCTACTCATAGATGCAAAACCCCATATGATTTGTAGGAGTAGCTTTAGGTAAGTGATCCGATTCTGATCTAGAGCTATTCAGCACTGAATTATTTGCTAAAGTGCTTGATTGCATTTGAAATCACGGAAAAGTGTGCTTTTGAGGGTAAAAATGCATTAAACAAGCCTTTGTGGATATTTTTGTATGACTGACTGATGATGTGCATATAAAAGAGCATTTGCAAGGGTTTTGTGAAGAAAACCTGCAATTCTGTAAACATAGACATCCTACGCGTAAGATGTCTCAAGGGGATTCTGGAGACCAAATTTGAAAATTTTGACTGCACCAGTGGGTTCAGAGGGTAGGTTTTACCCTAGTAACATATTGACTTGGGTGTTTTTTCCTATTTTTGTTGACCAAAAGCCCGAAGGCGGAGTCAGAAAATGTAAAATTTCAGAAAAGGCTTAAATTGAGTGATTTTTGCATGTTTTTGCAATTGTGAAGCATACTTGCACTTGCTAAGAACATAAGGAAGCATCAGGGACACTTCAGTCTCAAAAAATCAGCAGTAGACATCCTACGCGTAGGATGTCTACAGGGTGATCTGGGCACTTTTTTGAAAATCTGAGGTTACCAGTGTGTTTAGAAGGTAGGTTTTACCCAATTTTCACCTGGAAAGGGGAACTTGACCATATCTTGACAGGATAAGGCCAGATAGAATGAAATTGCCAGACATCCTACCCAAATTGTGCCAAGGCATTATTCCAAGACCAAAACCATAGGATGGCTGCAGGAGCATGATCTGCATGATATATTGAGTGACTAAGAGAGTTTTCATCTCATTTGGGGGAGAAACGGGGGTCCTAAGCAGACTTTAGCACTTTTGACTGAAAAAGACTAGAACATCTAAAATTGGGGTCTTTTGAAATCCAAACCAAAATCTGAGCATACCATTGGGTTGCTGATATCAAGGGGAAGCTTTGGGTCAAGTCTGGGGTCAAACAGGCCAAAAAGACATCCTACGTGTAGGATGTCATATGTGTGATTTTGCACTCCAAACTTAATTTTGAGCATACCACAGTGATCAGCACCTTAAGGAGAGTCTGTGGTTCAAGTTTGGGTTCATTCTAAGCAAAAAGACATCCTACGCGTAGGATGTCTACTGCATAATTCTGAAACCAAAATTCTACTGTGACCATACCATGTTGTTGTATAGCCTTAGGCAAGCCTCCTAGTAAAATTTGGTCCAATTTGGAGTTGATTTGACTTGGGAATTCATCAGAATAGACATCAGGCTTTTAGAACAGATTCTTGATCATTTGACCAACCTATAGGTGTCAAAATCAAAAAATAAAAATAGCTTGTGAGTTTAGCACATCAAGGAGAAGCTGGGGTGAAAATTTCAAGTCATTCTGAGCAAAAAGACATCCTACGCGTAGAATGTCTCAAGGCCATTTTTAGGTCCAAATGAAATTCTGAGTATACCATTATGTTGCTGGACTCAAGGGGAGTCTCTGGACCAAACTTTGTTAAATTCTGAGCATATAGACATCCTACGTGTAGGATGTCTCTATGCCAGTTTTAGGGTCCAAATGTACTTTTGACCATACAGGAGTGTTCAATTTTGAAAAAAACGTCGTTTGAGACCTCAAAATACATTCGCAAGTTAGGGGTGTCTAAAAGCGACAATTTGCGAGAATTGTGACGAAACGGTTGCGGTTTTGGACATAGTTTCGACTTTTCCCTAACCAAAGCACTTGAACACAGTGGACTAAGTCTACTTGAACCAAGAAAAAGCTCTTAAGCCCAGAAATCATGTCTACCCTAGATTCAAACGCAGCTTACACAAGCTTGGAGATCCCGACGATAGAGGAATATCCTCCCACAATGGATCTTCCAAACTTGCAATTGATAAAGACCCATCTTGTTGAGAGAGTTTGGATGCTTGGTCATGAGAGTGAAGGACTATATAGATACATTGACGACAATGAGGTCAATCTTTATAGGTGCTCAGATCCATATCTAGAAGATATAACGGATTACAAGCTCTTATATCTCTACACATACAGAGTCGACTGTCAATGGAGATCTATAGTTGTCGACAAGTATGGACGAGAATACAGAGTTGTAGAAAGCACAAATCCACAGACTGTTCTAGAAAGAGGTGGATATTTGGTCAATATAGGACCACAAATGCCTCCACCAAACACGAGAATTCCTATAGGAATTCCAAGAAGAGAGCCACCAGGATTCCCTTCAAGAGTGATAATGAGAGAAGGATTGGGAGAGTCTCGGGTTAGACTTGTAGACAATCGACGAGTTAGACCATCCCAAGTCCAGAAATGGGTAAACAAAAAATACTCCGGAGATAAAGATCCAACAGATCACGTAACGGCTTTTAGAAGAGTGATTAGAGCAGAGGAAGTTTCAGATTTTGCGACACAGTTTGCAGGATTTGGATTGACTCTAGAAGATGTTACAGCTACATGGTTCGACTCGGTAGAAAAATGGGATTTTGAGACCATAGATGAGCTGTTTGAGGAGTTTATTGAAGAATTCTCGCCAAAAGGCATTGCTCACAACACGGTCTCGCAAATCCATAGATTCAAACAGAAAGAGAATGAATCAGTACGCAAAGCATCATTACGGCTCAAGAGATATGTTAAGCTCTGTCCGAGAGCGGAATTACCTACACAAGCACGACTGATGCTGATCTTTTTCCAGGGAATGAGAGATGAGGGCCTTCAAAAGGATGTGCATATGATAAGGAGGATGACACTAAACGAGTTGATCAAAGAAGCTTTTTATCTAGTGGATAACTGTGAGGCATACAAAGAAAAGGACTTAAAGATTCAAGGAGATGACACATCCTCTCAGCACAGTGTTTCATAGATAAGTGAGTCCATTGCCAAGCCAACGGCACCTATTGATCAAGAAAAGCTTATTGACGACTTGGTCAAGAGGTTGATTCCTCTTGTAAGGTCTGATTCGGGAGAGCCGAAGTGGTGTGAAATTGAGAGAAAATGGCCGAACCATACGGGGGAAGAGTGCTATTATAGCATGGAAAATGCTAGGGAGCGGTATGTACAACCTGTTCCAAAAGCACCTACTCCACCCAGATACATTACGGGGAATGCGCCAAGACCAGTAGGAGTTTTAAGGCCACAGCTTGTCTTAGGACAACAACCTCCGCTGCCAGGTGCTAGAATGCAAGTAGACATGAGATACATGCCAATGATGGAAGCATCAAATAAACCAACGCCAGTACTAGCTACAATGTGGTATCGAAACCAAAGTGGGTACTACCCTTCGGAGCAAAAAAATGTGAGAGAAACACATGGAGTGGTGAGGCCGGTACAACCTCCACCTCCTGGGTTTCAGTTGAAAGAAAGTAGGTATGAAATGGACAAAAAGACATTGCGATTCATTGCAAATAGCGGCTTATTCAGGTCAAATCTTGCTTATAGCCAAGAGGCAATGCTAAAAGAATCTCCTCAACCAGAGACAGATTGTCACAAAAATCGTGACAACCACTTGGTCAAACAATGTCCTCATACGGAGATCATTGAAGTAAATGCCTATTGTCTTGAGTGTGGCATCACTCACTTAATCCCCGTAGAGCATATCGCCGGTATATATATTTCTCTCATTTTTGAGAGTTACTTGGTTTTGCTATGTGTGTGAGCATAACTATTTATTGCCATTTTGATTGTAGGTAATGGTGAGCTTCTTGACGATATAATTCGGCATGGGCTACATGATCGCTATTGGTGCTACATATTCGAGCGTCTTGTGAAGATCTATAGCACCATCAAGACCAATAATCTCAGCGACAAGGCATCATTCGTCCAATTCTATTTGAGGAAGTTTTTCACTAAAGTTTTTCAAGCTGTCCGCTCTGACAACGATGGTCTCTTACCTGATCAAAGATTCTTGAGAGATCTACATTCCTCAATGAGTGGATATTGCAATGTCCCATGTAATGAAGGTCAATTGCATGAGTGTTTTGCACACCATATGGATGGGCTCTTAGTTGTTTCATCAATGGCCAAGGCAAGATCCCTGTGGAATGCTCTCTTGAAATATGGCCATAGTGCACCTTGTATTGATTGTCTTCTTTTGAAGGGAATTTGTATATCAAGGAAAAGGTGCATCTATCGAGAGCCATCAACTGAGGAGTCCATATTTTTAAACAGGTTTTGGAATATGGAAGAGAGCTTTCCAATTGCAGATTTAAAGATATACGAAAAGGTATTATACAGAGGAGAAATATATAAAGTTGGCTGCCATGTGGTAGTGAGAGCTGATGATACAAATAGTATGTTAGATAAACGTGGACATTGGAAGTCTTGTATCACCTCTCTTTTCTCAATGCAGTTCAATGGGAAGTCTATGCTTTTCTTTGGAGGAAGATACTACAGACAATGCATCGTAGGTGATGATGACTCTGAAAGGTTACTCATTGATGCAATCACAGGAATGAGTGTCCTTGAGAAGACACCAATACCCTTTACATGGGATTGTATCCAACCTATTTACTCTCTTCTTCATAAATTCATACCAATGTCACTACCTAAAATCCAAAAGCTCATTGCCTATGAAGTGAAGGACTTGAAGCACAGAGATAGATTGCTTATGGAAGGACAATGTGGGAATGTTCCTTTATGGTTAGAGGAACAAGATATAGTGAGAGTTTCTATGAATAGTGGACTTGAAAAAGTCTTTCAACATGCTGTGGTAAGGGAATCAAATCCTGAGGAAAAATTGGCAAGACTTGCCATCTTGAAGCCTGATGTACATCAAAGAAATACGTGGACGATTCACACAGAAGAAGATCATTGGAGAAGTTGGGATAGCTGTCATATTCTAATTAAAAATTGGATTGTGATAAGACAAAAAAAAGTTACAAAACCTGGTGTGCTTGAACAATGGATACCTATTATGTGGCGATCTCCATGATGTATAAGCATTTGTATCTACTATTTTATTCAGGATTCTCTTTAAAGTTGATTCTACACAAAAACTTTCTCTCTTTTGTGATGTGTAAGAATTTTGATTGAAAACTCTTTAAAATCGATTTTATGTTGTTTTGTTTCAGTTATCTGATTTAAATTTATAAATATTGTATCGTAAATATGATTTTGTTACTTTGTCAGGGCAAGTATGAGTTGCCCACAATCATTGTTACAGCAGCTACTAGGAGGATCTAGTGAAGAGGCTATTAAAACTCTCAATGTGTGGAAAGCAAATTATTCTGGAAATAAGAGGGTAACTTCGGATC
The DNA here is from genome assembly GCF_014529385.1 of Adiantum capillus-veneris. Lineage (NCBI taxonomy): Eukaryota > Viridiplantae > Streptophyta > Polypodiopsida > Polypodiales > Pteridaceae > Adiantum > Adiantum capillus-veneris. The sequence continues at coordinate 35,112,708 of NC_140947.1, forward strand.
CCTCTAGCACCGCTGCAATTAGTGATCCACCTAGATATGATCCTGTTGTGTATGATTAGATTTTTAGGCCACCACCACCAAAATTGAGAGAGAAAAATAAGTTGTATGGTCGAGATTTTCTCTTAAAACAGCATCCTGAGCAATATAGAGTATTATATGTCAATTATGGAGAGGTGAGAAAGTGGTTTGCTAAAGGAGAAGCCATTGGCGATCTTCGTAACAACAATGAGCGAAAGAATGTAGTTTTGAGGATCATTAAAGAGAATATAGCAACGCTCAAGGCCATCACAATAGATGGTGTGGCTTATCCATGGAAGGAGGAAGATTTATACACATGGTGTATCAAGTCTTTAGCGGCAAAACGTAAGTGGAGCAGAAAAAACACAAGCCAAGAGACACTTTGCTCAACCAACTCCATGGTACAGTAATTTATGTTGAGCCTATATTTGTTTTGACATCTTTGCAAGTTTGTTTAATAATATTTAGAATTATAGGTCTTATGTATGGATGATGATAATATAACAATTGAGCACAAGGATGAGAAAGATGATCAAGAAGGAGAGCTTCATGCAATGGTCAGTACATATTCTTTTATGACAGGGGTTTTATTTGATTTATTCCATGTTATTCACATTAAACTTCTTTCAGATTGAGAATTCTCATGTTGATGAGCAAGTGACGAAGTTTGTTATCGATGATATATCAAATCGTGTAGGTTCTTTTGTGCTATGACATTTAAATTATTTATGCTTGCTATGAGGTAGTAATATGTTTACTTTATTTATGTTTCTTTTTTGTGAATGTAGAAAGATGAGGATGTGTACATTCCTGATATGTCATGGATGGAAGAAGATGATCCAAAAAGTGCTTATGAGGTTCGTTAATCAATCAATCTCTCTCTCTCTCTCTCTCTCTCTCTCTCTCTCTCTCTCTCTCTCTCTCTATGTGTGTGTGTGTGTGAAGTTCATGTTTTCTTTACAATTGTATAGGAGTATCAACATTTTATAAGAGATGAAAGCTCGAAAGTCTCATTACAAGGAAAAGAGACACATATAGATCATGAGGGGGATGGCAATGGTGATAATGTGACGAAAAAGGTTTGATTGTAAAAAAATTATCTTTTGATGAGATTCATGCTATATTTTTGTTATGTAGTGTCTTTATTTATTTTTATTCGTGAAAAAATGAAGGATAAAAATATAAGCGAGTCTTGTGCTGCGGATGATATGGATACGAACTCTAGGAAAAGCAATCGAAAGAGAAAGGTATACTTAATTTTCTTATTATCTTACTTAGGGTTAGTGTGATGCTCTTCTTAGCATTTTAAGTTATTGAGTCATTTTTATTCTAAAAGGTTACAAGTAAGTTAAAAGATTTGTTAGAAGAAAAAGACAAAGCTTCCAAGGTGGCAAAACATTAAAAAAAAGGTAATTACTTAGGATTTCATTTAAGAATAGTCTTTGATTGCTCATAAATAACTTTATTACTTCAATGGTATAGGAGTCCTTAAGAGAAGATGGTGGAGAGAAGTCTCTTATGGAAACCAAGGTGTGTTTTAGATCATATGAAGTCTTGCTTGCATTAGTTTCTTAAACATGAGAAAGATATAGCATTTTAGAATCTTACACTTGCATCATTTTTTTTTTTTGTAGGCAAGAACATTGTCTACTAGAGACAAAGAAGTCATTCTATTGAAGTGGCTTCATACTCAAAAAGTGGAAGAGATCTACCAATTGATCAAGCCCACTTACTGTGCTTTGAAGAAGACACATTCATTCTTTGGCAGGAAAGTGAATGACACTACTTCCTCAACAATGTGTGAGGACTTAGTGGCATGGCTCATAGTTCAAGGAGTAGTGCATATTGATTTTGCAAAGCTAGGTGTTTTAACTTTAAAAGACATTCATTTGTGTAATGATGATTAAGTATTGTATCTAAATGGACATTCTCAATGGTTGTTGATTTCCAATGTGTATTAGCTTGAGGTCAAATGACTAATATGCTTTATGTTTAGATGAGCACTCTCAATTAACTTCATATCTGAAATTGACAAGTGATCTTGAATTCTCTTGATTCATCTAGCAATTATTTACTAATTGACTTACTAGTTGGATATTGTAGTTGCTACATGGATTACTACTTCTTGCTTTGAAGTTACTACATGAATTACTATTTCATATATTTGAGTTGCTAGATATATTGCTAGTTTCATAACACATCTCAAACTAGTAAGTGAGATTTCTCTCTTGATTCATCTAGCAATTATCTTACCATATAGCTACTCAACTTACTATATGGTAAGAAAATTACTACTTGAAGCATCTAGGAGTATTCTCACGCTTACTAGTTTGCACTTTTGCTAGATGTGTGTATTGAAACTAGTAATATATCTAGCAATTATATATTTTTTGCCATATGGTAGGTTGTCCAAAGCTCCTTGTGCACAGACAAGGTGAACCCCCAAACAACAGCTTTTCACTAACTCCTGCACCAAGAATCCTTGCTACTTCATCACCTCCATGTCACACTCTTGGAATTCAAACACACAGACAAGGTGAACCCCCAAACAACATCTTTTCACTAACTCCTGCACCAAGAATCCTTGCTGCTGCCGATTATCAAAAGTCCAAAGTTCTTCTTCCATGGGTACCAATCTCTTTTGACCCTGGTGGTTTTTTACCCTCATTCCTTATAGCAAAAGATTCACTTATTCCTTTCACTCCCTTGTGGGGGAGTGATGGTGGATTTCAAGCTCGTGAAAAGACATCGCATCTGCAAGCCAAATCAAAGCCAAAGCTGAAAATCGGAATCGACATCAACTTTCTCTTCCACTTCGGATTCAACCTTGATCCGGGCTGATTCGACTCAGCTTATGCGAACCCAATCATCATGTAGCTTGCATAGCATGATGTAATCATCTCTATAGCATGTAGACTTACACGCATCGAGGGTGGATCGCTGCACCTGACAAAACAGGCGTATGCTTCATTAGAAAAGCTTTGCTCAGCAGCGTACGATGATGTTGTTTCCCATCAGGTGACGATGCAGCAAATTACCCTGCAAATCACGTAGAAGTTGCAATCAAAGCTCTTGCGCCACCCTCCCAGCCCCTTGCTATGGATGATAATGCTCTTGCTGCAACCGGTGTCCCAGGCAAGTACCATGACATTGCTGCTCGAGTTACCACACCAGTCCAAGTGACACAATCTACACGGGTCCTTTAAGCTGGCGGTACACACCTTCCATGCAACCCGCTTGATGGCAACCACAGAAACTTTCCAGGCACAATCCAACAAAACGCAAGCCAAGCTCATGGAGACCCTCACCATCCAGCTACTCTCGGTGCACCCAAACTTGCATCTGCTCAAGCTGGCTACCAAAATACCTCTTTCCCTGGCACCAGAAGCCAATCTCAACAAGCCCTTGGAGATCACTCTTGACGTGCTGTAGATCCTGCTGTGGCTCAAAACAATTGCAAGCTGGAGCCAACCCTTCTAGCGTACCCATGCAGGACATAGATAACAAGGATAGCCTAGTGGCTGTATGGGATCTCCTCCACCAACATTCCAAACAAATTCTGAGGTCAGCACAAAATGGTGATGAACTAGCATCTCGCTTATCAGCATGGGGGAAACTTGAGGTTCTTGCTGTAAAGCTTAAATGTGCTGCAAAACGTATCTGTGAGGGTTGACTGGACGAAGCGACAGGTCACAACAATGCACCATTTTATTTGGCATTTGCAAGCTCTGCAAAATATGCCTTGCTCCTTCCACGAGGCCCTTTCAGCCTGCGATACTAATTACTCTGGGCTTGTAGAGAAAGAAAAGACACAAGCATCTCTTGCACCGTGGGAGGCTGTGCATGGCTTATAATAGCATGCGATACTTCCTGCAAGTTGACATGGCTGCACCCTGCGAGGTCACCTGCATAGTGCCATAGCAATATCGTCATCCAGTTTCTCTCACCCTCTAGAATGCATTATGAACCTGCAAAACCTCTCTCTAGCCATCCACGCCGGCGTGGATAGCTAGAGGGAGATGGATTGCACCTGTGAAGCTGCATACGAATATAGTCATCAACCTCTTGCCACCCTCCAAAATGAAAATTGAACGTGGAAAAACTCTCTCTACCCATCCGCGTTGGCGCGGATGGCTAGAGGGAGTTAGGAATTTATTAAGAGTTGACTCCTGCCTACTCTCTCTGCCACAATTCGGGAAAAATCATTTTTCAAAACATACAAAATTCCTTTCCTTGAGTCTGCCTTGAGGAAATTTTAGAAAATAAGGGGTATTTTTTGGGTTTTTACACTATTTTTCTCTATTTTGGGGTGAAATTTCTCCTTTTCCCCTTGTCTGCAACCGGCATTTTTGAAATTGGAAACGGAACAATATTAAGGTGAGACACATTTTTCCCAAACACTGCTCTCTACCCATCCGCGCCGGCGCGGATGGCTAGAGGGAGTTAGGACTTTATTAAGAGCTGACTCCTGCCTAGAGGGATTAGCAATAGTGGGGAAATGATCACCCTACTATAATGGGGTCGCACTGGGGCAAAAATTATATCGTAGTTCGAGAACTCTCACTACTACCTTGTGAAAGTGGAAACGATAACCAAAGTTCATGGGTAGATGCTCGTCCACCCCAACTTTCCTTGCCTTTAACGTGTAGATACCCATCCACCCCAACTTTTCTTGTACCATCTTGGCCTACCTTGGCATACTACTGTCTGCAAGATTCCTCGATTTTCAAAATTTATGGGCACATTTTCTAAACCCATTGGATGTGGTCTGCTTTTAGGGGAAGTATCTACGTAGCTTCACAGGCATGACTCAACGTGTGCATTCACACTGTGTGACCAAGGAGGCTTCATAGGGTGCAATCCACCTCCCCACTACCCCCATGCATGAATCCGAGCGTGCAATCATATTGTACATGTCACAACACCCCAACATCAAAATTCCTTTTTCCAATATCCTCGCATTTAGACTATTGTTGTAACATCTAGGTACAAAAGAAACGTCAACTTTTGAAGCAATAAATGAGATACAAGCTTGTGGTTATGTGATTCCCAACTACAGATGAGGGTTAGAGATCAAACCCTTGTCTGTATTTTGCACCAAAAAGTACCAAACTTGCCTCTGTTCTGAGGGGAAAGGCGTCCCTCTAGTGGGTCCCAAAACTGAGCGCCTTGTTTTGAACCAATGGAGGCTTGCCACCTCGTTTGAGGGTATGAAGGTCTAGGTAGTCCGAAACCCCCCCTAAATTTATTGCATGGATAGCCAAGTTGGACCTCTCTCTCTCTCTCTCTCTCTCTCTCTCTCTCTCTCTCTCTCTCTCTCTCTCTCTCTCTCTCTCTCTCTCTCTCTCTCTCTCTCTCTCTCTCTCTCTCTCTCTCTCTCTCTCTCTCTCTCTAGCAAACCATGCGAGTTTCGATGGCTAAAGAGAGATTGGCCTTCAACCTAGCTACCCTTTATTGATCTAAATCTACTCCTTTTAAATAGCATGTCTTGAGGTAAAGACCCGTTGGATAAATCTTTAAGGTCACTTGGGATTGTTTATATCACATGAGAGCTTCACTTTCCTTCTCTCTCTCTCTCTCTCTCTCTCTCTCTCTCTCTCTCTCTCTCTCTCTCTCTCTCTCTCTCTCTCTCTCTCTCTCTCTCTCTCTCTATCTATCTATCTCTAGATACACACACACATACATGTGTGTGTGTGTGTGTGTGCAGACATATGTATATATACATATATTATAGGCATGGTTAGAGATAGGTGCAAAGGAAAAATAAAAACCAATGTACTTGACAAAGGAGCATTATGAACATCACCATACAAAAAACCAACACATCATGGCATGAAAATTAATAAATTTGGAAAGCTAGAGCTGAGCTAGATGCATATAGATGCATACTAATATTTGCTTGGTTTTGTCTTTGCTCGGAAATACTTGCTCGGTGCGTGGTAAGACTCCAATCCAGTTTGGTGCTTTTCTGCACTTAATTTGGTACTATAGCCTGAAATCTGGCAATACAGTGCCAAATTTGGTATTTTAGAATGAGTTGGTGGTTTACATTGTTAATTTTGTAACTGTAAACTACTTTGGTGCTTTGCTGTTTTATAGTAATATTCTGAGCTCTAATGTGGATCAAATTTTGTATATAGGTGGAGCTCTACAGAAGATTCAAAAGCACGTATCCTACAGTGGAGTTTTCACTTAGGTCCTTTGAGACACTCAAGCCATTATTTGTCCAAAAATTAAAGGAGCTCTATACTTGCTGCTGTATTTACCATATCCAGATGGTAGACTTCAGGGATGCTTTCAATCAAATGTGCCAGAACAAGTTTGGGCATCACGCAAAGGAACATCCATGTACATGCTCCATTTGTGGTACACAATGTGAAGTAGGTGAGTGTTCTGCAAACCAGGCAGTTTTTCAACACATAAGTATCTTGCTGGATTTCATATTGTGCCCTCGCCCTAAGGATCATGAATATCATGCACAGAGATGCTTGCTGGGAGAGTGCCATAGATGTGGTGTAAGGAAGTTGTCATTCTGCCCAAAAGAGATTGCAGCAGATAGCAGGGAGGTGATTGTTAAGATATTTAAAGATGTGGGTATTGGACAGGTTATTGCTGAAGGAAACAAGAAGAAGAGAAAGGAGTTAGTCGTGGAAAGGATGAAAAGTGCTTTTTTCAGATCATCTGAAAAGCTTTGTCAAGCACAACTTTGTTTTTAGGTGGCAAGCCCATCAATTTAAAGACTGATTGCTAAAGTTTCCAAGCGACGTTGTGGTTTCTGTTGTTGATTTTGCATAGAATTACAACTTTAAAGTGCAGAATGAGATTTAGTCCATGCATTGGTGGTCAACACAGGTCACAATACTGGTGCACATCTCTTATATGAGAAATCCAGTAGGAGCCATTGAGAAGACTCTGCATTTTTACATATCATACGATAAGCTCCATGACACGCTCTTTGTTCAACATTGTTTTCTCTTGCATGATAGTTGGATGAAACAACAAGGACAGTGTTTCCATTATCATTGGGTTTGGTCAGATGGTGCCACTTCACAGTTCAAGGCACAACGACCATACTATTTTGTAGCCAGGTATTATTAGTTGATAGGATTGCATATGATGCACAACTTCTCCGCTTCAGGACATGGAAAAGGAGAGCATGATGGTGCATGTGCTGTTATCAAGAGAACCTTGACGCATGAGGAGCTAAAGCCTGATGACTGTCCCATGAAGTGTGCGGCTGATGTGGTCAATTATCTAAACGCGAGGTTTAACACCGCGAGGGAAGGTGGGGGTGCCAGCACAAGAAGGGTCTTCTAGTTGGTTTCATCGAATGATGTGTTGCGCTCTCCACTATGGGACTGCAAACCAATTGCAGGGTCTCACTCATTCCATTGTGTTGACGGCTACTCAACACACAATCCATGTGATGTGCGTTTTCGGATGCTGTCTTGCTTTTGTAATCCTTGTGTGCATGGGCAATGGAGGAGATGCAATAATAAACACCCCACTGAAGAATGGAAATATCTCTCCATTGAGCCATTGACAGAGTCTGTACAAGTAGGTAGTGATGAGGAAAAGGATGATGAGGAGAACTACAATGATCTGCTTTCCTCCCAAGTGAGTGTGGATTTAACCATGCCTATGTATGAAGGAGACCCTAAGGTGCTGAGCCAATTACTGTCCATTGGGGATAACTTTGCAGTGAAAGAAGCCAAGGAGAAAGAGGACTTCTACCTTCTAAAGTGCACCAAAACCATGTACCAGGCACCAAGAGTACTGAAGGAACTTTGGCATAGATCGTAAAGGGTGGAATTCTGGTTGAGGGTTTGTACTATGCCCTAGTTGAGGTAAAAGTTGATACGTATACCCTATTGAATGAGAAACCACTGGTCATGATCTACTCCCATCTTGTTAGAGCCATACGGTTCCACATGGAGGTCATACCGGGCCTGCATAACCATTTTACACTATCCTCAGAGATATATGAAAATATCTACAACAGTATGCCATATGACGAAGGGAGTGACCACGAGGGGAGCCATACAACATAAACCCCAACTACAAGTCTAGCCACTGGCAGGAACATTTGTAATTCTCTTGAATAGAATCTTACTTGTGATCAGTAGTGTGTACTTGCTAATTTGTTTCAGCTCACTCTTGTAGTACCAAATTTGATAGCCAGACTGCCTAATTCTTGTTTGATAGCAGGATACTTTAATATGGTTGAAAATATCTTAGGCAGTTGCAAGAATTCGGGTTTAGTTGGGACAGAAATTAAAGTGGGAAGGAGTAATCAATGCTCGCGGGTTATTTGACATTTCTGTTGATTCAGGATTCACATGCAAATAGCAACATAAAAATTACCAAAGGAGTGGAAAGAAAAAGATCATGTGCAAAAAAATTAAGTGCATGTGTAAAACTTTTGCAGACAAAGGTTCATGCCCAGCAATAATTTCTTATTACACAAAAATGCCAGTCTTTTACACATCAGGGGGGTCAAACCGGTACGAGTACCCTTCCAAAGATACAAAGTAGTCAGCAACATACAGGGAGATGTCGTCCTCTACATCAAACATGGGTGTGTGCCGGCTATAAGTGGTGGGGAACTTCTCATCTAGCCATCCTGTGATCCATGGCAGAATGACATCCATGAGATACTTTGGCTTGTTCTAACTGTAATATTTTGGCTCATATGTCCGAATGCAGCAGCACGACTCATAATCGTTCTTCAATGATTTGTATCTTGTGTCGTCCACAAGGAGCGTGCTGGCTTCATTAAATTGAGGATGCTTGCACCAAACTGTTCGCAGGAGCTTCAGAAAAATGGGCTTGTCGCCAAACTGCCCCAAAAGGCCTGTCACATCCTTCATAGAGGAAGCCCATTTTTCACAATGGGACTAGTCAAAAATATCTGTGTCAAGTAAACTAAGATGTTAGAGAAAGTATATAGTTCAGAGTACCAAAGTTTGAAAAACGGCAACAAGTTCTGTACATAACAGTACCAAAGCACCAAAGTAACAAAGTACCAAAAGTACCAAAGGACTTAATCACCAAAGTCTGAAAAACAGCAAGTTCTGTACATAACAATACCAAAGTACCAAAGGACTTAAATCACCAAAAAAAGAAAAACAGCAAGTTTTGTACATATCAGTACCAAAGTACCAAAGTACCAAAGGACTTAAATCACCACAGTCTGAAGAACAATAAGTTCTATACATAACAGTACCAAAGTACCAAAGGACTTAAATCACCAAAAAAAGAAAAACAGCAAGTTCTGTACATAACAGTACCAAAGTACCAAAGTAAGTTGTGCAAATAGTACCAGGTTGTATGGACAGTATCAAGTTGTGCAAACAGTACCAGAAGTACCAAATGTACCAAAGGACCAAAATGAATAAAAATAACCAAAAAGAACCAAAAGAAACAAATAGTACCCAATTGTGCAAACAGTACCAAATTGTGCTAACATTACCAAAATTGTGTGGACAGTATCAATTTGTACAAACAATACCAATCCTATACACAATAGTACTAAATAGTACAAAAAGAACCAATAGTACCAAAATATGTACAAATCAGTAGCAAAGGTAAATACAGTACCAAAATCAGCCAAACCAGTTTGGAAGTTAAGGGATTCATACCTAAAAAGAGACTTTGCATCTTCATCAACTTAGGGAAGCAAGCATGCAGTATGGTCATCAGATTGTGTCTTTGGCTGCAGGACCAAAGCATCACGTCGCATCGCCTCCTCAGGCTAAGGATGAAATCCTCCGCATCAGGTCGGCACAGTATTTGTGCCGGGAGACCTGCACGCATCGGGGCTTACATACCTCTGGAAATGGGATTTTCCACAAATCTTCGGGTTCTGTATGACAATCCTTCAACAAAACTCCATTCACATCCAGAATGACAAGGCGCTTAGTGCTCGCCTTTACGTCCAGCGGCATTGATGTATCCGGTCACTTTTCATTCAGCCAACACCTGTCCCTCACTGAAGTACCACGAAGCAAAATGAGTAAAGGAACACCCAGCCTTTTGGCAATAGAAAGTGTGGACATTTAGCACCATTAAAGGTTACCAATTGTTGACAGCATGACATAACAAGGAACGGACACATTAACATCTGACTGACATGACACCAAACATTGACAAACGCAAAATGGGATCGTATTTCATATGATAAGCCAGAAGCAAGTACAAAATGTTGTTAAATAGCTAATTCTTGGAGGTTCGCGGCTTGAGACCACGACCTTTGAGGCGCTTTTTACATTTCATAAGGAAGAGTTCGGAGAGTGTGGCACAGTCAATGTTATAACCTGTTTCTAAGGTTGTCGCCTGCCCCGCACCTTCAGCCTCCTCCATAGCTTTTGTCTCCTCCGCAAATAAGCCGCCTCCTCCATGCCATACTCCTTCGCACCCTCCTTTGCACCCTTGGCAGGTTCCGCCTCCTTCACACTGTCAGCAAGTTCTGCCTCACTCTTTGCCTGCTGCCTCCTCTTTCTACCTGCCTTCTCCTTTACATACTTTGGAGTTGCATCCAAACACTCGGCCGCCGAGGGAACTTCCACTGCCACCTCCTCATCATCCTGAATTTCTGCGTTATTCTTCTTGCCTAGCTCTATCTCTATGCCATCAACTTCCTCATTCGGTTCGCTTTCCTGTTTATCCTTCTCCTGCACTTTAGTTTTCAGTTTAGCTTCTGCCATACCAGAGCCCACACCAGCCGTAGACCCTTTCCCTTCCACTGTGCTGGCATTAGGGCCTTGCTGGATTTCCTGCGCTTTGGCTTTAGTGTTATCTTCCTCTAAACTGGAGTCTAGAGCAGGCTCACCCTTTTTGCCTTCCATCGTGTTGGCACCAATGTCATGCAGTACTTCATGCACTGACTTATAAGGATCTTCCTGGAACATGTGACTGGCATCTGACTTGACGTATCCAGGAAGATCCTTCCGATCCACAGGGGTGTTGGTGTTGTTATGGGTGTCCGCACCGAAAGATCCTCTCCCTACATATACACAAAGATGAAAGAGAAGATTAGATCATAAATTCAAATGATATTATAAGCATGTAGTGTCCAACACAAACACCCCACTTACTCTTTAATAACGACCTCCTTGAAATCCAGGCCTTTGCCTCCAAAGGGATTGCAGTGTTGCAAAGTGCCTTCATGCACGTATCTTCCATTCTCAATACACCTGCAAAACACAGTGGATGGTACCGATGCCTGCAGGGAAGCATGAAGGTACCAACCACGTAAGAAGCCTCCAAAGACTCCCCACATCCCCACAGGCAACACAAGAACCAAACACATGTATTGTGTTTTCAGGGTCCACAACATGAGGACTTGGAATCAACGTGTGAGTCATCCCTCTCTTCACATCAGCAGAGAGCTTGCTTACAAATTCGTACTGGTCTTGGGTTTCCAGGGACTCGTTGTAGAGCCTGGCATACTCTACTTGCAAAACAGAATGCTCTCGTAATTTAATTACCAAAACAACCAAGATGCATGGAAGAACACATGCAATAGCAAAAAATTATTAAAAGAGTACTAAAATAGAACAAAACAGTACCCAACAGGCACCAAAACAGTACCAAAATTGACTGCTAGCAAGGAATAACACATTACCAAAATATTATTGCAACAGTTACAAAATAGAACCAAGACAGTACCAAATCAAACAATTAGCAAAGAAAACATTATTAGAAGAAAATACCAATGTAGTATCAAGGTACGAGAAATACCAGAAGTACCAAAAGTTTCCACAGTACCAGAGCAGTTTCAAGCACCAAAAGTACCCAAGTCATACTCAACATTACAGTATAAGACAGTAACTAGAAAGTACCAAAATAAGTAATCAGACTACCCAAAGTGCAGATAAATACCCAGAGTACCAAGGATTGTGCCACATAGCACCCAAGGCAAATCTGTAAACTATATGAGTACCAAAATTCTCAAGGCAGTGCCAAAATGGTCAAAGAGAGAACCAAATAAAATAAATAAGCACAAAAGGTTACAAGGAAAGTACCAAAAGTACCAAAATAGGTTGAAGTACCAAATGTTTCAACAGTAACAAATCAGTATCAAGCACCAAAAGTACCCAACTCATACTCACCATTACAGTATAAGACTGTAACTAGAAAGTACCAAAATAAGTAATCAGACTACCCAATGAACAGATAAGCACCCAGAGTACCAAATATTGTGCCACATAGCACCCAAGGCAAATCTGTAGACTATATTAGTACCAAAAATTCTCAAGGCAGTACCAAAATGGTCAAAGAGAGAACCAAATAAAATAAAGAAGCACAAAAGGTTACAAGGGAAGTACCAAAATAGGTTGAAGTACCAAATGTTTCAAGAGTACCAAAGCAGTATCAAGCACCAAAAATACCCAAGTCAAACTCAACATTACAGTATAAGACTGTAACTAGAAAGTTCCAAAATAAGTAATAAGAGTACCCAATGAACAGAAAAGCACCCAGAGTACCAAAGATTGTGCCACATAGCACCCAAGACAATATCTGTAAACTATATGAGTACCAAAAATTCTCAAGCCAATACCAGAATGATCGAAGAGAGAACCAATTAAAATAACTAAGTGCCAAAAGGTTACAAGGGAAGTATGAACATAGCAGTTAGTGTTCAATTAAATACCCAAATCAGTTTAAAAAGTACCAAAACTGTCCAAAAATAAGCAAACCACTTTCAAATTTTTTTTGGAAAGTACCAAGATATTAAAAGAAGATATCAAAGCACTAAGCAACATGTACCATAGCAGTCCCAAAATAGAATTGAAAAAGACCAAATGATCAGAAAAGCACCAAAAGTACCATGGATTGTGCCATTATAGAATCCAAAACAAAACAAATAGTACAGTGTAAGACTCAAAAATTAGAAACAAGGAAGTACCAATATAGTACCAAGTAGTTCAAATGAGTATCGAATGAAATGAAGCAGCAGCATAAAGTACTAAGGAAAGTTCCAGCACTACCCTTAGTGTTAAATAAAAGTACCAAAACAGTTAGAGAGAGTACCAAACCAGTCCAAGATAGTACTAAAACCCATAAAAATGTCAGCAAATAAACCTGTCAAGAAGTAAAACATGCCAAATCACCAAAACTTGTGCAAAATAAAAACTTTCAACAGTCGTACACAATGCAATAAGCCAGAAATACAATACCTCCTATTGTTCAACCTCAGCTTGGAGCTTCTTGATATTTTCGGAAACCCCGTGCCATCGTAACAAGCACCGACTTGCTCCTAGCTCAGCCTCCACCTCTCTGATCTCTTCATCAGGGATAGGTATTTGCTGCCGCAGCACACCGATGCGCGCCTCGAGGGTATCAATATCCTCCATCAAACTTTTCACCACGCCCTCTTTACCCTCATATACCAGTAGCTGGTCCTTGTTTGCTTGAATAGAGGCCTTCAGGTCTGTTAGTTTTGATGACCCTGGATGTGACACCTGCTTTTGGATTCTTTGGAGCAATGCCTCTAAGTCAGGTAGGTAGTCATCCACTGCCCCTCTGACACCTTGCTATGGTTCTGTGCAGATGTTGCTACCACTTTGAGTCATGCGGGCCTTCTTAACTAACTGCGGGACAGTTCCAGGGGAGGAAGCATTTTGCTTCCTCCATGTCTCAACTTTACGATCAAGACCACCAGTCCTAAATGATATCATCTGCAACACTCCTTCCCCAAACCGGGCCCATGTTATTCTATGCCCTGTTGGGTCTTTTCTTGCTGCATCACATTTCTCGAACGCATAACCCTTAGCAAATTTGGTAGCCAGTTCACCGCATGACGGGGGTCCCTGATAAACTTTGGAGAATAGAAATCTGTAGTCATCCACCAGATGTGGCTGCAAATGATTTAAATAAATTTTGTTGTTCTTTTGGAACTTGTACTTGAAAACAGATAACCACTGCTCGAATGGAAAGTCCTCATCAGTCGGGTCCTTAGGGAGTTTGCCTTCTAGACTAAGTCCATACTCCTCATGCAAGTCCTTTGCTGTATAACAGAACCTGGTTTGTTGAGGGTACTCCTCCATTTTATTCTTACCTGAAATGTCAAACAAATCAGAAATTATTGTGAAACAAATACAAAGTACCACATTTGTTACTGTACATTTAATAACTAATAACTAATGTGTTTACAATATGATTTATCCATACTCTATTTCCACGAAACTTCAACAATAGTCTGCAATAACTTCCGTTTTAATCCTTAGCATATGATATACAAAGTTCTAGCATAAAGCAAGGAAACTATAGAATCATGTACATTGTCTCAGCTAAACCTTTCTATCCACAAACATTGAAGCTCCACAACCACTTTTCTAGAATATTTTAGAAAAATACACTTAATACTATAGAGCAAGCTAGATAATTAGCATGGTCTGTCAATTTTCTAATTTTTCTCTCATATGCATATGGATTACAAATGCGATGCTCCAAGGTATCAAATTTTACACTGAACATTTAAATTCAAAATTTTACACCATCTAATTAACACAAGCCTGATTCCAATGAATAGCTTACCACGTCTTGACTTGTTGGCAGATTTTGATTCATCCTCATCGACAAGGTGTGAGGTCCGTTCGGAGTTGATTTCAGAAGCCTTGAATTGTTTTGCACTAGCCCTTGTGTTGGGACTGCTTTTGTTCTCCAGCTCTGTTGAGAGGTGGGGGTGGAAGAACCTTTGTTGTTGCTTCTCCCATGGGTGGGCATTCCCTCCTTGGGCTTCCCTTTGTGTTTGCATGTTGAAGGTGATGCTCTGTTGGCAGCAGCTCCCTTGGCCTTTGGGATCCTCATGGTGGGAGAACTCACACAATAGCAGCTCTGCTACAATGCTGAGAGAGAGAGAGAGAGAGAGAGAGAGAGAGAGATCAGCTCTGCTACGAGTCTGAGGGGGGGAGAGAGAGCCCAAGCGTTGGCAGAAAGTGCTCAATTCAAACAGACGCCACTAAATTTACTAATTACACCACTACTCTCACACGGACTGGCCCAGTGTGAAACTGCACGACTTGTATTTTTGAGATACAATTATAGCTAAAAAATACAAAGTCCAAAATTTTTGGGCCTCAAAACTTTCCCTCCAAAGGACCAAACAGGTGGAAAAAAAATTGGCCCTTTTTTTGTACCACCATCCTTTGCTTTCAGCCAGTGGCTACATTGCTGTTACCACCCTTTCTTTGAGAAGAAATAAAAGCCTGTTCAATTGCACACTGCCTAGTCTTGTTTTTTCTAGAAAGTGAATCTTACAATAGCAATGTGCATAATGCATCAAACTTGACAACTTCAGGATTTCCTTGGGTCATAAGTCTCCAAGTACTAGCAAAAGTCTGGTAAGGCATCAAGAACAGTCTGCACAAGGGAACTGTCAGAAATGACTTCACCTGCAAAATAAGTTGCTCATTGATATCCTTGACACTAACAAGGAAAGTGTCCATATCATCTTCCTCATGCATAACCTTCGAGTCTAGCTCTTTACGCAACAAAGAAATTTTAGCCTCATTGCGGCTTGCATAAAGACCTACTACAATATCCCAAGCTCGTTTTGCAGATTTTGCTGGACAAATGTGAGGAGTAATGGTACACTTCACAAATAATACAATCAACGCATGAGCCTATGCATCCTTCACATCCCAACGAGCTTGTTCTGCCATAGGCAAAACAACTCTAATAGCAGCAATCCTTGCAGCAAGACCTGCAACATCCTTAACATTGCCTACATCCTTAAAACCAGGACCTACATCAATGCCCTGCACAATATTCTAGACACCCTTTGACACAAGAACATGTTTCATCATGTAAGCCCACATAGGGTAATTGTCCCCATCCAATCTATCCTTATGGATTTATCATTCATTCCCACAACAAACTTGGCAAAAAGAAAGCACGCTAGTTGGTTAGTAGTAGGTGAGGACAATAAAGAGATGTCAATTGTCGTTGTATTATGTAGTCAAAGACAAGGAGCACTTTATAAGTAGCAGATCACATGCACAACCATGCTATATAGTCTAATTGTACCTTGTAATGATGCTTTGGATATTTAATTTTTTTTTGCAATAGTTAATTGTAATAATTTTGTTGACTTCTTGATGCGCGTGATTATAAAATGTATGGCATCACCCTCACTAAGTATTACTTTTAGTAGAGAGAGAGAGAGAGAGAGAGAGAGAGAGAGAGAGAGAGAGAGAGAGAGAGATTTTATTATCGTCCTCGGAGGTCAAATATGACCTATGGGACCCAATTTACATGTGATGTAGTATGTGTATGGTTGATGAGTGACCCTCGATGCTCCAAAATTGTGGTTATGAGAGTCGCAATGGAGAGCCCACACTTTGGCTGGGAGAGAAAAGTGTGTAGGTCTAAGTTATGGCTGAAAATGTGAGAGAGGAAAGTTTGCATGTGACCAAAAGCTGAGCACTCTAGTAGTGTGTGGTACTCATACTCTCGAACTTGTAGGGAGCATAATATGCACAGTCGATTTGACTATCCATTGCCCCAACGCCCTATCTCGCATCGAAGGAAATGGGAGCTAAGACGAATGGTTGCGATAGTGTGTATCATCGACAAGGGGATAGGCACAAGCATGTAACTGTGAGTACGGTTTCCTCTTTCAGTGAAGAACATGGTTTTGTAGTTGGGGGAAATATGGGTGGTGTAATGTATGAAGCGTGACCCACCGGATTTCTCGCAAGCCGTAATACATTGGCGTTGTAGAAAAGCTTCATTCACTTGGGAGTCAATTGAAGCATCATGTACCAAGTGTAATGCATCCCATCTCCCAAACCACTTCTTTATGTCTTGCATCCATCTTGTGCTCAAGCTCTTGCTTTTTGCATCTTTTGAACTTTTTTGCTTGCTTCCCATGCAATTGTAGGAAGTCGATCTGAGGGGTTTTGACGCATCTTTATCATGTACTCCACAACCCTTTCCATGCCCATAACCTCAATTGGAAGACATCCCGACTCAAGAACTAGGAGCATATATGGTGTTTGTGTCTTCACTTAGAGAAAGTTTGTGAGAAAACGCATTTGGACATTCTCAAACTCTTTCCAAGTACACTTTGAGATGCTCCATAAAGAAGAACCGGTGTCACCAGTGCATCAAAAAGATACTAAGTCTTCTTAAGAACCCAACACTTGATGTTTCCCGCATTACACATGTTCTCAAATGCATAATATGCTCTCTTTCCTGCTTCCAAATGATGCATAGCACATTCATGCCACTTGTGATTGGACGGAACCTCAAGGCAAAGGTACTTAAAGCTCTCAACAATTCCAAGTGTCTCATTGTTGTACACAATGCATGGTTTCCCCTTATGGTTGGTTTTCACAAGCATAACCTTTGTCTTAGATTCATTCACAATCAGCCCACTATGCAAGCAAAAGTTCTCAAGGATAACCATAAGCTTTTGTGCATCTTCTAAAGTGTGTGCTAGAAGCACTACATCATCCGCATACAACAAAAGCATGATTACCGCACTGCAAATAGTGACCTCTTTAATGCCTTCTTCTTTCATAAAGTCAAGTACCATTTGTTCCAATTTATCGATGCATAGACCAAAGAGAGTTGGCAACAACGGACATCCTTGTTTAACCCCAATAGTGCTTACAAAAATTTCTGAAATTTCTCTTCCCATGCGCAATTGACAAATCACCTTCTCATAGATTCGAGAAACCTCAAGCATAAACTCACTTGACACTTGGAGTTCTTTCATCCTTCTCCACAAATTGTTACGTGGAATCATATCAAAGGCTTTCTTAAAGTCCACAAAACAACAATACAACCGCTTGCCTTTCAACCAACTTTCCTCCATGAGAACACGAAGAGTGACAAGATGATCAATGGTGCTATGGCATCGATGAAAACCCGCTTGTCCCTTTGCAGGCTTGTCATTATCTTCAGTCCAATCACTCAATTTCATCTCCATTATGCACCCAAACAACTTTCCCATAAGAGACCCAATCATTATAGTCCGGTAGTTGTTTACATTCTCTACATCCCCTCCTTTATGCAAAGGCTTAACCCAATTAGTACTCCAATCATAAGGCATACCATGTTGAAGTGCAAGGTTGAACATATCACACATCCACTCATGGGTAAAATCTCCCGTCCATTTGATCATCTCCAGCTTGATACCTTGAATATCTCCCGCTTTGCGAGTGGCCAAATTTTCAAGTCCACCGCATACATCCTCAATAGTAAAAAAAGAAGGCATACATGGGAGTGAACCATAAAATGGCATTTTGCTTGCTCATATAATTGCCTACAATGTGTGTACATATCCACAAGACTCAAGTTACCAAAATTCTCAACCCGCTTACCCCTCAAGTTTCTCCAAAATCTTTCACATGCACTTGCATTTTCTTGGACTTGAAAAAGTTGTTGCTTTACTTCCCATCTTCTTCTCTTCTTTTGAATCAATGCCTTCTATGTATGCAAATGACTTTGATAGTTGTCTTTGTCCATAGTTGCATCAAGCTTTATCAAGGACTTTCGAGCATCTTGACATTCTTTATCAAACCACCTTTTGCGTGATCTATCTTTGTTGATACCATGGAGATGCTTTATAGCAAAGCATTCTTCGGCACAAGAACAAATAACTTTCTTGAAAGCTTCCAATGGTGCATCATATTGAAGCTTCTTCATCCATAAATTTTGCTCAACCATTTCAATGTACATTGGTGCCCATTTGAAATCCATACATAGTGATAATTTCTCTTTCCTTTGACTGAGATTATCATGCTCTGTTGCTTCTCCACATGAAAGGTCAATACATAAGGTGCAATGGTTGGATTCCGGGGTCCATTGTCCAAACATAAAACTCTTTATGCAATATATGATGGCTTTGGAGAGTAACATATAGTCAATCACACTATCCCCATTATGTCTCTTACATATAAATCCCTTGGTTTCACTCCACAAAGATACACCATTGGCAATGAGCATACCCATGCTATTAAACATGTGTAAAAGTAACTTTCCATAGTGATCCGGCTCTTTCTCATCCATTGAAGAACGATCATACAAGTGAACTTCATCCAACTTTCTTGAAATGTATGGCATATCAAATTGTTGAGTATCATGTTGCAATCTTTTTGTGCGAGCATTCATATCCCCAAATACAATAACATCACCTTCTTCTTTGAAATAAGCAATGTCCTCTTCTAAATCAGAAAAATGATTGTTCTCTATCCATGCAAGCATAAAAGGGAGAATCATGATGAGGAATGTAGCAACCGGCAACAAAAATGGGTGCTCTTTTTGGTGTCATAATTTTCAGCCATACATAACGTTTGTACTTGTCATCTTTCACAATTGATACAAAATCTTCCAATCCTTTCTTAACCATACACGCTACCCCTCCTTGTCCTCTTCGTTGCTTAAGATTCTTTGACCACATCAATGAATGTACATTGTAATTCTCCAAGCCGTTAATCCTTTGTGTATCATGCTCCCAAGTTTCAACAAGAAGTACAACATCGTCTTTTCTTGTTAGTTATGCCAACCCCCGCATTCCATGGGTATCCATTACAATTCCAAAATCATATTTTCAATTTTAACTCGGTCTCATAGGTCACGCATCCCTATTTGCTTGAGGGACTTGCCTCCTCGTTGGGCACATTTTCTTCATCAGCAACTTATCTCCTTGTTTTTCTTATTCTTTTCCTCATATGCCTTGCGATGCATATTTTGTTGCTTAATAGTGTGATCTTCACATACAAAACATTTTGTATCCCTCAAGTAGATCCAACTATTATCAAGGATAATCTTTCGCTTGGTCTCATCCGGCATGGTGCATACAATTGGCCGTTCTCCCGAGCGAGGAGCTTCTTGCTTCCCCAGTCTATGTGCTCCATAGACCATAACTCCGAACATGCCAAAGTGGGTTTTGAAGAAAAATTCAATAACAATGGCAAGAGAAGGAGGTGTCTCTAGATTCTCTTTGGGAATTCCACGAATAAAAATGTCCTTGGAACGTCTCTCCCATTCCTTCAACTCCTCCACATCCACATTCTCAACATCCTTTGTTTGAGCCATATCTTGTATGAGTGAGGAATTAGCAACCCCATTGCTACCACATACATCAAGCCAAGACTTGTTTGTGCATACATTTTTCATGTCGCATACATCCCGGCTCATGGTGCTAAATTTCTCCTCTTTTAATACATGGTCATGCTCTACTTTTCTCATCCGTTCCTTCAAAGCATTCAAGTCCACAAGAGAGCATTTACATTCCTTGATTTCTTCTTCAAGTTGCATCAAACGTGTTGTTTGCATCTCAAGTGTCTTCTTGAGAGTCTCATTCTCAACCACAAGTACCCTTAGTGTGCCATTCTCCATTACAAGTGTTTGAAGAGAGAGAGAGAGAGAGAGAGAGAGAGGAAGAGAGCTTGAAGATAGAGAGAGAGTACATTGGAGAGTAAAGTGGCTGCTCCATTTGTTGGGTATGGTTGGCAACGAGAGTTCTTGTAGAGAGAGAGAGAGAGAGAGAGAGAGAGAGAGAGATGGGGGTAATGATAAAAAATATCACTCCAATCGCCTCTTGAGCGAGCATTTTTGGTAAAATACAGAATCTAGGAAGAAAGAGAAGAAGAGCTTTCTCAAAAAGCTCACTCTCCCCGCTTGTTAATGGGTTATTTACCTATAATGATATCTATGTCATAATTTATCACTCTTTTAGGTGATTACCCAAAAGGTACATCATTAGGGAGAACATATTTGTATTAGGAAGAAACTCTTTGAGTTGTAATGTAACTTGTCCTTGATCATTGGCTATATAAAATTGGAGCATATTCATCATGCACTTTCTTACCTAGTGAGGAGAAAGAAGTGAGAGAAGCATGTAGCATTAAGTAAGATTCATATATAAAAGATGCATCATCACTTAATTGCAAATTTACATGAATAAGGTTGTAGGAATGTATCCATAAGTTGTCATAAAGAAGGTCGAGTAGTTGTCAATTAGGCAAAACATGAGATAGTGAGTAACAAAGAAAAACTTCTTCTACTATATTATCAAAATGAAGTTGGGAAATTTTAGTTGCACAAATAAGTGGTGAGAGAGGACATCCTTTTCTCCCAATAAAATCACGTGCAAAATATCGGCATCAAACATTATTGTGCTCATATCTATGGTGTAATGTAAGGCCAACCCATGTAACCACTCCTGACTAAGGATCACATCTATCCTATCCATGTTCATAACTTGCAAATATAAGTTGATTTTGTGTCCTTGCACTTTAAGTGGGACATATTGAGTTGGGTATCACAATAGTGGTATTCCCATTATCATTGCTATCATATAGCAATGTGAGCTACAAATTGTGGTAGACTTAACTTATTTACTAATGAATAGTTAAGGAAGTTGTGAGAGGCACCGTAATCTACAAGATGCACACCTTGTGCACCTTGATGTGGTCTAAAAGCCAGTTTCCACATATAAGCAGTCAAGCACCATTCATGTAACTCTTCCATGTGTGAGACTTTTACATTAGCATATTTGAAAGAAGAGTCACAAAAAAGAAGCTACATTATGTGCACAAATTCTTTATTTCTCCCTCTTGCTACTTTCCCCTTTGGACAATCTCTCTTAGCATGAATACCTGATAAGAAATTGAAACAAAGGTTTTCAATCTTAGCTCTCTCAAATTCTTGATGAGACAGAGGTCCTCAAAGCGCTTGGGCCTCTTAGGTTTTTGGTTGGTAGAAACAATGTGTGAGGTCCCCAACCCCGAGAAGATTGGGGCTTTTCTTATTCTCACGTTCTATTGATGAGTAACAAAAGAGAGGAAGTCCTCTATTTATAGTGATCATGGTTGTAAGGGTCATACGCCACAAGCCAGGACGATAAATCAATGGATTCTAATGAAAGATAATATCTAGATCACAAAAATAAAATCTCATTCACATGCTTGAGATCTATAAACAACACCTTTTTTCTCACATTTAAGAGGCACGGCAACCATTCATAAATCATAGGTGTGATATGAGACTTATACTTAACTAACTAATAATCTTGTAAAAAGTACCTGACTAATCGGGGTCATAGCTTTCAGGGACACGTATATTTGGGACTTCTCGACTCTTGGCACAATGAGTCTCTAATTTTTCTTCTCTTAATAAGAGGGAGTGGAGAGCTTCTTGACTAATCGAGACCACCCATCCTTGACTGGCAACCTGAGCCCAACCCCCACTTTCCACCCCACACTCACACCTTTTATCTTCTTTTCTAATTACTACCACAATGTTTTATATATACAAATAGTGTTCCTTAATTAATTCTAGATCACACAGGTTCTTTTATACAACCCTTCATACAATACCAAAACAATTCAATCAAGGCCTAATGAAGATTGTCCTATATTTCAACAAAAATAACTCTTTCAATTTCTTATGAATTTGCGGCTACCCGCGGACTTTCTTTGTCTAACCAACTGAGCCTTTGCAAAGGATTTATTCGAGAATTGTAAATTGTGCAACCTTCTCATCTCTCTAACCGTGAGTCATCTCTAACTGTCAAGCATCCCGTCACCCGCGAAGCATCCCGCTAACCATGAGTAACAAAAGAGAGCCGATAACCTTAGCTTATTCTTTGCTAACCACGGAATCATCTCGCTAATCGCAAAGAACAGAAGATATTCTTTCAACAATTCTTCTCTTTAAATGATTCTTCAAACATGATCAACCAACTCTTCATATCAACCAGTAACAACTTATGAAGCAATAACAATTTAACAAACAATGATAATCCATAAAAATACTCCTTCTTTCTTGAGGGACAATTTATCAATCCATACTTCCACATCTTTCTCAATATCATCACCCTCTCCTTTAAAAAAAGGTGGTTGCATTTGTCTGAACAACAATTTCTATTCTTGAATTTTCATGTAAATAGCATTGTTATGAGGCTTTTCCAATGTAGAAGTGATTTGAGGATTCCCCTAAGTGTACATAGATGTTTATAATAACTCAAATCAATAGAGTATTTTCCAAACTTAGACTTATCGAGTCCACTAAAAGCTCAATCGTATGACTTAACTAATCATTACTTATTTGATTCATTAAAACTCAATCACATGACTTAACCAATCTTGACTTATCCAGTCCATCAAAACTCAGTCACATGACTTAACCAATCATGATAATCTCAATCACATGACTTAACCAGTCATGGCTTATCCAATCCACCAAAAATTCACTTACATGACTTAACCAGTCATACAATTTTTTAAAGAAAAACAATTCAATCATTTTATTCATAAAGACATCAAAATGTCATATAGGTATTTAGAAAAATCTCTTAATAAGAAAATATAATAGAAGTTTCAACCACAACTGTGATACACATCAACTGACATGTCGTAATATCTTCGTGAGTGGGGTGATGGGTATAGAAAACCATCCAACGAGGAAGCTTGTGTTACCATATACATGTGGTAGTGATCTGATTTTTGCAAGGCATTATCACACACACACTCACACAATCTCATGTGTGAAGAAAGAGAAGACTATCTCTTCCCAAGCTTTAATGGAGAGCTCATCACCTACTCCAAGCTTGTGAGATAGAAGCCTACATCAACACACTCTTGGCATGTGGATGAAAATCCAACCAAGAGCCAAGCTTCAATGCATGCTCATCTCCTCTACCAAGCTAATTACTAAGCTAAGCTATGCTAATATGAGTGATTA
Source organism: Adiantum capillus-veneris (assembly GCF_014529385.1). NCBI lineage: Eukaryota > Viridiplantae > Streptophyta > Polypodiopsida > Polypodiales > Pteridaceae > Adiantum > Adiantum capillus-veneris. The sequence continues at coordinate 35,136,429 of NC_140947.1, forward strand.
TGTGAGGAGATGTACATCTTTCTCGTAAGATACTCCTTCTTCCTCTCAATCTACTCTCATACCCTGCTAGCTCTCACCATCTTCGAAGGTGTGTGAGGTCTTGAGTCTGAGAATGGGGATAATTCAAGTTGTGTTTGCTAAGTGTTTTGCTTAGTGCATGAAGCTTTCATCTTCATTGCACTAGCTAGTCTTGAAGGAACACAAAGAATTGTATTGTACAATGTCTCTCTTGATGGGAGAAACCATAATACAAAGCCTTTTGGAGGGGGGACCGGCTCCATGCAAATCCGGTCCTCAACTGTTGTCATTAGCTTAATTTCTCTCTCTTTTGAAAGTATTGTCGATGCTATCTAACTAGGTGTTATGCTTTTTGTTGCTCTCTCCACCCAAGCACTCTTGTAATTCTCATTAGGAATCTATTCTAATGAAATGCCCACTATGTTCATGTTAATTTCCGCTACACACAAGTTATTAGGCCATTAAATGTTACATTGGTATCAAAGCTCAAGGTTTCTCTTTTCTTGCTCAAGAAGGGAGGTCCTCAAGCTAGCTACAAATGGTTGGTATTATTAATTGCATGTGAGTAAGTAGAATAGGGATTTTTCAGCCTTGCAGTGCGCCTGCCTTTGTGCAGTTAACGGGGCATCACCGTCGAGAGCTACGGTCTTAATAGTGGAGTCCTACGGGGCTTGCCTACGGCTTAACCACTATTGAGCTATTAGAAGCTTGACAGGAGCCGATGTTTTTTTGGTGTTGAAAGACCCTGTCTTCTATTCCTTGTAATTAATGGTATTCGAGCCGCGGGTACAGTAGCTTGAGTGCTTTTTCTAAAGGGGTAAAGAGGAGTAGCAACTAGGGCTTGAAGTGCCAAAGTACACCTAAAAAGTTTACACCTAAAAGTTGTTAGAATGGCTGACAATAGTAAAGAGAGTGAAATTAATGTTGATAACTTTGATTTTGCTCATGAGCAAGCTACTAATGATGCTTCAATGCTTGTTAACTATCTTGTTTCTAGGCTTCAACAAGCCATGGGCAATCCATCTCTCCAAAGTGAAGTGCAACGGCAGCTCCGTGCTCACGGGATTCTCCAAGCTCATCACCATGATGAGAGAACACCTAGGAAGCCTCCTTGTGAGACTACCAAAAGAGGTCTCTCTCCGATTCAGGAAGAAGAAGAGAATCCATACGAAGGGCTCAAGAATTTACTTCTTGACAATGCCTCTCCTTCCCAAAGGAGAACTCAAGAGCCTCCATCGAAGGAACGAGAAAGAAGCGAGTCTCCCGCCACCTCGACGGAGATGGCTCCACGAAGACGGCGGGCTAAACGCTCTCCATCACCACCAAAGCGGAGAAGACCATCATATTCTTCTCCTCACCACAATTCAAAGAGGGATGATAAAAAGCAAGAGAAGAAAAAGGCGAGAAAGAGGACACCCTCTTCTCCATCTTCTTCATCCTCTTCCTCTTATGAAAGTGATGGTGAAGACGACAAAGATCAAGACAAGAAAAAGGCGAGAAAGAGGGCACCCTCTTCTCCACCTTCTTCAAATTCTTCACCTTCTGAAGAAAGTGATGGTGCAACCTTTGAACCATCAAAAAGAAGAGGCCATAGTAAATCCTATGCCGCATGGAAGAGGTCGTCCAAGCTGAAGAAATTCAAAGAGGGAGGGAAGAGCATCTCTTTCCTTACTTATGATGTCACCTTTGGTGCTACGGACAAAGTCTTGGCCTTTATCCAGCAATTCGATGCGGCATTTGGAGATGAGGGCTTCATGGAGTCCTCTAAGCTACGCCATGTAGCTATGCACTTTCAAAAGTCCGCCAGACAATGGTGGTCTAGCCTACGAGCCAATGGTGAAGCTCCACGAACATGGAAAGCTTTAAGAGCTTCCATTATGCAGCAGTTTTTGGCCACCGATACCAAAGACAAAGTACTCACCGAATGGCGAATCTTAAAGCTCTCTCCCAATGAATCCATCCACAAATATGTAGACAAGTTTTGGGACCTACAACTCAAAGCCACTGTCTTTAAAAAGTTGGATTTTGGAGAGCAAAAGCAACAATTTTGTGCGGGCTTAACTGAAGAAATGGCGGAGTATGTCAACTCCCAAAGGCCACGTACCATATCGGCAGTAATACACCATACTATGGTGGCCTCTCGAATCAATTTCCAAACCCGGGCTAAAAGAAATAATAAGCCCCCGAAAAACAAGGGTTCCAATGAGCCTAAGGGGAAGGACAATGTCCAAAATTCTTCTAAGGGAAACTCCAACAAAGCTAAAGAGAAGGGAGTTTACAAAGGTAAGAATAAACTCTCTCCTGAAGAGCTTGAGCGTTATCGTAAGGATAACCGGTGTTTCAAGTGCGGCGAACAAGGGCATGCGTACCGCGCTTGTCCCCAATAGAACAACCGCCAAGATCCTCCTAGAGCTTCATTGGTTGAAATCCAAGAGGAGGAGACTCACCAAACTCACCACAAAGGATCTCCTCTATGCCATGCTTGGGGAAAGGTAAGAGAACATGATGCTTTTATTCTCTTTGACCCTGGTTCTACTCACAATTTTATATCTATGGAGTTATCCACCAAGCTAGGCATACAATCCTACGAGATGGGAGATGTCCTACCCGCAGACAGTGCCTTCAAGGGGCAAGAAGCTTCAGTCACTCCCTTAATTGGGAAATTGAGGCTTCATGTCCAAGGCTATGTGGACAAAGAGGACTTCTTTATCTCTCCTCTCAAGCATGAGGATGTAATCCTAGGGGCACCATGGTTTGACCGCCTAGCTGCCGATGTTAAATTTCCTGAAAGGAGAATCTCCTTTAAGTTCAGGGAAAAAGACATGTATATAGATGCTAAGGAAATGGGTGACACTATCCCCATTGTACATACACCAGCTTTCAACAAGTCAATAAAGAGCTCTATTTCCGTGTACATGATTTTTGTTAAAGACTCTCAAAATGAACCTAATGCTTTAGCAAAAGAAAATAAAAGCAAACAAAAGGAATTAGAGTGATCCAATTCTCTCAAGGGGTTTCAAGATGTTTTTATTGACGACATCCCTTGTAAGCTACCTCCTAAACGAGGTAATGATGACCATGCAATCGAACTTCTTCCAGGAAGTTCACCGCCTAACAAACCTCCTTATAGAGTTTCTCAAGCTCAACAAGAGGAGATTATGAGGCAAGTGCATGAGTTACTTGAGAAGGGTATGGTTAGGCCAAGCTCATCTCCATTTTTCTCACCTGTGCTATTAGTGCAAAAGAAAGACGGGACATATCGTATGTGTGTCGACTATAGAGCACTAAATAGGATCACTATCAAGAATAGGTTTCCCGTTCCACGGGTAGAAGACCTATTTGATAAGCTACAAGGATCGACCTACTTTAGTAGGATTGACCTAAAAAGTGGCTATCATCAAATAAGGATAGTTGATCAAGACATTGTAAAGACCGCATTTCGCACCACATTTGGTCTTTACGAATACATTGTCATGCCTTTTGGCGTGACCAATGCACCAGCCACATTCAACCGCTTGATGGAGAAGTTGTTCAGGCCTCATCGAACCTTCACTGGAGTGTTTTTTGATGATATTATCATCTACTCTAATTCATTGGAGGAACACAAGCAACACCTCCAGGTAATATTTCAAGTTTTAAGAGAGAATAAACTTGATGTTAATCGAAAGAAAAGTGAATTTTTCTTGCAAGAGATTCAGTATTTAAGTCATATTATCTCTCAAGATGGCATCCAAATGGATCCATCTAAGTTAGAGGTAATAAAAGGATGGCCTAAACCAAGGAATCTTCATGAACTAAGAAGCTTTATAGGTATGTGTGCATACTATAGACGCTTCATAGAAAAGTTCTCACAAATTGCGGGACCATTACATGACCTAACAAAGAAAAGCGTTAGGTATACATGGTCTGCTAAGGAGAACAATGCTTTCGCAAAGCTTAAAGAAAAGCTTATCTCTCAACCTGTGCTTACCCTACCGGATCTCTCAAAACCATTTGAGGTCCAATGTGATGCTTGTGGTGATTGCCTTGGAGCTGTTTTACTCCAAGAAGGGCATGCCATAGGCTATGAGAGTCGAAGGCTCGACCCTGTTGAGCAAGATCTAGGCATATATGAAAAGGAACTCCTTGTAGTTCTACATGCCTTAGACTCATGGAAGCACTATTTATTGGGAACTCCTTTCATTCTGCGAACGGATCACCAAAGTCTTAAGTACTTCATGAAGCAGACCAAGCTCTCCGACAAACAAATGAGGTGGGAAATTTCCTTTTGCAATTTCATTTTCATATTGCTCACATTGCTGGCAAGCATAATCAAGTAGCTGATGCACTCTCAAGACGGCCGAGAGTGAATGCGGTTTCCATAGCAACTCACAATGATCTATCTTCAATGATAGATGAGTACGCTATTGATCCCGATTTTAGAGATGTGATTTCAGCCCTTGCATTAGGGAAGAAAGAAGAACCATTTACCTCACAAGATGGTTATCTTCTCTATGGCAATAGACTATGCGTTACTAACTCACTACGTGAGAAAGTAATGTATGAATCTCATGCTCCACCTTATGCGGGGCATAGAGGGATTCAGTCTACCTTAAAGGGAATTGAAACATATTTCTATTGGCCTACCATGAAAGTGAACATACAAGAGTATGTTTATAAATGTGTGGTATGCCAAAAGACAAAATTTGATAGAGGGAAGCAACTTGGATTGCTTCAACCCTTGCCAATCCCTAATTCACCATGGGAGAGCATATCCATGGATTTTATCTTGGGATTGCCGAAGTCTATCCATGGGAATACGGGAATATGAACAATAGTAGACAGGTTCAGTAAACAAGCTCATTTTATACCTGTCAAAAAGACTATCAAAGCCCATCAAATGGCAACCCTCTTCATTTCACAAATTTTCTAAACTTCTCTTCGGCCTATCATCCACAAACGGATGGCCAAAGTGAAATAGCCAACCTAACCATTCTCAGTCTACTAAAAGCCTATGTAACGGAAGTAGATCAAAGATCCCAATGGGAGAAGTACTTACCCTTAGTGGAGTATGCTTACAATAACACTGTACATACTTCCACGGGAAAAGAACCTTTCGAGGTAATTGAGGGAAGATCAAAAATTTCCTTGCTACTTAAGGTACATGGGAAGATCTTCGTTGCAGATGAGTATAGCCGAGACCTACAAGAATCTTTTCAAAAGATTAAGGATGTTATCTCTATCTCACAACAAAGGCAAAAGGCTGCTATTGACAAGCACAGAAGAGCCCAAACCTTTAAAGAAAACGATTGGGTCTTGTTAAAGTTTCCCAAGGCTCGATTAAGGCACACGACGGGAAAGAATCCTACGGGCCACCAAAAGTACTATGCTAAACTAACAAAAAGGTACTATGGTCCCTTCCAGATTCTTAGGCCAATCAATGAGATGGCCTATCAACTCAAGTTTCCCAATCATTGGCTCATACACAATGCTTTCCATGTGAGCCTATTAAAGCCTTATAAAGGAGAGCCACCCCAAGAACCAACTATTGAAGACCCGTCGGAGATCGCGGACCAAGAGGAGGTGCTGCAGCCCTAGTCCATTCTCCGACATGAAGACAAGGTGCTAAGAGGCGGTAAGACTATCCGACAATATATTATTAAGTTTAAGAATTATCCTTTTGAAGATGCTAGATGGATGCAAGGCCTACAATTAAAGGATAACCTAAACCTTGTCAATGCTTACAATGCTTCCCAAGAGTAAGCAAATGTACAAAATGTTAAAAATGAACAAAGTTTTTGTCTTATAAGACTCTCTTTTACTTTATTGTGCACAAAAATGAAGTAGTATGCATGCTTAGATCAAGTTTGTGGAGACGACGTCTCCCAAACACCAAGTAGAGCTTGTCACTCTACTATGGAAGACTGATAGGACTAATGTGCAGACATGCTTGCGGCAGCCTAAGGCTCTCAAGCGCCAAATGGACTAGTCATCCATTGTGGAATGATGTCGTAGGGTAACATAGGGATCCTCTACCCGCTAAGAAAAGGACTCATGAATATGCTTTATCTTCTCCACCATAGTCGAGGACGACTATGATTTCATCTTTTAAAAATGACAAAAGGTTCTTCATTAAGGTCAAAAAGTGGTATAAATACTTTACAATTCTCAAACCCTAAAGTTCCAAATCAACCATCTACTCAATCTAACTGTCAAAACTGGGATACAATCTGGAAACTTCTATAAGCCCCAATAATTACAAGGTGAAATGTCGAGTTTTCTCAATAAATGAATAATTACAAAAAATGATAATCTGCCGAGTAGTCAATTTCTGTAGGGTGTGTCCAGCTTCTAACACTCCCCCCCTCCTTGCTCATCTCGTCCCCGACATGGCTATTGAGCTGCTTCTTCATCTTATGGTTTCGCGCATCTTGAGCAGTGACTCGTATCTTGCATGTAAATCCAGCAGTGTTGGGCCGAATATATCAGTGTTGATGGCGAAGAAGCCGGTGTAGAACGCTTCTTCAAAGGCCTGGAGGTGATAGGATGGCAAAAACATTATCCTTTGATACAATGCATGTATCACCTCCTTGGAAGGCTGACCAGACAGATCATATGCACATCTATAAGTATCTTGAAAGAAGAAGATATTGTCTGTCACTTGGTCCATTTTGAACGTCTCGAAGACTGCCAAAAGGGTTTTGCATATCTTCCTCATCATTATGCAGGAAAGGTCAGGCGAGCCAGTGAACAATTTGATGGAACTCATTAGGGTTTCACCATGTATTGAACACTTATTCTCTAGCCTGCCTTCAAACCTGGCAGTTTCGGATAGTTCAGCCAAGTGGGTTGGCTTCTTTGAGTATCTCCTGGGCCTTCCACGTCCGTATCCTTGGTAGAGGGCAGAATCTTAGGTTATCTCTAATGATTTTGGGTGCCTCTACCAAATGGATTAGGTACTGTGGATACTTCGTCAGCCACGCCTTTCTCCACCTGGGCTGGGAGTCGACTATCAACTTGGCCCCTTCAGGTTGGGAGATATCTGTTGTGTAGAGTGGCACTGTCAGCTCTTCTCTAATCCCCTTGTTGATGGTGGCGGCTTCATACTTAGCAAAGGATATGGGAGAGAGGGTTGTAGCCATTCACGCCGGAGTTTGCTGGCGTCGATCTTCTGAATGGTCATGGATTTAAAAACCCTCTGCTCCCATTCCAAGGCTTCCTTGGCCGTTCTCTGATTTCTGCCTCTATGGCCTTGTGCAGCTTCTCTTCCTCTTCTTGTGTCAGATCTTGTGGCTCTTGAGAGGGTCATGTAGGATTTCCTCTTGCATGGGTGTGTCCACAGGATCTGCCACATTCTCTAGGTCTATGCCTTCCATGGCTGCCGGCCCTATGCCTACATGCTCTTCTGCCTGCTGTCCTCTCAGCTCTTCTATCTGCTTTAGGAGTGTCTGTTTCTCTGCTTCAACTTCTTCTCCCATGTTCACGAGGAGGTCGTTCAACTCGGCGTTTATCTTCTCCGCCTCCTTGAGCTTTCTCTTGATAATTTCTAGCTCATCTTGCATTACTTTTTGCTCTTCTTCCATGCGTGTTTGCATAACCACCGACCCTTCCACCATCATCAACCTTTGCTTTTTCTCTAAAGTCAACTCTTTCTGAAGCTCTTTCATAGATCTGGCTTTCTGTAGTGGTGTGAGTCAAGCTAGTAGCTATGACTCTGGCAAGAGATGCCCATAGCCGCTTGATGGTTTGATCTTTAACTTTAACCTGGTCCTTGAGCTCAAGGACCTCAACCTGGCTAGTCTTCTGGTCTATTTCTGCCTTTTCTTTGGCATTTCGCATGGCCTCAACTTCCTTGGACTCCTCAGCAAGTTGTAGGGTTAGGTTATCCCTTTCCCTCTCTGCATCTGTCAATGACTTGCTGAGTTGTCTATACTCCTCTTCGGCTCCTTGCAGTCTTTGAGCTGCTGCCTGATTTTCTCTTTCCATTTCCTGGCATCTTTGCAATACCTTTGCCAGACTGGCTTGCATCGCTGCTTCTCTCTCTATTTGCCTTTGGCTTTGTTTTTGTAAAGTGTCAACTTCCAGCTTTATCTGCACTTTAGTGGCTTTGAGAGTTGCCATTTCACTTTCTGAGGCCATTGACTGTGCTCTTAGCCCGGTTAGCTTTGTCATCACCACATCCCAATCGTTGGTGGGCGGGTGCAGGTCCACTGTATTAGTGGCCATCTCGTTTAGCTCTACTAATCGTAGGCTTTGCATTTGCTCTTTGGGCCCCGTGCTTGCCAAGTCAAATGCGATTGTGGCAGCCTCTTCTTTTGTATATCCGGTAGCTAGCATGTCTAGAAATGTGTTGTATGATTCATTTGGCTCTGGCTGCTCACTTTTAGGCTTAGCCTCTCCCTTTGATTCTTGCTCCTGGCTTTGTTCTTGCTTGGACTCTTCTTGGTCTTCTGGTTTGTCTTGCTCCTCTTTCTCTTCTTGTGGAGGGCTACGAGGAAGTGGTGAGAGCGGTGGGTTGGATTCAGGGCTGGTCGGTGGATTTGTCAGCTTTTTCTTGAAATCTTTGTCCGCCTTTGTCTTCCTTTCTCTCTCTTGGCCTTCCTGCTCTTCTAGCAATTTCTTTTGGACTTGGTCTACTTCCTCTTCTGTAAAGGGTATATGTGGGATATACCCTTCTAGCAATTGCTATCAGACTTGGTCTACTTCCTCTTCTATAAAGGGTATATGTGGGATATTCTTTGCTGTGGCATCAAGAATCTCAAAATTGCTCTTCTAGCAATTTCTGTCGGCCTTGGTCTACTTCCTCTTCTGTAAAGGGTATATGTGGGATATTCTCTGCTGTGGAATCAAGAATCTCAAAATTCTTAATGTAATCATCATCTGTCTCTGTGCACCCTTCAGGATGATCCCGACATTGCTTCTAGAGACGGCTTCCATAGCTCGTCTAAATCTCCTTTGAGGGCTTTTTCTGCCCTGAAGCTTTCCATCAGCCGCTCTAGACGTGCCGCTTTTTGTGATTTCGTCTCTTTTACTGGCACTTGGGTAGATTATTTCTTTCCCTTCTTCAGATCTGGCTGCTTTTCTTGTACAGTTTCTAACCGGTGTTTCAAATGGGTTGCCACCCTTGGTGCTTTGGGCTGTTCGTCTTCCTTATCTTCCTTGAGCCTCAGCCAGTCGTTTTGTGATGGAGGGTCGGGCCATCTTCCCTTGGCGTGCAATGCCCCATAAATCACCTTCGTGATTAGCTCACCCGGCACGATGTATGTGGGGTTCTTGTTACCCATCTTCACCAGATTATCATGTACATAAGCTGCATAATTGATGATCTTTGGATTGATTTTCTGCATTGCCCAGGTGAATTGCTGCAGGCGGCATCCTGTACTTTTGTGGCCGCTTTGTACACATATGGAAATATTGATTGTACAGCTGACTCATGATTGCCACTTTGGGGTTGGCGATATCTTCAAAGGTATAGTTGGATTTCTTTTCAGTGTACATCTTTACTTCGTATCTTCTTTTGGTTACACTATCCCCCTTGTTGGAGAGGTCTAGTGCAGTTGCCACTACTCTTTCTATGATTAGAATCTCAGTGCCTGGCTTGCCCTGCAAATCTGTAACTCGGGCCACTCCATCTTCTTTTATTGTTCTCACAAATTCCCATACTCTTTTTATGTCAATACCTGCCGGCACCGCTTCAAAGTAATTGTGGAGATCAATCTTCTCCAGATACTCTGCCATCTTGCTTCTGACAAACTCATTGAGTTCTCGCGGTAGCATTGGTAGCTCTATCACGTTTCCTTCGGTGTCTTTGAATACGCCTTGGTAAATCTTTAGATCATTGGACTCTAGCAGATCTTCTTGGATCCATGTGCTTGTTGGCTTTAGAGTTTCTTCTGGTATGACGAAGGGCTCTACCTCTTCTAGGTAATCTTTTATGGTCATCCTTTTCTTCTTTGCCGGTGACTTTGCGGCTGCCATAGATCTTGTTGCACTCAGTAGTCCGAAGTTAGCATTTTTTCCATATTAGCTGAGAAACTGAGTTTTAACTATCCAAATGACTTGAAAATTGAAAATAAAGCTTAAAAGGAACTTGTGAAACTGTGCATGTGCTCACAGTGCAATTCTGGACAATTTTTTTCATTTAGACATCCTACGTGGAGGATGTCTTTTTCATCAGATTTAGGTGATACTTGACATGTTGGTGGTCCTTGGCCTGTACAACATGGCTATGTGCTTGGATTTGGATTTGGGCATCAAAAAGTGGATTTTTGGGCTGATTCAGGCTTTAGGTCATAAATTTGGTAGAAAGTCCACAACAGGTAGCAAGTGATGTCCAAATGGGTTGAAAATTGATATATGGGCTCATTGCACCATGGTATTGGCTCCCATGATGTCACTCTTTGCACAAAAGGTCAAAAATATGCTGGAGACATCCTACGCGTAGGATGTCTATTTCATCAAAATGGCTTGGGATTTGTTCTGTGGGTAGTCGTGGCAATGTGGAACATGGCCATGCTCTTGGATTTTGATTCGGTCAAGAATTGATGTTGGTAAGACCCTGGGTAGTGTTTTTGGGCTCAAAAAGTGTATCTTGAAGGTGTTGGGGGTTAAAAATGATTAGAATGGCTTCAAACTTGGTATATGAGCTCTTGAAGATGATAAGAAAAGATCTGGAATGTAAAAATACCCCTTGTAGGCCAAAAATGTCAAATAGACATCCTATGCGTAGGATGTCTACTTCATCAATTTTTGCAGGTAACCACACAGATTGGTTGGTTATGTGCTTGTGAATGTGTTGTGCAAGTCTCATGTGATTTGGACAAGTTTTGGTAGGTATATGGCCCATTATTGCCTCTATGCCCTAACTTTGCGTTTTTTCATGCATATGAGGTCAATGTTGGTCCAAATGGGATGAAACTTGGTGGCTAGCATGAAAAGGCTATTCAAAAAATGTGTGTGATGAAAAATGTTGGGTTCTGTGCCCAGAAATGCCCTTGAGACATCCTACGCGTAGGATGTCTCCTAATGATTTTTTCATGGAATCTGTCACTAGTGCCTGCCCTTAGTCCCCGTGAGTCCCTTTTAAGCCTAATTTCAACAAAAAAGTCAAATGGATAGAAAGTAACTCCCTGTGTGGATTTCAGAGCCTCCGAGCCGTTTTTTGACTTTTGGAGTGCTTTTCGGCGATGAAATTTCTTGATATTGGTCTCCATAGCTTCCCGATCCCTTGGGGATCCTTGCCGTATGGTTTTTGTCAACTTTGGCTTCACCGGAGCTTCATTTCGAAAATTGTTGCTCTAGAAGCACCCGTGGTTGCATTTACAAGTCTTTGATGATTTGTGGTGGTCTTTGGTTGTTGATGGTTTAAGAAAGCCGCTCGTGAAGTTTGGTGGCAAATGGACATGGGGTTTGGCCGCAAGAGCTATTTGACGCTTTGTGTGTCTGATGCCGTTTCTGAAGTTTAGTGCCGCTTTGGATCACCTTTTGGTCATGTGGGCTACATAGAATTGTCGAGCATGTCGAGATGCTCCTACCCATGAATTTTGGTAGCATTTGGGCGCCTTTCCACCGATTTCCCATTCGGTGGTCTCTTGCGGGATTCTAGGAATTAGGGTTTTTCTCGATGGTTTTCTACTGCCTTTGGACATCCAAGAGTGGTCTCCTATGCTAGGGTAAGCTGCCGATGAAGTCTCATTGCTTTTGGGTTAGCCGTTAGGTGGCCGCTTCTACTTGTAGGTCTCTACTGCCCGCTTTGTGTGTGAACCCTACGCTAGTTTTCGCGACAAAACAATAAACATGCACGAAAATCTCAAGGTGGTGAGCCTACCTCTCATGTCTGAAGCCCGTCGGGTAGTCGTGCGCGTCGTAGAAGCTGCTGGAAGTTCCACTCGCTTTAGGTGGCAGAAGCTCTCTCTCAAAGGACAATAGTGAAAATGAGCTAAAAATGAGGTGAATTTTTTTTATAATGGAGGTCCCCGAACTACTTTTCATGAAATTTGACATGTGCTCCCAACTTCTTGCGAGATGTGGTTTAGGCTAAAAAATTTCTTGATTTGGACTCCATTTGCCATGTTTACCAGAAATTTGGCATTTCGGTCAAAATCTGGCCAAAACACGCTTTCCGCTCCAGCCTCATAATTGCACCCCCACTGTACCATAGGTTGTTCTATAGTCACTGATCATCCCCATATTTTTTGTTTTTCATTATGACCGTTTATTACCTGCTTTTGAAGTTTTTCTGCCAAAAATTAGCAAAATTAAAAGGAAAATAGAAAATCAAATCCAGAAAATCCCCAAAAATCATAATAAATCAAAAACATCACCGCAAAACATTATATACACTTACATGCATTTTTTATGGCCGGATTTCTCCGTTTTATCAATATTTTACCCAAAAAATGGCTATTTCTACTTATATACACACACCTAGGGGCTTGATTCGGTGTTTGGCCCCATATACCTGTAGATTCATGCTGTATAAGGGCATATGTACTTGGGTTAGTCTAAGAAAATTTGCAATCAAAGAACAACCCTTAAAAATAGTCAAAAATCATTCCCGTTTTTGCTCTTTCTGCTATTGGGTCCGCATTTGAGAATGCCTCTCCCCCTCCTAGCCGGAGTCCTCCCGGACGACAAGTTTTGCCTCGAAGTATGTGCCGTGCATAGGTTAAAAAATTTGTGCTAATGCTTGGCCGATTAATGTGGCCCTATTTTATGCATACTCGGTCAATGCATGGAAAAATTAATACTATGCAAGAGAAGGGTATAAGCAAGATGCTTATTGGCATTCGCCGTCGAGGTTTCCTATTTTCTTTGCAAGTAAAAACCGTAACTCTACTGCTCTCTGTTTAATTGTCTTTCTTGCAAAAGACAGTTGCTTCGCCGCTACTCTTGATATGGCCGTAGTTGTCTCTTTGGAGAGGATTGGCTTGGCCGGAATGGCCGTAGACCGTATCTCTTTTGATTTCCATTGGTAGCTTGTTTTTGCCGGTTTTTGTAGGTTTTTTGCTACTTCCTTTGTTGCTTATTTGCATCCACATAAGTTGGTTTTCCGGTTGCAAATGCGGCTGTCTGCCTTCCGATGTTGCTTGTACTGAAGGGAGTTCCTTTTGCTTTTGTTTCGGTATCCAAATGCGATTCGCATTTGAGTTGTTGCTGAGCATTTTCGTTGGGATCCATATCTGTTTTATGCCCTTGGTTTTTGGTTTAACTATCTGCCTCGGTGGAATGCTTCCGTTTAACTATCTGCTTCGGTGGAATGCTTCCGTTTTTGTGTTTTCTGTCTGCCATGTCATTTCTATCCTTCCGCATCCATACTTGTTTCTCTGGTTTTGATAACCTCGATCTTTGCACTGCGGTTGGTGACTTGTCATACTTGTAGTGGACAATGTTGGTTGTTACCTGTTTGTTAGCCTTGGGTAGTATGTTGTTCTTTGGTGGCATTCTTGATTTTGGCTCTTTTTCCAATGATTGCATTACTGGCAGCTGATTATTCCGGGGTTGTTGAGCAAAGGCTATCACCTATTGTTCTTGTGCACGCTGAATTTTGATTGTATTTGCATTCCAATTTATCTGCACATTGTACTCTTTTTGCCAAGGTTGTCCCAACAACATGGGGTGTTGTGTGCGTTCATCCTCGACTACATAAAATTTGTGTGGGTAAATATATTGATGTACTTGTACATGCAATATAGTCCAGCCCAATGTTTTCAACGAATGTGATGTACTACTTTCCAACACTTGTGGAGTAGGATGAAGTTGACCTGTGGACTTGAGCTGTTGGTATAATCTGTAAGAGATCAAATTTGCTTGAGCTCCAGAATCAAGCAATGCCGTCGATTTAACATGATTGCTACCCACTTTGACTGTAATTATTGGCTCCACTATGTCTTCATCCAACTTCGTTAGTCGAATGGCATTGATTCGCAATGGTGCTCCACTTTGTTGTTGTCACAGAAGTCTTCATTTGGCAATGCATTCTTTTGCTTCTGCTTGAGCTTCTTCTCGTACTCTCTATTTCTCCTTCATTCGTTGTTTTCCTTGATGGATTTGTTGAAGCATATCTTGTGTTAGTGGTAAATGATATTTCTTCAATCGACACCCACTAATCCAATTGGGCATTTCTTCGCGTGCTAATCTAGCAAGCTTGACAGCTCCGCTTTGTGATAGATCACTAATCACAAAGGGTCCCATCCCTCGCTTTTTAAGTTTCTTGGCATGTTGCTTCAAAGTATAAACAAGTACATAATCACCTGTTTTGAACTCTTTCGTACGCACATGCTTGTCAAAAAACTCTTTTTGTCTTCTCTTTTTAGCATAGATCGAAGCTACAGCTCTCAAGCAAAGTTCATCTAGCTTTTCAAGGTCATCTATTCTTGAAGAGAGCTCATGCCCTATCCATTCTAAGAGTTTTGCTACTCGTAGAGTTGGAATTGAAAAATCTATGGGTAATATAGCATTTAGGCCAAACACCATGTTGTACGGTGTCGTTCCTATCGAGGTTTTGTAAGTTACGTTGTATGCCCATAGTGTTGAGTGTAGCTGCTGATCCCAATCTGTTCTTGACTCTGACATAATTTTAGTGAGAACCGTGTATAGTGTTTTATTTGTGGCCTCAGCTTGTCCATTTGCCTGTGGATGGTATGGAGCAGATTTCCTATGTATGACCATGAATTCCTCTAGTAGATATTCAATGACCTCTTTAAGAAAATGTGTTCCACTATCACTGACAATTTCTATTGGTAAACCGTATCGTACAAAAACATTCTCATACAAAAATTGTGCAGTGGTCCGTGCATCTGCTTTTTGCGTTGCCTTGGCTTCCGCCTATTTTGTGAGATAGTCCGTAGCCACAATGATATATTCAGTATGGGTGCGATATGCAGGAGGTGAAATAGGTCCCACAAAATCAATGCCCCATTTTGCATCCATCATTGGCCATAGTGGCATCTCATCTCTCTTTATCGGCACCTTGGTGCGCTGACATGCGTCACAACGCTTTACAAACTCTTCAGCATCCATGTGCAATGTAAGCCACCATATTCCTGCGGTTAAGACAATTTTTGCCGTCTTATCGCCCGAAAAATTTTCTCCACTTATTTTGCTATGTGCATGTTCTAGAATCAGCAGGTATTCACTTTCACTTGCACAGATTCTAAGTTGATTGTCCTTTCCTCGCTCATAGAGTTGGTTCCCAATTAACTGAAAGTCGCGAGCCTCCAGCTCTATAGCCCTTTTCCGTGCTCTTGTTATGTTTTCAGGAAACGTCCTGGTGGTTAAGAAATCAATGATATATTGACTCGATGCAGGTGCAATGTTTACCTGAAACAATGTCGCATGATCCACTGGTCGTTTGGCACTACATATAGTACAGTTGGTAACATAAGAATGTGTGTCCGCATACATAGTTGGCCAATAAACTCCTAACTATTTCAGTCTCTGGTGTGTTTTCACTGTTGAACAATGAAATGCACTATCCTGGACATCTGCTTCTTTAAGGTAACACTCGAATTCTTCCGGATTTATACATAATCGTAGAATTTGGTCCAATCCTATTTGATACAGCCGTCCTGCAATCAACTGGAAGTTTTTTGTTTGTCAAATTGTTTGTTGTTTGGATCTGTATTCCATATTATCAAACCTACCTCCAAAGGAAAGAATGCTAACAATTTTCTGAGACCATTTGGGTATCATTTCAATATTGAAAAGATAAGCATCTGGTATGTCATCATCTACTCCTTCAGGAGCTTCCCCGTTGTGTATCCTTGAAAGATGATCCGCTCATAGATGGGTTTTATCCTTTTTGACCACCACTGTGAAATCAAACTCTAGCAATATAATAAACCAGCGTACAATTCTCCCTGTATTGCATGGTTTCTTTACCAGATACAAAAGAGCTTGATGATATGTGAAGAACACAATTTTGTTTGCGAGCAAATAATGCCGAAATTTTTTAACAGCATAAATCATTCCTAACCCCTCTCTTTCGGTGGTTGTGTAGTTCTTTTCCTCACTGTATATGTATGTGATATTAATCTCTCAAGTTTAAACACAAGATGAGAGAAGCAACTTCTACACGGATTGGAGTTGCTGCAAAGTCCCAATTGCTTCGGTTAAAAAATAATTGTGGCTAAAGGTTTTTCCACGATATGCTATTTCCAAGACAATCCACATACCCTAATAAAATATGTCATGTATTCAAAATGTTGATCAATGGACTTGAATCTGGTGTTGAGTTGGTAAATAGAATGTGACACGATAGGAGTAGGGACTTGTAAAGAATTTGGGTTTGCTTCGATCATGTGCGTAGGGTAGTGGGTGGGCAACAATGGGATCACATGTCTACAATCCTGCATAAGGCCTACGAGGACAACTTACAACTTCTTCTTCGTTCCTTTGTAGAATTGAATAATCTTTTATCTTTGCAGGATTCAAGAGATGCAAACAATTTCCATCTGCAAGATGAAAGAAGAAGACACACATGTACATATCATGTTTTGGGAAATGATGAATGCGGTGTTGTTGGACAACAGAAATTGTCCAACTGATTTTAGAGGATTCATGGCAGATGAGGCTTGAGAAAATTGGAAAGCTATTTGAATTGTCTTCAATGGAGGACCTAACAATGTTATGGAAGGAAGAGAATAATCATGCTTGTTTCATTGGGAGTAGAGCTTGCACATTCACACCATGCAATACGTGCATAAAAAGTTTTAGGATGAGCACAAGCGTATGTGTGAATTATGGCGATGTGCAAGGAGCGAGGAAGAGGCAACCAACTTGTCATGACTATACAAGCTTGGTGGGATCTTGGAAAAGTGTTTGGCTGTAACTTGTTGCAAATGGATTGTTGGCTAAGTTGGTGGCATGTACGGTACCCTCGTTGGAGAAAACACTTCATTGGGGTAAACATTGCCAATAAATTTTTTAAAGTGTCCTTCATTTTAGGGTTCAAATGGTATCTCTTAATAAAAATGTGTTGCAGGAAGTGGATGATATGTCATACATTTTGACTACAAACCTTGCTGAAGTAAAGCACTCAAGTTGGCTTGTTGGCAAGGGAAACAAAGACGCATTGAGCTTGTATGATGCATGCATGTTTGATATGTCAACGCTTTTCACAACGTGTGAAGATTCTTGCTTTTGTTGAGGGTAGATATCATGGGGCTAGACCTTCTGCACAAAAACTTGCTCGTTGGGCACAACAAGGCCAGAGCATCAAGACCAGTTGCTGTTGCCAGTGAGATTGAGGATGAGCTCGGATGTACACCACTCTATCAACAGCTGGTAGGGGAGGGAGATAATATCACAGTATCCACAAAGAAAAAATAGGATAGTAAAGTAAGCTATGAGGAGGAGAATGCTTCACATCAACGTGAGTATCTCACACAAAACATCTCGCAAAATTGTTGAGGTCTCCAAGCAACTACCAAATTGGCCAGTCAAGTAGTCAAAGAACATAAGGTTGGGGGATAATGGTGGAGGAGACATATATTCATAAGACAATGTGGCCAATTCCATTGTATACCAAACGGAAGCAGGGTTCAATTTCAAGGGTGTTTAGTATCTAGAGTTGGTAAATGTAAAAAATATATAAAGAATATGGGTGCAGGTGTTGTTGCACCATCCTTTTGTGGTATTTGAACATGGGAATGAGGGGATGATAGTGCTCACTCTAATGGTTCAAAGGCACAAATCATGTGGTTTTGCAATGATAGTGGATCACACGTGGCAGATCTATAACACAATCTCTCACTTCCCTGCTAGAGTCTTAATGAGTATATGGCCAGTGGAAAAAGGAACGAGCATGGCCACCTTAGAGTTGTCAAAATTGGAGACATGAGGCTACACAATACAAAAGATTGCAATCAAAGAAACCAACAATGTGCGTTATTGGTCTGGAGTATCAATTCAAGCCTCCAAGAGAATTGAATCGGTAGTAACCATGGAAGGACAGATTGTGCAGCACATTGTTATGAAGACAACATGCATGAAAAATTCATGGTAGATACATCTTCTTCACAAGTGCAGGGTGAGACTTGTAAAGTTCATATTGCAAGTAGCCCGATGTGTACATGTGGGTACTTTGGAGTACAAGTGGCTCAAAGAAAACCCTACATGGTCTGCAAGCATATTTACTTCATCTTCCTTTGCTACTTTGGCTTGGACTTAAACCACAATATGTTTATCCATCAAAGCAAGCTAACAAATGAGGATCTACTTCATGTGTAATCATACAACATAAAAAAGAATTTTAAATGATTTTTGTCACTCACATATCCTAGTACTAATATCTAATTATATAGCACGAACTGTACCTGCTGATTTAATATTGTAACTCGTTTTGGAGAAATTCATGATTTGAGAGGGTGGCTTGTGTCTTCTTGTTCTTCTGCTATGTCCAAAACATAATTTCTTTAAATGTACATGTTAGCTGTCTGTCTGCTGATTTGATATTGTAATTCTTTTTGGAGAAATTCATGATTTAAGCGGGTGGCTTGTGTCTTCTTGTTCTTCTGCTATGTTCGAAGCATAACTTTTTCAAATGTACATGCTAGTTTGAAGGTTCTATTGGGATGTGAATAACAAAAAAAGCTCCCTCCAAAAAGATCTCTCGAAACAAGGTGCAGAGAGATTTTTCCCTGCAAACACTCCTCCAATGAAAGGCTTAGAAATATCTCCCTCGAAAGCTCCCTCCATTCCCATCCCCCAAAAAAGGTATGAAAATTACTCAAGAACATGAAGCACCCAAATTTTTGTGGTCAAGACAAAGACCGCAGCAAGGATATTGTGTTATGTCAAGCTTTTGATTCCCTCAATACATTCCAAATGAGCCTTGTTGAGGTCCTACAAGTGGCAAATGAAGTATCAACCACAAAACTATCCCAAGAGATGGGCTTCATTTGAGAAAACCTTTTGTGAGTAGTTTGTTCCTAAGAATGAAAAGAACCAAAATTGGTTAGATTGGGATTTTTATTGATGTAAAAAAATCCATCATTAAAACATTATCTCTCTCAATATCGGGACATCATCTTAAGATTTGATGGATTGGATGATTTCTAGCAAGTCTCTGGTTTATTGAAGGATCTGAAGCTTAAAAATCAAGTAGTAACACAAGACTGTGAGAGTGCATGTGTGCGGAAGCGAGAGAGAGAGAGAGAGAGAGAGAGAGAGAGAGAGAGAGAGAGAGGACACAAATTCCAGAGATGGGAAAGGGGGGTAATCAGCCCCCCCACTGACTACCAAAGAAAGAGACCCAATACAATGCCAGATGTGTGTATCCTGTGGGTACCCCCCTGGCCCCATATATAGATACCCAAGGGGAGGTAGGGCAATGCATGCAAAAATACCCATGACCCAACAAGAAAAATAATATGAGGGCGCTCACAATATAGACACAACTGTGTCTATTGCCCTAGGCCCAATGCACACTCCTACAGACAGTCCGCGAGACCAAACAAGGTGGGCGGTTGGCCCAAAAGTGGGCAGTCGGACAGTGCAGTCTAAATGCATATGCAAAGGGTGGCCAACCCGGAAGCACACTAGCCATACATGCATGCGCTAAACCTCTGAAGCAACAAAGTGGTGTATGTCTAACACCCCCTCTCAACACTTGATGTTGAACAAACCACATGAAGCCAAAGATGTGAGGCAAATGATGAAGATGTCTATTGTGATGTCCACTAAAGAGAAAATACTCTGGCAAAATCCACGAGTGTAGCAGCAGTCTGGGGTGTCTTGATCACCAAGAAATCTCTGTGGAAAGATGCCATCACAAGCAGTGTAGAAAATTGTTGTACTTCATCGATAAAGGGTGAAGATACTTCTTAAAGGTCCCAAATTGAGTGTAAAAACAACTCCTTGGCATAAAGGAAGTGACAATAGACCTGCAAGTGTCCTGCCCAATAGGATTTGTGGTGTCTATAGTCAAACCATCTAGAGAAAATGGGGAAGCCCACGAATCGTCATGAGAATGATCGGAAGCCTGTCAATGCATGAACGTGCAACCCAGTGTGGCCAGGTGGCTAAGCTGTAAAAAACTCCAGGAAGGCCAGATGTAGAAATTTTCCTTGTAAAAATCCTTCAAAACAAGGAAATCTAGACTAAACAATTTGCACTATAGAAGCCATTGTAAGCTACAATAGTCATCAAGAGACCGCAGAGAACACCACCGGGGATGGTGTCATGTCAATATGTAGGGTAATCCAAGATGAGGGGAAAGCCAGACTCAACAGTCTGCAATGTGAAGGGCCTCTAAGAAGAGGTGTGGTCAGACCAAGCTTGCTGCACTGTAATCATCCTATATGAAGAAGGGAAGCCAGACTGGTCAATCTATGCTGTGAATAATCTCTCAGAAGAGAGAAGTGGCCATACCAATTTGTATGCACTATCTTGCATGTGTCTCTTGCCTCCAATACTCCTATGTCAACCAAAACATGATCCACGCCAACAACGCCACCAAACCGCAACTTGGTGTGGCTCTCAATGTGAATGAGCTGGGAGTGGCCTACTTCCTAGGTCAAGGGATAAGTCTATTGTAAGGTTATTGAGGGTGAGTGTAAGAAACTCCGAAGGTAGAAATCCAAATGATGAGGAGTGTAGAAGAGAAATTGCACTTCCATCCAGGCCAAGCTCTGAGTGACTTTGAATGTAGTTTCATAATGATGCCTGATCTCCTGCATCTTGCGGGTAAAATCTCCAAGAGAGTCCAAAGCACTCCAAGCAAAGAACCTATCCAAGAATAGATCCAAGATCCTCTCCCTAAGTCCATGTAGATGCTCTAGTGTAAGCAAGTAATCTGGCGTGTTGAGGTCAAGTGGTAAGTGTCTTTCCACCCAAGATGGTGGTGTCCTCTCTGGGAATGTCAGAATCCCTTATGCCATGAGCATGGCCATATCTCGTGTGAATTCCTCTTACGAGTGCATAGGTGTGTCCATAGAAAATCACAAGTCACCACCCCCTCTGGAGTGTGGTGAATGGATCTCGCAAGTATCTTACGCACATAGGTGATCAAGACGATGTCAAAGATACTGTGTACTAAAGTAGTCACTGAGAGACCGCATGGACCACCATCAGATGGTGTCCTGGCATGAGGTAACTTCATCCTCTATGAAAAACACAAGTCATGTGGCTACTCTCCATGCAAAATTGCAATTGCGAGGTGATGAAAGCACTACTATCCAACAATTTTTAGCGTGCTCCTACGCTCCTGTTATGGTCCAGAGCAGTGTAGAGGGTCTAGGGAGGGTGGGGAATCAAAGCAGCAACCCCGGGGTGGGATCAAAATAGAGAAAATAGTAGTGGAAGTATGGTTGAAATCTGTAGTAGATGAAGAGGAACATGACCGACAAGGCACCAGATGCCGAGCCGGGTCAAGTAGGAAAGATTCAGGGTTAAAAGCTGAGCGCTATCCTCTTGCTGCAAAAATGCTGCAACTGTCCAAAAATGCAAGATATGGACAAAAAGGCAAGTACAGGGAGGGATGTTTTGACAACAAAATAGCCCCAAATTTGTAGTACTCAAAGTTAGAAGCAAAAATGATGGCCTGGTCTGCAAAAACACAGGTGGAGGGGGGTCTTCTGCGACAAAAAATGCATGTTTCTTTGCATGCCCGGTCATTGCAAAAATGATGGTTGATGTGATCCCTTGGGAGGAGAACTTGATGTGGAGATGCACCTTTGACCATCGAGCCTGAAGTTGCTAATATCATGTGAGAGTGCACGTGTGGAAAAGTGTGTGTGTGTGTGTGTGTGTGTGTGTGTGTGTGTGTGTGTGTGTGTGTGTGTGTGTGTGTGTGTGTGTGTGTGTGTGTGTGTGTGAGAGAGAGAGAGAGAGGGCACAAATGCTAGAGATGGGAAAAGGGAGTGATCAACCCCCCTACTGACTACCATAGCAAGAGACCCAATACAATGCCAGATGTGGGTGTCTTGTGAATATCCCCCTGGCCCCATATATAGGTGCCCAATGGGAGGTAGGGCAATGCATGGAAAAATCCCCACGACCCAACAGGACAAGGTGGGTGGTCGGCCCAGAAGTGGGCCGCCAAACAATGCAGTCTAAATGCATATGCAAAGGGCGGCCATCCTAGAGGCACACTAGCCGTACATGCATGCCCTAGACCTATGAAGCAACAGAGTGGTGTATGTCTAACAAAGACCCTAAGACTCTAGAAGGTGAAATTATTTGAGCACAAATTCATGTTGAACCTTATAAGGATAAGCCACTTGTTCAACCATTTCACAAGTCATATGAGGACATTATGCATGTTTCTAGTGATAGTCTATGTGCATCACTTCATGCTAGTAATAACAGGAAGGCTCTGCCATTGTGTAATGTACACAACATTTTTTCAATAAAACTATTTCATTTACTTTGCAAAATTGCTTAAGGTTCTCATTTTGTTAAGTCATAAAGCTTTACAATTGGATTGAAAGTTGGACTCTTGAACTATTAATTATGGTCTTTATTCACTTGGAAACAATAGGTTGATATGAAAAACTTAAGCTTCAAGTCTATTTGAAAAGATAAGAGTTGACCCTCAAGAAAGAAAGAGTATTTTTTAGGAAAGAGAGAGGAAAGGAAGACTATTTTTAGAAGAGAAAGAGTATTTTTAGGAAAGGATGAGTATTTTTAGAAAAGAAAGAGGAGAGAGTCAAGTTTAGAGTTCTTGTCTTGGAAGCCAAACTTCTTCTAAAATTAGAGAATCAAAATTGTGCATCAGAATGCTTCATGAAATATATATATATATATATATACTAAAGAGCCACAAAAGTGTGCAAACTTATCTTTCTGATTTTTGCTATTCTTAGCTTGTGCTTTTCGCTCTTGAGATCCTATATAAAGGACCTTTCTCCCTCACTTTCAAGAGACACACACAAAAGTTCTCAGAAGCGGAAGCTCTCTTGCCACAATGCCAGAGCTATCCTCTCTCCCTCAACCTCTCACCCTCAACCCATCTCCAACTCCCAACTCCCTCTCTACCATCGTCGTGTTGCCCTTCGGATTCTTGAGTTCTGTTTCTCTCTTTCCCTTTTCTCTACCTCGATACAATGGCCCCAAAACGAGTGACTCAAAGCTTGAAGCATGCTCCTCTCGTTCCACCTCCAAGAAAGGTTCAAAGGAAGGTATCATCTACTCCAACTATATCTCAGGCGAAGGTATCAACTCTGAAAGAAGGTAAAATCCTCCAAACTCAAACACGGGAGGTAATCGAACGTGTCGCTAATTTTGTAAGAAAATTTTATAATTCTGCATTGCTATTCATGTTGACTTGGGAAGCTAAGCATATGGATTCCCTTAAACTGTCCAAGAAACGTGATTCTATCACAAGAAATAAGCATATGTATTCATAGATTAGTGAAAGGATTGTTTGATAATTTTCACTATTTATTAAGTTATTATTGCTTGATTAATTGTTATTGCTTGATAAGTTGCTACTGGTTGATACGAAGAGTTGGTGTTTGAAGAATCATTTTAAGAGAAAAAATTTTGAAATAATATTTTTTGTTCCTCGCGGTTAGCGAGATGCTCGCGCGGTTACGGAGATGATTCCACGATTAGTGGAGATTAAGTTGAGGTTATTGGCTCTCTTTTGTTCCTCGCGGTTAGCGGGATGCCTCGCAGGTAGCGGGATGCCTAGAAGTTAGCAAGATGTTTTGCGGTTAGCGAGATAGCAAGGTTGCATAATTTGCTGTTAGCAAATAAATCATTTGCAAAGGCTATGTTGGTTAGATAAAGAAAGTCCGTGGGTAGCGGCAAATTCATAAAAATTTGGAAAAGTTATTTTTGTTGAAATATAGGACTGTCTTCATTAGGCCTTGTTTGAATTGTTTTGATATTGTTTGAAGGGCTGTGTAAAAGAACCTGTGTCTGGAATTAATTAAGGAACATTGTTTGTATATGTAAAATAGTGTGGTAGTAGTTAGAAAAGAAGCTAAAAGGTGTGAGTGTGGGGTGGAAAGTGGGGGCTGGCTCAGGTTGCCAGTCAAGGATGGGTGGTCTCAATGATTAGTCGAGAAACTCTCCACTCCCTTTTATTAAGAGAATAGAAATTAGAGACTCATTGTGCCAAGAGTCGAGAAGTCCCAAATATACGTGCCCCTGAAAGCTATGGGCCCAATTAGTCGTGTACTTTTCAAAAGATTATTAGTTAGTTAAGTATAAGTCTCATATCACACCTATGATTTATGAATGGCGTCCGTGCCTCTTATACGTGGGGAAAAAGGCGTTATTTATAGATCTTAAGTATGTGAATGAGATTTTATCTTTGTGGTATAGAAATTAGCTTTCATTAGAACCCTTGATTTATTATCCTGGCCTGTGGCGTATGACCCTTATAGCCACGATCACTATGGATAGAGGATTTCCTCTCTTTTTTGTTGCTCGTATCTCTGCTTCATGGAAATGGAGTAGGGTGTCGTCAACAGAACTTGAGAATAAGAAAGGCCATCTATCAATTCGCTCCAATCTTCTCGGGGTTGGAGACCTCAAAATTGGTATTAGAGCCTAGGTTACTACTTCAAGCTGTTGGAATTAGGGTTGCAGAGAAACACACACAGCTTGGAGAAGACGAAGGAAGCTCAAGGCACACAATAGAGAGTGTGTTACTTAGTGTGCTATGGAAAGATAGATAGCCCTAGAGTGATGGGCGTATATACAATGCACGGGGGAAAAAACCTCCTAAAGAGGGAAAAAATGCCCCGATGGTCCTAGTGTGTTCACACTCATCACTACCACATGTATATGGTAACAAATCCCCCTTGGAGTGATGCGGTGAACAAGAGCTGGCACATGAGTAAAGGGAAGTGCCATGCCCTGAGGACAGGATCAGTCCACAAAGGGGAGTAACCCCAAAGCTTTGCGGAACGCTTCAAGCTTCTCACGAGACAATGCCTTTGTGAAAAGATCTGCAAGGTTGTCTTGTGTTGGCATATAAGCCAAGTTGATCTCTCTTGCTGAGAGCCTCTCCGTGACATAGTGGTAATGCACCTCAATGTGCTTTGTGCGAGCATCAAAAACTGGGTTCCTCGCAACTGCCAATGCACTCTGACTGTCAGTGTAGATAGTGTTGGCAGTGTCCTGTCCAACACCCAAATCAGCCATAAGGCATCTGAGCCATACACACTCAACCGTAGCTGTGAAGACTGCCCTGTACTCAGCCTCACAACTCGAAGTGGCCACAGTAGGTTGCTTCTTGCTTAACCATGATATACATGAACTGCCAATCATGAAACAAAAACCACTTATGGACACTCGCATGTCAAAACAACCAGCCCAATCTGAGTCCGAAAAAGCATGTAAGTCTGGCGGCAATGATCCCCCCTTGGGATAAAACAAGCCAAGATGTAAAGTTCCACTAAGGTAGCGGAAAATCCTCTTGACAGCGTGCCAATGCTTAGACCCTGGGCTATGCATAAATCTGCTAACCTGTGAGACTGCAAAGTGAATATCTAGCCTCGTGTTGCATACATAAATGAGGCAGCCAACAGCAGTTTGGTAAAGGGTGACATCAGCAGGATCACCAGCATCATGTAGACTCAAATTCAAACCTGTTTCCATGGGAGTGGCAATAGGTTTGCAATCCTCAAGTCCAAACTTACATAGCAATGTCTCTATGTAACTTTTCTGACACAAGGCAATACCACCATCACACTGCTTAAATTGTATACCCAAATAATGATGCAACAGCCCCAAATCTTTCATCTTGAAAGTAGCATTCAAATCAGCCTTAAATTCAGCAATATGTCTCTCATTTGGTCCAGTGATCAGCAAATCATCAACGTAAAGAACCATAATGAGAAGTACATCACCCTCACGCTTTACATACAATGTGCTTTCTGTTGGACTGTTACAAAAGCCTTGTTTGACCAAATGAGTGTCAGCTTTCTCATACCAAGCCCGAGGAGATTGCTTCAACCCATACAAAGCCTTGTTTCATTTGCACACTTTGTCCTCTTGTCCTTTTATGACAAAACCGCGAGGCTACATTACATAAACTTCCTCAAATATGTCACCATTCAAGAAAGCAGTAACAATGTCTGATTGATGTACATCCCAACCAAAATGAGTTGCCAATGCACATAGAAAACGCACAGTAGTCATACGACAAGTGGGAGCAAAATTCTCTTCATAATCTATGCCTTTTTGCTGTGCATAACCCTTTGCAACAAGTCGAGCCTTATGGCGATCGATCTCACCATCCGGCTTGCGTTTCAACTTGTAAACCCACTTCGTACCAATGGCCTTTTTGCCAGGAGGCAAATCACATAAAGTCCATGTGTCATTTTCTATAAGTGCATCATATTCTGATTGCATGGCAGCCATCCAATTTTCTGAATTTTGTGCTTCATCAAAAGTCAGAGGCTCCTCAACATCATGTAAGCTAGACACAGCCAAAGCATAACAATCTGATGCATAAGATGCATGGCGAGAGCCTGAGCGAGTATGACTAGACAAAGGTGCATCCAATTTACTATCACGCAAAGCGTGCACCAGCCATTTTGGCATACCTCTAGCCTGCTCATTTTCAGCCCTTTCCTCATCAAGTACATCATGTACATCTGCATCAGTAAAATAGGCTGATCTAGAACATTTTCAGAAACCCCCATAGGCTGTACATTTGCCTCATTGGAACTTACATTCGTATTTCCACCACTGAAAAGAGGCAACAAAGTGTCATAAATGTCCTGTGAGCTTACATTATTGTCTCTAGTACATGACAGCAAGGACTGAACAGAATCTTCCACAAACACTACATCCCGAGAAACCAGAATATGTTTTGTTTGCGGATGATACAACCTGTAACCTTTGCTTTCAGCACTATAACCAACAAAAATACATTTGACAGCCTTATCATCCAATTTTTTGCGCTGCACTTGTGGCACCAAAGCATATGCCAAACAACCAAAAACACGCATGTGCTCAATAGAAGGTTTTCTATCATGCCATGCTTCATATGGAGTAATAGACTGCAAAGCTTTCGTAGAACACCTGTTAAGTACATAAGTGGCACACATAATGGCATCAAGCCAAAAAGAATGCGGCAAAGCTTGACTTTTGACCATACATCGTGCCATTTCCGTCAGTGACCTGTTTTTCCTCTCAACAACACCATTTTGCTGAGGTGTATAAGGCACTGTACATTGGTGTTTTATCCCACGACTAGCCAGAAATGCATTAAATTCATGAGACATATACTCCCCCCCTCGATTGGAACGGAGGGTGCCCATAGTACATTTCGAGACAGCCATAGCCAGAAATTGTGTAACATTTAATGGCCTAATAACTTGTGTGTAGCGGAAATTAACATGAACATAGTGGGCATTTCATTAGAATAGATTCCTAATTAGAATTACAAGAGTACTTGGGTGGAGAGAGCAACAAAAATCATAACACCTAGTTAGATAGCATTGACAATACTTTCAAAAGAGAGAGAAATTAAGCTAATGACAACAGTTGAGGACCGGATTTGCATGGAGCCGGTCCCCCCTCCAAAAGGCTTTGTATTATGGTTTCTCCCATCAAGAGAGACATTGTACAATACAATTCTTTGTGTTCCTTCAAGACTATCTAGTGCAATGAAGATGAAATCTTCATGCACTAAGCAAAACACTTAGCAAACACAACTTTAATTATCCCCGTTCTTAGACCCAAGACCTCACACACCTTCGAAGATGGTGAGAGCTATCAGGGTATGAGAGTAGATTGAGAGGAAGAAGGAGTATCTTACGAGAAAGATGTACATCTCCTCACATAATCACTCATATTAGCATAGCTTAGTAATTAGCTTGGTAGAGGAGATGAGCATGCATTGAAGCTTGGCTCTTTGTTGGATTTGCATCCACATGCCAAGAGTGTGTTGATGTAGGCTTCTATCTCACAAGCTTGGAGTAGGTGATGAGCTCTCCATTAAAGCTTGGGAAGAGATAGTCTTCTCTTTCTTCACACATGAGATTGTGTGAGTGTGTGTGTGATAATTCCTTGCAAAAATCAGCCCCCCCTCTCTCTTGGGCGATCCCTCTTGCCATTTGCTCTTGCTGAGCCCTCATTGGCTCTCCCCGAGTCAAGCCAATGACTATTAAGCAGCATAAGTGATAGCCTTCTGACATGTGTCCCCCTTTCCCCTTTTGTGAGAGATTTAGGTAATTAAATAATTCAACTAAACTCTCATTGGACCCCTTTGCCTCCTGGCCAATAGGAATCAGGCAAGCCATTGGGCTCCTGAATGCTCATTGGACCCCTTGGGAGACTGCCCAATAGTCTTCTAGGAGACTTAATTCTCATTGGTTTCTTTTATTAAATGTTTTTAAATTAATTAAACTAGATTTACTCTAGCTTAATTCTCATTGGTCCACTTCAAGGGTCATCCAATAGAAACTGGGCACACCTTGTGGGCATCTGGCCTAAGGAGCTAACATGTGTCCCTCATTCCCTTTGTGTAAATGGAGCCTGTGTGTGTCTGTGTGTGTGACTTTCTCTCTCATCCCCTAGAAGAAGGGCTCGCCCCCTCCCATGTAGGGATATGCATTGACTTTGGAGAGCACACAAAGCATCCAATCCCCCCTAAGCTTTAACCCTTTGGACACAACCTTTGAATTTTGGAACCTTAGCATTTTGGAAGTCTTAATGGGCTGAACCTTAGGGTCTTTTTAGCCCATTGTTGCACATGGCTCTTTTGCAGATGGCCCCCCCTTTGGATCCTTATTTTCCCTCCTTTGGATCCCTACTATGGCCGGTCTGCCGGTCTGTTGAATGACCATTACTGTATTGTTTGTTTATCTCAGTGAGTTACCAAGACAGCAAGGAAAGAACCACAAAAAAAAATTCCATTTGCTAGTGTATCCCTATCCAAGAGTAGGCTAATAAGCACTATGCCATTGCCACCTATTGCGACATCAAAAAAATCTAAAAATGAAGCAAATACAGTGCAAGAAGGAGTATCATCTAGATTTGTAGCCGATGTTGAAAACTCTGAAGAAGAGATCGATGACAGAGAAATGGAGGCATACATGATAGAAGGGGCAAATGTTGGAGGTGAATTTTCAATTAACAAAATGTTACAGTTTTCCAAGATATGTTATCCAAACATCTTTGAAATTTGAAGGTATATAAGAGAATTTGAGTATAAAGAAGCAATAATTGTTGCAAAGTTTGGGCTTTAACATATTTTGAACAACGTGGGTAGAGCACAAAACTCCATTACCTTGGGTTCCTCTTTGCCCTTTGATAAATCTGGAGAAAGCACGACAAGTTAGCTAGGACCCAAGCGGCTACAACCATTGGTCGATACATTCTTGTTGGAGGGTATAAATTGTCTTGATGTTTTTTCTTTTCAAATCCCATGTAGATTGAACGAGACATGATACTTGGCTACCTCCTACATGGACATGAAGTGGATGGTGTGGGAAATGGGCCTTTCTTCAAAGGAGGCTATCGTGGAGAAACTACCATGTGTAGTCCATAGCTGGATGCAGGCAGACATTGACAAAAGGATAGGAAAGAAAACATGGTACAATGTCCCTATTTCTTTGATGTCACTTCATTTTATAAGTGGCATGGCACTGTTCAATTAGCAATTAGCAAAAATTTGTTACTATCAAAGAATAGAATAATCAATGGCACCATGTGTGTAGAAAAAGTATACCCTTGCCCTGCAAAAGATTATTGCAGAGAAGGATAGAATGCTTCTCAGAGATTCAGACCCAATACAAAAAATAATTCTTTGAAACCAACGGGCCATCGAAAAAATGACAAAACATTCATTGGCCATTGTCGACCCAACCTTGGAATATGATTGGTGGAGGTTGGTTGTTTCTAATTCTCTTCTAGCATAAGAAAATATGCTTAGAGCACAATTTGAAAATGATCCATATGGATGCTCGTGCAGGACATTGCGCACAATCGAGTGGACCAATCGTCCAAAGTGGGTGATGGAGGAAATATTGTACGGGTTGGCATGTGTGGACCTTCTTGCTATAAAGAAAACCTACATTCTACGTGTGATGGCTTCTAGTGATCCAACATATGTGAAGAGTTTGGACATCCCTCATACTGGTAAGTGGATTAACTCTCAACATTGGTGTTCTCTAGTTAGGCAAAGAGAATATTTGAAATAAATATTGTTTAATTAATATAGGAGAGTCTGTTGTCTTTCAAGGCTGGTGGTCTTTTGGTCATCAATTGTAAGAGAGATGAAGAATTTCTACAGTACTATCCAGAGTATACATTTGAAATCGATGCTCGATCTTGACCTTGACTCGTTCCTTGAGATGCTAAATAGCTGCATAGGGGAAAGACCTTTGCTTATGATATAGTTCTTTTAAAAAAAGGGTCATAGTCTAAGGTGTGCAAGGCATTGGCAGACGCATGGAAAATATGTCTTTGCAAGTATGTACAAATAAATCTTTACATTAGGAACAAACAAGTTAATTTTGCTACTTACAATGCTCTGCGTTGTGTTAGATGGTTACAAAAGTGCAACTTTAACATTAGAAGTGTCAAAAGCTTACAAACAACACTTGAAGTTGAGAAAGTGGAGCATATTTTCAACTCAATGTAGATAGCATGTAACTTCAAGAGAAAACTTTACCAAGATTTTCCATGGTTCTTGGAGTATGATGAGGGATACTTCCCTCCCAACAAGGAAAGAGCACACAATGATGCTATAAAGGATAGGGAAGAAAGAGCATATAAGGGTACACAAATTTCCACAACATCGATAGAGTCTAGTGTGCAAATGCCTTAGGGAGAGGGGTTTGCTACAACATCTCAGGTAGCAAAGTTGCTAGTTTCAGCAGGACCTTTTTCTTGCACCTTCATGCGAGTTAATTTTTTATAATCATTTCTATATTTTTGTGCAGAGGGAGATTTTTGAGGAAGATTCAGGCTTGCAAGGAGTGGCTCATATCAATGAAAAATGTGAGTTGTTCTGCCGTTCATAGGTTTAAAAGACATGATTCACTTCTTTATCGCAATCTTGTGGTGTTCAAGAAAAAGGAGCGGAATGTTTGCAAAGGAAGTAATTGACTTTGCAACAAGTCTGGAAACACGAACATTAGTTACATACCTATCAACAGGTAAGTGGCCTTCTTGAATGGAAGTTGTCGTGTGGATTAGATCTTGCTTCATCTGTTTGAGGGTTTTTGCAGTTAGTGATGGCGACCGTATTTAGATAGTGCATTTCAACTTGAACTAGACAGACGTTGACTTGAAGAATGCTTTGCTGAACATTGTGAAGCCACACATTGTAGAGAAATTCCTTTGTTGGTTCCGTGATGGGTCAGCCGTTGAGTCTGCAATGAATACTTATATTCTATTTTTTCCATCTTATACTCCTATATATGGGCTTTTTGATTCTGATGTGCCAAATTGGAACAAAATGGAAGTATGCCATTTTGGAAAACTCTCTCAAC
Source organism: Adiantum capillus-veneris (assembly GCF_014529385.1). Classification (NCBI taxonomy): domain Eukaryota; kingdom Viridiplantae; phylum Streptophyta; class Polypodiopsida; order Polypodiales; family Pteridaceae; genus Adiantum; species Adiantum capillus-veneris. The sequence continues at coordinate 35,167,835 of NC_140947.1, forward strand.
TTGCACTTGCAATAGCCGATGACAAAGGTGTGTTTGTAGTTGTCTGCCACTCAGATAACTATGGAATGGTTCGTGATATTGCTGCTATTGTTGGATGGCATAAGGACCACCTAAACGTGGTTGTCTATAAGACACCATCTTCAAGACAGAAAGTAGCATCATGCACACAATGTTGGTGTGCACAATGAGCAAAGAGCACACTCGGACATCAAAGGCTATTGACGTATTGTCAGATCACGCTTGGTTTGATTTGTTAGAGGAGAAGGATTGGACAAAAGAAGAGGATGGGACACCTATGTGAGGTACACTTTGACACCTTCTATCTAAAAATAATGTTTTTATGCTTGATTTGACTTTTGTTTGATGTGCAGGAGGTATGGAACACGGGCATTGGTTTATTTGGCAATTGCTCGTGTAGTATACAAATGAGAACGTCATTGTCATCCAATACGAAGGAGATTGTGGGGCATTGGATTTGTTGGGGATCTAGATGGGCTGTATGATGACAATATTTGAGAGAAACAAAGAGTTCTCCACCAAACTACCCACCATTTTGGAAATGCAAGCCCCTCGACTTACAGAGATGCAAAAGCAAGACAAGAGGCATGTAGATGACTTGGATCATGCCATGAAGGCAGCAGCTTTGTTAGGGCCACTTCCAAACATTGTGGAGTTAGATCCACCAGCCCATGACTTAAAGTAGATATTTAAGGCTATGCCTCGTATTGTGTAGACAATGATCTTTTTTGTAAACCGACATGAACTATCGCTTTTAACATGCTTTTGAATGGAGATATACTTATTCTCAAGTGGTCTGATCTTGTAATTAAGTGGATTTGTTATGTTCTTGTAACCCTTTCTATGAACTTTGAGAGAGATATAGAGACTTGATGTGTGCCAAAGAGAGAGACAGAGAGAGAGAGAGAGAGAGAGAGAGAGAGATTGGAAAAGAGGAGTTAAATGGAGTAGGTGATGAGTGGCTATCACTCGTTTCGCGGAGCGAGTTTTTTGCAAAAGAATAGAGAATACAGCACAAACTTGATGGAGAGAGCTTTTTCAATTTTTTTGACAACCGGTCCATTCGCCATAAAAAAGCTCCCTTCAAAAAAATCTCGCTCCATTCCCCTACTCCCTTTTTTGGTTTTAACACCAACAAAAAATCATTTGAATTAAAAGTATCAAGCCCTTGGGTAGGTTTTCCTATCGAAGCGGCTACTCAAGCCTACGTTACAAGTCGTAGCCCTGATCCCTTGCTCGTGTAAGGGTTTTGAGATCTAGCCTATGCTTGTATGTAGCACCTCTTGTCTACTAGGATGCATAGGTGGTGTAGAACCATGTGGTTGGATGTGTAAAAGGCACCTAAGGGGTGTGGGTACCCATGGGGGTCATTTGAAGGAGTACGAGCGGAAGTGCGACGCGAGAGAGAGTGCGAGAAGAAGAGCACGACGATATGGTGAACTCACTCTACTGTAATGTGTAGAGCATAGTGAGTTCTCATTAGGTTTTTACAAAAGAATATGTGTACATACCTGGCGGCCCGCCCACTTACCTGGTCGACCACATTGGGCTTTATACCCCAACAACCTCCCACTTAAAGTCCAATGTGGTACTTTAAGTGTGAGAGAAGCTACTATACAAGCTAATATACAAGAGATGTAGAGAAGTGATGTACTACCCTACACCTAACTGCTTGCGAAAATGCACAAAGCTCTCTGAGGGAAGTCCTTTTGTAAGTAGATCAGCAGGATTTTCTGTGGTGTGAACTTTGACAAGCTGAAGCTGCTTATCCTCGAGCATTTCCCTGATGAAATGATACTTCACATCCACATGCTTTGTCTTTGAGTGATAAACTGGATTGCGAGCCAATTGTATAGCACTTTGACTATCACAATAGAACACACGCATCTCTTCTTTGATTCCCAAATCTATTACTAGTCGATTCAGCCAAATTGATTCTTTGCATGCCTCTGATGCTGCAACATATTCAGCCTCTGTAGTAGACTGAGTAACACAATCTTGTGATCTAGAATGCCATGATACTGCTCCACCAGCCAATGTAAAGACATACCCTGACGTAGACCTTCGGTTGTCTAAGTCACCTGCATAATCTGAGTCTGTAAAACCCTTTACACTTAGCTTCTGACTCCCATAGCATATACGCATACTCTTTGTAGCTTTCAGGTATCTCAATATTCCTTTCGATGCCTCCAAATGTTTCTTGCCTGGGTTTGACATGTATCGACTTACTACTCCCACTGCAAATGCAATGTTTGGGCGAGTAGCAATCATTGCATACATCAAACTACCCACTGCAGACGCATATCGAATCTTATCCATTTCAGCCTGTTCTTCCTCAGACACAGGACAATCTTGTTTGCTAAGTTTCACATATGGTGGCAATGGAACACTCAGTGCCTTTCCCTTCTCCATATTGAAACGTTGCAAAACCTTATCAATATACTCTGTTTGAGATAACCAAATCAACTTCTTTGATCTGTCTCTCTCAATGCGCATACCAAGTATATGACTTGCCTCACCCATGTCTTTCATGTCAAACGATTTTGCCATCTTTGACTTCAAAGCTGAAATTTCTTCCAAGTGCTTGCAAGCAATCAACATGTCATCCACATACAAAATAAGGATCAGCGAACTACCATCCTTAGCCTTCTTTGTATATAGACAGTGATCGAACTCACTACGTTTGTAGCCTTGAGAAAGCATAAACTTGTGGAATTTATGGTACCATGCCCTCGGTGATTGTTTTAAGACATAAAGACTCTTTAACAACTGGCATACCCAATCTTCCTTGCCTTTCTCAACAAACCCTTCTGGCTGCTGCATGTAAATTTCCACATCTAAATCACCATGCAAGAACGCTGTCTTGACATCCATTTGGTGCAACACCAAATCTAATATGGCAACCAATGCAAGAAAGCATCTCAATGTAGTCATCTTGACCACCGGAGAGAAGACTTCATCAAAGTCAATGCCTTGTTCTTGCTTAAAGCCCTTGGCAACAAGCCTTGCTTTGTACTTTGGATGACTATCATGAGCGGTGATCTTATACCTGTAAACCCATTTACAAGGTAGAGCCTTTTTGCCCTGTGGTAATTTAACTAGCTTCCATGTCTTGTTTTTATGCAGAGCTTTCATCTCTGACTGCATGGCCAATTGCCAATTCCCGGAGTCCTTCATTTGCACTGCTTCCTTGTAACATGAAGGCTCATTGCAATCAGTCAACATGACATAGTTCATAGATGGAATAAACCTATCAGAAGGTCGCGTGACACGTCCAGATCTACGCACAATAGGTGGCTCAGGCTCAGCCACAACCTGTGGTTCCACTCTATCCTATCCTTGTTCCTCTTGAGCCCTGACATTTTGTCTTGCACGTGCAGGTCCATCTTCTTGGAAGACAACTCTTCTAATCTCCTCAACCCTCTCTGGTTTAGAATGATATTTGGATTCATTAAAGTGAACATCATTGCTGCGGACAACCTTTCTGGATTCGGGATCCCAAAGTCTGTACCCCATCTCACCAGAATTACCATAGCCTAGAAAGATGCACTTTCTACTCTTTGGCTCAAGTTTGTTCCTAAATTCCTTTGGAACGTGAGTATATGCCTCACAGCCAAAGACTCTGAGATGCTTGTATGAGGGAATTTTGCCTGACCATACCATCTCTGGCACTGAATCCTTCTGTAAAACCTTGCTAGGAGATCTATTTACAAGATGAACAGCTGTTGATACAGCTTCAGCCCAAAACCCATTTGGCAGTTGTGCATTAGACAACATACTTCTGACCTTCTCTTGTATGGTCCTATTCATCCTCTCAGCAACACCATTTTGAGGAGGATTTTAAGGAGCAGTAAGTTCACGTTTTATACCTTTTGACTCACAAAAGTCCTGAAAGGCCTTTGAAACATACTCTCCACCATTGTCAGTGCGTAAGCATTTAAGCTTCTTGCCACTCTGATTCTCCACAAGTGTCACAAACGTTTTGAAAACACTAAACGCTTCATCCTTGTGCTTGAGAAAGTAAACCCATACTTTCCTCGAGTAATCATCTATAAATGTCATAAAGTAAGAAGCTCCCCCTAGAGATAGGTTAGGCATTGGTCCACACAAATCACTATGAACAAGTGCCAACTGTGTATCTCTTCTACTGCTTCTATGCTTATGTGGCTGCTGTGTTTGCTTACCATACAGACAATGTTCATAGAATTCAAAATCATTAAATAAAAAGCCAGGCAAATAACCAGAACGAGACAAGATTTCCATTCCCTTCTTGGACATATGTCCTAACCGGCTATGCCACAAAGAAACGTTCGGCTGCTCGGTTACATTGATTACATTTTTAGAGAAATTTGATACATAAATCATGTAAAGTCCTCCAGACTTTACTCCATGTGCTACTGTCATAGAACCCTTGGATATCTTCCACATGTTCTGTCCAAAAGTGGTGACGTAGCCAGCATCATCAAGTAAACCTGTGCTGATCAAGCTCTTCGTAATTGCGGGAACATGTCTCACATTCTTCAGCGTGAAAGAAGAGCCATTCTGAAACTTCAATTGAACATCTCCAACACCTAAGATCTCACAGGTCTGCCCATTGCCCAGCCGAACATGATCTTTAGTGGTCACATAAGAGGTAAACCACTCCTTGTTTGGAGACACATGAAGTGATGCCCCTGAGTCTATAATCCAGTCACTCAGTGCATCTCCATCAAATGTTGTAAGAAGAGCTGAGTCCATTGTATTCTTCAAGAAGTAGATGTCTCTGACACTAGACTGTCATCCTCTGCAACAGTGTTTGTCACATTTATTTCTTGAATCTTCACTGAGGACTTGTTCTTCTCACCATGGTCTTCAGCTTTATCTTTGCCTTTTTCTGCTTTCCATTCTCTGCAGTCTCTTTTCATGTGACCCTTCTTGCCACAATGGTAGCATTCTATGTCACTCTTGCCTTTAGCACTGCGGGACTTGGTACGAGACTGATTCCTCTTTCCACCTTTGTAATTTTCTTTGGTCCTTCCCCTGACAACTAAGGCTATTCCTTTGCCTTTGTCCATTGTCTTTCTATTGGTTTCTTCAGTAAACAGACTTCCTTCTACACGTGCTATATTCAAACCATCTGGAGGTGTAGAATTACTCAAAGCTGTGCGAAAAGTGTCCCAACTTTCCGGCAATGTGATCAACAGGAACATAGCTCTAACAGGTTCATCAAACTTGACACCTTGAGCTGACAACTGACTATAGATTGTGTTGAATTCATTCAGATGATTGGACATAGGTGTCCCTTCTTTCATCTTCAAGTCAACAAGCTTCTTAAGCCAGTATACCTGTGAAGCTGCACTCTGCTTCTCATAAAGATCACTCAGCTTTAACCATGCTTGATAAGCCTACATCTCGTCTGCTACATTGAAGTAAACGCTTTCTGCCAAAGTCAGCATAATGGTAGAAAGTGCCAATTCATCCATTTCGCTCCATTCATCTTCGTCCATATCTTCTTGTTTTATCCCCTTGAGCTTTATAGGTTTTATCTGCTTCTTTTGTACCAACACATGCCAAATCTGCTGCTTCCACAATGGGAAATTGGTTCCATCCATCTTCTTGATATTGTAAAGAGCAGTGTCCTGTGATCCAGCCATAGCTACGCTTCACAGTAGTTTACTTTCCTGGGAAATTGGTTCCATCCATCTTCTTGATATTGTAAAGAGCAGTGTCCTATGATCAAGCCATAGCTACGCTTCACAGTAGTTTACTTTCCTGGGAAAAATTCGGCAGAGTTTCCCCTGTAAACTGACCTCTGAACCAATATCAACCTGTCAAATGAACCAAGAAAGCTTCAGATTCTGCATAAATTTTGGCAGAGCCTCCTTTGTAAAATGGCTCTAGTGTACTCAAAAACAGACCAAAAAACAGCTCAAAAAACACTATCTCTCTGACACTGTAAGCTGTGGGTAAACCTGTCCTGCACATGTACTGTCTCTGACTGTCCTGTCACTGTCCTGTAAGCATAAATTGCGACAATGCCTCAACGCAATAAAGCAAAGATGCAATCCCAACTGTCTAACTCATAGTCAATACATCCTAGCTGCCTATCTAAGGGTGCTCGAGGGATCGCTCCAAGACCTGTATCACCGAAAGGATCTCAACATTCGAGAATCCCCCGGATCAATAAAACCTCACTCGACCCTCAACAAAGGCTGCAGTAAATCTGACAGTACATAGACTTCCCACAAAGTCATATATCCACAAATTTCCCACTGTATGCTGTAACCGCTGCGGCGGTTGTTTGCTGCGTGACACACAGCCAGCAAACCCTCAACAGACATACATCATCTCTGACAATACATCCCATGTGGAAGTACCTGCAATGTCAGGATGAAATCTGGAATATCAAGCAGCAAACACAAGCTACCTGATGACCTAGTGGATGTCGCCTACAGTCTGTGTGTAGATGCGCCCGTGTCGTATGTGACACGCCTCCAAGAACTGTGAGCCGTCCTTCGATGTGTAGACAGCCACAAATTAACACTCTGGGAGTGTCGATATCCTCAGCACCTGCAGTCGTAGGCCGAAAACCCTAAATTTGCAGAGTCGGATCTGCACCCGCAGAGACCACGTAGTCGAAAATGGCATGTGCAGAACTTTGTCGAAGCCGAACGGTAACGGAGATGACCTCAAAATGAATTTCTGAGCACACCTGTCTTTGCTTGTCGAATTTCACTCCAATCTAAGTTGTGAACTTTGGGGGCGTGTCTTTGCCTGTCGAATTTCACTCCAATCTGAGCTGGTGACTCTAGCCTCCTGCGGTGCTGCCCCGAGCCTCGATCTGAGTGCTGATACCAGTTGAAGGAGTACGAGCAAAAGTGCGACGCGAGAGAGAGTGCGAGAAGAAGAGCACGACGATATGGTGAACTCGCTCTACTGCAATGTGTAGAGCATAGTGAGTTCTTATTAGGTTTTTACAAAAGAATATGTGTACATACCTGGCGGCCCACCCACTTACCTGGGCGACCACATTGGGCTTTATACCCCAACATCATTATTAGAGAGTGTTGACTCACCTAGAAAGAGTTAAGAGGCTCATAAAGTGTATTGAAAATTCACCCAAGAGTTTGCAACTTGGTTGGACTGATTTTTGGGACTCAATGTGATGTCATGCATGATGTAAAATGAAACGTTTATGTTAGCTCTATGTAATGAGCCCTTTGTACACACTTTTAGTGGTATCAAGCAGTCAAGTTTGTGTATACATTCTACTCCACCTTTTTTTGTGCAATTAGCATTATCATTACAATGTCAACATTATGAATGTCTCTCTAGTCTACCCTCCCTAAACTCTGTAATATGTATCATAGCCATTAGGGTGATTAATATTTCTTAGTCATTGTTAAGATCCATAGATTCTTATCCTACTTAATTGCATCTCTCACTAATCGAACTTTAATCTTTCTACATTGGGGCATGTCCTTGGCAACTGCAAGAGGCTACTACCCTCCATGGCCAAGAAAGATCGATTGGGAACAATAGGTTTATAGAATGCATAATTAGGAATGCATTTCTAGCTAATTCCTTTGCATATTTACTCCATTCCTGAAGCTCCACTTTATATAGGTACTTTATGCCTCACATGCCTCTAATAAGAGCTCCCATTATCACTTTCAAGCTCTACAATCGAATTTGGTTGGCCCCACTAACTCTTGCCTTAATCACACACGCACGTGTGTGTGTGTGTGTGTGTGTGTGTGTGTGTGTGTGTGTGTGTGTGTGTGTGTGGCTTCCCTCTATTAAACCAAAGTTAAAATACTAATTCTAGGGACTTTCTCACAAGTAGCCCACATGGGACAAGTGGCCTAAAGCAATTAAAATAGGGCATTAGGACCCTCACAATGTCGACAGGTCAATACTTGATGCCATTTTTGGTGGAAAAAGCTTGGATGGATTTGAAAGTGGCACCAAAGCATAGTTGATTGGCCTTCAAGTCCATGACTACTTGGTGATAGGCTGGCGTTGACTGGCTTGAGTTTGGTCCACCACTTGCTCCCCTTTTTTGGTTGGAATCCCTGCAAGGGGTTGGTTCCCCTGAGGTAATTGCTCCAGGAAGGGATTGCCTACAAGCGGTTGGCTCCCACAAGGAAATTGCTACAGAAGGCATCGGTTGCAAGGGTTTACTCCTACCAAGAATTCAAGAGCCTCAACCCAACACCGGTCTCAATGGTTCACTCCCATGGCTCATTTCTCACCCCAAATTCCAAGAAAGGGATCACAACATCTAAAGGGTATTTCTCACAGCAAGCAAAGGCAAGAAGGACCGAAGCTAATCAAAGAAAATTCAAAACAATTTGTTGTGAAGAGTGGTTTCACCCTAGGTGAGGTGAAGAGGTGCTTCACATCATAAAGAAATTTTTTTATCGCTCCCTTTTTCTCATAAATAAATCAAACTTTAAAATCATATGCACGCAAGCACAAAAATGTTTTCAAATGCATACCTATTGATATTGTGCACTTGTGAGGAGTTTAGACACTAGCCTTGGCATTAGCCCAAGTTTTAAGATTACTCCAAGGTGCACTAGAAGAGAAAGTCTAACATAGAGGGCTTTCACACTTGGCAGACCAAGGTGAAAGGGTACTTAATGAAAAAGGGGTTATGGGGAGTAGTCAATCTGACAATCATCAATCCCTCATCTAGTGATGGAGCACATGTACAAACACGGAGCATATAGAACCTCATCAAAGACAAGCAGGCATTAGGAATCATAATCACTACACTAGAAAAGAGTTTTGGATCTCGGAAAAAGAAGAGCAAAGTGATCTTAACGAGGCATCTATATAAATTTACAAATGGAACCTAAAGAAGATATTGCAAGCTTGGTCAATTGCCTTAAAAGAATAACCACACATTTGGCCTATGTGAACACTACAGTACTAGAGGAGGACAAAGTGTAGTTCTTCTAAGAGCCTTATCGTTTAGCTTTGACCATATAGTGGCCATCATTGAAGAGAAAGATCCAACACCAGATCTTGAAGATGTGATCAACTCTTTAATGTCCAAAAGAAGAAGCAAGGGAGGAGTGTTACTTCAAGGGGAGGAGATTTTGCATTAGTTATAACAATAAAACTCATTTCAAGTGTAGCAAAGAAGGACAAATAGCCAAATATTGTCAAACATTAAAGACTTGCAACATTTGCAGAAAGAAGGGTCATCCTCTTTCCAAGTGTTTTAAAAAAGACACAGGTAGTACAAGCAAAAATACGAGGCCCAAAAACCCAATTTTTTTGGCAGAAGAAGATAAAAATGAAGATGAAGAAGAAGACAGAAACAACCTTCTATTCTATGACGGCATTCTCTAGCTTTTTATTTTTCCTTTACCTCTTAGTGTATCTGTTTGGAGATAGCTTGGATATTTTGTTTGAGGGGAGGTGTGCAGCATCTCTTGGATTAGATGGTATTTTCATTTCACCCTTCACTTATGCACTTAAGATGTTTTGAAATACTTTTTATTTTTTTATTTTTATTTTAGCAGAACTCACAATTCGTGAGTGTATTGTATTAAACACATCATAATATTACAAAACCAACCTCAAGCTCGTACCGAGCCTTGAGGTGCAAAAGTTTACAAGCTGGATGTTTGCCGCACCTCGTAGTAAGGCCTTTCACCCATCAAATTTGAACAAAGTTTCTAGGCGTTACTTACCGTCTATTGACAACAAGGCATGAGTAGTCCTAAACCAATCTTTCGAATTTTGCTTTGGTCTGAGCATCCATATTAGCACTTTTCTTTCTTGTATAATCTCTATGAAGCTTGCGACCTCAGGATCTCCTTTGAACACCCGGTGGTTCCTTGTCTACCATACATTATGGAAGAAGAAGTACCTTAGAGTTTGAGTGTTGATGAGGAGGGCAAGACTTCCCAACTTCTTACCTCCAAGGAATAAATTAGCCTTGGAAAAACCAATTTTCCATGTCCTTTGTACCCACTTGCATATTTTCTTTGCAATGCCTCTGATAGCCGGGCATTCCTTGAATAGATGGGCCAAATCCTCACTAGCTAACCTGCACCCCAAGCATTGGTCTGACCCAATCCCTCTCTCTTGTATCTTCACCCCCCTCGAAAGAGCACCCCACATTACCTTCCATAGAAATACCTTCATGTACTGCAACAACTTTGGCTTCTAGATGTTCTCTGTTACTTGCTCCCACCATTCCTCCAGCCATTGTTTTTTCCATATCTTGCTAAGGAGGCTAGACCAATTCTTCTTGTGCATCATTGCATGATATATGCATTTAGAATGGGGTTTCCATAAGAGACCGCTTCCAAGCCATCTCTAGGCATTCCATTCAAACCCCGATTCACAAATTGGCATCACTACATTGTCAAGCTCTTTTATCACTTTGTTGACCAGCAAAGTCTCCAAGCCATTAAGTTGGAACTGGGTTACCAGAAGGTCAATGTTTTTCTATCTCTTGTTGTCACCATCCAGAAGTGCCTAAGTCGATTCTTACCCTTATTATTCAGTTTCCTGGCTGTTTCTATCCAATAGGGACTTTGTGGTGGAATTACTACTTTGATCATGATAGCTTGATCTTGTTAAGCCAATGAGACTACAAATTTTGTGCACCGAGCTTCTGTATGGGCCACATGGTTAAGAATTCCGAAGCCTCCTTGATTCACTGGCCGAGCGACTGACTCCCAACTGGACCATTGCCATGGCCTAGAGGATTTCGTGTTGTTTTTCCATAAACATCTTTTTACTGGCTTTAAGAACTCTTTCCAGTGACACTTCGCCATTTTGAGAAGCGGGCTAGTGAAAAATACTTTTTATTTTTACAAGATTGGGGAGATCTGATGAGCCTTTTGTATACACTTTTAGTAGTATCAATCAATCAAGGTTGTGTGCAATTAGCATTAGCATTATCATTATCATTTGAACATTATGAAGGGCTCTCTAATCTACCCTCCCTAAACACTATAGCGCTCAATCCTATTGAATCATGAAATTTACAATTATATCTATAAGTCGTGTCAATATTTCTATAAGTACATCAATTTAGTGTTTTGATGCATCAATTATTTCTTTCTACTAAAATGAGTTGGATAAAACCCTGGTTGTGGAGGAAGTTAGCAAGCTAGTGATTTGTTAGTCATTGTAGAGAGATAAGAGAGAGAAGCATGCATTGTTGAGGAGATTCATATACAAAAGAATCTTCATCACATAATTGCAAGCCGAAACTTGTAGACAAAGCATGAGACAGTGCATTAAAAATTTGTTTTATTGTAGTATCAAAATGGAGCTGGCAAAGCTCTCATGTACAAATAAGTGGTATGGGAGGAAATTTTTTACTAGATTCAAACATTAGACTAGTCTGCTTGTAGCTAGGGCGTAGTGTAGGCCCAACCTATGAAACTACCTTTGAGTAAGGACCACAGATGCCCTATCCATGTTCACAACTTGGAAATATGTCTTCATGTTGTGCCCTTACACTTTGAGTGGGACATTTTTGTTAGGATTAAGGCATGTGGCTACCCACTCTTTACTAACACCCTCTACACACTAACTCACTAACTTGATTTACTCCTAAAGTGTATATACAATAAAGAAAACACATGGTGACTTCTCACTATGTGTTGTTCTCCCAATTGCTTCTCCTCCTTTTTCTCTTTCTTGCACATACAAATGGACATCGAAGCACGCTCTTCAATTGGTGTTAGAGCATGACAACGACACGGCTCTAGCTTCCCAAAACCCTTCCCTCTCCGTGTATCTGCAATGACCATGCCTTTTGGAGAAAATAAACAAGCTCACAAAAATAGGTTATGTGCATAAAATCAAAGCTTGAAACTTTTGGAGAAAGGGGGACGTTGGCTTAAGCAAAGTCTTGCAAAAGTTGCAAAAGTCTTCAACCTTAGCAAATATAAAAGCCAAAAAAAAAAAGGTGAAACTTCTTGGATATTTGGATATGAGAGAAAGAAAGGAAGAAAAGCAAGAAAGTTTTCAAATTGAAGCTTTTGGGGTTTTTGTGTGTATGCATATGCGCATGTGCACGCACGCGTGTACACACACACACACACACAAGTGTATGTGAGTTTGGGTGGCCTCACATGGCAACTTTGGCAAAGAAGGGTGGAAAATGTTGGAGGAAATGAACAAGCTCACAAAAATAGGTTATGTGCATAAAATAAAAGCTTGAAACTTTTGGAGAAAGGGGGACTTTAGCTTAAGCAAATTCTTGGAGGCTTTGGGCTTAAGCAAAGTCTTGCAAGAGTTGCAAAAGTCTTCAACCTTAGCAAGTATGTCTCTCTAATCTTTTTCGAGGTGCCCACGAAACATTGATCTATCAATACGTAGTAAAATTGAGAGCTTATAGTTAGATTTAAACCTAAGCTACAAACTTATCATGCTTATCAAGTAAAATTAGTAATATTCAAAAGATTGTAATACTTCTAACAAAATAAAAGCAAAAAAAAGGTGAAACTTCTTGGATATGTTGGAATATGAGAGAAACAGAAAGAAATTGTAGCTTGAAGGGTTTCTTTTTTTTTTTAAAGGAGATCTTGAACCTTACATAAGCTAAAGGTGCATTGTTTTGAAGCATAAACAATGAAAGCTTTGAAAGGAAGAAAAGCAACCAAGTTTCCAAATTTAATCTTTTGGGGCTTTTGTGTGTATGGCACACCCGCGCACACACACAAGTGTATGTGAGCTTGGGTGGCCTCACATGGAAGCTTTGGCAAAGAAGTGTGGAAAATTGAGTTGCTAAGGAAGTGTGGCAACTCAAGTACAGCACATAGTGTTGGCTCGCACATAGCCAACTTCTCTCCTTGACATCGGACCGAAGTAAAAGAGAGCGAGAGAGAGAGACTCTCTTGAGTTCAAGTGGTGAATTCATACGAAGGTTTGCTCACACATACACCACTCTTTTTTGCGTCAATGGCTTTACATCGCATTTTTGACATCATCTTCCTCGACTTTGGCAATGATTTTCCCGGCACCATCTCAACCCCTTCACATTGATGGCCTCTATTTTTACCTACCATTGACACACACCTATGGATCAACGACAGTTTGACTTACACTCATAGTCAATTATTTTTGGAGCAAGAGTGTACTTTTCAGGCTCTTCTTGAGGTCTCTTGAGAGACCACTTTCATGAGCACATTGCTCAAAGACGGAGTATCAGCATCGACATCATAGGTGCATTTGTTGAGGATTTTATTTTGGTTGAGGTGTAATCTTCTACTTCGACGTCATAGGTGGAGTTTCACATTTTTGCTTTATGCGATTTTATGTAGCGCTTTTACACATATAGGTGTTTTGTGCTCTATGTACATTTTTGAGCAGTTTACCTTGCCATATGCGTCTATTTGCCAATGATGTATCCATCTATGCATTTCACTTGACATCATGATGTCTACAGTCCAAGGTATGGATTGTTTATAAACACAAGGATTACAAGTTGCTGGATATACATTTTTGCACCAATTCTTGGTTCTGGTGGGAGGTTTTGTGCATTGATAGATATGTTTTTTTAAGCACTTAGAGTGCCATTGAGCTCTTCTGAGATATGCACGTTGAGATCTGACACACTCTTTGCAATACTTTTGGTGCCTGCTTGTGCATGTTTTCACTCACGTATATTGAGTTGTGAACATTGCTTACACTGTATACGATGTGGAGCCAATTTTTGGTGTTTTTTAATAATTTCTCGGTTGTTTCTAAGACTTAAAGTGAAAGAGCCCTTTCTAAGACTATGGTTAGTGTCTTGTGTCTATGCTTATCCTTTGGAGAGCCTTGTGTGAGGGTTTTTTTGAGTTTGGGTATTCTCAAATGTTCATATATCTTCAATGATAGAGGTTGCTAGAGCTTCCCATTGCGGTGTTCTAGCCATAGGTCATGTATCGTATGGGATATTTTGCTTGATGCCTCATATAATAGTTCATAGTTTATACAAATTTTTAATCCGTTGAGTTGATTTTATGGAATTTCATGCGTCATTTGGGTTGAGTTTTAGCTCCTCGTACAAAGGAGACTCGATCGAAATTTCTTGCAAGCCTACCTACACTTTGAGCACCATTTTTGCATGATATTTTTCTCATGTTATAGAGGAGGTTTTGCCAAAAATTTGCTAGTTTTTCTTGCCATAGTGCTCGAGCCTTGTAGTTATGGCATCATCTTTTGGCAAGGACATTTACAATATTAAAAAGTTTGATGGTACGATTTTTTTGTGGAAAGAGCAAACCCAAGATATATTAATCCAAAAGGGCCAATGGAGGCACTCTTTGAGCACTCAAAGGACGATGGCTATGTAGCTATAGAGTGAAAAATGCTTGATGCCAAATCTAGGTCCACTATACGCCTACAACTTGCAAAATCTATGTATTTCACCATAGTGGATGAAGCTGTTTTTAAAGTCTTATGGGACAAACTATGTAGTATATATGAGAGCAAAAGCGCAAGTAACAAGGTGTACGTGATGACGAAGATTTTTGAGCTTTGTATAAAAGGAGGTAACATAGTATCCGAGCATCTGAATGCATTCAATGTACTTCCTTGTCAATTGATGTCACCAAACTCGATTTTGACAATGAAATACAATCCATCTTGTTATTGTGCTCTTTACCCTCTTTATGGGCCATATATTTCATAGTGATTAACAACTCTACGCTTGAGGGCAGTTTGGCCTATGATGTTGTAGTTTCTAGTCTACTCAATGAAGAGATATGCAAGAAGTCCATGGATCCTGCAAAGCAAGGTGATACATATATTGCCAATGTCAGAGGTCAAAGAGGTCACACTCATAACCGTGCCAAAAGTAAGAATCTTAGAAATTCTTCTAGCTGTTCTAGAGGTTCTTTATGCAATGTCAAGTGCTACCATTGCCACAAGAAAATACATTTAAAGAAAGATTGTCATGCATGGCAAAGAGATAAGAAAGGGTCTCAAGACAACACAAGAAGTGTGACAATGATGGCAAGGACAAAGGTAAGATTGATTAGTTCAATGTGCTAGTGTATCGAAAGTATCATAGATTTTGGGACAAGTTTTTATGTAATGCCTCATAGAGTATGGTTTTCTACATATGCACATACTTGTTGATAAAGTGAAGCTTTGTGATGCCTACGAGCTTGGGAAACGTGGCATTGGCGACATCAAGCTAGTTATGCATTATCCCAAGGAATCCATAGTAAAAAATATCAAACGTGTTTTCAAGTTAGTGAAAAGTATTGATATTTTATGGTGGATAGAGTAATGTAGCATTCATTATGTAGTCAAAGTGATTAAGGAGATAGAGATTGACTAAGAGATTAACTTAATGCATGATAGACTAGAGTGTAGACAAATACAACTTGATTATTCAACATAATGAAAGCGATTACAAGGCTTATTATAAAGGCATAGCATGTAATTCTTACACCTATCCAAAGGTCACTTGACTCTTTATGAAAGTGAAACATGCATCTTGACCCTTCACCCTTCTGCTTGGCTCTACACATGACTCTTGGGACATCACATGCCAACACATGGGCTAGCACATGACTCTACACATACGGCATACTACATGGAAGTCTACATGGATAGGATGATTTCTTACGATGAAACAAACTCTGCACCTCAATAAGCCTTCCCTTGTGGGTTTTGTTGCGTTGATCACTCCTCCCCTCAAAACACACTAGCGGGTAGTACACAATTTTTCCTCCCCTTGACACATAGGATGTAGGCACACAAAGTTTCCCTAGAACAAAGTAGGTATGAAACATAAAATCCCCCAAACACAAGGTGGGATACACAAATCCTCCCCTTGTACAACACAAATGAGGAAATTACACGTGATAGTGCTTCTCAACACATCATTGTAGACTATGCCAATTTGATTATTGGTGTCTTTATCACTAGAATCCTCAGTAACAAGGTTAATTTGGCTTTGTCTTTGTCTTTGCCTTCGCCTTTGTAGCACTTTTGTAGTTGCTTTTGTTGTTGTTGTTGGAAAACTTCACTTGTCTATCATTGCACCTGCAATATTTGTTGGTAGCATGATTCTTTTGACCACAACTTTTACAGGGTCTTATTTCATAACAATCTTTGGAAAGGTGATTGGTTCTACCACAGTGATGCACTTAAGATTTTTCTTTTTGTTGAAATTGCTTGATGTTATTGCATAAATGCTACTAGATTCACTTGTGCTTTATTTTATTTTCTTCTTGTGTTTTTTTGAAGAGTTGATCACATCTTCAAGGTTGGGTATTGGCTCTTTCTCCTTTAGCACGGTGACTATTTGTCCATAGTCGTTATCAAGCATAGCTTTGAGTAAAATGGCTACTTGATCTTCATTTTCTATGGGACATTGAATGTAGGAAAGTTCGTGTGCATATTCTTTTAAGCTAGTTTACAAGTGAAGCAATATCCTCCTGATGCTCCAAAACTAGGTGTTTGGCAAGTTCACCATATGGGCGTCCACCTAGTCAAACCTGCCCACCTGGCGGCCGGCAGACACCATATTTGTATCCTATGAAGTTTTCGAGCGATTGTAGCTATATTGTGTGTAAATATGATTCCAAAGTAGTAAGTCAATTCTTTGATTTGTAATTCTTTCATGATATTTGTAAAGGCCCATGTGAGTGTCGACCACTAGCCATTTGGAAAGCCCTAGGTATAAAAGACAATAACCTTAGCATGAAAAGGAGGCTTATCTTTTAAAGAAAAGAAGAACTTTGTGTATGTGTGCTCAAGCAGCTTCTTAGCTCAAATTTGAAATAATCATCATATCTATTGGAAATAGGGTCGCAAAGAAACTCACACAGCTTGGAGAAGATGAAGAAGCTAAAGGCACACGACAGAGAGTAGTATTACTTAGTGTGCAATGGAAAGATAAGTTAGCCCTAGAGTGATGGGCATATACAATGCACGGGGGGGAAAACCTCCTAGTGAGGGAAAAAATGCCCCGAAGATACTCAGTGTGTTCACACACATCACTACCACATGTATATGGTAACAAATATCCCTTGGGAGTGATACGGTGAACAAGATCTGGCACATAATGTATAGGGAAGTGCCATGCCCTGAGTGCATAATCAACTCACAAAGGTGAGTAAGCCCAAAGCTTTGTGGAAATCTTTGAAATTCTCACAAGGCAATGCCTTTGTGAACAAATTTGCAAGGTTTTCTTGTGTTGGCACATAAGACAAGTTGATCTCTCCTTCTAAGAGTCTCTCCTTAACATAGTGATAATGCACCTCAATGTGCTTTGTCTGAGCATGAAAAATTGGGTTCCTTGCAACTATCAATGCACTCTGACTGCCAGTGTAGAATGTTGGCTTTCTTATCCAAACTCAAAAAGTTTTGGGGATTAGCATCAAAATAGCACTCACAACCAATTGACCAAGTTTCATGTCAAAATGAAGTAAAACATGGATCACGATCCATGTACCTCACCATAGTTTTTTGCTAAAAATTGAGTTGTGTTTCGCTAAGATGTAGATAAACACTTTTGCGAAAAGAGACATTTTCAAAGAAGTTAAAAAAAGTGGTCAAAAAAACCAAAATTAGAGGATAGTCAAAAACTGTTAAAGCATACTCAAGATTTCGCTTTTGGTTGATCAAAATTGATCCAAATTCAAAAAGATTTTGGGGAAAGTCTAGAAATACCTTCATTTATAAGTGGTTCAAATTTGGGTTCAAAATCTCTCCAAACATGGATCGTGATCCACGTACCTTTCCCACAATGTGTTCAATGTAGTGAACCAGTTGGATTTTGAAGCTAAAACTGTTAGGAAACCTCAAGAAAATGACACCATTGAAGACTCAAGGATGGTTGTCAGGTTGTTAGCAAAAGTTCAAAATTTCTTGAGCAAGTAACAGATGCAATTGGAAAATCAGATGCAGTCAGTGGTGGGTAGAAACAGGGGTAGCAAAGGTGTTGTTGCAGGAGCAAACTGTCATGGTGCAAAATCTAAGGTTGGAGATGGAAGAATTGAAGATTAAGTAGAAAAATGAATTGCAAGATCTTCTAATGCAACATCAAAGTGAGTTGGCAAGAGTTCAAATGTCTTTGGGAATGCTCAAAGAGTGGACCTTAACCGTGGAGAAAAAGTTCAAGAATGACTTGGAGCAGTTGGCTAGCAAGAATGCACAGCTACAGGCTCAAAATCTTATGTTTGATCAAATATTAAATCCTTTGTTGGATATAGAGAAGTAGGTGTTGGGTCAAGAAGAGCTAGATGTCAATGGGGCAAATGTCTTTGGGAATGCTCAAAGAGTGAACCTTAACCTTGGAGAAGAAGTTCAAGAACGAATTAGAGCAATTGGCTAGCAAGAATGCAAAGCTGCAGGTTTAGAATCTTATGTTTGATCAAAGATTAAATCCTTTGTTGGATCTAGAGAAGTAGGTGTTGGGTCAAGAAGAGCTAGATGTCAATGGGGTGTTGATGTATGAAGGGGATGTGCAGGTACTTAGACAAGAGACCATGGATGGTATGCAGGAGGCATGGAAATCTATGAGAGAAAGGTTGACTATTGTGTTCAAGCAAGCATCCATATGAATTGGTCAAAGCTAGTTTTGTCATTAGTCACGAAGCTAGTCTGATGGTGGAAGTTGAGCAACTCAAAGAGGAAAGACAATATTGTATTAAACAAGTGCAGGAGTTGTGGATCCGGGTAGGATTTCTACAAAAACTCCACCATTGAGACATGCCAGGTGTTGAAAGGGATATTTCTTAGTCTGAATGTTGCTAGGTCATAATATTGCTTAGTCAGAATTTTGTAAGGTGTGAATATTGCTTGGTCGTATATTGCTAAGTTGGATTGTTATTGACTCTGATATGTCATGCCAAGAACATCTGGTTGGACAGTTGTAATTATCATCTAGTAGTTTTATTTTGCACGAATTTTGAGAATGAGAATTGGAGCTATGGTGTTCTCTACTTTGTTTGATGTTTCTTTGTGCATTGTTTTTTATCTTTGAAGTTGTCTGTTTGTTATTCTGTTGAGTCTGATCATGGATTAAGTGTCTATTCTCTATTTAAGATCATGTTTGAGAGTGAGACTCATGTATTGTTGAACCCCAACAAGTAGCAATCAAGCTTTGAGACAATCTACTATCCTCACATCAACCTAGGCGGTTTCAACCAGTGGACCATGTCATGTTGACAGACTATTGTGAGCCATCTTGCTATAAACAAGACATTCAAAATGGATGACAAGGTCAAATGGGAGTATGACGTGCATAGCTCAATTATCAACAATGAGACATGGGACATGGTTGAATTGGTAGAAGGCAAGCAGGTCTTACCTTGCAAATGGGTCTATAAGAAGAAGCTTACATCTGATGATCCTAAGAATAACTACAAGGCTAGATTGGTTGCTAAGGGATTCAATTAGTAAAAGGGAATTTATTTAGATAAAACCTTCTTGCCCATGGTCAA
Source organism: Adiantum capillus-veneris (assembly GCF_014529385.1). Classification (NCBI taxonomy): domain Eukaryota; kingdom Viridiplantae; phylum Streptophyta; class Polypodiopsida; order Polypodiales; family Pteridaceae; genus Adiantum; species Adiantum capillus-veneris. Next base: position 35,187,262 of record NC_140947.1, read on the forward strand.
GAGACTCCACTGCGTATAGTGCTTGTCTTAGAAGCCATTGAGGACATGGAGTTTGTCCAAATGGATGTGAAGGTAGATTTTCATCATGGGATCTAGAAGAGGATGTTCACATGGAGCAAATAAAGAATTTGACCAACCTACCAAGGAGGAGCTTGAATGCAAACTCAAGAAAGCACTTTATGGCGTAAAGCAAGATCCAAGGTAGTGGTATCAAAATTTTGATGGTTTTATGTGGTCCGAGGCATTTTAGAAGGAGTCAAAAGGATCATTGTTTATATACACAAAACTCAGTGGTGGTTCTTTGGTCATTCTCATTTTATATATAGATGACATGCTCATTGCAGGAAAGTCCACTAAGAAGATTTCCAAATTAAAGCAAATTTTGAGCAAAAACTTTGCTATGAAAGATTTGGGCAAAGCAAACGATTTTCTTGGTATGTGTATCAAGAGAGACGAGAAAAAGGGAATCCTTGAATTGTCTCAGGAATCTTACATACACAAGATCTTGCATTGTTTCAACATGCAGGGGGAAAGGCATAGAGTACCCCGCTACCGTCATATTTGAAACTTAGCAAGGAAGAGTCTCCCATGAGAAGAAAAATATCCTCCGGATCAAACCAGCTAGAAAAAACACAGAGTAATTTGGATTTTTTTGCCCAAAGTTGAGCCGAATAGGTGTGCAATTAAGCAAAAGGTGGATGAGGTTCCCCAGGTGTACAATGGAGGCTGTGTTTAGGCGCTTCCTACAGTGCCAGATGGTGTCCCCAAAATGTGAGAAATGGAACATAAGTATGATGGCCATTGTTGGGTTAAGCTAGTTCATTGTAGAATGAGGTTTCTTGCTTTGATCAAGAGTAAATGTGTGAGCCATCTCGTTTGCAAAATAGTTTGTGCTCGATCAATACAATGAGCGGATGGCCAAACAAGACTTGTTGGACATGGAAGCTGCAGACATCAATTATGTCAATTGGTATGTTGAGCTCCAAAAATGGAACACTTTGATGCTTTCACCGTGGATAGAGTCCAATTCTGCTGCAAGAGTGTTCATGTGTTGTCTATACTTGCTCGCTGAATCTAGTTGGACCAGATTATTATCCATGTCGAAAGGCATAACCACCCAGTCGCTAAGGGGGTTTTGCAATTAGAAATTCTTAAAACGAGAGAACTTGTCCCGTGTGGTGTCTGAAATGGCTACGACTGTGGACCAACGTGTTTACAGTTGGATCTTGCAAAACAAATGGTGATGGGAGTGGTGGTTTGAGAAAATGGGGAGCAACTAAATAGCAGTACGCTCCTACCTATACGAGAAGAGATGCAATGTGCGCGTATGTCGCACGTGTCAATAAAGGAACTTGCTGATACACCCTGTGCGAGCCATAGATGGCTCCAAGCACACAACAAGCCTAAACTAGTAAGCTCAAAGATGACGATGGTGTGTCACTCACCGCTCTATGCTTGCTTCATGGAGGATTCCTTGCCGCGAAGAAGAGGGAGACGTCGCTACGCCTCGCCGCCATCGTGCCGCCGCAATGCTCTCTCTCTCTCTCTCTCTCTCTCTCTCTCTCTCTCTCTCTCTCTCTCTCTCTCTCTCTCTCTCTCTCTCTCTCTCTCTCTCTCTCTCTCACGCATACACACACACACAAGGAGATGAAGAAGAAGAAGATGGAGATGGAGGAAGAGCACTCTTCAATTGCACAAATGAGAGAATGAGTGAATTTTAGGTTTAGTTGACTTTTATATGAGCTCGCCCCATTCACACTTGGGCACCCATGCTTAGCCAACTAATCCCTTGAATGTCCCAGTTAGAGTGCGCCTCTCATCGGCGATCACTCTTACCCTTTTCCTATTGGGCCGACAAGCCCGGTACCTGACTCTACCAAGTAAATAATACAACATCCATTGTAGATGATAGGGTGACTTTTATATGAGCTCGCCCCATTCACACTTGGGCGCCCATGCTTAGCCAACTAATCCATTGAATGTCCTAGTTAGAGTGCACCTCTCATCGGCGATCACTCTTACCCTTTTCCTATTGGACCGACAAGCCCGGTACCTGACTCTACCAAGTAAATAATACAACTTCCATCGTAGGTGATAGGGTGTCCGTGAGCCGTGAGCGTTAACATGCCCCCCTTCCTGATGTAGATTCCGTCCTCGAAAGCTATTGAGTTGCAGTGCGTTCGTCGAGGTGGAAGATCATTTGAGATGAATGTCCTTAGCCTTCTTCGGTCACTGCAAAATCAAACAACATTGGCACAGTAATTGCATTCTCATATACAAGTAAAAAGCATATGCAGTTTTAGGCAGACAAATTGATTGGTAACAGAATTTTAAACCATTTGTCAGCAATAAACATTAAATTGCAATATAATCAAATGCATAAATAGGTGTAAAGGTAAAAATTAAACAAGTCTGGGATCGCTAATTTAACGGTCGAAAGGTACTAGAGATCGACTATTAATACCATGGGTAAGCTTCTTAATTTTCTCTGGTCAATTAGGTTATTTAATCACGAGAGCCAAGTATTTCATGTTCGAGGGCTGACTAGAGGCTATACCTAGAAGACCTTGTAGTTAAGCTACAATAAAAGGAATTTCTCATGAAATCATCGCTTGACTGATTACTTTTTCTTTGACCCCTCAAAGTCTTTTCACAGTGATTCAATTTTGATGTGTGTGCTTATTTCGTATGCCTTGGGTTTTTTGCTTTTCAAGGAAAAGCGCCCACACTGGGAACCTCTAGGGCTCTAGTACCATAGGCGATACATGTGAGTGAAGTACCAAATCAAGCTGAGATTTCTCTTCCAGTTTAAGATTTTACATTGTGGCACTTTTGTTCATTTTCAGCATTTTAATTTTGTAACTTTGGGGGGTCATATGACACTGTTACACCTCCCCAGGCTCATCACACTAGTAAACTCCCTTTATAATACTTAAGCTAAAGGTCAATAGGGTCAAGCCCACTAGAAAGCCCTAGTACATTTCACACAATGCTGCCTAAATCAGATTAAGAACCTAAGTAACCATTGATTATTAGGAAGGCATTCCCCATGGTATTAAGAGAAGATCTCTAACGCCTAGCTTGGTCAAACTAGCTTAGTCGGACTGCTTAATTTTTAAACCTAGACAAGTGATTATGACAAAAAATTACATTGAATTAAATGTTTGATACTAAGCAAATGCGATGAATATTATGCTACCAATCTCAATCAAAGCAGACACACATGGATGCAAAAAAGATAAGGGGCAATGCTAATGGACAAGAAACACGTGTTGTGTTGATGGTCGCACTTGATTTGAAGTGTGAACGAGAGAAAGATCCCATGAAGGTCCAAATCCTAACCACAGCAACACGTTCCTGTACACACTAGGAAATACAAATAATACCTCAAGGAGGCACATCAGTGGGAAAAGGTACCAACACTTATTGAACACCAGGGTGGTAAGGTACTCTCCCATGATTTTATTTGCAACATTGTTGTAGGTGGTGAACTTACAACGGGAGGTGCAAACTCTTTCTTGCTTGTATGGATATGTACAATGGTAGGTGGAGGTTGTGCCGAAGCTTCTATTTCCATATAGGAACTACATGAAGAGCAAGAAGCTTCATTTGATTTCCCTGTTCCTGAGCTAGGTGGAACAATTCATTCTTTCTTTGGTACCCAAACTAGCTCTGGAGCGGGTGTGTAACATTCCGTGATTTTTTCCTTTCCGTGATGTTCAATTTGTTTTGGAGCCACAGGATTGAGATCACATGGGCCCGGTGACAAGTAAGAGTACAAATTACGTTTTGGCACCCAGATTTGATCATTTCCTTTATAGTAGCCTTGGGTTTCGAATAGTTTTTTAGGAATCCAACGCAACGTTTGTTTACATTTCTTGGGGCGAATGGGACGTCTCTTACCAGGCTCCTGTCTTTTAGCATTAGCTATGGTTGCTAAAAAAGCTTTAGGAACCCACTTGTATGTTTTCTTTGTTATATTGGGATGGTTCTTGTGTGTCTCAAGCTTTATTTCAGCTACATCAGTTGAAGCTCTAGAGATTTGGGCTATGGGGACATATGGTTCAACTTCTTGGACATGCAATTTTTTGGGTTTTATTTCCTTAAGAGGCAATATCTTAGGAAGTATGTCTTGAGTGGCAGGGCTAAGAGTTGGATTTTGTGTTGTGACACCCCGTGTCCCCCAATCAATAGTGCATTTGGTGGCTATCATCCACGTTCATCCTAGATTTATATTACCCTCTATAGTTCCAACAGGCATGACCAAAAAGTCTTGAGCTACAACCCCATTGTCATAACTGACAGAAGTGTGCCAGATTCCAAAAACCAAAGTTTTTTTCTTGTTGACACCCTTGACTTGGATAATACTCTCAGATAGAGGTGACTTCCCTAACTTACACCACACCCCATATGATAGCAGATTATATTTAGCACCCAATAAGGCATTATATAGCACTTTTCCATAGGTGCTGTTTAGCTCAATAGGGTATCGTAGTGGTGTGTCAGAGGCCGACAATCCTCATCGGTTTCAACGTGGAATGCATGTGTGACTCCAAGGTTAGCCTCTCATTTTCATCTTATGCATTGTTGTCGCTCCTTAGCCTCAGCTTGAGCTTGTATCTTCTTTAATTATATTTGTGCCTTGGCTGCCTCTTTTGTATGGATGGCACGTAGCTCCTCTTGGCTTAAAGGATCATAGTATCTTTTAAATTTGCTCCCATTGAGGAATCCAATGGTTTCAACTCCATCAAGAGTCTCCACACGAATGGCTCCTTGTGGGGTGATCTCACATACTCTATATGGTCATTTTCCCGCATATTTCAACTTTTTCTTTTCGTTACGCACTCCATACATAAGGACTTTATCACCAACATTGATATCTTTTTTCTTTAGATGATGGTCAAACCATTTCTTCCTTCTATCTTTCTCCACAAGTGCATTTTGCATAGCTAATTGCCTCTCTTCATCTAGACTTTCAAGGATATATAATCGCTCAACTAAGGGGTTACCATCCCAACCTTCTTGAGAAGCTACTCGAAGACTAGGAACGACAAACTCCCATGGCATAACCGCTTCTTGGCCATACACCATGTTGAATGGTGTGCAGTTAATGGCAACTTTGTACGCAATACGATAAGCCCATAGAGCTGATGTAAGCTTTAAATCCCAATCTGTGCGATGAGCTTTCACCGTTTTGGTTAAGAGAGAGATTAAGGTCTTATTGGTGCTCTCAGCTTGGCCATTTGCTTGTGCATAATAAGGTGTGGACTTATGGTGAGCTATCATAAAGTTGGTAGTGACTTCTTTTATTACTCCATTTATAAAATGAGTACCATTGTCACTCACAATCTCAAAAGGACAACCAAATCTTGTAATAATGTTCTCAAAGAGAAACTTGGCAGTTAACCTCGCATCGGCCTTACGTGTCGCCCTGTCTTCCGCCCACTTTGTCACATAGTCAGTGGCAAGGATAATATATCGAGATTGAGTGCTACGAGTTGCCGGACTAATTGGGCCTACAAAGTCCAACCCCCATTTTTCAAATGGTTAAGTCACTTTAACAGGATGTAAGGGAATCCTATCCTTTCGTTGTGTGATCTTGTAATGTTGGCATTCATCACATCCTTTTGCAAAAACTGATGCATCCTTGAATAAGGTAGGCCACCAATAGCCTGATTGCAACACCTTTCTAGCTGTTAGTTCCCCTGAGAAATGTCCGCTGGCTATACCCATGTGGGCTTCTAGCAGTATGTATAAATACTCATCCTCACGGGCACAACGTCTAAGATTATCATCCTTCCCTAGCCTGTAGAGAGTTCCTACAATGAGAGAGTAAGGTTCACATTCTTTTAACAGTTTTTGAGTTGTCTTTACGAAGCTCTTTGGGGGGAAAACCATTAACTAGGAAGTTCACAATCTTCTCACTCCATTCAGGTATGGTTTCGACTAAGAATAGAGAAGTATCGGGCAACTCATCATCGACTCCAGTAGGGCTTCACCATTGGGTATGCGAGACAAATGATCCGCCATGACATGCCTTTTACCAAGTCTCACCACAACGGTAAAATCAAACTCAAGGAGAATTAACAACCAGCGTGTAATTCTTCCCGTGGAACAAGGTTTATTTACTAGATACAACAAGGCTTGATTGTAACATTTAATGGCCTATTAACTTGTGTGTAGCGGAAATGAGCATGAACATAGTGGGCATTTCATTAGAATATATTCCTAATGAGAATTACAAGAGTGCTTGGGTAGAGAGAGCAACAAAAAGCATAGTACCTAGTTAGATAGCATCGACAATACTTTCAAAAGAGAGAGAAATTAAGCTAATGACAACAGTTGAGGACCGGATTTGCATGGAGCCGGTCCCCCCTCGAAAAGGCTTTGTATTATGGTTTCTCCCATCAAGAGAGACATTGTACAATACAATTCTTTGTGTTCCTTCAAGACTAGCTAGTGCTATGAAGATGAAAGCTTCATGCACTAAGCAAAACACTTAGCAAACACAATTTGAATTATCCCCGTTCTGAGACCCAAGACCTCACACACCTTCGAAGATGGTGAGAGCTAGCAGGGTATGAGAGTAGATTGAGAGGAAGAAGGAGTATCTTACGAGAAAGATGTACATCTCCTCACATAATCACTCATATTAGCATAGCTTAGCTTAGTAATTAGCTTGGTAGAGGAGATGAGCATGCATTGAAGCTTGGCTCTTGGTTGGATTTGCATCCACATGCCAAGAGTGTGTTGATGTAGGCTTCTATCTCACAAGCTTGGAGTAGGTGATGAGCTCTCCATTAAAGCTTGGGAAGATATAGTCTTATTTGCTTCACACATGAGATTGTGTGAGTGTGTGTGTGTTAATGCCTTGCAAAAATCAGCCCCCTCTCTCTCTTGGGCGAGCCCTCTTGCTATTTGCTCTTGTTGAGCCCTCATTGGCTCTCCCCAAGTCAAGCCAATGACCATTAAGCAGCATAAGTGATAACCTTCTGACATGTGTCCCCCTTTCCCCTTTTGTGAGAGCTTTAGGTAATTAAATAATTAAACTAAACTCTCATTGGACCCCTTTGCCTCCTGGCCAATAGGAATCAGGCAAGCCATTGGGCTCCTGAATGCTCATTGGACCCCTTGGGAGACTGCCCAATAGTCTTCTAGGAGACTTAATTCTCATTGGTTTCTTTTATTAAATGTTTTTTAATTAATTAAACTAGATTTACTCTAGCTTAATTCTCATTGGTCCACTTCAAGGGTCATCCAATAGAAACTGGGCACACCTTGTGGGCATCTGGCCTAGGGAGCTGACATGTGTCCCTCATTCCCTTTGTGTAACGGGAGCCTCTGTGTGTGTGTGTGTGTGTGTGTGTGTGTGTGTGTGTGTGTGTGTGTGTGTGTGTGTGTGTGTGTGTGTGTGTGACTTTCTCTCTCATCCCCTACCTTCAGGGCTCGCCCCCTCCCATGTAGGGATATGCAAAGACTTTTTTTACACACACAAAGCATCCAATTTCCCCTAGGTTTGACCTTTGGAAACAACCTTTGAATTTTGGAACCTTAGCATTTTGGAAGTCTTAATGGGCTGAACCTTAGGGTCTTTTTAGCCCATTGTTGCACATGGGTCTTTTGCAGATGGCCCCCCGTTTGGATCCCTATTTTCCCTCCTTTGGATCCCTACTGTGGCCGGTCTGCTAGCTTAACCAATATTCTAGCTTTTTCTCCCCTGGCACTTCCCCACATTAAATGATCAGTTTAATATGAGAAAATCATTTAGGAGAATTAGATATTGATTATTAGGACATGATGATCAACATAGAACACAAACTTGTTGGCCAGAAGGTAGTAGCGAAATTTCTTCACTGCATAAATCATACCTAAACCTTCTCGCTCTGTAGTGGTGTAGTTTCTCTCAGCATCATTCAACTGACGACTTGCAAAGCTAATGGGGTAGTCCAGTTTATGTTCTCCTAGTTGAGCTAGAACACACCCAATAGTAAAGTTTGATGCATCAATATGCACATGAAAAATTGCATTCCAATCGGGCACTCCTTGAATAGGAGCACTAGTCAAGGTCTTTTTCAATGACTCATAAGCATGGTCACACTCCGCAGTCCATTGGAACTCAATAAGAAGCTTGTACAAAGGACGAGCTATCTCGGCAAAGTTTAAAATAAACCGTCGTAGGTAATAACCAACATGGCCCATGAACCTTTGAACTCCTTTATAGTTTGTAGGTGGTGGCAATTCAGCAATGGCTTTAATTTTTCCCTCATCTGTGAAAATCCCATTTTTTGACACTATATGCCCTAAAATGACTCCATGTTTAACCCAAAATTGGCATTCGAAAGGGTTTAAGGAGATGTGATACAATCTACACTTCTCAAACACTTTTCGTAAGCATGATAGATGTTCTTTCCAAGAGGAATAAACACAAAGGTCATCTAAGAAAGCTTCACAAAACTCCCTCAAATATTCTCTAAAAGCAGTGTTTATTAATCTCTGAAAGGTAGCCGGGGCATTGTTTAAGCCAAAAGCCATAACACGAAATGCGAACACTCCAAATTCGGTTATAAAGGCTGTTTTAGCTTGGTCCTCCAGTTCAATTGTGATTTGATTGTAGCCAGAGTACCCATCTAAAAAGCTATAAGCTTCCTTCCCTGCAACTCTTTCAAGCACATGTTCTGAATATGGCAAGGGGTAATGGTCCCTCCTAGTGGCGGCATTGACCTTCTTGAGATCCATGCACACTCTAAGTTTCCCATTCTTTTTTGGCACAATCACTATTGGAGACACCATTCTGAGTGCTCAATAGAGTATATGTATCCGCATTCCACAAGCTTTTCAATCTCTTCTTAAACAATTTTTGCATATTTAGGATTCATTGGGTAGGGTCGTTGCTGAACTGGTTTAGCCATGCTATTCATGGGGATTGTGTGTTGCACCACGGAAGGTGGAACACCTTTCATATCATGATAAGTCCAGGAAAATATATCCCTCAATTCCTTGAGAAGTTCTTTAACTACACACTCCTCAGTCTCGGTCAGATCTTGGGCAATGAAAACAAGTTAAGACTCTTCTCCTGGGTCTGCTAAATTTATTTCCTTAACTATCGTTGGACCATCATAGACTCCATTGCTCCCATCCATAGGTTTTCTTTGAGCCTTTGTATACACAACCTTACGTTCCTCTATGGTATAGGATTTGAAATGTTTAGGTGCAGGGTGTAAGTCTGTGGGGTCCTGTTGTTCTGTGGATTGTGATTTAACTTCTGATTCCTTTTGTTGTTGAGCTAACTCTCGATTTTGTCGTCTCCTTACGGTATGGCTCAACTTTGGCTTCTCTGTAGCCTCTAGTTGTGCGATGTCAATGGTTTGTGGACTACACCACATAACGCTTTGAAGGTATTCACCCTAGTTATCTACCAACTTCCGATGAGCATCACATGTCCCTATATAATTAAGCCATTCTGCGGTAGATTTATTTTCATTTATTCTAGCGTGCACATTTGCTTGAGATCGTCGCCTCTTATATCTCTTACTCTTCTTGTTTAATTCTCGATTGCGGTCGATTTCTAGTGAAGAGTCACTAGATGAATCACTACTTGTGTCTTCTGCTCCCTTGGATAGATTATCATCTAGGTTACCAATGGGCCCTGAATGGTTTGTCCCCACATTTGCACTAAGATTTAACTCAGATTCTTTGTCCTCAGAGTCAATTTCAATTGATGATTCTGAACCCAAATCGTGTGGGCTATAGTCTTGTGAGGCGCTATTGGTTCCAATGCCAGTCAAACTTTCATCTTGTAGGTCATCAGAAGCTATATGCATTTCTTCTAGCATGTTTAAGGGTACGAGTGGTGGCATTTCATCCCCCTCAGGTGTTACCTAGGTCGTCCCCCTATTTTCCCAAGTGTCTATGGTTACTGCTAGGTGGACCCAATCCACATTGTCCTACTCGGTCATCTCAGGTAGTACATCCATATAAGGAGAATCTTCCCCAACATCAGTGTCCGCTTTACACGTGTAACAATACTGCAATGGGGCCGAGTGAACTGTGGTGTCAGATGTATGATCAATTATAAACATGTTTCCTAGAGGATGTGCTCGACCCGTCACAAGATCCACTTGAATGACAGAATCTTAGAACTGCAAGTAGACATGGTTTTTAGACCAATCATGCACCATTTTTTCTTCCCTCATGAAAGGACGTCCTAAGATAATCTCCAATGCCATAGTAAGTTTGGAGAAATTCATAACAATGAAGGTAAATATTATTTTATGTCCAAAGACCTTGATCTTGAGATCTTCTAGCATCCCAATAGGTTTAACAATAGACCCATTGGCCATCTTCACTACTATGGTTGTGGTCGCAAGGTGAGGTCTTCCCATAGTTTCCCAACAATTTTTAGTCGCAATGCTAACCCCAGCGCCACCACCAAGGATTCCCTTCACAGTTAATCCCTTAGTAGTGATTGGTATGGTCGCATTGGATTCATCACCCTCAAAGTATTGTCCCAACTTGTTAACAGGTATTTCTATAACAAGGTTCTCATCTAGGTTGGGTTGTGGATCTAAGTGTCCCTCCTCTATTGGCATCTCCCCAGCTCCATCCATCTGTGAAAATTGTGATAGTCCAAACTTTAGTTCTCCATTGAGGAAGGCTCGAAGAGCTGAGACTAGCTCAGGGTCTTTATATAGTTTGGACATGATGGTGTTCCTAACTTCTGAAGACATGAAATCCATCAATTTGGCAATGTTTAATGGCACCTTTTGGACTTCATTCCCTTGACGTGGGGAAGATGGGATCTCCATTCTTTGATAGGATCAAGTAGTCCCTCTGTAAACATTCTTTCCATCAAGAAGTGATTACGCCCACTTTCCCATGACTTTAAGTCACTTTCTTCTTGGATGACACTAGGTATGGCTAAGGGTCTATGGACTTGGTGAGGTTGATGTTGCGTAGGGAACACGGTGTCTGTAATCTGGATCTTCCTAGGTGCTGGTTCTAGATCCCTTTGGGTATCTCCTACCAAACTCCTTAATTGCTTGACTCGCTCAATCTCCTCTGTAGGGTTTGGATAAGTTCCTATCTTCTTCTTGGATCCTGGCCATTGTGGCTCATGAAGATCTTCCTTGTTGGTTTCTATCTTACTGGTCGTTTTGGTCTCCATGGTTTCTCTTGAATCAGAATCCTCTTCAGCGTCATTCATATATACGGGGTCGTCACCAGTCCCTATGTTGGTCTTTGAACTGCGGTCTGACTTCGCTGCTTTTTGTGATCTCTTCCTTCGTGTTTTCTTCTTTTTCTGAGATTGGGCAATTGATGCCGTGTCTCTTTCCTCAAGAATATAATTTTTTTTTTGGAGCATCGATCATGTGAGTACGTTTACTGGTACCACAGGTGTACTTTGTGATGGCTCCTCGATAACTTCAACCAAGTTTAATGGCGTGATCTTCGGTGCATTTGGATTATTTGGACATTGGGCAATCAAATGATCTATGCCACATCGATTACACATGAGTATTGGCATTGTAGACGTGCTCGCTTGATTGGTTTGCATTAGTGTGGCATTCTTTTGTAGCCTAATAGGACACTCGGCTACACGATGTGGACCTCCACACTCATAGCATTAAAGAGGTGGTCTCTTAGTAGCGTAATTGATATTTTGGCCTCTTGCCACAAGAGCAGCTACTTGATATACAGGTTTGACTTGTCCCCAATGTCGGATGTGACATGCTTATGCTAGCCGGTATAGTCCCATGGAAATAAGAACTTGAGTATTGTGGTTGTGGAGCATAGGTTGTTGAAACAATGGGAGGAGTAAAGACTACATGAGTACGAGGACCTATGGGTGTATACGATTGGTACACACTTGTACGTACTGTTGCAGGCATTGAGCTACCATGTATCAGTGCTTTACTAACAAATGAGGTCCATGGCATGTTTCTTGGCATGCCCATCATTGGGGTAGGCCTAGTAGCCGTGGTGTCGTCAAGGGAAAGATGAGCTAGACTTGAAAAGGTGAAGCTATCACTTGTGGGCTCAGATTTCACTGAGACCCCTCGCTAAACAACATATGGAGGATCCATCGGACTTACCGAGGGAGTCTCCATTTGCGATAAGGTCGGTTGTTTAGCCTTTCCTGTATCCAAGAATCTCATGAGACCCGTTGAAGGCATGTTGATCCCCTTGTTCTGTCTCTCTAACTCAATGACCCTATGGATGACCTCACAAACTCTTTGTTGTTGATCCTCCACACTAGTAGCGCCCATTGTGGATTGTAGGACATCTAACTAACCCACGTGATAGGTGTGACATGTGTATAGGTCGGTCAGATTTTTCGTTTGTAGTTCGTACTCCCAGTTCTCATTTAGGAACACTCCATCTAAGATTGAGGTGCTAGGGGTGTCCTTTGAGCTAGATGCAATGTTGCTTTCTAGGGATTGGCCCTTAACGGTCGCTAAGTCAGGAGCACTTGATTGCTCTCTTAGCAAGGATATTGACATAGGGGCTTTCGCGTTTAACTCTCTTCGTTGCTCCGCCTTACGTAAGATCTCGACTTCCTTTTCCCTCGCTGCAAGGATATATCGCTCAACCTCTTGCACTTCGGCAAGGCTTCTACCATAGGGTAACATGACATCGGAGGGAAATAACTCTAAAGAGTCAGGAGGTGCAGTGAATGAAGTATTCACGTGCACATTCTCTAACGGTATAGGGTCTACGTTGGTCACGAATGGAGAATTTCTTTCCCACCCCCCTCATTTACATCATTAGCTCCATGTTCGGAGCGAGTGGCTCTACTAAAGGTTTCCTTCAGGCGGCTAAGCACGCTCCACCCGGACCGTGGGCCCATGGCATGCATGTCTTGGCTTGAGCTATCGGGATTAGGCATTGGGAAACCCTCCATGATGTCGTAGTCAGAGGAAGAGTCACTAGCCGCTATGTTCGGGTCTTGGTTTGTACTACCTTGGGTCCCCGCCGAGGGCCCGGAACCTAAAGTAGGTGGATATTGAGAACTCGCGTAAGTCGAAATTCTATCTCTAGCACACGACCAGAGCACAGATGCATGTGTCTTTGGCACCCTACAAGCGTCGGCAAATAACCTCGAAGGTTAACCGCTTACCTTTTTTAAGCGTCCGTTTTCACTCGTGTTTTTTACGTTTTTAATGTTTTTTAATGTTTGATTTTTTTTATTAAAGTGTGTGATAGCTCGAAACAGCTTATCACTTAGAGGGTCGATGTGTGCTTTACAGCACAATTTTCGAGCATCGGAAGTTCCGTTGGTCCTCAAAAAATCATTTTTTAGCTACGTGTGAAGCTAAAATTCATAATTTTAAAAGGCGATTGAGGCCTAGGCCTGAGCGTGAGCTTGGGCTTGGGTCTGGGAGATATTCTCGATCCCGGTCCTACCTTTAAATTTTTTATTTTTTAAAATTTTTTTTATTTTTTTTATTTTTTATTTTTTAAAGGATAAGGTTGCCGCGGCCTGCGCGAGAGCATACACACACTCTATCTACCTACTTCTAACTAATACACCTACTGTTACACACTAACACACTCTTTTAACTCTCACAGATCCACTTCCTACTTAATGTACACAAAAAACTAACAACCTTAATACACAGAGAATAAACACAGTACCTTTGAAAACTCCATTAACAAAGAAAACTAACAACCTTAATACACAGAGAATAAACACAGTACCTTTGAAAACTCCGTTAACAAAAAAAGTACACAGTATAACACAAAGTCCTTCTTCTCAACACACACACCCTCCTTCCTTACCTTTCCTACAATTGAAATTGCACCACAAAATACACACCATAACACAAAATCCTTCTTCTCAACACACACACCCTCCTTCCTTACCTTTCCTACAATTGAAACTGCACCACAAAAGAAGCACAGAGTGCCATTCAAGCTTAGTGTATGGCATTCCCCGACAAAGGCGCCAAAAATGTGCGCGTATGTCGCACATGTCAATGCAAGGAACTTGCCGATACACCGCGTGCGAGCCACAGATGGCTCCAAGCACACAACAAGCCTAAACTAGTAAGCTCAAAGATGACGATGGTGTGTCACTCACCACTCTAGGCTTGCTTCGTGGAGGATTCCTCGCCGCGAAGAAGAGGGAGACGTCGCTACGCCGCGCTCAACCGCCTCGCCGCCGTCGTGCCATTGCAATGCTCGATCGCACTCTCTCTCTCTCTCTCTCTCTCTCTCTCTCTCTCTCTCTCTCTCTCTCTCTCTCTCTCTCTCTCTCTCTTGCACACACACAAAAGGAGATGAAGAAGAAGAAGATGGAGATGGAGCAAGAGCACTCTTCAATTGCACAAATGAGAGAATGAGTGAATTTTAGGTTTAGATGACTTTGATATGAGCTCACCCCATTCACACTTGGGCGCCCATGCTTAGCCAACTAATCCCTTGAATGTCCCAGTTAGAGTGCGCCTCTCATCGGCGATCACTCTTACCATTTTCCTATTGGACCGACAAGCCCAGTACCTGACTCTACCAAGTAAATAATACAACGTCCGTCGTAGGTGATAGGGTGTCCGTGAGCCGTGAGGATTAACATGCAACCATTGATACATTTGTAGAGGTGTCTGTAAATTTTTTTGGTTGTTTTTAAAATTATCTAAATTAATTTTTAGTGAGATACTTGAATGTAATATTGCTCTCGCGTTTAAACATTGGATGAGAGAAGCAAGCAATACACATATTGGAGTTGGAGTTGAGTCCCAGTTGATTAGACTGAAAAACATTTGTGGCTATAAGTTTTTTCACGATATGTTGTTTTGCAGGCAATCTACAGACCTGACTAGACGATGCCATGTGTTCAAGATGTTGATCAATGGGCATGAATCTGGTGTCAAGCTAGGTAATAGAATGCGGCAAGATGGGAGTCGTGACTTGAGAAGAAGTTGGGTTTTTTTTATCACGTGTGCAGGTAGCTGGTGGACAACAATGACAGCACATTTCTACAATCCTATGTACGACATGCTGGTTCAACTTTAAACTTATTCTTTGTTCATATCTACCATTGTCTAATCATTAATCTTTGCAATATTCAAGAAATTCAAAAAATTATCATCTGTGAGATGAAAGAAGAAGACACGCATGCACAGATAATGTTATGGGAAATGATGAATTTGGTGTTGTTGGAGAGCGACCACCATACAGTTGACTTCAAAGGATTCATGACGGATGAGGTTGGAGCAAATTGGAAAGCCATATGAACTATATTCAATGTAGGACCTGAGAATGCTATGGAGGGAAGAGAACCACTATGATTATTTCATTGGGAGCAAAGTTTGCACATTCACACCCTGCAGTACGTGCATAAAAATTTCCAAGATGAGCACACAAGTGTTTGTGTGAATTATGGTGTTGTGCACGGAGCGAAGAAGAGGAAAAAAATCTATACAGGAATATAGGAGCTTGGTGGGCATCAAGAAAAGTGTCCGACTCTTACTTGCCGTAGATGGATTGTTGGCTGAGTTGGTGGCATGTGCGATATCCTCCCTAGAGAAAACACTTTGTTGGATAAATATTACCAGGCTTTTTTTGATGTCATCATTTATTTTGGGGTTCAGCATTTAATCTCTTAGTACATTTATGGTGTAGGAAGTGGAAGATTTGTCATATGTTTCGACTACAAACCTTGCAGAAACAAAGCACGCGAGCTGGCTTGCTGGGGAGGGAAAGAAAGAAATGATGAGCTTGTATGACGCCTACGTGTATGATGTGTCAAACACTTTACTACAAAGTGTGAAGATGCTTGCTTTCATCGAGGGTAGGCATCACGTTGTTGGCCCTTCTGCAGAAAAACTTGCTCGTCAAGCACAATTAGTCCAAGCACCATGCCCAGCTGCTATTGCTAGAGAGATTGAGGATGAAATAGGAGGCACCCCACTCTATCAGCAATTGATGATGGAGGGAGATAATGTTTCAATTGACAAGAAGAAAAAACAGT
The DNA here is from genome assembly GCF_014529385.1 of Adiantum capillus-veneris. Classification (NCBI taxonomy): domain Eukaryota; kingdom Viridiplantae; phylum Streptophyta; class Polypodiopsida; order Polypodiales; family Pteridaceae; genus Adiantum; species Adiantum capillus-veneris. The sequence goes on from NC_140947.1 coordinate 35,203,232, forward strand.
CAAGAATAGTAGGTTCTGAGGAAGAGAATGCATCACATCAACTTGAGTATCTCACACAAAACATCCCGCAAAAACGTGGAGGTGTGCAAGCAACTTCCAGAGTGGCTGATCTAGTGGTAGAAGAGCTCGATGATGGGCTAGTGGTTGAGGAAACAAACATTCATAAGACAATGTGGGCAATCTTCCATTTGCCAAAGGGAAGCAGGGTTCAGTGTCAAGGATGGTTGGGATCTAGAGTAGGAAAATGAAAAAAAAAACTGAAGAACATGGGATCAGGTGTTGTTGCACCATCCTTTTGGGGTGTTCGGACATGGGAACGAGGGGATGATAATGCACACGGTGGTGGTTCAAAGGCACAATTCATGTGGTTTTGCAATGATAGTGTGGATCGCACATGGAGGATCTGTAACACAATCACGCAAAGCCCTATAAGAGTTCCCAGTATATGGCCAGTGGAAAAAGGAACAAACATGGTTGCTATAGAGTTCTTGGCATTGGAGACAAGAGGCTTCATAGCAAAGAAGAATACAGTCACAAAAACAAGAAATGTGCGTTGTCGGCCAGGAGTATCAATTCAAGCTTCCATGAGAATTGAGTCGGAAATAACTATGGAAGCCCGGATTGTGCACATATTGTTGTGAAGATAGGCATGCATGAAAAATGTTACCAAATACATGTGGTAGTGATGTGTGTGAATGCACTTAGGACCACCAAGGCATTTTTTTCCTTCACTAGGAGGCTTTTCTCCCCGTGCACTGTACATACGCCCATCATTCTAGGGCTAACTTATCTCTCCATTGCACATAAAGTAATACACTCTCTCTTGTGCGCCTTGAGCTCTTGAGCTTCCTTTGTCTTCTCCAAGTTGTGTATGTTTTCCTGCAACCCTAATTCCAACAATTAGTATCATAGCAGGTTGCAACCTCCCGGGCTTAGTCGCCAGCAGCATTTTTTATTCGGGCTCATTTTGGCCTTCATGTCCACTACGGTAGTACTGCGCAGGCTATTTTGTCATTTTGTGCAAAATTTTTGTCAATGTTGTTTTTTGCATAACAGGTCCCTTATAGTCTTCTACGGTTTGTGCTATATAGCACGTGTTGTTGTCCCGCTTCATTTCTCTTCTTTTCGGGTAGTTTTCACATCAGGTGCATTCGCCACGGCCGACAAAAACACATATGTGTTGATGTTTGCTGTTGAGGACAAATTGCATGGGGACAATTACCCTATGTAGGCTTACATGATAAAACATGTTCTTGTGTCAAAGGGTACCTACAATATTGTGCATGGCATTGATGTACATCTTGGTTTTGAGGATGTAGGCGATGTTGAGGATGCTGCGGGTCTTGTTGCAAGGGTTGCTGCTGTTAGAGTTGTTTTTCCTACGGCAAAACAAGCTCGTTGGGATGTAAAAGATGCACAGACACATGCATTGATTGCATTGTCTGTGAAGCGCACTATTACTCCTCACATTCGTTTAGTGAAATCTGCAAAACACGCTTGGGATATTAGGGCTGGTCTTTATGCAAGTCGTAACAATGAGGCTAAAATTGCATTGCTGCGTAAAGAGTTGGAATCGAAGATTATGCATGAGGAAGATGATATGGACACTTTCCTTGCTAGTGTCAAGGATATCAATGAGAAACTTATTTCTGCAGGGGAAGTCATTTCAGAGAGCTCCCTTGTGCAGATTGTTCTTGATGCCTTGCCATATTCTTACCAGACTTTTGCTAGCACTTGGAGACTTATGACCCAAGGAAATCCTGAAGTTGTCAAGTTTGATGCATTATGCACAATGTTGTTGCAAGCTTCGCGTTCCAAAAAAAATAGGACTAGACAGTGTGCAGTTGAACAGGCCTTTATTGTTGCTCAAAGAAAAGGTGGTAACAGTAATGCAGCCACTTCTCATGATTCTTCTGTGAGTAAAAAATCACATGCTTCTGAAAATTTTGGTGATAAGGGAAAAAAGAAGATGCGTTGCCATTATTGTAAAGCTAATGATCACTTGATCAAGCAGTGTCCTAAGTTGAAGGCGAAAGAGGCTAAGAAGAAAGAGGTTGGTTCCATTACAAATACAGCTATTGTTCAGTCTTCTATGAAAGGACACTATGATGTTGATGTTGATGCGGAATGGAATTTTAGTGCACAGTGCACTTATAATCCTGTTGTTCATGATGCATGCATGTCAGTTGTTGCAGATTCACATGTGTGGTATTTTGACAGTGGTGCTACGAAGCACATTACCTCACATCGTGATTTGTTCACCTCTGTTGAGTCTATCCTCATGGGAATTCAGTTACTTGCGCCAACAATGCCTCTTATCCGGTTCACGGAGTTGGAAAGATTGTGCTTACTACTGGAAATAGAAGTTCTTTCACACTTGTTAATGCACTTTATGTACCTAGGATCAAGAAGAATCTTTTGTATGTATCTACACTTGCTAGACTTGGTCTTGTAGTCAAATTTGTGAATGAGAGACGTATTGTACATGATCTCAATTTCGGTGATGAAATTGTTGCATCTGGCATTTTATGTCGTGGGTTATATAAGCTCACTTTGTCTAACAAGCGTGGGCAAAATTTTGCAAATGCAGTTGTGGATTCAAAGGCTATTTCAGATGCAAAACTTTGGCATGCATGTTTTAGTCATCCAAATTTTTCCAGTTTGCTGCATTTGCAAAAATCTGATATGGTTGCTTCTTTACTGCCTCCTGAAGCACCTATCAAACATGTTTGTGAAGGTTGTATTTTGGGTAAGATGCAGCGTTATAGGTTTCCAAAATATGGTTCAATTAGGGCCACATGCAGGTTGCAGCTTGTGCATAGTGATGTTTGTGGGCCCATGCAAACTCCGTCCTTGGGAAATTACCTTTACTTCGTGACTTTCATTGATGATTTCTCCAAGCATGCATGGGTATTCCGCTTAAAGCGAAATCCAAAGTATTTATGTGCTTCAAACAATTTCTAGCTATGGTTGAAAATGTACTATGGGCACCCTCCGTTCTGATCGAGGGGGGGAGTATATGTCTCATGAATTTAATGCATTTTTGGCTAGCCGTGGCATAAAACACCAATGTACAGCGCCTTATATGCCTCAGCAAAATGGTGTTACTGAGAGGAAAAATAGGTCACATACGAAAATGTCACGATGTATGGTCAAAATTCAAGCTTTGTTGCATTCGTTTTGGCTTGAGGCCATCATGTGTGCCACTTATGTACTTAGCAGGTGTCCTACGAAAGCTTTGTATTCTATAACTCCATGTGGAGCATGGCATGATAGAAAGCCTTCTGCTGCACATGCATGTTTTTGATTGTTTGGCATATGCTTTGGTGCCACAAACAAAGTGCAAAAAATTGGATAATAAGGCCTTCAAATGTATTTTTGTTGGTTATGGTGTTGAAAGCAAAGGTTACAGGTTGTATCATCGAAAAACAAAGTGTATTCTGGTTTCATGGGATGTTGTGTTTGTGGAATATTTTGTTCAACCCTTGTTGTCATGTGCTAGAGACAGTAATGTAAGCTCATGAGAAATTTATGACACTTTGTTGCCTCTTTTCAGTGGTGGAAGTTTGAATGTAAATTCCAATGAGGCAAATGTACAGCCTATGGGGGTTTCTAAAAATGTCACAGATCAGCCTATTACTGATGCATATGTACATGATGTACTTGATGAGGAAAGGCTGAAAATGAGCAAGCTAGAGATATGCCAAAAAATGGTTGGAGCATACATTGTGTGACAGTAAATTGGATGCACTTTGTCTAGTGACACTCGTTCAGGCTCTCGTAATGCATCTAATGCATCAGATTGTTATGCTTTGGTTGTGTCTAGCTTACATGATGTTGAGGAATCTCTGTCTTTTGATAAAGCACAGAATTCAAAAAATTGGATGGCTACCATGCAATCAAAATATGATGCACTTATAGAAAATGACACATGGACTTTATGTATTTGCCTCCTGGCAAAAAGTCCATTGGTACAAAGTGGGTTTACAAGTTGAAACGCAAGCCGGATGGTGAGATTGATCGCTATAAGGCTCAACTTGTTGCGAAGGGTTATGCACGGCAAAAAGGCATAGATTATGTAGAGACTTTTGCTCCCATTTGTTGTATGGCTATTGTTCGTTTCTATGTGCATTGGCAGCTCATTTTGGTTGGGATGTACATCAATCAGACATTGTTACTGCTTTCTTGAATGATGACATGTTTGAGGAAGTTTATGTAACACAGCCTCGTGGTTTTGTCAAGAAAGGACAAGAGGATAAAGTGTGCAAATGTAACAAAGATTTGTATGGGTTGAAACAATATCCTCCTGCTTGGTATGAGAAGGCTGACACTCATTTGGTCAAACAACGCTTTCATAACAGTCCAACAGATAGCACATTTTATGTAAAGTGTGAGGTGATGTACTTCTCATTGTGGTTCTCTGCGTGGATGATTTGTTGATCACTGGACCAAATGAGAGACAAATTGTTGAATTTAAGGCTGATTTAAATTTTTCTTTCAAGATGAAAGATTTGGGGATGTTGCATCATTACTTGGGTATACAATTTAAGCAGTGTGATGGTGGTATTGCCTTGTGTCAAAAAAGTTAGATAGAGACATTGCTATGTAAGTTTGGACTTGAGGATTGCAAACCTATTGCCACTCCCATGGAAACACGTTTGAAATTGAGTCTTCATGATGCTGGTGATTTTGCATTTGTCACTCTTTACCAAACTTCTGTTGGATGCCTCATTTATGTATGCAGCACGAGGCCAGATATTCAGTTTGCAGTCTCACAAGTACAAATTCATGCATAGCCCAGGGTCTAAGCATTGGTAGGCTGTCAAGAGGATTTTTTGCTACTTGAGTGGCACTTTACATCTTGGTTTGTTTTATCCCAAGGGGGGATCATTGCCGCGAGATTTGCATGCTTTTTTGAACTCAGATTGGGCTAGTTGTTTCGACACCCTAGTGTCCACAAGTGGCTTTCTTTTCATGCTTGGTAGCTCTTGCATATCAAGGTTGATCAAGAAGCAACCTACTGTGGCCGCTTCCAATTGTGAGGCTGAGTATAGGGCAATCTTCACAGCTACGGTTGAGTGTGTATGGCTCAAACACCTTATGGCTGATTTGGGTGTTGGACAGGACACTGCCAACACTATCTACACTGACAGTTAGAGCGTATTGGTAGCTGCGAGGAACCCATTTTTTCATGCTCGCACAAAGCACATTGAAGTGGATTACCACTATGTCAGGGCGAGGCTCTCAACAGGAGAGATTAGCTTGGCCTATGTGCCAACACAAGACAACCTTGCAGACCTTTTCACAAAGGCATTGTCTCATGAGAAGTTTGAAGCTTTTCGCAAAGCTTTGGACTTACTCCCCTTTGTGGATTGATCGTGTCCTCAGGGCATGGCACTTCCCTTTACTCTATGTGCCAGCTCTCGTTTACCACATCACTCCAGGGGGGATTATTTACCATATACATGTGGTAGTGATGTGTGTGAACACACTTAGGACCGTCGGGGCATTTTTTCCCTCACTAGGAGATTTTTTCTCCCGTGCATTGTATATACGCCCATCACTCTAGGGCTAATTTATCTTTCCATTGCACACAAAGTAATACACTCTCTATTGTGTGCCTTGAGCTTCATTCATCTTCTCCAAGCTTATGTGTTTTCCTGCAACCCTCATTCCAACAAAAAATTCATGGTGGAGACCTCATCTCCACAAGTCCTTCGGGAGAGGTATGAAGTCCATATTGCAATTAGCCCAATGTGTACATGTGGAGACTTTGCAAAAAGTGTGGCACAAAGCAAACCATATAAAGCATGCAAGCATATTTACTTTATCTTCCTTCGCTACTTTGGCATGGATGAGAACCACAATATGTTTATCCATCAGAGCAAGGTGACAAATGAAGATTTGCTACGTGTGTTCACTTGTCGTCGTACGGAATGGAAGAAAAAAGTACTTCATTTCTTTTTATCACATCCCTTATTGCAAAATTGTAATTGTAAATACAGATAAGGTACCCTATGTCTTTCTGTTTACGTCTATGTGCGAAGCAATTTTTTTATGTCATTGCTTGTCACAACTAAATCGATATTGTGATTGAATATGATGCCTTGTGTCTTCTTCACCTGATCCATATGTTCAAATCATTGTTTTCTCTTGTGTACATGTACTACAATATGACAATTAAATTGGAATGGAAAATAACAAAGAAAGTTCCCTCCAAAAGGCTCTCTCAACGCATGGCATGGAGAGATTTATCAATGCAAACAGCTCTGAGATAGAAGGCATAGAAAAAGCTCCCTCCAAAATCTCTCTCATTTCCCATCCACGTTGCAAAGAAAATATGAGATTTACGATTGGTTACATTTTTATATTTGCAGGAGAAGCCATTTCTTGGAGATCATCCCTCCAAAATTTTGTGTGTTTTCCACTACAAAGGTTGAGAACACTATATTCGAGATTTGAGACTTTAGAGACAATTTGGGAATCACCAATGTCTTAAAGATTTATCCATATGGACTGTTAACCCTCACGGCTCACGGACACCCCATCACCTACGACGGACGTGTATTATGTATTTGGTAGAGTCGGGTACCGGGCTTGTCGGACCAATAGGAAAAGGGTAAGAGTGATCCCCGATGAGAGGCGCACTCTAACCGGGACATTCAAGGGATTAGTTGGCTAAGCATGGGCGCCCAAGTGTGAATGGGGTGAGCTCATATAAAAGCCAACTAAACCTAAAATTCACTTATTCTCTCATTTGTGCAATAGAAGAGTGCTCTTGCTCCATCTCCATCTCCATCTTCTTCTTCTTCACCTCCTTGTGTGTGTGTGTATGAGAGAGAGAGAGAGAGAGAGAGAGAGAGAGAGTGCGATCGAGCATTGCGGCGGCACGACGGCAGTGAAGCGGTTGAGCGCGACGTAGCGACGTCTTCTTCTTCTTCGCCGCGAGGAATCCTCCACGGCAAGAGCATAGAGCGGTGAGTGACACGCCATTGCCCTCTTTTGAGCTTACTAGTTAAGCTAGTTGTGTGTTTGGAGCCGTCTATGGCTCGCACACAGTGTTAGGCAAGGCCCTTGCTTCGATAGTGCGGCAAGGAGCGCACATTTTTGGCGCCGCTGCCGGGGAATCGCCCTGCACTAAGCCCAAGAGGCACTTTGTGCTTCTCCTATGAGTTGTTTGTAGTAGGAAAGAAGAGGAAGAGGAAGAGGAATGAGTTGTTTTTCTGCAAGTTATTAATTTCTATATTGTCTGCAAGTTCTGTGATTTCTACATAATGTTGTGTTTTCTGTTTGCACACAGTCTTTGCACAATTAGTAGTCATTAGCTTGTTTGCAGTGAATGAATAAGTAGGAAGGCAAGTAGCAATTTTTGCTTGCACACAGTCTGTACACAATTTTCTGCCAAGGTTTGCCTGCACACAGTCTTTACACAGTAAGGTAGTGAGAGAGGAAGTAGGTGGACAGTTAGCTCACTATCAGTAAGCAGTTAACAGATTAGTTAGTGGTTAGCAGCACTGTTAGGAAGTAGATAAGGTAGTGAGCTGTCTGTGAGCTGTGAGCTGTTGACTAGGAGATTAGGTAGGTGACAGTGTGTGTGGCCAAGAAAGGGTCACCAAAACCCCGCGCGCGGTCGTCGCCCAAAAAAAAAAAACAAACAAAACAAATAAATTTAAAAAAAACCCGAATATTTAAGCGTGAGTGACTGAGCGGCTACACTAAAATTTTGATCGGGATCGGGATCATCTCCCCAAGCCCAAGCCCAAGCCCAAGCCCAGGCCTCAGTCCTCTATCTTATGATATATACTAGACTCACTCTTATATATATACCCTACCCCCTCAAGAGGGAATGAGAGCATGTGGGGCAAGTCCTCCACTCTCCTCCCTTCTCTTCCCACTTGCACCCTTAGACTTTCTAATTTGGGCCTAGTTCCCTACTAGAAATTGACGGTTTTAGGGATTCTGAGGGCATAAAGTGACCAAACGGAGGGCTGTAAAGCATGGCACGTCCCTCTGACCGAGACACTCATTTTGAGCTATCATACGTTCTATTCTATAGCTAGGTCAGAAAAAAAGGACCAAAAAATCAAAAAATAAATATAAGAAAAGACTTGGGTTGCAAAACACCCAAAAATACTAGGTGAGCAGCCTTCACGGGCACTCACTGACACTTCTAGGGGATCCAAGTCATATGAACCTATGCTCTGGACGAGTGTTAGAGCACGAGCATATTGGTAGTGCCTCCATTTATGTGGGCACCCATTATTCCTCCACCCTAGGTTATGGACCTTCGGCCGGGACTCAAGGTAGCGCGACCCAAGATCCTCATATCGCATCTAGTGATTCTTCCTCTGACTACGAAGTCATGGAGGGGTATCCTACACCAAACCCTGATAGTTCAAGTCAAGACATGCATGCCATGGGCCCACGGCCCGGGTCCAGCGTGTTTAGCCGCTTAAAAGAGACCCTTAGTAGAGCTACTCGCTCCGAACATGCGGTTAATGAAATAAATGAAAGGAGTGGGGAAGTAAATTCGTCATTCATGCCTAAAATAGACCCTATGCTTCTTGAGAGTGTGCATGTGAATGTTCCATCCACTGCACCTCCTGATCCTTTAGGACTATCTCCCTCTGAGGTTTTACTACCCGATGGTAGGAGTCTTGCCGAAGTACAAGAGATCGAATGCTATATGCAAGCAACAAGGGAGAGGAAAATTGAGAACCTACGAAGGCTAGAAAAAAGTCGAGCCCTGAAAGCAAAGGCTCCTATTACAACAATCATGACAGCCGAGCAACCGAGTGCTCCCAAGGTAGTAGTCACGGAGGGGCAAGCTATGGGGAGCAATAATGCTTCCACTTCAAGGGAAACCTCCGGCACGCCAAGCCTAGATGGGATATTCCTAAACGAAAATTGGGAGTATGACCTACAAGCAGAAGCTTTAACTGATCGGTACACAGGACACACCTATCATGTGGGTTGGTTAGATGTTCTACAATCCACATCGGGTGCTACTAGCATAGATGAACAACAACAGAAAGTCTGTGATGTCCTCCATAGGATTGTCGAGTTAGAAAGACAGAACACAGGGATCAACATGCCTTCAACAGGCCTAATGAGATTCTTGGATACGGGAAAGGCCAACCAACCAACCCTATCACAAATGGAGACTCCCACAGTGAGCCCCATTGATCCTCCATATGTTGTTTTGCCGGGAGCCTTAGTACAATCTGAGCCCACAAGTGGCAGCTTTACCTTCCCAGATCTAGCTCATCTTTCTCTTAATGACGCTACGGCTACCATGCATATCCCAGTGGTGAGCATGACAAGAAATACACCATGGAGTTCATTTGTTAACACTGCGCCGATGCCTAGTTGCACAGTGCCCCCAACTATACCTACATGTATGTATCAATCATGTGCACCTGTCGTACCTCAGCCTCATGTAGCTCCTACACCTCCGATTATTCCAAGAGCTTACAATCCACAATGGAATTATCCAAGCTCTTATACAAGTGGAGCCATGCCATTTAATAATAACATGCCATATCAGGCACCCCCTATGCCTAGGACCACGCCTGTAAAATTTGGGCCACCGTCTAGTACACCACCATACGAAATTTGGGACCCAAGAGCCGCGCGTATGCCAAGGCCAAGGCCAACTCCCATCTCACCTGTGGTTCCAGGAGCACATACACCCATTATACCTGCTCAAATAGGAGATTTGGCAGCATTTGCTCAAACTATCGGTCGCTCTATTGCGGAAAACATGCGTAGTGCACCTGATAGAGAGCCTAGGAGCAAGGCAGTTCAAGTAGCTAAGCTCACACAGAAATTCAGTGGAGACGGAGATGCTAGAAAGCATATGGAAGTCTTTGAACATGTGTGCGATTCCTTGGAAGAGCAGAATGAGCTACATAAGTGTAAGTCTTTGAGTTTGACCCTAAGTGGAAAGGATGGAGATTGGTATAGAACCTTAAGAGTAGAAGAGGAAACGATCTACTCTACTCTTAGGAGACTGTTCTTAAAAGAATACATACGAGAGGGAGTACTTTGGGGTGTAGCCTCTCAGCTCCAGAAAGCCCAACGAGAAGAATATGAATCCGTGAGAGACTTCATTAGTCGCCTAAAGAATTTGAATTCTCGATGCAATCCAAACGAGCGATTCAACAACCACCAATTGCTCGATAGATTCATTAGGGGACTACGACATGAAAGTATTTATAATGGCCTAGTCATTAGAGGTATCACTACTTGGGAAGCAGTCACCATGAATGCAATCCAATTGGAGGATTATTTAATGATTGCAGGAGAAAGAGTGTCTGCCGAGCCGAAGTCTAGTAGCTCGCAAGCATCAGGGCATGAGCCAATGAAGATAAAGCCAATCGTGAAAGAGCAAACGATATCTGAGATGACTTTGGCAGATCTCACAAAGGCCATCCAAGAAAGCCTTAGGGGTAATCGTGCTCCACAAAACACTCATATGTATCAAAGAAGGGAGCAACAATGGTGCTCAATTTGCTTGGGCCCACATACTACGAGTGAATGCCCAACTTTCAGAGTAAAGTTTAACGGGACTTGTAACGCGTGTGGTAGGTATGGCCATCAAGCGAAGGATTGCCTAATGCTTAAACGCATCATGGAAAATAGACCGCCTATAGCTTGGGCAGACTCACCTCGAGTTCCTGCATTGATGCCTACCCCACCCATGGAGAAACAGTTGCCATTACAGCACATGGTCCCTAGAACCCAAAATGTGGTCCAAACCACGCCGTTGCCACCTCCATTGCTAGGACCTCAACCCCCTCATCCAAGAGTTACACCTATGAACCAAATAGGTTGCGAGTCATCTAGTACTTATGTAGATTGCGAAGAGGACATAGACTCTAGTATCACCTATGGAGTTGACATGCTTGAGGAGTGTCCCATGTACTATATGGAAGACCATTGGGGACAAATCAAACCGGTATATCAAGCTACTGCGCTAGCAGCAAGAGGCCAAAACATTAATAGTTTTGCCAGGAGACCACCTCTTCAGTGCTACGAATGTGGTGGACCACATCGAGTAGCTGAGTGCCCCATTAGAATGCAAAAGAATGCCGCACTAATGCAAACAAGTCAAGGGAGTGCATTGGCAATGCCAATACTCATTTGTAATCGTTGTGGCATAGATCATTTGATCGCACAGTGTCCTAACAATCCAAACGCACCAAAAATCACACCATTGAACATAATAGAGATTGTTGATGGGACACCACCAACTATAAACATAGCACCAGTGAATGCATTCACACGGTCGATGCTCCAAAAGCAAAATTACATCCTCGAAGAGAGGGATGCTGCATCCATTGGCCGAGCGAGAAAGAAGAAAACACGAAGAAAGAAATCCCTTAATGCTTCTAGCTCAAAACCTAGTTCAAAGACTAACATAGGGAGAGGAGAGGATCCCATGTATATGAATGACCCTGAGGATGACTCAGATTCGATAGAGACCACGGAGACCAAAACTGTTACTACAAAGGAAAAAGCCAGTGAGGAGGATCACGAGAGGGAATTACGACGAACACCAAAAGAGTATTCAAGGTTAAACCACCCATTTGCGAACCCCCAAGATAAGCCACGAGAGACAAAAAATGAGGATTGCAAGAGAAAGATTGGAACCTATCCAAACCCAACAGTGGAAATTGAACGAGTCCAACAACTGAGGGGTTTGGTGGAAGAAACTCAACAAACATTAAAATCTGAACCCAAACATATCCAGATGTCGGACACAGTGTTTCCCACACAAGTTCAACCTCACAAGAACTACAGGCCATTAGCTATACCCAGTATCATTCGGGAAGAGAGTGAGGGTAGGACATCTGAAAGTGGACACACACCTTTCCTACTAGAGAGAATGTTTGGTGAGGGAATGCCCGACCCCCTTGAGGAAGTGGAGATTCCATCTTCACCATTCTCTTGTCAGGGTCCTACGTCCCACAAGATGCCATTAAATGTTGCCAAATTGATGGATTTCATGTCTTCAGAAGTTAGAACCACCATCATGTCCAAACTATATAAAGACCCCGAGCTAGTCTCAGCTCTTCGAGCCTTCCTCAATGGAGAATTACAGGCCGGATTACCACAGTTTGCACATATGAACAAACCTGACTCGGTAATGAATGATGAGGAACATTTAGCACCACCATCTGACCTAGCGGGACATGAATCTGTAATTGAAGTACCCGTTAACAAGTTGGGGCAATACTTTGAAGGTGATGAATCTAATGCTACTCTACCAATCACTACTAAAGGATTAACTGTAAAGGGGGTCCTTGACGGTGGTGCGGGAGTCAGCATGGTGACAAAGAGTTGTTGGGAGTCTATGGGGTGACCTCACCTTGAAGCCACAAGCGTAGTGGTAAAAATGGCTAATGGATCTATTGTTACGCCTATTGGAATTAAAGGATCTCAGAATCAAGGTCTTGGGACACAAGGTAAGGCAAACTTTCATTGTTATGGATTTTTCCAAGCATCCTATGTCATTTGAGATGATCTTAGGGCGTCCATTCATGAGGGAAGCAAAAATGGTGCATGACTGGTCCAAAAACCACGTCTACTTACAGTTCCAAGACTCTGTCATTCGAGTTGATCTTTTAAGTGGTCGAACGCATCCTCTAGGAAATAAATTCATCATTGATAATCCATCAGACACAACAATTCACTCAGGTCCATTACAGTATTGTTACACGTGTAACGAAGACACGGATATTGGGGAGAACTCTCCTTATATGTATATCCTACCCGGAATGGCTGAGTCAAACAATGTCGATTGGGTACACCTAGCGGCAACTATAGATACATGGGGAGCTAGAGGAACAACCTGGGTAACACCAGATGGGGAAGAGATACCACACATTGCACCAGTAAACATGTTAGGTGTAGCGCATGTAACATCCGATGATAAGAAAGAGGCACACCTACCTGAGAGTGAAACCGATGATTCCTCAAAGGCTTCAGGCCAATACACATCAGAAACGGAATCTCAGGGAGAAATGGATTTAGAACCTGAGGAAACATCGAGTGAGCCAAGTATAGAAACTGAACACTCAAGGTCTAGTACGACCATCTATGGTAATTTATATGAGAATGAAGAAGATACAAGCGAAGACCTATCAAGCGAGTCGAGTTCAAACATTTACCAAAATCAAAACCTTAACAAGAAATAAAGGTCATATAAGAGACGACGATATCGAGCAAATGTGAGAGCTAGGATAAACAAGGAAAGATCTACTGCAGAATGGCTTAGCTATCTAGGGGCATGTGATGCTCATCGAAAGCTAGTAGACAATTGGGGTGAACATCTCCAAAGTATCATGTGGTGCAGCTCGCGACCCATTGACCTCGCTCAATTGGAGGTTACAAAGCTGAAATTGAGTCGAACTATACGAAGACGTCAAAACCGAGAGTTAGCACAACAACAAAAGGAGGCAGAACTAAAAGAAAGGTCTCCATCAGGACAAGAGCCTGTTGACTTACATATGGCTCCTGAACATTTTAAATCTTATACCACGGGGGAGCGAAAGGTTGTGTATGCCAAAGCCCAACGAATACCTACCAATGGAAGCAGTGGAGTTTATGATGGTCCAGCAGTAGTTAAAGAGATAGAATTAGCAGAACCAGGTGAGGAGTCTAAACCAGTCTTTATTGCTCAAGACCTTACCGAAACTGAAGAGGCTGTACTTAAGGAGCTTCTCAAGGAATACAAGGATATCTTTGCTTGGACATATCATGACATGAAGGGAGTTCCACCTTCTGTGGTGCAACATACAATTCCCATGATCAACACTGCTAAACCCGTCAGCAACGACCCTATCCAATGAATCCTAAGTACGCCAAAATTGTACAAGAGGAGATTGAAAAACTTATCCAATGTGGATTCATATACCCTATTGAGCACTCAGAATGGGTTTCTCCAATAGTCATTGTGCCAAAAAAGAATGGGAAACTAAGAGTGTGCGTGGACCTCAAGAAAGTTAATGCAGCCACTAGGAGAGATCATTATCCCTTGCCATATTCAGAACATGTGCTTGAAAGAGTTGCGAGCAGGGAAGCTTATAGCTTTTTAGATGGGTACTCTGGTTACAATCAAATCACAATTGCATTAGAGGACCAAGCTAAAACTGCTTTTATCACAAAGTTTGGAGTGTTTGCATTTCGTGTTATGGCTTTTGGCTTAACGAATGCCCCTGCTACGTTCCAACGATTAATAAACACTGCGTTTAAAGAATTTCTAAGGGAGTTTTGTGAAGCTTTCCTAGACGACCTTTGTGTTTATTCTTCTTGGGAGAAGCATTTGTTATATCTACGAAAAATATTTGAAAGGTGCAGATTTTATCGCATCTCATTGAACCCTTTCAAATGCCAATTTTGGGTTAAGCATGGAGTCATTCTAGGGCATATAGTGTCCAAGAACGGGATATCCACAGATGAGAGTAAGATTAAAGCCATTGCCGATTTGCCACCACCTACGAACTATAAAGGAGTTCAAAGATTTATGGGCCATGTTGGTTATTATCGAAGGTTTATTTTAAATTTTGCCGAGATAGCGCGTCCATTGTACAAGCTTCTTATCGAGTTTCACTGGATGGAAGAATGTCATCAATCTTATGAGTTATTAAAGAAGGCCCTAACAAGTGCTCCAATCCTGCGAACATCTGATTGGAATGTACCTTTTCATGTGCATATTGATGCATCAAATTTTGCTATTGGGTGTGTTCTAACTCAACCAGGAGAACATAAATTGGACTACCCTGTTAGCTTTGCAAGTCACCAATTAAATGATGCCGAGATGAACTACACTACTACAGAGCGCGAAGGTCTAGCTATGATTTACACAGTAAAGAAATTTCGCTATTACCTTCTTGATACCAAGTTTGTGTTTTATGTTGATCATCAAGCATTGCTATATTTGGTAAACAAGCCGTGTTCCACAGGTCGAATTACACGATGGTTGTTAATTCTTCTTGAGTTTGACTTCATCGTTGTTGTGAGGCCTTGGAGGAAACATGTCATGGCGAATCATTTATCTCGTATCCCTAACGGCGAAGCTCCTACGGGGGTTGATGATGAATTGCCTGATACTCCTTTGTTCATTGTTGAGACAATGCCAAAAATGGAGTGAAAAGATTGTTAACTTCTTAGTTAATGGTTTTCCACCCAAAGAACTACGAAAAGATATAGCTCGAAAATTAATCAAGGAATGCGAACCCTATTGCTTACTGGCTGGAACTCTCTATAAGAGAGGAAAAGATGATGTTCTTAGACGCTGTGCCCGTGAGGATGAGTATTTATATATTCTACAAGAGGCACACATGGGCGTAGCTGGTGGTCACTTTTCAGGAAACTTGACTGCCCGAAAGATCTTACAGTCAGGCTATTGGTGGCCCACTCTGTTTAAGGATGCATCACTTTTTGCAAAGGGATGTGATGAATGCCAACGCTTCAAGAAGCCACAAAGAAGTGATAGGATGCCTCTACATCCCATCAAGGTAACCCAACCATTTGAAAAGTGGGACTTAGACTTTGTAGGACCGATTAGTCCGGATGCACGTAACACGCAATCACGATATATCATTGTGGCTACCGACTATGTAACCAAATGGGCTGAAGCAAAAGCAACACGGAAGGCGGATGCAAAAACAACAGCTAAGTTCCTCTTTGAGAACATTATCACACGTTTTGGATGCCCCTTTGAACTTGTGAGTGACAATGGAACTCATTTTATAAATGAAGTAATAAAAGAACTCACATCAAACTTCATGATATCACACCACAAGTCTACACCCTATTATCCCCAAGCAAATGGCCAAGCTGAGAGTACCAACAAAACTCTCATCTCCATTTTGACAAAGACAGTCGAGGCTCATCGCACTGATTGGGACCTAAAGCTTACATCAGCTTTATGGGCTTATCGTACTGCGTATAAAGTTGCTATTAATTGCACACCGTTTAAGATGGTGTATGGCCAAGAAGCAGTTATGCCATGGGAGTTTGTCATTCCTAGTCTTGGA
Organism: Adiantum capillus-veneris; assembly: GCF_014529385.1. NCBI lineage: Eukaryota > Viridiplantae > Streptophyta > Polypodiopsida > Polypodiales > Pteridaceae > Adiantum > Adiantum capillus-veneris. The sequence continues at coordinate 35,219,278 of NC_140947.1, forward strand.
GTAGCTTCTCAAGAAGGTTGGGATGGTAACCCCTTAGTGGAGCGATTATATATCCTGGAAAGGCTAGATGAAGAGAGGCAATTAGCTGTGCGAAATGCTCTAGTGGAGAAGGATAGGAGAAAGAAGTGGTTTGATAGCCATTTAAAGGATAAAGACATCAAGGTTGGTGATAAAGTTCTTATGTACGGGGTACGTAATGAAAAGAAGAAATTGAAATACGTTGGTAAGGGACCATATCGAGTGTGTGAAATTACCCCGCAAGGTACCATTCGTGTGGAGACTCTAGATGGAGTTGAAACCATTGGATTCCTTAATGGGAGTAAATTCAAAATATATTATGATCCTCTAAGCCAGGAAGAGTTGCAAGCCATCCATCAAAAGAAGGCTGCCAAGGAACAAGCAGAGCTTTAAAAAATCCAAGCAAGAGTTGAGGCTCGAGAACGACAACAACGTCTTAGACGCCAACGAGAGGCTAATTTGGGAATCACGCAAGCATTTTTCGAGGACACAGATGACGACTCATTAGAATCTGAGCCACCCCTACGATACCCAATTGAGCTAAATAGCCCCTATGGGAAAGTACTATACAATGCCTTATTAGATACGGGAGCTAAACACAATTTGTTATCCTATGGAGTTTGGTGTCAATTAGGGAAACCGACCCTATCCCCGAGTACGATGCAAGTCAAGGGCATTAATAAAAAGAAAATTGCTATTCTTGGAGTCCTTCAGACCCCTGTTGTCTATGACAATGGAAGCATAGTGCAGAGGTTTCTAGTCATGCCCGCGGGAGCTATGGAAGGCAACGTAAACCTGGGATGCACGTGGAAGTTGGCAACCAAATGCACTATTGATTGGGATACTGGTAGTGTCATGACACGACCACCGACTCTTACCCCTATCATTCAAGCAAAGTCACCTACGTTGCAAACTCTATCAAAGTTGAAGGATAGCCAACATTCACAAGCCAAGGTGGTTAACTCGTCTTTGTCGGCTACCCATGAACCTAGCACTTCAACACTTGTAGTTGCAGCAAGTAGTAATATTGTAAGTACTCAACCTGCACGACCTAAGAGTACATATCAATGGGTCCCCAAGGCCTTACTTCCAACTACCTCAACCCTCCCATCCATTCCAACAAAAAATTTCCCGGGAAAACCAAGAGCGCGCCCTAGGAGAGTCAAGACCAAATCACGATGGATTCCAAAACAACTATTAGAAGCCCAAGGCTACTATGATGGAAATGAGCAAATTTGGGTACCTAAACGTAAAATGTGTCCTTCCCTATCGACAACAAACCCATATGAGTCAAACAGTGTAACGCTAAAGCCAATGGCAGACCGTGGGAAGGGAAAGATCACAGAATGCTACACACCTAGTCCAGAGCTATTTTGGGCTCCAAGGCAAAACCAATTTATTCCACCTAGCTCAGGAAGGGGGGAGTTCCATAAAGCTTCTAGCTCCTCATGTAATACATCCATAGAGGTAAAAGCTTCTACACAGCCTCCATCTATAGTAGTGGACCTCCATGAAGCTACAAAAGAATCCACACCTCCCAGTGTTCAAGAATCACCTAATGAACCACTTCAAGTTCGATCCTGGGAGAGTACCTTACCACCCTTGCAACTTGACGAGGCACCTAGGGTAATAGAAAACTACTGGCAAAAATCCTCACCTATTACCAACTGGAACAATTGGTTTCAAAGGGTGACAACATCATTTCAAACGGTATGATCTACCCAAGGAAGGGGGGAGTGTTTGTGGACATCCATCATTCACTTGCTTCCCTCTCAACCTTTCTCCCTGACCTCTTAATCTCCAATCTTAGGGAATGTATATATAAAGCCTTATACTCACAAAAACAAGATAAAAAAGTAAAAGAGCAAGAGCCATAACACAAATCATAAAAACAAATTATGCACAAGAACACCACCCTTGTAATATTTGCACTCTAACCATCATCTATTTGCGTGTACAGATATGGCTAGTACGCTAGAGTCATCCACTCCTGCCTTGGGTGAGAGGTACCCTCGTTACTTTTCACAAATATTTCACATGGTCTTTCCAGTGCTTGCATGTGAATGGGATTTGATAGGTACGATAGCATGTGAGAGGAATTTTGAGGAGTTAGAATGGTTGATACGTCTCTTGACCACGTCTGATCCATACTTAGTAGAGAGCGTTTCTCCCATTGCACAAGCCTACCCTTTTGACCAAGATGATTATAGGCGTCTAGTGACCTTCTTAGTAAACATGGGCACCTATGATAAAGAAGAAAATTTACACGACTACATGGATGGCACATATGGTCTCATGGATGATAACTTTGTTTATCTCGACGACGAGGATAGGGGTTTAGCCTTAGGGTTTCCCCCCAACCTCTACAATATCCTATTCCCTTGACTCTCTAGGGGGAGTGCAAATAATTAGGTTAGAATTCCTTATGTTTTTTGTTGTGTTCAATAAGTGTTGGTACCTTTTTCCACTAATGTGCCTCCAGGAGGTATTCCTTTTGTTTCCTAGTGTGTACAAGAGCGTGTTGCTATTGGTAGGATTTGGACCTTCATGGAATCTTTATCTCGACTCACTCTTCAAATCAAGCGCGACCATCGACACAAACAGGTGTTTCTTGTCCATTAGCATTGCCCCTTATCTTTTTTGCATCTATGATTGTCTGCTTTAATTGTGATTGGTAGCCTAATATTCACCGCATTTGCTTAGTATCAAACATTTAATTCAATGTAATTTTTTGTCATAATCACTTGTCTAGGTTTAAAAATCAAGCAGTCCGACTAAGCTAGTTTGACCAAGTTAGGTGTTAGAAATCTTCTCTTAATACCATGGGGAATGCCTTCCTAATAATCAATGGTTACTTAAGTTCTTAATCCGATTTAGGCAGCATTGTGTGAAATGTACTAGGACTTTCTAGTGGGCTTGACCCTATTGACCTTTAGCTTAAGTATTATAAAGGGAGTTAACTAGTGTGATGAGCCTGGGGAGATGTATCAGTGTTATATGACCCCCCAAAGTTACAAAATTAAAATGCTGAAAATGAACAAACAAAAAATCAAAGTGCCACACTGTAAAATCTTAAGCTGGAAGAGAAATCTCAGCTTGATTTGGTACTTCACTCACATGTATTGCCTATGGTACTAGAGCCCTAGAGGTTCCCAGTGTGGGCGCTTTTCCTTGAAAAGCAAAAAACCCAACGCATACAAAATAAGCACACACATCAAATTGAATCAATGTGAAAAGACTTTGGGGGGTCAAAGAAAAAGTAATCAGTCAGGCGATGATTTCATGAGAAATTCCTTTTATGGTAGATTAAGTACAAGGTCTTCTAGATATAGCCTCTAGTCAGCCCTCGAACATGAATACTTGGCTCTCGCGATTAAACAACTTAATTGACCACAGAAAATTAAGAAGCTTACCCATGGTATTAATATTCGATCTCTAGTGCCTTTCGACCGTCAAATTAGCGACCCCAAACTTGTTTAATTTTTTACCTTTACATGTGTTTATGCATTTGATTACATTGCAATTTAATGTTCATTGCTGACAAATTGTTTGAAATTCTTTTACCAATCAATTTGTCTACCTAAAACTGCATATGCTTTTTACTCACTTATGAGTATGCAATTACTGTACCAATGTTGTTTGATTTTGTAGTGACTGAAGAAGGCTAAGGACATTCATCTCAAATGCTCTTCCACCTCGACGAACGAGCTTCAACTCAATAGCTTCCGAGGACGGAATCTACATCAGGAAGGGGGCCATGTTAACCCTCACAGCTCACGGACACCCCATCACCTACGACGGATGTGTATAATGTATTTGGTAGAGTCAGGTACCGGGCTTGTCGGACCAATAGGAAAAGGGTAAGAGTGATCGCCGATGAGAGGCGCACTCTAACCGGGACATTCAAGGGATTAGTTGGCTAAGCATGGGCGCCCAAGTGTGAATGGGGTGAGCTCATATAAAAGCCAACTAAACCTAAAATTCACTTATTCTCTCATTTGTGCAATAGAAGAGTGCTCTTGCTCCATCTCCATCTCCATCTTCTTCTTCTTCACCTCCTTGTGTGTGTGTGTGTATGTGAGAGAGAGAGAGAGAGAGAGTGCGATCGAGCATTGCGGCGGCACGACGGCAGTGAAGCGGTTGAGCGCGACGTAGCGACGTCTCCTTCTTCTTCGCGGCGAGGAATCCTCCACGGCAGGAGCATAGAGCGGTGAGTGATACACCATTGCCCTCTTTTGAGATTACTAGTTAAGCTAGTTGTGTGCTTGGAGCCGTCTATGGCTCGCACATAGTGTTAGGCAAGGCCCTTGCTTCGACAGTGCGGCAAGGAGCGCACATGGACAAATCTCAAACTATTTTTTAAGGCCAAATCCTTCCACAAGGTAGTACTTGAACAGCTCTTTCAAGCCATGCTCTCAAAACTTTGGCTAAGATTTGGCCATGTGGTCAAATCTTAAGATCATTTTGAAAGTGAGAATTGGAAAATTCACTAATATGACATTTGAGTGCATTGCAGCGTCACATGCTAGCAAGGAAGCTATATGGTTGGCACATTTAGTGGGAGATTACATTCATCACGTTTCAATATTGCATTGTGATAGTCAGAGTGTCATTGCTTTGGCAAGAAATCCCATGTTTCACTCCAAGTCAAAACACATTGAAGTGAGGTAGCATCTCATTCGGGATGTGTTGTGACGGATAAGTGATTGGATCTTGTCAAGGTCCACACTGATGACAAATCGACAGATGCTTTTACAAAGAGCTTGGCTACAGAGTGGTTTACACATTGCATTGAGTATATGGGTGTACGTTGAACACATTTATACAAGGGTGAACCTGTTGCACTTGATGGTATTACATACTAGCTTTAGTCGTAGCCACTTACTGTCACATTGGTCTTTAAGTGGAAGATTGTTGGAGTAAAGGCCTATGACCACCTACGAGACTAACATGCTCTACACAATTACTCACTTATTTGATTTACTTTTCAAGTGTATATACAATAAAGGAAACACATAGGGACTTCTCACTGTGTGTTGTTCCCCCCAATTGCTTCTCCTTCTTCTTCCCCTTCCCGCATGCACGCACGGGCACATGCAGCATCCCTTCAATTTTTTACTTGGTCTTTCAAACCTCAATTTCATTCCCATTAATCATTACTACCTGGCAGCAATGTGAGCTAGGAGTTTGTGGTAGAGTTACCTTCTTAACTAGATTTTAATTAAGAAAGTTGTAAGAGGCCCCATTTGTTAGTCACCTAGCTAAAGGGTGATAGCACAAAGATAGCATAGCTATAGAGATAATGATTGAGAAATGGGGATAAAGAGAGAATTTTTTAAAGAGTTGGTAGTATTGAAAAAAGAACCCACATGTCCACATTCTATTCATTGCAAAATAGCCTTTATAGGTAGTATACAAGAGCAAGATTTTAGGAAATGATTGAGGCTCATCTAGCTCATAGTATTTTGCTTACATCATGAATGAGTTGACTTGAAGATTCTTCTATTCTTAGAGGCGTACACACATGAGGCATAGCTTAGGGATTATCTCCAACGCCATCATCTACCAAGATCTACACCTTGTGCCCTTTGATAGTGTCGTGCATTCCCACTAGGGCACGTGATCCAAAAGTGAATCAATCAAGCAACATTCATGAACCTCTTTCGTATGTGAGACTTCCATGTTGGCATACTTAGAAGAAGAATTAAGAGAAAGAAGTTGCACCATGTGCACTACTTTTGTCTTTCCCACTCCTAGTGCTTTCCTTTGGGGACAATCGTTATTAGCATGACCACCTAATAAGCAATTGAAACATAGGTCTTCTCTCTCTCTCTCTCTCTCTCTCTCTCTCTCTCTCTCTCTCTCTCTCTCTCTCTCTCAATTTCTAAATTAGAGAGGATGAATTCATGCATGTGGATTGTCTCTAGCAATATGCATGATGCATTGTGGCTTGTGTAATGGTTGAACGAGTTGTTTGTCATTATTAGGGTCATCATGGATGTGTGCTTGAATAGTTGCATCTTATAAACCATGTCTATATCTAGGAGGCCTTGTGCATGCCATCCATGTGGCACTTCACAACTAGCCTTTCCCTAAATCATAGACTTTAGCCTATGATATCCTACGACTCTTGTCCAGACGTCAATACCTCTACATTTGATTTTAATCTTGGAGCTATGCTTAATGAATAGCTCCTTTCTCTACTTGCAGAAGATGCAGCTTCACGCTTTCTCACTCAGATCTCTTGACTTGGTTATCTTATTTTTATTGGTTTCTTCTTTCTTCTTGGGTGGACTCCACGGAACATGTTTTTCAATTTGCATTTTCCACGTGATATAGCTTATATAGATATCATAAGCAAATTTGTGATATAGCTTATAAACATATCACAAGCAAATTGTAGAACCAAAGGTCTCCCGATAAAAAGACCATTTTCGTTCTAATAAATGAGTTAATACAGCTATGATCTTGTAAAGTTACACTAGAATTAACAAAAGTAGGTTCACATGCACAGCTAACACCATAATTTAAGTTTGGTGAGAAGATCATTAGATCATAAAGACATAAGAAAAGAAATGCATCCAACTTAGTCCAATTGGTAATGGTGCGCTTGATTGCACGGTGTGCGATCAAGTCAAGCATTGATATTAATGTGTGATGTCTAGCGGATGCTATGTAGGAGAGAGGATCAACACATGACCCTCCACCTACCCATAGGAGGGAACAATGTGTGTTGTCTATGATGCTATGTAGGAGACAGGATCTACACGTGACCCTCCACCCTAATAAATTCATCTCATTGTCGGGCTATATGCAATTGCCTTCTTGCCCACACGAACCTGGTTGCCGACGCACCATCATCATGGGAACCATCACCCTTTAACTTTGAGCATGCACACCGCACACTTCGATAGGCGATCTTGATGCCCGGTGAGTGTGGTTTAGCCGCTAGCTTTGTAACAATTTAGATTCTTATTCTCTGTTAACAACATGGCCATTATGTCTACAAAATTGGGTGTGGTTTCTTCAATACACGACAACACATAAAATTATACACAAAGACCCCGGAGATACCCACACCATAACATTGAATGATGCAAGTTTTGTAGATTCTGTAAATCTTTGTGGTATGATTCCTATTCTTCAAACACATTTTCCTTGCCTTGGTAGATGTAACAAACACCATGCTTTCATTTGTAGAAATACATCCAATCATAGTGTCTTGTATGCTTACAAAAAAGAAAATAGAAATTTTAACATTGTAAGAACATTTCCAAGAGACGACAAATCTATCTGGCCAGTCTTGAACTCAAGACATGTTACTCCAAAGGGAAACGAGATAACCAATTTACCACTTGGAAAGCAAATGCATGACTTTCCTTGCACCAGCTTTTTTTTTTTTGCTCTCAAGTTAGGGTGTCACTTCTTACTCACCTTCAATGTACTCCACCCAACAACCTTTACGCATAAGAAAGTTTGTCATTTTATTTTTCAAAGAATAAATAAGCAAAATTAATGTGTTTCGGTATAAATTTGATTAATATTACCACCTAGCATGGTGTTTGTGTTTATTTGAATGTATGCATGGAATATACAAAACTCAAAGTCTATCTAAAATATATGCGATAGCATACAAGCGAATGCCTTTATTTGCTCATTACAAAAATTTGTGTTGTATTGCAAGACTAGATTTGCCTCTTGTTGCAGTTCATTTATTGAAACCTACCCCTAATGTTGTTGCATACAAATCATGCCTTGGGAGTGGGAGTCAATCTCAAGCCAAACAATTTCCCACAAAAAATATATCAATTGGAGATCTTTGCTGACACCTTCCAAGAATCTTAAAAGAGCACAAAAGGGAAAGATAATGGTCAAGCACTTACCCTCAACTTGCTTACCACAAAAACATGAAGGATGAATAAGAGCTTAACTCTTGGAAGCAAAAGAACACAGGCACTCACAAGAGCACAGAAGGGAAGTCTCCACAACAACTTTTGGTACATTAAGAATAAAATCTCACTGGAACGAAAGGATTAACAGGGACCTAGGACTAGATTTAGACGTCCTCAAAATCTATGTATGCCTCCCTCTATGAGAGCAACTTTCCTCCCACTACAAGATGCTATTATTTGTGACAGAAAGGAGTCGTGAATAAGTTTTCCGCAAATATAAAAGAAAACCTGGTTACACCTAGGTTTTCAATAACCGAATCATCATTCCATTCTTTTGTCCTACAACCATTTCATATATCAATCTATTTCTTTATCCTAAAACATGCTTTGTCAACTACAGGACATGCGTGTTTTCAAGAGCTAGTTTTGCATCGTCCCGTTCTCAAGTTGGTTTTATGGGGTAGGGAATGGACACTTAGTGTCCATTCCTCATAATACCTGCGACCCATTGGCGACCGGCGGATGCCAGAAGCCATTGGGGAGCAAGTACTATGAGAGAATGGAGAATGGACACTAAGTGTCCATTCCTTACCGTCGAGGGTCGCTGGGAGGCGGGCCAAGCTGATCTGATGCTTACGTAGGTTGCAGAGCTGCACACAGGTTCTCACCTGCTGCTAGGCCAGCGCAGGGTACAGTTCAGAGGACACCTGCCAGCGTAGAGAAGATTACGCATGCTGACGGGGCTTACAATAATTAGCAATGAGGACAGACCAGCTGATAATTAATTATGGCTCCTGATGGGGCTCACAATCATTGGCAATGATTGAGAGGGTGCTGCTGGATGATTACACCTGCTGACCTGTCGTCAATCTGTCACCTGCAGCAATGATTCCGCCCCAGAAAAGACAGTTGATGAAGGGCCAGGATGCACTGCCCACCGACCAGCGACCTTGACGTAGTATGAGAAAATGCACATGACATTGCGAGGTGCCATTATTGCGCCTCGCAAACACACCAATCATCAGTGCAAAAGTATGTACATAGCAAAAGCAGTCAAAGGTGCCAAAGTTGGCAGTCAAGGCTCCAAAAAGTCCCCTTTTTTATGGTATCCATCGTTATGTAAATTATTATTAATATAGCAGATGCTTCAGCAATCTTCATGTGGTCTCCATTCGAAAGAGAAAAGACATACGGTGCTGCACTACAGCACCCCTTGACTTGACTTGTGATCCGTATTGCCTAATGTGGCACTTCACGTCCTGTGGCCAAAATACTACGAACATCCTCCGGAACACTGCATCTATGTAAGTACAGGTCGTAAGAATCGGAGAGTAGCTGTGGGGCTGAAAACTGTATCCACACATCAGACTTAGTTGAGGCACAACCCGACTCTCCACGGCTTAGACGATCCAGCCCCCAACGAAGCTATTGCAATTCATTACGCCATCCTTCCTTCACAATGCCGAACCCCAAGTACATCAAAAGAAAAACAGTAAAAGGCTCCTGTTAAGAAAACACCAACCAGTCTAGTAATTCCAAGGCTATTTTGTGACACTTTTTGAAACTTACTAAGATAAAAACGAGTGGTTTTTACCACATTTGTGTGTAAAATCTGCAAATATGTTCACTCAAGAAGTGATTTTCTCCTTTCCATGGAAAAGTTTCTCCGTGAGAACAGGCTCTCACACTGCTCTCCTGGTTTATATACAAAATTGAGATTTGGATACTGCCATAGGATCTTGTCCTGTCCTGTAATCGTGAGAGATAATTGTGAGTCCTCAAGTCCTGTATATTTTGAGAGATTTAATACAGAACTCAAAAAAGATAGCGTACAAAAATTCAGCACATGGAAGCTATTACAATTCTGCCAATAGGTTCAAACCTCTGATAAGAGGGATTTGTGGGGAGAAGGAGACCCACGATCCAATTCCAATCACAGTTCAGTAGTTTACTATATCACAGAGAGCTCAAAAAATTACTTAGATCTACGCCCTTCTAGCAAACCTTATACATGCAAGACAGAAAAGCATAGCCTCTGGCATGTGTGCGCTTCACATGTGAGCACCCCGCACCCATAAGAATACAGCCCCAGACATACATATACTATACCCACAGCCTACAGGTGGAAGGAATACAAAAGTGCCTTGAATAATACATGTAAACCACATTACAAGAACCCTCCTTTGCACACCTCTTCCGCCTCACTCTATGCTTTATTCAGGAAAAATGATTTTTCTAAACATTCCAACCTTTTTTCAACATCTTTTACTAACATGTAAAAAGGGGTCAGCAAGTGACACCTTGCTAACAGCCTATCTTTACCAATTATGGTACAAGAAGCATGTTCCATGCTCTGACACTCCTACAGGCTGGGGAGAGCTCCATTAAAACAAATGGGAGGAGAAAATATCGCCATCATCAACCGGACCTCACGCAAACATGTCTGCAATGCTTCAGAAGGGTTACCGCCTCTTCTGTTCGCCCTTGCACAAGGTTCACGTAAACCACACAAAGAACAGCTATTGGATTTGCAGGAATGATAGAAGCTGCCTGCATAGCAAAGTGGTTTGCTTGCGGAAAATCGTTCAACATTACGTGAACCATGGCAAGGTTGACAAAAAGAGAAGCTCGGGCCCGTGTTCCAGTAAAGCTAGAAATGCTCAAGGCCTCCGATAAAAGAGAGGCATTTGCCACAGCAGCACCCACACCATCATCACCTTCTGCACTTGCTTCGCTATTCTCACCACTTTTCCATTTCTGACCATCTTCATCCCCCCCATTTGCCGGTGTTTCAAGGCTGTTGCACTCATTAATGCAAGTAGAGAGCTCTGCAACAGCTTCATGTGGTCTATTTAGTAGACAGAGAGCTTCAGCTGCATACACATGACCTAAAAACTTGAAGGGTTTCGAGCACTCGGGATGCTGTAGCAATTGCCGCGCATTCTTGAGAGCCCTGACTGGATTATCCAGACATAGCTCTACAAATGCTAAGTCCGCCAATACGTACTGCAAGATTGTTGAGTTCCGCTTTTGTTGCTCTTCCTCAAAAGCAGTTACAGAAGCCAGAATAGCGCTTAAACTGTTGACCTTTCCCTCCTTGTTATTTCCGTTCGGATTACTCTGTGCCCCCAATGGAAGGCCTCCGCCTCTCAAACTTTGAAGTGATAGACTCTTCAAATCCTCAGAAAGTGCTTCTTCAACTTCCACAGCACGCGTCTCCACTGCACCTTTTGCATCTCTAGCCAAGAGCTGATTGACGAGAAGCAAGGCATTATGGAGGCACTGGCGAGCAAACAGTAGACTAAGTTTATGTGGTTTTCCAAAGGCAGCTGGTTCTAGTCCTTTTGCTGAGGAAGAATTCCCCATTGTTTTGTCGTCCTCCAGATTGAATCCTGCCGCTATATTTGACAGTGAAGGATTTAAGCTACCTGCTGGAAGCACCAACCTGCGCCACCTCCCTTCTCCTACCGAGGACACCCGCAGCTCATCTTTCTTGATTGAGTTGTCAAACCCACCAGTCTCAAGCAAGCCCTTTTCAAGTGCAGAGATGCAACATTCTGCAATCCGGAGCCAGAGTAAAGGTTGCTTGCAGCAGAAGGAGCCTGCTTCTTGAAAACATTGCGCTGCAAGGACGGGATTGCCGATTCTCAACTGCTGCAAGCCGCAATTGTAAAGAATTGAAAGAGACTTGTCCTGGGAATATGTAGAAAGCAGAAGAGGCTTGGCAGATATGGCTGATATACAATTCTTCAAAGCTTTATGAAAATAAGTGTAAGCAGTGCTATCTTTCCGGAGGTGGTGATGTATACAGCCCAGGTTATTTAAAAACATGCATCTCAATCCTGGTTCCTTACTGTTGCAAGTCATCAAAAGCTTTATAGCTTTTCTATGGTTACCACGTAAATACTCTAGCTGTGCCTTCAACATCAATGCTTTTGACTGGTCGACTCCCTGGGCCAGATTCATTGCTAGTTTGACCTCTTTCTTAGCTGCTCTAATGTTCCTCGTGCACAAAAAGAAGCGAACTTTATTCAGATGCAGAAAGATCTTAATGCTAGAATCCCGTGGCGGAGCAGAAGACACTCGATCTGGCCCTGGAACTGCATGCGACAGTAATGATATGGGAGTAGCTGACTTTGCTGTGTTTGAGCCCTCCATGTCCAAGCCTAGACTCAAGACCTCCTCATCCAAAACTTCTTCCGATGAGGACCTTGTAAGACTTGCCTCAGACGCTGCATTGTTCACCGAACACACAGCAGCACCTGCAGTCCCCATGCTAGAAGTGGAGTCTAATGTGCTTGAAAGTAGCATTGAGTGTGAAGGAATGCTGTTTCCAGTTTCTGAGGGTGTCACCAGAATTCCTAAACCAAAAACTCTCTCCATATACCGCAACACATCCTGCAATTGAGTTAAAAAACCTTGTCAATTTTGGCAAACACAGAACTGAAACCATATCTAGTGATTGTTTCTCCACCTTCATTGAGTTGAATACTGAAAACCGAAAAATCCTTGACAAAGTACTCTAACAATGCTTACATAGGGTACCAGTGTAAAGGAAAAGACAAACAATTTATCATCCTAGACAAACTGCTCAAAAAATGATTCAAAGAATTCCTCAACCTCATTCTAGCCACAGTGCAGCCCCCAAAAATTACCACAATAAATTGCCGTTCGCTTATAAATAGATGGTAGAAAATCGCTCCACGATGCCTTGCTCCAATGAAGAGATAGTGAGATCCTTTTCCCATAAAAACAAACAAATTTTTTGTTTTGTTTTCAGAGTCGGGCGGGGCAAGCCCGGCCGCTCCCCTTATCCACCATAAAAGTGGACAAGAAGAACGACCAGGACTATGCCCCGAGAAACCGAAGGCAGACGCTTTTGTCACTAGTTTCCTCTGGACTCGGGAGGCCAGAATTATCTACACTCTTAGGGCGATGACTTTTCCCTTGAGAGACCCATTTCGGTGGGCGTGACAGTGACCAAGTACCTCTGTTCAGAGGCCCAGGTACTGCGGGACAAACAAATCAAACTTTATGTTCCATGTAAGGGCAAGGCAATCCCTCTTGTAAATGCTTGTTCCATTTCAAAATTAATATACAATGATCTTTTTGCACTTGATCTATGTACAACTCAAGTCCGAATATAGGTCAATAAATGTCTCCAAGATAGATGAAAATAGTTTTAAGGTTTGCATGAGTATAAGAAATGTTTTGAGAAACTGCCTTCTAGAATGCTTCCTCATGTGAGGCTTGAAGGCCTAAAGATAACAAAATTCACATTATTTTTGGCTAATCACCTCCCGATAAGGTATCTTATCAACTGTAACATGGGATAGGAACAGGGATTGGGAACGGGTCGCATAGTGAATTTAAATCTGAGAAAACGTGAACCCCATAGAGAACTAAAGCCTAAATGATAATGCCCTTGAAGTGGTCACCTCAGCCTTGTTCCTTGAAGAGGGAGATTGACATTGAGAAGAGCAATGGCAATGGCTTGAACCCTTGATGGCTTCAAGCTTGCAAGCAGTAGCCTTTGCCAATGGTTGATGGCTTGGCTCTTAAACTTATGGGCTTGAAAGTTAGCCAATGTGAATGCCTGTGGCTTGCTCTTTGGTGATGGCTGGCCCTCTTGGCCTTGTATAGCCCATGGCCCCAAGGGGCCCAAAACGATTTTGGGATACCTTTTAGCCCATTGCTTCTTTTTGGAGGGTTCCTTTTCAAGAGCAAATGGAACGGTTTTGTTGTGAATTACCTAAAGAGATCCGCGATACTGCTTCAAGCAAAAGTTCAAGAGCATTCAAAAGCTCATGGAACACACAAATGACAAATACTCCATGCATTCAGGTTCCTTGACTTACGCAATGGAGGAGCCAATGTCCAAGTCAACAGGGAAGGAGTCTTCCAAGGAGAAGAAGAACGGCAAGAAGCAGAAGAAGAAACACACCACGAGGCCTAAATTGACGATAGAGCAACATGCAGAGTACTTCAAGGAAGGCGTGTGTTATGGTTATGGTTATGGTTATGGTGAAGAGGGGCACATTTTGGCAAAGTATTGTAAGAAAGAATCTAAGGAGGAAGCTGAAGACAAGCCAACGAGTTCCAAACTGGTAGTGAAGAAAGCTAAGAAAGGGAAGATAAAGACACGACCGGTTCCAAATTTTGTGGGGGTGGGCCTAATCTCCACTCTACTTACCTACCCTCTCCACTTCTTCTCATTTTGGTGTTATAAAAAGGGGATTCAAATATTGGCTTCTTCTTACTAACCCCTCGTTTTAAGGTGCTGATCTTAGGAAAACGATCTGTCTATGCTTTGGAAAATAAGGTCACTACCTCGCTTGTCATAACCTCTCTAATCATCATCTCTCTCGTTGTGAAAAGAAACTTCTTGGTTTAGGCCGTAAATACATTCCTCCCCCCTCCCCTCCTCCCTCTTACACTCTTTTTCTTGCCTAGAAATAAGCTACCCAATTAAGCTCTTTTTAAAAGAAGTCTCTCCTCTATCTCCCTTCTCCCTCCCCAACCCCTCTTGGTACCCCCCTTCTCCCTCCCTTAATCTTAAAAAATGCTTTCTTCCCCCTCTTTTCTCACCTAAACAAGCTTTGGAAAGTCTTTCATCTTCACCCTTTACACCCCTTCCTTTCTTAAGAAGGCCCTCCATACTTTAAAAAATGATCCCTCCATAGTCATTAAACCAGCCGACAAAAATTTAGGTCTCGTTCTCTTATCCAAGTCATGGTATCTAGAGGAAGCTTCTAGACATCTATTAGATTCATCTTCATACACTCCTGTTTTCTCCGTTTCTCTCTCCTTTGTTGCCTCTCTCCTCTCCTCTATTATCACCAATTGCTCTCTTTTCCCATCTAAGGAAGGGGACTTCATCCTAGCCCCACTTTCATCGAAACCCAAGCCTCGTCCCTTTTTTCTCCTCCCTAAAATCCACAAACCCTCTTTGATAGGGCGCCCCATTTGCTCATACAAAGGGTATATTTTGAAACATGCCTCTCAATGGCTAGACATCCAGCTTCTCCCTATCCTTCTCACAAAGAGGCAGCAACTTAAAGACTCTTTTTCTCTCATTAAGGATACCTCCCCTCCGGCCCTTCCTT
Organism: Adiantum capillus-veneris; assembly: GCF_014529385.1. Lineage (NCBI taxonomy): Eukaryota > Viridiplantae > Streptophyta > Polypodiopsida > Polypodiales > Pteridaceae > Adiantum > Adiantum capillus-veneris. The sequence goes on from NC_140947.1 coordinate 35,234,294, forward strand.
CTAATATTCTTCTCTTCACTTTTGATACTAGCATTCCTATTCAACAAGGTTTGCTCACCCTCTTTGTCTCTATCCAACACCTTCTTCCCTCCGCCAAAATAAGTCTCATTCTCTCCTTGGCCTCTCTGATCCTTAATCATCACTACATCTCCTTCCAAGGTAAATGTTGGCTGTCACAAACTGCTGACGTGTCAAGTCAGTGAAGAGCCCCAACCTTCAGATCACGGCCGAGGAACCTAAACCCTAAGAATAACAAGCAACAGCAGAAGAAGAAGTCCTACCAACTTATAAGACCCCGTCCGATGGGGCCCAAGAGACAAAGGAATTAAATAAAGCAGGACCCACACACACACACACACACAAAGGCTTGCGCAGTAGCTGATGACGTGGCAATTGTATGGACGCTCCAGATTTTTCGTTAACTAATGACGTGGCAGACTATACGGGTTTCCGTGATTTACGCTGGCGCTTTTGGGCATTGCTTTTGAGGCCAACTGCTTTTAAGTTTGAAGGCTTTTCATTTAAACTGCTTTTCATAGGCCAAGGGCCTTTAAATATGTGCAGAGGGCTCATTCTATGCACGCTTCAGTGAGAAGGTGCAGAGTGCGAGTACCGGCATTGTACTGAGTTCAAGTAATATAAAGAAATACCAAAAGGGGCGCCAAGGTTTGGGGCCAATACTCTCTGGGGTGGAATTCCGCCACTCCGTGTCGCGTGTGCTCTCTCTCTTTCAGTTCAGTAGTTATTGAAGTGCTAAAAGTTTGTTCAATCTATTCTTTTCTATTGGCACGTGGTGCCCGTCTTGTGACATTGGCACCAAATCGAGGGTACTGCCATGGATTCTAACTTTGCAGTTGTCTATGCTTGCCTTTTTCTTTGTTACTTACAAGATAGCATCAACCTCCCCTCACACCCTTCACTTCTCTACTTCAAAAGATTCATAGACAATGCCTTCGGCATTTGGCATGGCTCCCTTTCAAGCCTTGAAAAATCCTTAAGCTCTATGGTTCTCCACTTCAAGGCCATATCAAAATCTCCCCTTGCTTCACTTCAAGGCCATATCAAAATCTCCCCTTGCATCTCCACCATGGAAGCTTCCATCCTCATAAATCCATTTTTTCAAAGGACCCTCCTTTTCTCTTTCTGGGATTCTCGACTCTCACTGCTTTCAAAAAAAGCCTCAACTCCTACAACCAAATACCTTCGCAATCTTGGCACCCCACCCACCAAAAAGTTTCCTTCATCATTTCAAAATTTAAGAGATATGTGATAAGAGAGAGTTCTCTAGAAAACTTCCTTAGCATTCGCTCCCTTTTCTTCCATAGACTTAGAGCAAGGGGTTACCCCCGGATCTCCTCGATTCTTGCTTTGCTCGTGTCTCCTACAATGATAGAGAATCTCTTTTCAAAAAGAAACCTTTTTTTTAAAGCCTCTCCCATGGTGATCAAAATCTCGTTTTCACCCCTACATGCAATCTTAATCTCTCTCTCACCTTGATTAAACCTCTCGCTCTTCACCTTAACACCTCACCCAAATTATCCCACCTCCCCAAACCCCTTGTCTCTTGGATCAATGCACCCAATGTAGAAAAGATGTTACCTCCCCAAACCCCTTGTCTCTTGGATTAATGCACCCAATGTGGAAAAGATGTTATCCCCCATGCTTCACACCCTGCCATAAACTTTGACTCTAGCTTCCCCATGTGCCTCTCCTTCCCCCCCCTTAATGCTAGCTCTTAGTACTTTTTTGAGTCATTTACACCGTTGGTACACTGTCCCTTCCCCTTCTTTATACCTCTTCAGATAGGTTCTACTCTCCCACTTCCCCTCTTGCTTAGTTAACTCTCCCACTTCCCCCCTTGCTTATTTCCTCTCAATATCCCCTAATTGTACCAAAGAATCCTCTTTATCTTTCAATTGTACCCCTCTAAAGTTATTTGCTTTCAAAACTCTTAAAGCCCCCTAGATGTACAAAAAATCCTCTTAATCTTTCCCATTGTACCCCTCTTGAAGGATTTGCCTATAAAGCCTGTAACAAACTTGGACACTCCAAGTCAAGAATCAATCGCGACAGCACCAAATAACCACTTCAAAACAATTCACAGATCACAATAGATTTGCACTGGCCCGGCGGAGTTCCGTGCCTAGAGATATTGGCCCCAAAGACTTGCGCCCCTTTCAGTATTTCTTTTATATTAATCACTTCAAAGTACAAGAGAGTGGGTCGGGATTCACTCTCAGACTCTGCGTCTAAATGCTCTAAGAAGTGAATGCCCAAACCACTTATTTAAAGTTACAAGGGATGCCCAAAAGCAGAGCCCCAAAAGCTTCAAAATCAAAAGCCCTAAAAGCAAAAGCATATGCTCTTTCTCTCTCTCTGAGAATCCCAAAAGAAAGCAAAAGACTTTTTCTGTCTCTCTTTCTCTTGCTATTTGCGTAGAAAAAGCAAAATTTGCGTCGCTCGTCATTTTATTTTATTTTTTAATTTATTTATTTTTTAGCCTTCGCGATTTCCGAAAATTAGGGTTTTTGACAGAAATTAGGGTTTCTGTTGTCCGCCACGTCATCACTTAGTGACATACCCCCCTCTTGAAAGCATTGTAATCGACCGCGATTACGCCTACAAAACCGACAAAAGCCATAAACCGGCTTAGCAGACACTGACTATTAGTACCTACGTACTAGGAACACACATCTAGCACACGTACAAAATCGACAGTCACATCACACGACATCACCAGACATCACAGGACATCACATGACATTCAACATTCATTCGGATCTTAGAGCATGATTTATCGGCAATGTAGCTAGCAATCGCATCTAGGTTCAATCGGGACCTCATCGATGTCCAATTGACTAACCCCTATTGCAACCATGTCTATTCGAGATCAAGTAGACCAAAATGCTGCAGTTATTTCGTCTATCAGTTCCTGCACTCACAAGAAGTCAAGAAAAAAATCAGTATCATTATCAAGAATTCCATTTCATAAAGTCATCCAGCAGAATACTGTCAGCTCTCAGTATCCCTGAAGCTCAAAGAGACATCAGTGATTTTAGTATCAAAATCAAGGCATCTGTTGACAAAGGAGTGGAGTGACTCCCCTCTTGTGCATCCCACTACACCAGATCTCCGGCCAAGCTGAATTCTGGGTTCCATTTGGAGTAGACTATGCTAAACCAAAAGCATCGAGGTAAAGTTTCACAATCTGAGGAGTATCTGCTAGGTCCTTCTCCTCCATCCACTTCGCATCAAATGCAAGATAGTTCTTGAACTTAACCAAGAACCACCTTCGGACTTTACCTTTCTTCGTATCATTATGTGCCAAAATCTGTTCAGGAACAAGGATCTCCTCGTTTTCTTCCACTTCGGGTTGCTCATCAGGCTCCCCATCATCAGGCACATCACCCTTAACAGGTTTCAAGAGACTCACATGCAATGCATTGTGAATCCTCCAAGTATCAGGCAATTTCAATCGGAAGGAGACATCATTTATCTTGTCATTGATCTGGAAAGGTCTGTAGTATCGCATACTAAGCTTTGGAAAAAGCCTCTCCTTTCCCTTTTTCTTTCGTAGGCGTGCCTTTTCAAAACGTAAGAGCACCCAATCCTCCTCCTTCAATTTCAAGTCGTGACGATGGGGATCTGCTGCCTTTTTTTGTCGTTCTTGAGACTCCTGCAAAGTCTCGCGAACCTTGGCAAAAGTCGTATCCAAATCTCGCGAATATTCATCCGCTTCAAATATCTAAACTTTCGTGCTCAGGAAGGATGGAACCTTCGCAGCACTTTCAACAATCTCACATGGCGTCTTCCCCGTCGAAGAGTGTCTCATGTTATTGTAGGCAAATTTCACCAAAGGTAAGTTCTTTTTCCATTGAGTCTTCTAATCCGAGATACAAGACTTCAATAAATCTAAAATCACTGAATTCGCAATCTCAAATTGCCCGTCAGTCTACAAAGTGGAACGATGACGAGAACTGCAGCTGCGTGCCAATGTTCTCCCAAATTGCCTTCAAAACAAACTCATAAATCTAGGGTCTCTGTCTAGGACAATGGTCTCAGACGTGCCATGTAACTGGAAAATCATCGTGATCATTCTGTGTTCTTGGGAGATCAAAAATGAAATCCATTGCAATACTTTCCCAGGGGTGGGTGGGTATGGGTAAAGGCTGTAACAATCCCTCTGCCTTATGCCTGTCAAACTTGACCTTCTGGCATACCAAGCAACTGCGCACAAACTCTTCCACATCCTTTTTGAGTCTCCGCCAAAAGAAGTATCTGATCTACCCCCTTCATGGTGGTAGCAATGCCGCGGTGACCCGTAAAAGGTGGACAGTGGCATTCAGTCATAACCTTTTCCCGCAACGGCTATGTAACGCACAACATAGTCTTTCTCATCAAGTAGCCTCCCCGAAGGGGGTATCCAGCTACTGTCTCTCCATCCCGTATCCGTGTGAAAATATCTGCAAAATCTGTATCCATGGCATACCGATTGAACATATCCTCGAAGCTCCTATGATGTATCGTGGAAATAGCCAGAACCAACGGCTTCCGAGACAAAGCATCTGCCACCACATTCTTCTGTCCCTGCACGTGGACAATCTGGAAGTGAAACTGTGACAAGATGTTCGCCCACCGCATCTGCTTTTCCAAAAGCTGCTTCTGTGACAAGAAGTAGCATAAACTCTGATGGTCTGTAAAGACAGTCAAATCCGCTCCGAGTAGGTAATGTCGCCACTGAGTAAGAGCATGGATAACCGCCAAAAGCTCTTTCTCATAAATCTGTGTTGTCATCTCCGGCCTAGAGAACAAACGGCTCTCGTAAGCTATGACATGGCCTTCTTGCATCAAGACCGCACCCAGACTACGACCATAAGCATCACAAAATACTTCAAATGACTTCTACAAGTCAGTAAAGTCAAAATAGGTCCTGTAGTCAATTTCTCTTTCAATGTCTGAAAGGCAGTCACCTCTGTGGGTCCCCACGAAAAAGGTACTCCTTTCTGTGTCAAGATATGCAAAGGGGAAGCAACCTCTGCAAACTTTCGAATGAACCGCCTGTAGTACGAACACAATCCCAAGAAGATTCCAACTTCATGGACATTCTTCAAATCGGGCCAATCACGTATAGTCTCTATCTTGGCCGAATCCACTTGCACTCCTGCTGCTAAGACAAAGTATCCCCAAAAAAAAGTGTATCTCTGAAGCAGATGATCTCTGTGTTCTGCCTCATTCTTGGAGAAAACAATGATATCATCAAAGAAAGTGCTAACAAATAGCCTGTACTCTCGAAAAATCCTGTCCATCATCCGGTTAAATGTCGGAGGAGCATTGGTTAAGCCAAAAGGCATCACCAAAAACTCAAATAACCCAAAAGTCGTCCGAAAGGCTGTCTTCTAGACGTCTCCCGACGCGATTCGGATCTATATCCACTCTTCAAGTCAATCCTGCTAAAGCACGAGGATCCTTGTAACTTGTCGAGTATATCATCGATCCTAGGAATCGGAAATCTGTTCTTGATGGTGATTTTGTTGAGAGCGCTATAATCGATGCACATTCTCCAAGATCCATCTTTCTTCAAATCCAACAACAGTGGAGAGCAATACGGTGAAGTACTATGCTAGACAAGACCCTTTTCCAAGAGGTCTTTCATTGGGTTCATAATCTTTTCATTCTGTACTCGACTCACACGGTAAGGTGGCCGGTTCGGTGACGTGCTTCCAGGTATCAGATCAATGGTTTGATCTTCAGGCCCTCTGAAAAGCAATCGGCATGAGTGTGGAGAAAAATCTTGGCGTTCTTTTGATCAAATCAAAACATATTCAACCTTTATCCATTGTTCAGTTCTCTCCCAAAAGAATGAGTAAGAAACTGAAGTTCATAAAGTACAATCTCTAAGCCCTTCATTTATCAAAGTCGCTTTCTCGGCCCGGTAGTCAACCACGGCGTAGTTCTTGTGGTACCAAAGGATCCTAAGTAGAACGTCACTCGCATGCCATGAACACCCCTGTCATTGCAAACGGAGTTTGTCAATGCTCGGTGTAATGGCAACATACCATCCGGGTGCCAGTCGAACTACCTCCGCCTGTGGCGTCAGTCTGTCGGGCGTAATTCCAAATCGAGCTGCCAATTCCAAGTGAAAAGAAGTTGGCCTTGGCTCCTTCAAAAGAGCTTCCTGACCCTTCACTTTGCCCCAAAAGCGACAAAGTTTGTACTTTCATTCATTAGATTCGGTGCAGGTCCCATGCCATGTGGTACCAGTTCTGCTTTTCTATCTGCCTTTTCTGCCACGTTCCTCAGCTGCTATGGAACTCTCAGGCCTGTCGTCGTTCTTATCATTTTGTTCTTTCTGTGCCTTTTTAGGACACTTCGCGGAGATATGTCCATGTTCCCCGCAGCCAAAGCACTTCCCCTCTCTAATGAAGCGAGCTCTCTCCTCAGGAGTAAGCTTGGGTCGTGCATCCTTTTTCTCTGGGTTGCTCTTTTTCTTTCTACATTCCCAGAAGTTTGTTCGGCTCGTTGTGTCATGGCCTCATCTGTGCGGTAGGTCAGACTGCCAAAGTGAATGGCAAAGCCCCGCTTCGCATGACTCATCAACTCCTGAATAGAAGCTGACTTCTGTTCCAAGTAGTGATCTCGGATCTCTGTAGGTAGACCCAAGGTGAACCGCTCAATCTGTTCTCTGAACGAGATCTTCTTGAATGAAGAGGCCGGTAGAAAAGAGCTCCACAATCTTTCACAATAAGCATTGATTGTGTCTTTTTTGGTCATCCGAAGATGGTTCCAAGCAGCTCGTTCATATTCTTGTGTCAACCAAGAAGAAATAAAAAGCTTCTTAAATTTCAGCCATTTAACCGACGCAGTCTTGTTTAAGAGAAGAGTGGACCACCAAGTGCGAGCATTCCCTTTAAAGCAAGAGGCACCTCTCCGAATCTTGGAGTGCTTTGAGTAGCGTCCTCCACGAAAGCGATGTCAAACTGATGTATAAAAGACAAAGCCTTCGAAGCATCTGAGTATCCTGAGAAAGTGTCAAATTTAATTGACTGTCCACCTTCCTTAAACTCTCGGACTTTCTTGCTTTTATCTTCCAGAAAGTCATACTGGTTGGCTTTATAAAAATTCTTCTTGTTCGCATAAAAGTTTCCATCATCAGAATCTGACCTGTCTATAGATGAGTCCTCAGTAGAAAGTCAGTCTTTGGGCGAGATTTAGACTTCTTTGCCTTTCTCTTGCCCTTTCCAAAGCGGTGCTTCTTGCTTCGCTTCTTACCTTTTCTGCCTTCTTCGCTCGAATCCGAGGAGCTAGAAGAACTGTCAAAAGAAGAAGAAGAAGAAGAAGAACTGGGTACTCCTTCAAATCAAACACGCTTCTTCTGTTTCTTTGCCTTGTCAAATGTCGACTGACGACCCAAATATCCCGAGAAGTCTTTTGCTTTTTGCCGTGCTTTTTGGTTTTCTTTTGCTTTTTGGCTTTTTGGCTTTCTTTTACGCGTCAAAAAGCTGAGCAATCCGTGCATCAACCACCTCTTGTAATTCCTTCTTTGAATACTGTTTGTGATCAGAAAGTTTCTTGAGAGCGGGTTTCAGTGGTGGTGTAGTGGTTTTCTACCATTGTTCATGCACTTCTTGAAAAGAAGTCTCGCTCATATATTTTGCTAATTTCGGATCCTTCGCAAAACTAAGCATCATCTTCATTGCATCGCCGATTAATTGTTGACGCTCCATCTCTTGTCTCTCCGCCTGAGTAGGCCGAGGCGGGCCATACTCTCTGCCTGAATCTTCGTTGTGATCCCAGCCCGCATCTCCAGATGCAGAGGGAGTCCACTGATCCTTGCGTGAAGCCATAGGTGCCGCGGAAAAAAAATTGGGGATCGGATTTCCCATAGAAGAGAAATCGGCCGCGCTCTGATACCACTGTAACAGACTTGGACACTCCAAGTCAAGAATCAATCACGACAGCACCAAATAACCACTTCAAAACAATTCACAGATCACAATAGATTTGCACTGGCCCAGCGGAGTTCCATGCCTAGAGATATTGGCCCCAAAGATTGGCACCCTTTTCCGTATTTCTTTTTATATTAATCAATTCGAAGTACAAGAGAGTGGGTCGCGATTCACTCTCAGACTCTGCGTCCAGATGCTGTGAGAAGTGAATGCCCAAACCACTTATTTAAAGTTACAAGGGATGCCCAAAAGCAGAGCCCCAAAAGCTTCAAAATCAAAAGCCCTGAAAGTAAAAGCATATGCTCTTTCTCTCTCTAAGAGTCCCAAAAGAAAGCAAAAGACTTTTTCTCTCTTTCTCTTGCTATTTGCGTAGAAAAAGCAAAATTTGCGTCGCTCATCATTTTATTTTTCTTCAACCTCCGCGATTTCCGGAAATTAGGGTTTCCGGCAAAAATTAGGGTTTTTGTTGTCCGCCACGTCATCACTTTGTGACAAAGCCCCTATTTATAAGCCCTCCACATTCTTGTAAAGGCAGCAAAACCGCGAAACGCGTTTCAGCAGGCCTGAAACGTGAAACGGGTGAAACGGCCGAAACGTTTCACCTGCAAGGTGAAACGCCTGGAGTGAAGCGCCTTTTTTTAAAAAATCCATTTTGAGAATTTGGGCATTAAATAGTTATTTATTTATTATGTATAGCTATTTCAAGGTTAACATAGCATGTGTCTCTACTCACTGCACTGTGAACACCTATTTTGTCTATACATAACACTATATATACACAAAATTGGCGTTTCGGTCTGACGTTTCAGTGAGGCCTTAGCCTAGGGTGAAACATTTCGAGGTGAAACGCCACGTTTCGGGGTGAAACGTTTCGCGGTTACGCTGTGTAAAGATGAACACTACTGATGGGCTTACTATAGCGAAACGCATTTAGTGTTACATCTCTCTCTCTCTCTCTCTCTCTCTCTCTCTCTCTCTCTCTCTCTCTCTCTCTCTCTCTCTCTCTCTCTCTCTCTCTCTCCACTTTTTTCCTTTTGCCTACTTTCTTTATTTCCTTTTCTTGCCAAGTTTTGCTCGCTTTATCTTCTTAAAATAATGTACATATACAAGGCTTTGTGAATCAAGTAGACTTTCCCATCATTAGATCTAGCAGAATGTAATGCCTTGCTTGGCGTGCCATGGTTCAACAAATACAATGTCGTGCTTCAATGAAGAGATCGTGAGATCCTTTTGACCCATAAAAACAAACAAATCAAACTTTATGTTCCATGTAAGGGCAAGGCAATCCCTCTTGTAAATGCTTGCTCCATTTCAAAATTAATATACAAGAATCTTTTTGCACTTGATCCATGTACAACTCAAGTCTGAATATAGGTCAATAAATGTCTCCAAGGTAGATGAAAATAGTTGAAAGTTTTGCATGAGTGTAATAAATGTTTTGAGAAACTACCTTCTAGAATGCTTCCTCACACGACGCCTAAAGGCCTAAAGATCACAAAATTCACGTTATTCTCGGCAGGTATCTTATCAATTGTAACATGGAATAGGAACAAGGATTGGCAATAGGGTCGCACATCAATGGCACCAATTGGAAGCATTGCCCAAAATTTGAAACGGGGGGTTAGATTCATATGACACCACCATGGGACACCCACACCATGTTTGAAGGTATGAACTGGTAACCGAATGGGAGCGAATGGAGACCATGCAAAAAGCGGCAGAAAAAACAAAGTAATTTCTTTGGTTGCAATTGTACCACTTGAAAAGAATACCAAAAAAAACACAAAATCACACCCAATAGACGACACCAACTTAGAAGCAAAATACATCAATGAAGCCCATATGGTGCGATGATGGATACCAAATAAGGAGTACATCACATGGCATTATCTCTCAAGGGTTCAAACTAATAAGTCGAAAAATTCCTCCATAGAAAACTAAAGCCTAAATGATAATGCCCTTGAAGTGGTCACCTCAACCTTGTTCCTTGAAGAGGGAGATTGACATTGAGCAGAGGAATGGCAATGGCTTGAACCCTTGTTGGCTTCAAGTTTGCAAGCAGCAGGCTTTGCCAATGGTTGATGGCTTGGCTCTTACACTTATGGGCTTGAAAGTTGGCCAATGTGAATGTCTGTGACTTGCAGGGTGACCTTGATGTTGGAACTTGAGAGACTAGAGCTTACTCTATGGTGATGGCTTGAGCACTTGAGAGGCCCTCTTGGCCTTGTATAGCCCATGGCTCCAAGGGGCCCAAAACGATTTTGGGATACCTTTTAGCCCATTGCTTCTTTCCTTTTCAGGAGCAAATGGAACGGTTTTATTGTGAATTACCTAAAGAGATCCGGCGATACTACTTGAAGCAAAAGTCCAAGAGCATTCAGAAGCTCATGGAACACACAAATGACAATTTCTCCATGCAATGGACGAGCCAATGTCCAGTCAACTAGGAAGGAGTCTTCCAAGGAGAAGAAGAACGGCAAGAAGCAGAAGAAGAAACACACTACGAGGCCTAAATTGACAATAGAGCAGCATGCAGAGTACTTCAAGGAAGGCATGTGTTATGGATGTGGTGAAGAGGGGCACATTTTGGCAAAGTGTTGTAAGAAAGAATCTAAGGAGAAAGCTTAAGACAAGCTAGAGAGTTCCAAACCGGTAGTGGAGAAAGCTAAGAAAGGGAAGACAGAGACACGACCGGTTCCAAATTTTGTGGGGTCAACGTATCGAGCTCTGTAGAGTGTATAGGACAAGGTACGAGATCAAGAGGTCTTGATATTTTTCGATGGAGGAGCCACGGCCCAACTTATTTTTGTTGGAATTGGCAGCTCAACTTGGAGTAACGTTGAAGAAATGGAACCACAAATGGATGCGGTTTTAGCGACACCTGGGCGTGATGTCACCATTATAGGCAAACGTAGTATTATCAAGGATACCTAGGGCACGAGAACTTCTATATCATGCCACTTGAGGGGTGTGATATACTTTTAGGGATAATTGGTACCACAAGAACTGTGTCATGGTCCACTATTAGGCTAGAAAAGCAACATTGAAGAATAAGAATGTCACGTGCACATCTAACCCTATGTGCATGTAAACAAGCTATAACTTGTATTTGTGGGGTTTACGACAGCCTAGGAAGTGTTTTGGCACCATTGTTAGCCTATACGCAGGACGTGCATGTCCATGCACTTTAGATTAGTTGCATACTCTCTCATTGCACATAACTATATAAGTAACCTAAGGGGGTCACCTCTCAAACAAGTCAGGACCAACAAGAGGAAGTACCCGTAGTACCAACAGCACAAGGCCTGCACCTTCAGCGTTTTCAGGACCAGCAACTCAGCGTTTCCAACCCCATCATCACCCAGCGTTTTCAGCAATCTACAACACCCTAGTGTTAGCAGATTTCAGCCTCAGCCCTCATCGCCAAAGTTCTCAACCCTCAGCAAAGGTTGCGTTTTCAGTCCATAACGCCAGCAATCAAAGAGTTTGATGGAAATCAAACGATCTGATGGTCAGGGTTTCGATCTTTGGAAAGATCGTATGCGGGGTATTCTTTTCTTGAAAGATTGTGAGGATGCCTTGGAAGAAAATAAGCCTCAATAGATGTCTGATGAGGAATGGGCTAAGCTAAACAAAAAGGCTATGGCCTACATCAAGATGGCAGTAAATGATGATATTCTTGTGGATATCAAAGGATTGGACACGACTTATGCGATCTGGCAAAAGCTTAAGTCCACTTATGAGAATATTACACCTATTCATCAGGTGCACTTGATGCGTAAGTTGGTGAATATGCAGCTTGATGAGGCTAGGTCAGCATCTGAGCACTTGAGTGCTTTCACATGTATTCTAAATCAGTTGCACGACGCTGGGCTTCAGACATTTGATGACAAGCTGAAAGCCATTTTCTTGCTTATGACATTGCCAGACTCATTTTTCAACATGCAAGGTTCACTTTTAAGTCTTTCTTGCAAGCAAAAAGGACCATTCTCATGGTTGAGCAAATAATTGACCTAGTCAAACTAAAATCAATTGATAATTTTGTGATTCCAAGATACATTACTTGCTAATGAGAAGATTCCGTGTAAGCTCTATTCGGCAATTCAAGAAGTGTGAAAATCTCTTACGCATATATCCTAATCACATGCATATACAATTAATATTGGGAGATTTTACAAGGTAGGCTCATATTGAGGGGCATGTTAAATGTGGGACAAGGGTGGACTTTTCAGCATATTCGGTAGAGTAGGAGAGATCGCTTAATAGCTCCAATTGCCAGAAACAAGTTGAATATGTCCAATTATTCCGTGCAAGTAGACTCAACAAGAAATTGGGTGAGCATAATAATCTTCTCCAAGATGAAGAGATAAAGAACTAAACAATACTAGTTTTCATACATTTACTGCAAAATATGGAAAAGAGAACCACAAAAGCAATTTATGAATTGTGTTAAGGGTAAGCACATTATCTTAGTCCTCCAATTATGTTTTCGAGGACCCCAAAAAAAAAAAGGAGAATAGTATCAATTAAGTGGCAAAAGATTTCTGAAGAGGACATGTTCTTTTTCACAAAGGGTCCATTTCTTTGCATTGTCAATTTCTTCACATGTTGTTTTAAGGGGTATAATGGGACATAATTACCTAGTACAAACTCCTTGCTCTTTACATACTGATCATGGAATTACTTCATGCACAATATTGGAATGTATATTCCTACAATGGCTCTCAGCATTTCATCAAGCTGTTCAAATCGATTAATCTTTTCTAGCAGTTCATGTCTGATCCCTTCTAACTCTGTAACATACAATGTAAAGAGTACAAACATACATATGAAAGCCTAGAATATTCAGCACGGCAAAAAGGGGGCTGTGCGCATTGGACCAATGAGTTCCAACTACCCTCCCTCGTGCCATATCTCAGAAATTGAAGGTTAGTAGGGAAAGAGTTATATAGGGAGTGTTGCAAACAATGCTAAAACTCAGCCATTGCAATCAGCTCATGTGTGTCAAGACCACTAAGACATGCATGATAAATCATATCCTAATTCAAGTTGCCATTGACAGATACTATGGCATTTCAAAACAATCAATAATAGCCTCTTGCTATAGTGACCTCCTAAAGCACCCTCCACACGAAGAATTCTCCTGACGATACTATATTCTTCTGCACACGAATTATTGTTAGTACCAATGGCTATAGTTTTCCATCTTCCCCAAGAGCCCAGTGCTTTGCTCGCATGCAGGGCCACCAACCACAAAGTAAGTTTGGTTAGCTCAGGTGTAATTGGCATAGAAATATACATTGGTATTGGTAGGTAAAAGTTTGAAACTCACTTACAATTTAATATTTAGAATCATGTTATCGTCTATCCATCAGTAATGAAATCTACCTAAATCAGCCAGATACTTTATAAATTAAAGTCTAGTCTCTACAAGTATCGTTTCTATAAACAAACAAGAAAATTGAAGCAAATTTGGCTAGAGACAGCACACGTACACATGCTTTTCTGGGCTGAGATGCAGCTAATGCAGTATCCAGCATCAACCCACAAATGCGCAATGCTGCTGGCTGCACAGGGGCACACAGCAAAAGAAAATCACAGCTCTGTCAACAAAAATAACTTTTTCTCTATCTGCGAATTTGCAGCCTGCAGCACAAACCTCATCGATAACTTCAATATTGTGATACAATGGTTCTAATACAGTGAGGGCTACTGCATACTGCTGAAGGTGGAACAGAATGACAGCCTAAAGACAAAAACATTTAAGCGTTAGATATTGGGCATGCACAAGTAGTGAAATAAGTGGCCAAGTAGCAGTCATACACTGTTAAAAATTGGTATGGATGTGTCATAATCCTCAAGGTAAGCAGGTATGTCAACAGTGCCAAGCGAACCTCCTTTGAGGTTAGAATTGTTGGCATTTGGAGAACTATTTGTTGGCGAGACATTTGCATCATCCCATTGATCTCTTACACTCTTTTTACATAGCTCTTCAATCTTCTTCTGCAAACACCACAAGTAACACATTTGGTTTTAAAAAGGAGAAGTAACTACCAGTTTCATAGTTCAAACTTAAGACTAGAATGCTTGTAAACAGAGTGAGTGAAAAGCATACCTTGACTTTTGACAAAAGCTCAAGAAGTCTTTGAGGATCAGAACAGCCATCCCGAAAGTACTCAACAACAGCAATGTTGTGTATGACCTGAGAAAATTAAGAATGATGAGTAAGTGGACAACAAGGAGGTTATACTGCCTTGGCCACAAAGATTTCCAAAAAAACAATCACCATCACAGTTTGCATCAACCAGTCAATAACAGCCAAGAAAAGGTTCTGCAGGCACTTTGATCCCTGTAAGAGCATTTTTTTCTCTTTCTTCTAGAGGAATGCTTTACAAGCGTGAGATTTCACATTACAGCCACTAGGTAAAGTCATTAACGCTCCTTAAGCAGAGTTCCCTAAACACAAAAGAATCCTGGGGAGCGAGTGCGTAAGGGGATGAAGACAGGCTAAGAAACAGCCTAGGAGAAATTCTGGGCTGGCGGCTCTCCATGATTTTTTGAGCTTGACAAAAGAGGAGGAAACGAAAATTTGGAAGTACAGAATAGAGGGCCACACAATGAGGGAAAAAAATAATAACCTTGTTATTCTCGTTATTTGAAATTTCTAACGAAGTTTTCTTTCAAATTTGCTCAATTTTTGCATTCTTTTGTTTCACTTTTCTATCCTTGGGTACCTACTCTTTCTTGTTTTTCTTAGTGCCTAGGCAAACGCGCATAAAACCCACAAGACTGTACATGGTCATCTGAGAAGCCCAACTAGTGGGGCATTACCATGTGTGTAAGGGGGGGAGAGATGCACGAGAGCGGAATCATTGTGCTACATGAGACAAGGGAGAAGACAAGCTTTCCATTAAAGCTTCAAACCTGAAGATCCACTCACAGAAAGTCAAGAGCAACTCCCACTCTCATTTTACGTGCCCCAAAGCTCACCCTGTGCTTCTAGGTGGTGAGTTGTCAAGCAGGTTCCTCTCCTGTTGACATGTGTCCATTATGCCCAGGATGGTTTAGTTTCCTAATCCCTCCCAACTTATAAAGTTTTCAGGGACTTGCCGCATGGCCCAAATTCCATTTAGGCATGCACACTCTTCCATACTCATCAGAATTCAATGCTAACTGTAGACCAACTGACCAACCTAGATTCACGATGTGAGAAACCCGTTTGGCTGCAACTGTTTCATACTAGCCATGCAATGTCCATTTGCACCTTTTCAAGGTTTCCAAAGCAAAACAAGCAAAAGTTGTTGAGCGCGCGGCGGTGTGTGCAAGTGATAGAGCACGCGAACATGTGCAGGCCTTGAGGCTTGAAGCGGAGGCACTGTGCTGCAGAAGGGAAGCGCTAGCAGAACGAAGAGGGAGAGAGAGAGAGCTCACGTTTTTGGGGGAAACTCAATAAGTGAGTTTTGGGTTTTCCCACTTTTATTATAAGTGACCTTTAAAAATGTGTCCATGTACAAAAAGGGGTTATTTAGGCCTTTAACCCAACAACCTCCCACTTAAAGGCATAAATGACGCCTTTAAGTTAACCAACTCCCACCAGCTGTATGCAAATGCTCATGTTGAGCCTTAGCAAGACTCTTTGTGAGAACATCTGCAGGGTTATCCTGTGTGTGAAACCTTAGTCAAGGTGACTAGACCATCCTCCAATACCTGTCGTATGAAGTGGTATCGCACATCAATGTGTGTCCGTGCATGAAACATGGCATTCTTGGCCAAATAGACAGCACTTAGGCTATCACATCCCAAGACAGGAGTACTAGCAGGCATACCAAGCTCTTTGACAAGTCTGCCCAACCATATGGCCTCTTTAGAAGCCTCAGTGGCTGAAATATATTCAGCCTCAGTAGTACTCAATGCCACAATTTTCTGCAGTCGTGAACACCAAGAGACAGCACCACCAGCAATAGCAAACACACAGCCACTAGTGGACTTCCTGGTATCCAAGTCACCTGCCATATCTGCATCACAATAGCCCTGCAACTTCATGTCACTTTTGCCATAGCATATACACCTAGATTGTGTACTTGACAAGTATCTCAGAATGCATTTCACAGCTTCCCAATGTGCTTTGCCAGGATTGGACATGTATCTACTAACAACTCCCACCGCATGGGCAATGTCAGGACGAGTGGCAACCATAGCAGACATAAGAGAACCACAAGCTGATGCATAAGGGATTCCCTTCATAGCTTTCAATGTTACATCATCCTTTGGGCAATCTGCTTTGCTAAGCTTAGTGTATGGAGGTAAAGGTACTCCAAGAGGCTTAGCATTAGCCATATTAAACCTATCAAGTACTTTTGCAATGTACCTTTCTTGAGATAAAAACAGCAATTTCAGCTTTCTATCTCTTTTAATACGCATGCCCAAAATATGCTCTGCATCACCCAAATCCTTCATAGCAAATGTTGACTTTAGCTTACGTTTCAGAGCATCAAGACTAGTCTTATGTTTCCCGGCAAGCAGCATGTCATCAACATAGAGAACAAGTATGATGGGACTACCATCTTCATCCCTTTTCGTATACAAACAATGATCTGCATGGCTGCGTTTAAAGCCTTGAAACATCATAAAAGTGTCAAACTTCTTATACCACTGCCGTGATGATTGTCTCAAACCATACAAAGCCCTTTTCAGTTTGCATACAAGTTCCTCACGTATAGGAACTACAAAACCTTCAGGTTGTTTCATGTATATGTCCTCTTTAATGTCACCGTGCAAAAACGTTGTCTTTACATCCATTTGATTCAATTCCAAATCAAGCACCACAACGAGAGCAAAAAGGACACGTAAAGTTGTAAGCTTTACAACGAGAGAAAAGATTTCTTGAAAATCAATTCCTTCTTTCTGTGCATATCCTTTTGCAACCAATCTTGCCTTGTACTTGGGTTTTTCATCAACACATTTGACCTTGTAAACCCATTTGTTAGGCAATGGCACAAGATCCCAAGTATTGTTTGCATGCAAAGATTTGATTTCCTCTTGCATCGCAAGCTCCCACTTACTGCTTAACTCACATGATTTTGCCTCTTTATATGTAAGAGGCTCTCCCTCATCTGTCAACATAACATGATGCAAAGAGGGATCAAAACGCTGTATCAACCTTCTGACACGAGTAGACCTGCGTACCCAATGATCTACATTCTCAGGCACAGGTTCTACATCAAGAGGCAACTCATTTTCAACATGCTCATGCTGCTGAAAATCATTTTAAGCCATGACAGGTGGTTGTCCATCCTCATTTGGAGCATCTAAATCATGTCCTACCTCTTCTGGCTCAAGGTTAACCGGCTAATTATCAATTTCAGCTTGCGGTAATGCATCTTGGAGGCTGAAATTTGAGAGTGTGTGTGCACCTCAAGAAGGTGATTGTAGCTACCATACGAAATAACTATCCTCTTCCTAAGATACTCGCGAGCTCGCTGCTGCTGCCCACCTGCGCACGCCTTGCTCCCCCCCCCCCCCCCCCCCCCCCCCCCTCTCCTCAGCCCGCTGCCTCTCCCCCCTCCCTCCCTGCCGCCCCCTGCCTACCCGCGCTGCCTCCAGCCCACCCGCTGCCTGCCCTCGCCAAAAGCCCCCTCGCCCGACCCCGCTGAGCCCACCATTCGACTTGCTCTATCGCCGACAGAGCAAGCGAGCCTAGCCGTGAGGTAGAGCGTTCGCAGGTGACTTCGGTCATCTGCAAAATTCTCGGCACCCGTCCTAGCAGAGGAGAGCTGCGAGACCTTCTCCAGGCCCACCTGCTCGCAAAGGTGGGCAAGATCTTGGATGTCCAGATTCTCAGACGGGGGTACTACCAGATCGAGTCTAAGACTTCCGAGATGGCTTCCAAGGTCATAGCTATGAGTCCACTGGCCATCCGAACATCACGCGCCCACTTTCGACAGTGGCGACATGGTTTTGACCCGACTTCGGATGTGCTAGTAGAGGAGGCAGACATCCCCATCTCAGTCTGCTTTCCGAGTTTACGGAGGGAGTACCTACCACTTCTTTCCAAGATTGGCTCCGCCATCGCGACTGCCCTGGAGACACCTCGTACGGCAACATCAGTAGCTGCCAAGGCGGCTGGCATCCCCTCAGTTCGAGTTTTGGTCAGAGATACCCACACGCTCCCGAAGGTCATCCTTCTGTCTCGGGTGAGTGGGGGTTGGTTTAGACAGAGTGTGGAGTACTCGGGCCTCCCGAACCAGTGCTTCATTTGCAGACAGATGGGCCACCTAGCGAAGGCCTGTCCACGGAGGAGGCCACGACTTGCACCTCGGCCTCAGCCCCAGCCTGCCAAGGCTGGGCCGCAACCACAACCAGCGGCACAGCA
Source organism: Adiantum capillus-veneris (assembly GCF_014529385.1). NCBI lineage: Eukaryota > Viridiplantae > Streptophyta > Polypodiopsida > Polypodiales > Pteridaceae > Adiantum > Adiantum capillus-veneris. The sequence continues at coordinate 35,252,612 of NC_140947.1, forward strand.
CACACATTCAGAGCCACCCTCCGAGCCTGGGGCTCCAGCGGAGGACGGGTAGCAACAGGCCCGTGGCCGTCGACGCCAGGGGCCACAGCGACAGCCTGGCACTCAGAGTGGCCCTCAGGTGCCTACTCAACAGCAGTGGGTTCCCACGGGGAATCGCTTTGGTCCTCTTGAGCAGGAGGAGCCTCCTACGCCAACCTCCACCTCCTCACCCTCGCCAGCCGCCCCCCCCCCCCCTTCAGAGTTCCCCTCCTCCTCCTCATCCTCCCCCCCGCCCTCTGCTCCCGTCCACTCCCCACCTCGCCCCTCCACCTCTGTCGCCCCACCCCGCTCCTCTTCCCATCCCCCCCCCCCCCCCCGCCCCCAAGCTCCTTCTCCCCCCCCTCCTGCTCCAGTTTCACAGTCGACTCAGGAGACTCGTCCCTCGCCGGCGGCTAGGAGATCTCTTGGCAGCGCTTTTGCCACGAGTCGCCTAGCGAGAGAGGGTCAGCCCTTCTTGCGACTCCCTCTGCAGATTCAGACATCTTCCCTTGCAGCTATCCCTCGTGGTCTGACGAGCATTCACCTCCGACACCGCTAGGATTTCTTCGACTACGGGTTCACTCGCTTTCTCGGCGATTCCGCAGCAGACCACGAGGCAACCTGCTTCAGGGTCCACGCTTTGTTCCTCGCCGCTTGGGGGACAGAGGCCTTGGACTCAACAGTTGGTTTTTCCTTCCCCCTCTGTGGTAGGGCCGAGACAGAGTGGTCCCTCGACTCAGTGGTGGGATGGTTGCATACACAGGTTCTCGAGTTCTCTCACCACATGGGAGAACTTGGAGTTACAGATTTGCTGCAGACTTTGTGGCCACTGGCCAAGTTTGCGGTGACACCCCCAGACTCAGCAGGCTGTAGGCACATTGTGGTGTACTTTTTTGCTGATACGCAGTGTTTGCCTTGATATGTATACATTCATGAGGACTCCTGGACAGAGGAGGTTGCTTTACGCACGGCTCGCTCAAGAAGCCCTCCACTCAAGAAGCTGATACGTCCAAGAAGCAGTCTAAATCTTCTTCGGAACAAGGACAAGGACAAAAAAGGCATTTTTGTGGCAAAACTTTTCAAGAAAGAAAAGCTCTTAGGGAGGCCAAGAAATGCTACATTTGTGAACAGGAAGGACACTTTGCAAATGAGTGCCCACAGAAGAAGTCACAGGATAAGGATGACAAGTTAGACCATAAAGGGAAGAAGCCAAAGCCGAGTGCAGGACTTGTTCCAGATTTGGTTGGAGATCAGCCAAACACAAATGCCACGGAGCTGTGCAGAGCTTGGGGCAAAGTTAGAGACCAGACAGTGCTGGTTTTCTTTGATCCAGGAGCCCGTGCAAATTTCATATCACCAGAATTGGCATCAAAGTTGGGCATTCGTGCAGAGGAGATGGGTATGACAGGCGAAGCAGGTTTGGCATGCCCAAGACATTCAAAGCCTGTTACTCCCATTCTGGGAAAGCTTGGTCTGCACATTCAGAGCTACGTGGATGCGGAAGAATTTCATATTATGCCACTTGAGGGCTGTGATGTGTTATTGGGTATCCCATGGTGTTACAGGTTGCATGCTATGGTGGATACTTACAACAAAAAGATTACCCTTGTACATAGAGGAAAGACTCATGTCCTTGATGTAAAGCTTAAAGGTGAGTCTGTTCCAGTTGTTTCTGCTTCTGCTATTTCATCTGTAATAAAGAATCATCTTTCTGCGTACTTGATCTTTGCAAAAGAAGTACCTCAAGTTGTATCTAATTTGTCTACCTTAGATAAAGACAAGTCAACTTTTTTGAGTGGTTTCAGTGATTGTTTTTCGGACTCTTTGCCAGGGGAGTTACCTCCTGAGAGACCTGAGGATCATACTATAGATCTTGTGCCAGGTTCTAGTCCACCGAATAGACCACCATACAGGGTTAGTGCAGCCCAGCAGAAAGAGATTATGGGTCAGGTCAACGAGCTTTTAGAGAAGGGGCTGATTCAGCCTAGTTCATCCCCTTTTTGTTCGCCTGTACTCTTAGTGCAAAAGAAGGATGGTTCATGGCGCATGTGCATTGACTATCGCGCCTTGAATAAGAATACCATCAAGAACAGGTTCCCCATACCGAGGATAGATGACATTCTTGATCGGCTTGAGGAAGCGTCATTGTTTACAAGAATAGACCTAAAGAGCGGGTATCATCAGATACGCATTAGACCAGAAGATGTCCATAAGACTGCGTTCAGGACAACATTTGGTCTCTATGAGTTTCTTGTCATGCCATTTGGTCTCACAAATGCTCCTACCACATTTAATAGAATGATGGACAGAATTTTTAGACCACATAGAAACTTCGTGGGTACCTTCTTTGATGACATGATTGTCTACTCGAAGTCTGAATAGGAGCATAGGGATCACTTGACTGCAGTTTTCAATGAGTTACGTAAGAACAGGCTACTCATTAATGCGAAGAAGAGTGAATTCTTCTTGGAAGAGATTCACTTCCTTGGGCACATTGTTTCAAAGGATGGGGTACACATGGATCCCGCTAAAGTGGAAGCAATTAGGTCATGGCCAGACTTGAAGTCCGTACATGACATTCGAAGCTTTCTAGGCTTATGTTCCTATTACAGGAGGTTCATCCGAAATTTTGTTGAGATTGCTTCTCCACTCCATGCACTGCAAGGAAAAGGAGTTACTTTCAAGTGGACAGCCAAGGAAATTTTAGCGTTCAAAAACTTGAAAGAGAAGCTGACTTCAGATCCGGTAATTATTTTGCCAGATCTTTCTAAACCTTTTGTGGTTCAATGTGATGCGTGTGGCCATAGTCTTGGTGCAATTTTAATGCAAAATGGCCGAGTAGTCGCATATGACAGCAGAATTCTTTTGAAGACTGAAAGGAACTTGCAAGTCTATGAGAAAGAATTGTTGGCAGTAATTCATGCTCTCACTAGTTGGAAACACTATTTGCTTGGGGCTGATTTTGTTGTCCAAACGGATCATCAAACCTTGCGATATTTTCTTACACAGACGAAGTTGTCTGAGAAGCACATGCGATGGGCAAACATCTTGTCAATGTTCCATTTTCAGATTGTGCATGTGCAAGGGAAAAAGAACGTGGTGTCTGATGCGTTGTCACGAAAGCCCCAAATTTCAGCAGTGTCAATTCCGTACCATTGTGAACTAGACAAAATGAAGACACAATATGCTGAAGATTCAGATTTTGCAAGGATCTATGATCAGCTTGTTGATGGCAACATCATGAGCACTATATGCTTAAGAATGACTTTCTCATGATGCATGGAAAGTTATGCGTTACTAAACAGTTACGGCCAAAGATTTTGATGGAAAGTCATGCTCCACCTTATGCTGGGCATCGTGGAATTGATGCGACAACGAAAGGGGTTGAGGCATTCTTCTATTGGCCAGCTTTGCGTCAAGATGTTGACACATTTGTAAGATCATGCTTAGTATGCCAAAAAGTCAAATTTGACAGACAAAAGCAACCGGGATTGTTGCAGCCATTGCCGATCCCTGATAGGCCATGGGAAAGTATAGCAATGGACTTTATCTTTGATCTTCCAAGGACGCAAACAGGAAATGATGGGATTTGGACTATCATTTGTAGGTTCAGTAAGCAGGCCCATTTCATTCCTGTTAGGAAGAAGATAAAGCCACAACACATGGTCAAGATATTCATGAGCAATATCTTTAAATATCATGGGATGCCTCAGTCAATTGTCAGTGACAGGGATCCACGTATGACGAGTCTTTTCTGGAAGGCATTGTTTGAGAACATGGGCACTGCGCTCAAGTTCTCTTCTTCGTTTCATCCGCAAACTGATGGACAGTCAGAAGAGGCAAATTCTACTGTCTTGGACCTACTCAAATGTTATGTCTCAGAGCACAAGGCACCATCTCCCATTGGTTGAATATGCTTACAATAACACTGTGCATACATCAACAGGTAAGGCACCATTTGAGATAGTGGAAGGAGGAAAAGAAAGTCCCACCCATTTTGCAGACTAAGGACAAGATATTTGAGGCAGACAAGTATGTGCAAGATATGGATGAAACATACAGGAAGATAAAGATTGCTCTTGAGAAGACTCAGGCTAAGCAAAAGAAAGCTGCTGATCGTCACCGTCGTGAACTTGTATTTTCACTTGGTGATTGGGTACTTTTGCGCTTTGAAAAGGCCAGGTTAAGGAAAAGGAAAGGCAAGGAACGCTTGTTTCCTAAGCTCAGTATGCGATATTATGGTCCTTTTCAGATTTCAGAAAAGATCAGCGATGTAGCTTACAGGTTAAAGCTACCAGAAGGCTGGAAAATACATAATGCTTTTCATGTCAGCCTTCTAAGGCCCTTTGTTGGTGATGTGCCAGAGAATATGCTTGATGAGGAACAACCCGAAGTCGAAGAATTGGATGAAATCCTTGTTCCTGAATAGATATTGGCACATAAAGAAAGAAAGGTTAGAGGAAAGGTTGCAAGACGCTATTTGGTGAAGTTCAAGAACTATCCATCATTAGATGCCAAATGGATGGAAGAGTCTGAATTGCTTGATTCACCTCAGCTATTGCAATTGTATCTTGAAGCCTTTCAAATGGAACCCATAGTGACTTGATGCAGCCTTTTTGCAGCAAGGCAACAGCATGGTTCATGATGCTCAAGAGAGTAGTTAAGCAATTGTATCTACTCTTTCCATACAGAATTTAGCTAGAGAAGTTTGTGCTCAAGAGTACACTAGAAGACTTCTATGCTTGATATATGTGTCGTAGCCAGGTTGGTGGGATTGTTTAATCGTCCAACGCTACATTTCCAGAAGCATGTATATCTTGGATTCCCATCATAGAATATATGTGATATCAAGAGATATCTGCATGTATTATTGGCATGCAAGCGAGGTCGCTTGCAGTATTTCAAGGGTGGGGTGTGTCACCAGGAGGTGTATTTTTCATGTTGCCTTCTGTAAATAAGTACTATATATTTTTATTTATTTTTATTTTTACTTGTTTTCCTCGGAACCCTTGAAAAGGTGCGAGTGGACATTGCATGGCCAGTGTGAAACGGCTGCAGCCAAATGGGTTTCTCACATCGGGAATCTAGGTCGGTCAGACAGGGACTACCCGGGCCAGTTAGCACTGAATTCTGATGAGTATGGAAGCTCGTGTGCGCCAAACTGGAATTTGGGCCACTCGTCAAGTCACAGCAACTTTATAAGTTGAAAGGGGCCAGTAAATTAACCCACATTGTAGATGTTGGTCAAATGGTAGTCTTCAATGATGGTCAGGAGACCGATAGGGACACCATGGAAGCATCTCCTAAAATTTAGGGAACTGCTATTTTTGACCGAAAAATGTGTTCGCGTCATTAGCTCTGGAATGACAAGGGGAACATTTTATTGCTCTGCTGCCAAGTCAACTGACGCACCAGTTGAGATATTTTTAGCAGGGAAAGCCCAAACTCGGAAACTGAGCGACGTGTCAACCTGTGAGCGATTCTGCCACTCTGGGAGGCAAAAACGAGCTGCATATCAACAAAGGGGGCGCCATTTTCAGCCTCAGGTGGATTGTAGCAAGTACAGAAGCTATGGAATGCTTACCTTGCCCTCTATGCACAGTATGGTGACGGGAGTGATGCCCCGCACGCTACATACTGCTCTCTTTCTCCCCTACGTACAGTATGTTATGCCCCACTAGTGGGCTTCTCATTTGACCTATGTACAGTTCTGGGGGTTTATGCGTGTTTGCCAAGGCAAGAGCCTTCTGAACAGGAACCGGATTAGCTAATTGCTAATCCCCCACAGGTACGCACAGTTCCATCACGAAAGATTGCGAGTTTGGAGAGTTTTCTCGCGTGAAAACTCGTCCAATTCACAGGGGAACTGTCCCATTGCGTGCGGGAGCCCTTGGGTCACGCGTAGGCGTTTTCGCTCCGCTAAAAACGATCCGAAACAGGGAATTACAGCCTGCTGTGTTTTTCTGCAGGTTTAGGGTTTCGCACCTAAACTGCAAGGGAACATCGGGGGAGCCTCGTGAGAGCCTTGGGATGCATGTATAGGCTTTTGGGCTCCCGGCAGTGAAAAACAGAGAATTACAGCCCGCTGAATTTCTGTGACAGCTCACCAGAAAGCTTCCAGATATCGAGGGAATCTGTCCTAGACAGGTGTTTTTGACCTACAGGGGTTTTTGCGCCGTTATGCTGTCGAAATCCGGTCAAAAACCTGCGTTTTCAGCCCTCGCCGGGTTTGGACAGCTTTGTGAAAGCTTGTGCTAAGTGGTCGGATCGTCTACCTTAATTTGAATAAAGAAATACTGAAAGGGGCGCCAGTCTTTGGGGCCTACAAGGTGTCGGTCTCGTGTGCGTAGTGACATTCTAGTCGCTGGACGCAACTGTGTTCTCTTCCCTTCTCAGTGCTCTGTGTAAAGTTAACAGGTAATCGAAATAGTACCGCCCTCTATGTTGTACAGGCCAGTTATACAAGGCTAAGTGGATTACTATGCAGGTTCAAGGTGGCCTTGTGGGCTTCTTGAACATCTATGCGCCCAATGTGGCGAGTGCTAGTGCAGAGTTTTGGTCACAGATTGTTGAGTCTATGCCACAGGCTGACCATTGGTGTATAGGAGGGGACTTCAACATGTTGGAGGACCCTTCTGACAGGATTGGAGGCAACCATGCTATTGTGCATGGAGTTGAGTTAGCAGCTTGGGAGAGGTTGTGTATGACTTTGAGGGTCTCGGATACATGGCAACACTCTGGCTTTGTGAGGCCTCCAACGAGTCTTGCCTTCTCTAGATCGGACCGCAGAGTGGGAGGAGTGAATCTATCGCGGAACTGGAGAAAGACAGTGGCTTTCTCGGTTGGCAGTGCTCCTGTGCCAGATTGGATGCCAGGAGAGGGTTTCAGGTGGATTCCCCCAGGGACTGCAGTTCGGTACTTGGGTTGTCACGTTGGTTTGAACTTGTCCCCCGAGCAATAGATTGCTCCTCTTCTCCTGTCCATCAGGAGAAAATTGTTACATTGGAGCTCAGCACGACTTTCGCTGGCTGGTAGAGTAGTAGTTGCCAAGCAGGTGTTGTTGGCGACTATGTGGTACATCACTTCTTGCCGGATCTTCTCGAGTTCTTGTATCAGCCAGGTAGAGAGGCTGATCAGGAACTTCCTTTGGTCAGGTCGTGACACTCAGATTGCCCGCGCCAAGGTGGCTTGGTCGGTCATCACACTTCCTTGTTCTCAGCGAGGGCTTGGGATCATTGATCCAGCACAGCAGAGCAGAGCCCTTCTTGGGAAGTTCGTCGTCAGAGGACTTCTTCCAGGCGAGGAGCCTTGGAAGGAGTTCTTGCCGCAGAGGCTTCGTGCCAGGGAGCCTTAGTCAGGAGGCCCTTGGCAACCTTCCACCAGATGGATCTTTACAGAGTTGCGTCGAGTTGGTTTGAGCAGGAGACTGGAGGACCGCTTCGCTGTGAGTTTGCTTCGATCTTGAGAGCTCTTACGGCGTGGCCTAGAGTAGAGACAGCCGACGTGCACGGAGAAGCGCCTACGGCAACCCCTCGTCTGGAACCCCATGGTTAGCACTCAGAGAGGCCACTTGGTTGGGAGTCGGCCTCATGTTTCTTGGGGTCCCATGGCAGCAGGTCCAGCGCGCTCTCTAGGTGACTGGCTAGAGTTCACAGGTTTGTCAAAGGAGGTGCAAGGTTTCCAGCTACAGGGCATGAGAGGGGTGTAGAGCATGTGTCAGGACATCTGAGAGTCAGTTCCAGTTGAGTGGCTCACGCCTCTCGAGCCAGTAGCACCCCAATGGATGGGAGCCTTCACACGACCGGAGGTTCTCATTTCAGTCAGGGCCTGCTCAGAGACTGTCCCAGCCCTGTTCTTTGAGCTTCAGGGTGGGGGACGATTACAGCGAGTTGCAATAGAGGCCCCACAGATAGCAGAGTGTTGTTTCCAGAGGATCCGAGTTGTGGGCATCTGTGGGAGGACTTGCGTCATAGACCCTGACCCAGCAGCTCTTGAGACTGGACACTGGAGGCTATGGGCTTGGGAGTGTGGTCCACTGGCACGAGTACAGTGGGATCCTGGTGAGTGGCTATGGAGGGACCCCTTCTCTTCTGCAGACCGCCCAGGAGTCTCCTTCTTTGAGTACACTATTCGGCTTGGACGTCATCAGAGAGAGGCCCGCTGTTTCTGCATCTTTGAGGCTCGACCTGTGCCACCAGCAGAGACTGTTCGTGACTTTTGGCTAGAGCTGATCCATACTCTCAGAGGACAGCTTGAGGGACTACAAGGTAGCTCCGACCGCATGCGGCGGGAGCGCCGCGAGGCTTTCCTTCGACTCTGGCGCCCTGGGCCTTCCTACACCATAGTCCAGGGGGTGCTCAGATGGCACTACTGTCCACCTGTGTGGCTCTTCCCTCCTCCCATCTCTTGATTTAGTCTCATTGTATATATGCTATTTTTTCATTGGGAGAGTCTCCCCATCATGCTTGTTGTAGCCCTCTCTTGCAGAGGTGGATATAGCCCTATGAGCAGTTTTCATTAACTAATAGAAGGATCTTTTTCTCGAAAAAAAGAGAGGCTGAAATTTGTCCGATTTCTTGTCAATTTCAAAAGATGTAGAATTTTTCAGCAATTTAGCCTCATTGAACACTACATCTCGGCTGCGTACTACCCTCTTAAACTGAGGCAACCATATCTTGTAGCCCATTTCACCCTCTTCCCCACAACCTAGGAAGAGTCCTTGGATGGACTTGGCATCTAGCTTTGTCCTCAAGCCATTACGAACATGGACAAAAGCCTCGCAGCCAAACACTCTCAAATGATCATAAGAGGTAGGTTTGCCAGACCAAACCTCCTCTGGAATGTCATTTTTCAGCGTACTGTTAGGAGAGCGATTGCATACAAGAACTGCAGTTTTCAAAGCCTCTCCCCAAAACCCATGAGGGAGATTAGCCGTGGACAACATGCAACGCACTCTCTCACATAAAGTACGGTTATACCTCTCAGCCACACCATTAGAAGATGGATTATAAGGGGCTGTCAACTCCCTTTTAATCCCATATTCTTCGCAAAAACGCTAAAATTCAACAGACGTGTACTCCCCCCCATTGTCAGATCTCAGACTTTAAGCTTACTACCCTTTTGCGTGGTCACAAAAGCATGAAACCTCTTAAATGCATTAAATGTCTCACTCTTATTCTTTAACAAATATGCCCAGCCTTTCCTAGTGCAACCATCAATGAATGTAACAAAAAGACTTAACAGGCATTGAACATACATCGGAGTGAATTAAATCAAGAGCATTAGCTTTGCGCGAGACACCAGAATAATAAGAAGACTTCTTTTGTTTACCATACAAACAGTCATTACAAAAATCTAACTTGGTGCCCTTTACATCAACCCTCTTCAAAGAGGAGAGCACATCAAGTCCCTTCTGGCTCATATGGCCAAGTCTTTTGTGCCACAACTCCAAATGAGAAGCAACTTCGGCCACTACAAGAAACTTGCCAGGCAAAGCTTTGCCATGTAAATAGTACAATGTACCACTCTTGCATCCCTTGACAATGAGCATTGATCCCTTAAGCAACTTCCATGAACCCCCAGCAAAAATGGTTGTATAACCCTGTGCATCCATCTGGCCAACAGACAATAGACTCTTCTTGATGCCTGGTACATACCTTACATCTTTAAGCATAAAGTCTTGACCATTGTTTAATGTCAAGCGCACAGTGCCCATTCCTTCAATGTCACAAGCATGGTTATCCCCAAGGTAAACCTTGCCATACTTGCCTGCATAATAAGAAGCAAAACACTCCACAGATGGAGTCACATGAAATGAGGCACCCGAATCTACTATCCAAGACTGTGTAATGCCATCATTTGCACTTAGCAATGCATCAATGACATCTCTACGTGAGATAAGCATGTCTTCTGCATTTGCTACAACAAAATCTGAGGGGCATGAAGTTGCAACCAAGATCTCCTCATTGTCGGATAACTTTGTGATAACCGCACTAGAGGATACATTGACACTCTCCGAATCCTTGGAGGAGGTACCTGCTGATTTTTCCCCTTTCTTATCCTCTGTCTCCTTCTTCTCCTGTGATTCCTTCTTTCTTTCCTGCTCTTTCTTGAAATACCTGCAATCTGGCTTCTTATGGCCTTTTCTGCAACACTGGTAACAAGTCACATCCTTATCCCTAGACTTGCTTTTGCTCTTGTTTTGAGTCTTGGTACCTGTATTTTGCTTCTGACTTCTGCCTCTCGCATTGTAAGCAGAACTGCCACCTTCTCGACCACTAGACTTACGTCTAATTTCCTCATTTAAGATGGAGCCTCGAACTCCATCATATGTGAGGTTGGGGCTATTACTCAAAGAAACCACAAGCGTTTCCCAAGAGTCTGGCAAAGTCATCAACAAAAATATGGCTTTCAACTTGTCATCAAAAGGTTGAAGCCCAGTATCCTGTAGCTGACTCATAACATTGGTGAAAGCACTTAAGTGCTCAGAAGCCGACTTGGCTTCGTCAAGCATCATGTTCACCAGTTGCGCATCAAATGCACCTGATTCACAGGGGTGGCATTCTCATAAGTGGCCTTCAACTTATGCCAAATTGCATGTGCAGTGTCCAAGCCCTTTATGTCCACCAGAATGTCATCGGTCACAGCCATTTTGATATAGGCCTTTGCCCTCTTGTTGAGCTTATGCCCAATCCTCATCCGGCATATCCTCAGGCTTTACAGCCAAAAGGGCGTCCTTACAATCCTTGAGGAACAAAATCCCCTGCATCATGTCCTGCCATAGGTCGAAACCTGTACCGTGAAATCGCTTGATTTCCATCAAGCTCTTGGCATCAGACGACGAGGAAGTAGAGGCCATTTGCACGGATAAAAATGCAGCAGAAAGTGTCTACACAAAATCTGAAAATTTCCAGTGATCACAATGTACAGCACGTTGCATACAATGTGCTGAAAATTTCAGCAATTAACAAGTATCCCCAATGCGTACTTGCATAAACCCACAAAAGGCGTACATAAACCTCAATTTGTGTACATAAAAACAGTCTAATTCTGAATTTTCTGCAAATTTACTGTTTTGGCGCATCAATTTGCATCAAATGGACCTATTTTGAGTGGGAAAAGCAAGGGGCATTCACGGGAATCGATTTAGAACATCTGCGTTTTGCTGTTTTGACCTGTAATTTTCTGGTTTTTACCTGTTTTGACCTAATTTCAGCCTGTTTTAGGCTGTTTTGGGAACCCTAATCACCCTAGGTGACACCGGAAGCAAGGGGCTTCGCGATGAAAGCGGAAATTGGACGCGAGAGAAGCCTTTTGCCTACTGTCCAGCCGCCTGCGCAAAGCTTCTGAAACCCTAATCTGGCTCTGATAACAGTTGTTGAGCGCGCGGCGGTGTGTACAAGTGATAGAGCACGCAAAGATGTGCAGGCCTTGAGGCTTGAAGCGGAGGCACTGTGCTGCAGAAGGGAAGCGCTAGCAGAACGAAGAGGGAGAGAGAGAGAGCTCACGTTTTTGGGAAAAACTCAATAAGTGAGTTTTGGGTTTTCCCACTTTTATTATAAGTGACCTTTAAAAAATGTGTCCAAGTGAACCTGGACAAAGTATAAAAATGGCCTTTAACCCAACAAAAGTAAAATAAATAAAAGATGTAATATTTATTTAAAGAAGGTACCAGGAAAATACACCACTTAGTGACATGCATTGACTTTTTTTTGTTCATCCAAGGGTACGTCTATTGTGAGCTTGCCATTATCAGCTAGAAGACAAGTTTGCAAACTTCTATGGGTGGTATTCTTCGTCCTCATGTAGTTGTTTTCCCAAGGTGACTACTTTATCTCATTTAGATATTGGTATTTATGTTGTATATTTTAAGCCAGTTGTCACAATTATGTATTTTTCCCAGTGTCTGCAGAGCTTGGCATATTGTATGGCATTATTCTTACAAGTGTTACCTCGACGAAGATTGAGGAGTGGAAGACAAATGGTGCAAAGTTTGTTGGAGAAGCTAGGTCCTTGAGGACACGACCCTCAGTTTTAACTATTTTGACTACTGCTATATTGATTAGACATGAAAAATGACTTTACATACTTTTTTTCTTATATAAATTTATAATTACTTTGGATTCAATAAAAATATTTTGCGAAAAGATATTGCCAGGGTGCACAATTTCTAGAATTTCCCAAGTTCCGCACAATGTAGTAGCCAGACTCAGTATAGGGCACACAACTTCAAGCACATATATGAAGATGGATTCCTATAACCCCAAAATAAAATATTTTTAAATTTTCACAAGTTTTAGTTAGTTTTATCCATAGACGGGGATGCCTCATAAAGTCGGTAAGAAGTTCTTGAAATACTTAAAATACTTGCAATAATGACTTGAAGGGGGTCCCAACAGTTTAAAACCCTTTAGATTTATAAGTGACCCGGTAGTATGAAAAGACTCTTTGGAAGGCATGCATGCACCCTTCGATACCCCCTGCCCATACCTTATCATTGTCAATACTTTGGCCGTGTCCGAAAGTGGCCCACAAGTGGGAGAGGCCTCTAACCACGGCACTTCTACGTCAAAGATTAAGCAGCTACATCAGCAGCTTCGAATTAGTCGGATGCACCTCTACGGAAGAAATCCAAGGAGAATGGCAAAGGCAAGGCTTCTTGTGCCGAGGATCAAAAGAAGGATCGATGCCATGATTGCCATCAAACCAACCACTTCCACGACAGCAAGGATTGCCTAAAACGAAGAAAGAATCCACGCAACTCCCCAAAGGCAAAGACTTCAATAAATATCATCAATGAACCAGATACTTTATCCTTGTCTTGTCTTGATTTAGAGATTTTTCATATTAATGCACAAAGATGGCCAGGTTGTCAAGTCGATTGTTACAAGCTTGGACACTCGAAGCGAGGAATCAATAGGAACACACGAACAAAAACTGCAATATCTAAGCTGAACTTGAAGAGAGAGAGTGAGAGAGAGAGAGAGAGCGGAGTTCCATCCCCAAATCCACTAGCCCCAAAGATTGGCGCCCTTTTGATATTTCTTTATTATTGCTTCGCAAAGGTACAACTTTCAACGGTCCAACTCTCTTCGAGACTCTGCGTTCAGATATCCTCTAAAGAGTGGCCCTCTGGGCACTTGTAAGCGTACGAGGCATGCCCAAATGCAAAGCCCAAAAGCAACTAATCCAAAAGCTCTTGCACCCAAAAGCATCTGCTACCAAAAGCATGCGTAAAACTGCCACCTCTGCATCCAGTGCAAAACGCGAAAATCCGTACAGCTTGCCACATGTCACAACCAACGCAAATCATGGAATTCTGCCCTAGCTTTTAACGTCAACAATCTTTAGGGTTTAGGTCTCTCAGCCAGTGCTCTTCAAGTCAGTTAAGTTGATGGGCTAGGTTTTAAAACTCCTAACCATTGCAGTTCTTCTGCGTTCCCTAAACCCTTGTCCTCTCGGCCATTTCCTCAGTTAGGCATGCCACGTCACCAACTTGTAACATTCCCCCCTCCTGGAAGAATTGTAATCGCCCTCGGCTAGGCCTGCAAAACAGCCAAAGGACAGAACCATTATTTAGTAGACACTGACTCTATATACTCAGCCACCAAACTCCACAAATCCAACACTTTCACAAAGACATCAGTCACTGATCAATCACGTTTCTGTCAAGCGTCTCCGATACAATTCGTGATCATTGTAACGTATTTAGCAATCACATCCAAATGATCTTTTCACGGATGTCTTGATCCACTAAATCTTCACGTATTAAAATCTCATTCATTTCACGTTTGCTTAGCCATCACATCCACATCTCATTGATCTCTAACAAATTTCTAGATGCACTAAGTTCAAATCATTCATCAAAAAATGTTGCAGATATTTCATCTTTCTATGACATACTCTAACAATATACACAAGAAAGAGCATGTTCAATTCTAAGAAATTTCCAATTCAATGTACATATTTTCATAAAGTAATTCTGCAAAATAAAGTCATTTCATTTTTTCATCACGTACTCTGACAATACACACATGAAAAAGCATGATCAATTCTAGAAACTTTCTAATTCAATGTACATATTTTCAAAAAGTCATTCTGCAAACTATTGTCAGCCTATCAATATCCCTAAAATCTCAAGGAGAAATTGATGAATTTATTCAATCTAGGCAATTTATGACAAAGGAGTCGAGTGGCTCCGCTTTTGTGCAGTCCACATCGCACCAAAAATTCAACTTGTTGATTCATCCGTAACTTTTGACAGACACTGCTAATAATCCAAAAGCTTCAAGGTACGGCTCAAAACTAAAGAGAATTTGCAATGTTCTCCTCCCCATCCACTTTGCATTGAGAGCCAAAAAGTGCCCTTGACCAAATTATCCAATGGACCTACCTTATCTTTCTGTTCTTATGTGACCTTTCGGTAGCCCCGCTCGCCTCCCTTGTCCATTGGCATCTCAATCTGAGTCATCGGGATTCTTTGATGAACCATCACCCCATTCCCTTGCTTCCTCGAATGCACTATCAGTTGATTCCCTTACTTCTTCGAAATCCTCTGATGAACTATCATCCAATTCCCTTGGTTCTTTCTTTTCCTTGGAAGACTCTTGCCCTGATGAGTGGACATTGGCTGGTCCGTAGGATAGGTCCATGCACCGGCATGCATACCAAAACCTTGCTTGAAATGTCCCATAAGTCTTTGACTAGAGTCGGACTTCTTTTGCAGACAATATTGTCTAATATCTTTTGGCAATCCATAGCAAAAGGGATGCCCAAAAGCATGAGGAAAACTGCCAAATCTACGGCCAACCCAAAACACGAAAAATTCGTACAACCTGCCACGTGTCACAATAAACACAAATCACGAAACCCTACCCATCTTTTGACGTTGAGAATTTCTAGGGTTTAGGCTCCTCGACCGATGCTCTTCAGGTCAATTAAGTTTTCAAATCCTACCCCCTTTGAAAGTCGAGTTTTGGATCCATGAATTGAGGTCGTCCCACAAATCGACTTCCGCCTTCTTCACTCTCATGAAGCCTTGGACTTCCGCCATATGAGTTTATAGCATGTAGACATTTTTCTAGGCATGCCGTGGTTCTAGGCTTTGCTATCGGTAGAGTATGCCTCTCATACTATTTTTTTGAGCTTGATGGTGTGTATCATGTGGTCGAGAGTTCTTCATCCTCCGCGATAACGGATTCTGATGTAAACCTTCTTTCAATCAAAGAGTGTCACAAATTGCTGACGTGTCAAGCCACTAAGAACGAAGCCATCTTGCAGATCCCGGCGGAGGGCCTAAACCCTAGAAGCATCAGAAGAAGAAGAGTCCCTACCAACTTATGTGTCACATGCACATCTATCCCTATGTGCATGTGGACAAGATACTTCATGACAAGGGTTCAATCAGCCTAGCTTAGGAAGTGTTCTGGCACTTTTGTGAGTGTTCGCAAACCGTGCATGTCCAGACACTTAGAGTAGATGCATATCCTCTGGTTGCACACAGCATGATCATCAACATTACCATTAGGAGCATTTTACTATTTTCCCTATTTTTGCCATTTTTCATTTATTATTAATAAGTGACTTTGTTAGGAAACTGGGTAGGGAAACTCGCAGTCACTTAGTGGAAGTAGAAGAAGCAAAGAGAGACAGGCAATCCTCTTGTAGCAGGCCCTCGAGCTACCCTTCTCAAGCAAGAACCCCTCAACAAAACACTAGCATTTTCTACCAGCGTTTTTACAGCCTGCTGTCCAGCGTTTTCAGCCATAAGAAACAGGGTTTTTCAGCCCTAAGAAGCAACGTTTTTCTCAGCCATCAAGTTAGCAGATCAGCCCCCAACTTGGTGCAACAGTTACCGATTCGCAGCATTTGGTTTTCAGCCTTGGCATTGTCATCCTCGTCCTCACCGTCGACATCGACATAGCATCACTTAGACTCACAGCATCACCACCTTGTATCGGATTTGTGCAATCAATAGCAATAGACTTCTCTCGCCATGAGAGAGGGGCCTTTGGAGGAGGGTTTGACAACTTTTCTGGTGTCGTATTCTTCTCTCTCTATCTCTCAGTCTTAGCACCTTCACTCACAGCGTTTACCACTTTGTTTGTGATCATTTGCACTCTCTCACTAAAGGAACAGAAGGCTCTCCCTTCCGTAAGTAAAAGGAACCCTTGAGCACAATTCGGAGCACTCATCTTGAGCAAAGTTCAACATTCACTTCCGCTACACCTTACATTGGTATCAGAGCTTTGGCACTGTTCTCTATCACTCAAGGAAAGAACCACAATATTTTTTTTGCTTGTTGCGATCGCACGTAACCCAAGTCCACTTGGGCGTGTCGATTCCTAATCGTGTCTTTGAAGAGTAATAGGAAACCCTAGAAAGAAGGGCTTGTCCAGCCTCCCCTTGTGCCTCTTTTCACTCATTGAGAGCGGACCGAGCACTTAGCCGCCGGCCAATCGACGTGAGGTGGGAAAAAGCAACCTTGGTGTGAGCGCAAGGCCGCCAAGGGGTGCGCCCGCAGGAAAGAGTAGAACTCGGGTAAGAGAAGATCCTTCTCTAACACAGATTTCAAGCTAAAGAAAGAACCTCAAGAACCTACAGAACTCAAGAACCCAAGAATCCAAGACCCCAAGTTCCTCGTGAACTTACGAACCCAAGATCTCAATGTATGGTCGTCACCCAAAGCGGAATGGATACTTTGCATGAAGGTGATGAGCATGAGGGTGGTGAAGAAGAATTTTCCCCACCAGGTGGTTTTTCCGACCGTCCCCCTTCCCCATCTACGCCACGGTTTGCACCAAATCCAATGGAGACTTTGGTCATGATGATACAACAAGAGGCGCAACGCGCCACCTTTGATCGTGAGCGGTTAGCCTTGGAGCGTGAGCGCGAGCAAGCGCGCTTGGCGGCCGAAGACAAAAGGGTAGCCTTGGAGCATGAGCGTGAGCGTGAGCGTGAGCGTGAGCGTGAGCGTGAGCAAGCGTGCCTGGTGGCCGAAGACAAAAGGGTAGCCTCGGAGCGTGAGCATGAGCGTGAGCATGCGCGCTTAGCGACCGAAGAAAGACGAGCGGCCTTGGAGTTAGAGCGTGAGGTGAGAGAGACCGACGCATGCAAGAGTTGGTCCTAAAGGTACTCACCTCGAAGTCCGAGCCGGTAAAAGAAGTTGGTAGTTCATCAAGTAGCACAAGCAGAGATTCGAATTTCGGACTCCAACAACCCAGTCACAGAGAAGCTGACATTCAGTAAGTATGACGGTAAGATGAATGTTAGTATTATTCATTCTTGGTTGCATCAATTTAATGCTTGCTTTTTGAGTTTTCAAGGTTTTCATGTAAACTACTTTTCATGGCCAATGGCCTTTAAATAAGTGCATAGGGCTTAGTCTCTGGCACACTTCAGTGAGAAGGTGCAAAGCGCGAGTACCGACATTGTACTGAGTTCAAGTAATATAAAGAAATACCGAAAGGGGCGCCAAGGTTTGGGGCCAATACTCTCAGGGGTGGAATTCCGCCACTCTGTTTCGTGTGTGCTCTCTCTCTCTCTCTTTCAGTTTCAGCTGTTATTGAAGTGCTAAAAGTTTGTTCAGTTTGTTCTTTTCTATTGGCACGTGCTGACGTGGAAGCCTGTACAGGTTTCCGTGATTTACGTTGGGCAATTTTCAATGCCAGCTTTTGGGCAAGTTGCTTTTGAGTTTCAAGCTTTTCATGTAAACTACTTTTCAAGGCCAATGGCCTTTAAATAAGTGCATAGGGCTTAGTCTCTGGCACGCTTCAGTGAGAAGGTGCAAAGCGCGAGTACCGACATTGTACTGAGTTCAAGTAATATAAAGAAATACCTCCCCGTCTTGTGACAAAGAGTTTAATACATGGTGTCATGATCCTGTTGTTGAAGTCTCAGTCTGTTTTGTCAAGGATTCCAATGTTGATTTTTCTTTTCACACCCGCATGATGCCCCGAAAACCGCGCTTCGTACATGGTATAGACATTATCAATTTTTGGTTTTACCTTTGGGATTGACCAACGCTCTCACAACTTTCCAACAAATGATGAATGACCTCTTTCGTATATATCTAATCAAGTAAGTGCCAAGCCTCGTCTTCTGTATTTTACAACGAGAAGAAGTATGCGAAACACTCCAAATGCGAATTTTTCCACACCGATTTGTTGTATCTCGGCCATGTCATCTCGATTGATGGCATCCGCATTGATCCCCAAAAGGTACGAGAGGTCCTACAATGACCTGTTTTACAAACCATACGGCAAGCGAAGTCCTTCCTAGATCTCACCAAATTTTTAATAAATTCATCAAAGACTACATCAAAGATTGTTGAACCCTTTACGTGTTTTCTAAAGGGCATTAAAAGCAAAAAGCGTATATTACTCCATTTATCACGTGGACCAATGAGCTCGATTAGTGTTTTCAAACATTCAAGCAACTTGTTACATCTGCACCAATGTTGCAAATAGTGGATCCGGAGAAACCTTCGTGGTTGAAACAAATGCCAATGATTATGCGATGGGTGTTGTTCTCTATCAAGTCGGCCAATCTATAGCATTTGAAAGTCGCGATTGAAGGGGATCGGGGAGCACCACAGACGGAGAGTGAGAGAGAGAGAAGGAGACACACACACGATGTGGGTGGGGAGACTCCAAAGAGTGAGCAGTCCCCTATACACTTATGCTATGTATAAGGTATACAAGTCAGTGGGCGCCCAGACTTTGGGCGGCCGGGCAAGGCACAGACGCCTATACCCCAACAACCTCCCACTTAAAGGCGGCTGTGCCTTTAAGCAAGGAAACCTAGTCTAAAGACTACAAAAGGTGAGAGAAAACCGCTCTCAACCGATGTCCACTGGCTGGCTGTGACCGTGTGCATCCCGCTGTCCTGCTCCCGTGTAAGTCCATACACCACCAGACATACCGCACACGTACTGCAAGTATGTACGCAATACCTGCATATCTCCCTCGTGCACTATGCCATCATCCGTCAACAAACGACTGACAACCCCAACTGCAAATGCTCCCACTGCAGCTGCGATATCCGGTCTCAAGATCAGCATCTCATACATGAGACCACCGAATGCCGATGCAATGCTAGCGGGCCCTGCTAGCTCTACGGAGCATGCATCAACATATATATCCCTGGCAATAGGCATCTCTGACTGACAAAGCGTGTCAGCCACATGCATCTCCTGACTATCCACAAAAGACGCATCAACCTGTCGTGCAACCTCAGAGCAAACCAGCTGCTCTAGGTGTCTGCTGGAAGACATATCCTGCACAACTATATCCCCATGCTCACTGTCGAGCATAGAAAGGAATGATTGCATAATCGCTGACGTCTCAGCCTCCTCTGCAATCATCCACTGCAAACATAACCACTCAATCTGCTGTGACTCACTAGAGCTCTCATGCTCTAACTCCGTATACATAGACTCTTGCACAACGTCCTCCTGTCGTGACTCACTAGAGCAAGACCGCTCTACCTGTCTATCCTGCATAGAAGTATCTCGCACAACTGACTCTCTACTTTGCTCAGTCACTAGCAAAGCATACATGTCTGACTCTGTCACCTGTCTGTGTGACTGCTCAAGTCGTGCCCCAACCGTGTGCACAACGAGCTCACTACTCTGCACTCCATGCAAAGCACCCTGCAACCCATGAGCAAAAGAGACTCGCCTGCTCTCTCGCTCTCTACCTGGCTGCATGATCACAGAGACAACACCGTCTCTCCCGTGATCCACATGCAATGGGTAACCTGTACCACTCTTGGCACCTCTCGCAATCACTAGGAACCCAAATGCAACGCAAAAGATCGCTCAAGCAACGATACCCGACATCCACTATCCCGTAACTGTCTGACTGAGATCAAATCCCGTCTTAGATCTGGCACATAACGCACATGACGCGGGGTAAATCTCATACCACTGGGCAAGGACAAACATACGTCTCCTGCACCCTCAATGTCATACACAGCACCATCAGCCATGTGCACACAACCAAGTCTCCCACTAGAAAACGTGCTAAACCACTCACGATGCGACGTGACATGGAAAGTAGCATCTGAATCTAGTAACCAATGTGAAGACAATGTGCAATCCGATATGCAATCCGTAGACATAAGATCGTCTGAAGACAAGCTAGATGTAAATGTGACATCGCTGTCACAAGCATACTCAGTAACCACCGTACTGATCTCACTAGCATCTGTCATGCCCAAATCTGCATCACGCATCTGTCGCCTCCGTTGTCTCAAACGCCTGAAACATCGACGCCTAATGTGCCCTCTATGTCCACAATGCCAACATGTCAAGTCTCTATGCCGTCGAGACTTGCGTGTGGGACCAATCTCTCCCATGGACATAGAAGTGGGACTAGACTCCCCTGTAGACATGGATGTCGCGTACATAGCATGTAAACTCTGCCATAAAGCATGAGTTGTAGTCTCCCTCGAGACCTGCCAGTCAACAGACTCAACCAGATGCAAACGAATCGTAGACATTGCTAACTCATCAAGATCCTGTCAATCATCATCACTCATAGACTTGGGCTTCGCCGATAAACCACGCAAGGGTTTATCCTGCCCCAAATCTGTCAATGCAACAAGCATATGTTCCTTCCAAGCAACAAAATCTGTACCATCAAACTGTGTCAGACCATAACGCTGGAAGTCAAATGAAAAATCAGCCATAATGCTCGCAAAAGAGCAACCAACAATGAGTAGCAAATGTCAACCAAAACAGCCCTAAACTGGCTCGAATCGCATCAACAAAAGTCTGCAAATATGGCTGCAAATCAGCCCCAAAATTCAGCTCTTAAACAGTTGCATAAACAAGTCACAAACGTGTCCCAGATCAGCCTACAAACTGAGCCATACATGGACACCTGCAAAGAGGAAACAATGGCTGAAAATTCAGCGCCCAAATAAGCCCTCAAACCTGCATGTAAACTTGTAAACCTGTAGCTGAAACCTGCTGAAAAACCTCAAGCCATTAGTGCTCGAATCCGGCTACCTAGCTCGTAGCCAAACAAGCATACATCACAATACTCACTCATGTGAGTGTGCCAAGATAACTGTACGCCTGTCAAACCCGTGAGCCAATCACCAAGCCCACAATGTGCGGTATCGATGCATACACACGCACAAATCTCCCACCTGCAGAGAACACCGCACATAAATGCTGAGTGCAACCCGCAATCTCTACCTAGATCGCATAAATGATGCGCATAAAACTCCTGGGAAAATTTCGCCAGAATTTCGTCAGTAAAACAGCCACAAAACCAGTAACCAAACTGATTGCACGCTCAAAACCATGAGCAACCAAAGCGCATCAAACCGCACTCCAAATGCATGCACCAATCTCCACACTTTGCATACATCATTGCAAACACCTGCAAATCTAGTACACAAATATCTGCTCTACCTGTGACTGCCAAAAAACATGCTCGAGGCATACATTGCCGAGCTCAAAATTCAATCACATTAGTCTCCCTGAGCATCAAACCACATAAGGTATACATCGTATCCTCCCACCTGTGAGGAAACTTGCAGCAAATATCACTCACATCTGAGAGCAAGCCATGTGTGAAATCCTCGACCCACAATAAACAACTGCTGCTGCAGAAAATTCAGCGTTCAGAATTTTAAAATTCTGATATGACGAGCGCGTCCGGAGCATGCCAAAACCCCAAGGTAGACTCCTGGATCACATGTATCCGAGTCCGAGTGTGCAAAATATGCCAAAAACATTGTTTTCGGCCCAAAAACGCAGCAAAAACTTGTTGCTGCTGCAGAAATTTCAGAGGTCAAAATCAGCTCAAATGGACATCACCATTGCGTCCGGAGCGAGCCAAAACCCCAGGTTACACCTTAACCTTGCATAAATCGCATTCCGTATGCAAAAGTTATGCAAAAAACACTGCTTTTGGGACCCGAGAAATGACCTGCGAAAATGAAAATCTGCATTCTTCCTGCAAGTATGGCTGCAAATAACCATACACACTTGGAATGCACTCTTCCCTCAAGCTTGGGAATTCCCCTCAAGCTTCCATGAGCACAGATCTGGTGTTTGCTCACCGATCTCAAGCTTCCACCGAAAGCGAGCTCACCATAGTCGAAAGCTCACTTCTCTATAGCACTCCATCTGTCGCGAAGCCAAAGCTCTGATACCAATTGAAGGGGATCGGGGAGCACCACAGACGGAGAGTGAGAGAGAGAGAAGGAGACACGCACGATGTGGGTGGGGAGACTCCAAAGAGTGAGCAGCCCCCTATACACTTATGCTATGTATAAGGTATACAAGTCAGTGGGCGCCCAGACTCTGGGCGGCCGGGCAAGGCACAGACGTCTATACCCCAACAGCGATCTCACGGACACGCAAACCTATTACTATACACAGGAGAAGAAACTGTTGGCAATCATCCATGTATTGAAAATTTGGCAGCATTATCTCTATGGTGCCCGCTTCCTAATATGAACTGACCCATTTATTGAAATATCTCTGTGATCAACCTGACCTTCGCGGTCGCAAGGCGAGGTGGGCCAAACTCATGAGGGAGTTCGACTTTGAGATACGTTATTGTAAGGGCGTTTTCAATGCGGTGGCCAATCCCCTTAGTATAATCTTGGAGGTGAATGTTCTTTCGTTCATTGAAATCTCGACTAACTTCTATATTTCTCTCAAGGGGCATTACCGAACAGATCCTCGCTTTGGTGAGATTTGGCAACCAGTCCAAGAGGGATTACGTAACCAAGAGAGCAATGGCGGTCCGGACGCCTATCCGCTGGCTACGAAGAGAAAAGTAGCAGAAATGTATTCCATTCGTGGTGATTACTTTTTAAACAAGGCAAAGTGTGTGAGCCTGTCGATGAGGATATCAACAAGAAGATTTTGTTTTGAGTGTCGCGATGCTCCAAGTGAAAGGGCACCCTCACATGCACAATACTTTGGCCTTCGTAAGCCGGTACTTCAATTGGCCGCGCACATGAAAACTTTTGTAGAGAAGTATGTGTGAGAATGTGCGCAGTGTCAGCTCAATAAAGCGGAATGTCAACGGCACGCTGGACTACTACATCCTCTGCAAATTTCTAATAAGAAATGGACTAGCATCTCTATTAATTTTGTAGTTGGATTGCCCTAGACCAATCGTGGTCATGATGCCATCCGGGTAATTGTTGAAGAACTCAAGAAAATGGCACGTTTTATTCCTACTCCCACCATTGTAAAGAGCCATGAGTTGGCTCAGCTCTTTGTGGAGCAATCACATAAGTTGTATGGATGGCCCGCATAGATTGTTAGTGACCATGATCCTAAGTTCACTGACAATTTCAGGCAAAGGGAACTGCTTGGCTATGTTGTCGATGGATCATCCAAAAACCGATCGACAGACCAAACGCACTAACCAAACCATGGAGGATATGCTATGTGCATATGTCTCCCGCCGTAAATCTGATCGAAAACGTTATCTTCCACACATTGAATTTGCTTATAACAATACTAAGCACTCGGCTACACGCTATAGCCCATTCATACTTATGTACGGTTAAAGAACAGGTATGGATTGCCATTCCCTATCATGGATACTCTCGTCTAAAACACAAAATGGGAATTCAAAACGGGAAGTTGGAATGGGAACGGGAAACAGAAGCCTAAAAATGGCCATTCCTTGTAACTCTGCTTGTACTCTAAGGAAAAAACCTTGAAAACTATAAAACAAAACCAAAAACTCCAATGTTAAAGCTAACATACATCAATGCATGATACGCTCTTTTAACAGATCAGCAAACGTATGCAGCAGCCATAAACATTTTAATCGCTTCTGCCATATACATAAGCCATCATTGCTCATGTTCAAATCAAAAAGGTCAACATGAAACGAAGCTTTGAAACGGATCCTAATATCTCTAAATTTGAATAATATGAACGATTTGGGACTATTACGATTAGCTCGTCCTAGCTCCTTTACCCAACAATATGCTATAGGACATCAGCCAAATCAAAGGGCAAAACTTTGCAACTCTACAATGGACCAGTTTCAGGACACAAGCAAATCAGAATTATCGGTGATGACACAAATTAGAAATTATAATGGACATGATTTACACCCTCACTTGGAAACTTGGGGCAATATATCTAGACACAAAGCCACTACAGAGGTATGAATGTAATGGAAGAGGACAAACTCTAAGGTATGCAGCCTGCTTTATTGTTGCATGCAGATTTTATCAACTCCCAGCGAATCTCCTGTTCTTGAGTGGCTGAAACACTAAACTGACATGTTGGACAACCCCACAGCCCAGTAGGAAAGGATAGACAGCACGCTTGCAATGGTGATGAAGGTCTATACCTACGCACATAATCAAGACGCCAACCTCGACACTTTAAAAAACACAACTGCAAAAATGGCACGCACAAAGCAGATCAATCTGCCATTGCAATCACAAGTCGATGTAGCATTAAAAGCACATTAATCCGAGTGAGAGACACTAATACTGGTCGAATGTTACCTTAGGGTTTTCATGGTCACTGAGGAGGATCTGATGTAGAAGGTCGAGACACTCCTGGTAGCGGCTGGAATGGAAGAGAGAAGAGGCATCGCGAGCAAGGACTGCGTTGAAGGAGGGACTTCTGAAGTTAACATCGGAAGATGAAGAGGAGAGGGGAGCGCCAACGGACGCAGAAGAAGATGCTGAAGAAACTGTCGCTACTGCTGCTGAGGAAGA
The DNA here is from genome assembly GCF_014529385.1 of Adiantum capillus-veneris. Lineage (NCBI taxonomy): Eukaryota > Viridiplantae > Streptophyta > Polypodiopsida > Polypodiales > Pteridaceae > Adiantum > Adiantum capillus-veneris. The sequence continues at coordinate 35,277,353 of NC_140947.1, forward strand.
AGAAAGAGATGGCGATGTTGAGGAAGTTGCTGTTACCGTAGAGGACGCCGCAGCTGTCGAGCTGCCCGTATCTAGAGCTTCCATGGCTTGGGCCTCCTCAGTTGTTTGCTTCACTTCTATAGTTCGTAGTTCAAGTTTCGATCCGAAGCGCTCTTTCACATCTCAATCCAAAAAAAATTCGCTAAGGCCTCGAGGTGGGCACCCGCCTCCCACCCCCGCCCCAAGTGTAATATTCATGTAACTATAACTATATAAAAGCATCATAGACTATAGCCTTAATTTCAATTTTCCAAAGATAGTCTACTCTTTCATTCCTGTTTTAGATGTTTTTACTACTTCTCTTGTAAGAGTGCACTCGTCTTTAACACATTGACCGTTTTTTTTTTTTTAAATGTACCAAAAAAATCTCTAGTTTGATATCATTTGTGTTTATTTCTTCCAAATTCTAATTTTTCTTTCAGAAATCCATCCTAAAATTTCACCTAGATATTATTCGCAAACACCGAACATGCAACAAAGTTTGCAGTTTCAATGATTTGTAGTTTATTTTAAGCTAGACTTTAGAATATTGAAATCGCTTGAAGGTGGTGAATTATATTATTGTGTGCACAACTTAAAGTTTCAAGAGTTGGCTTCAAGGTTTTCCATATAATACAATATGCTAAGCTATTAAATGTTAATTTCAATATTTTGAAGTCTCATTTTGTTGTTAGGATTAATTAATCATTTAATGTGGTTATTGTAACACGTGACATTTTTTGTGGGTTGATGAAACTTGTATAAGGGTAAACCTGATGGGTTTCGTTTTAAGAAGATTGTGTTGAGTGACTATAAGTTTCATGTGCAAATGTGGTTTGAAGTGATATTTGTATTGATAACAATTTTGCCTCCCAAAATTGAGCCAAGATGTTGCTAAACCCTAGCTTTTAGGCCATTGGAGGGCTTTGAGATTGTATGTTCTTATTGATGCCTTCAGTGTCCCGCCTTAGTGGTACAAATAGTCTTCAACATGTGTGTTCTCCCCAAGCAACACAAACATCTTTGAGTTATGGAAGGCAGCTCATAGACCAAAAGCAATGAAGCTTTTCCAAAGTATATTTCTCTTCCAAAGATCCAATTTTGAATAGGCCTCTCGATAATCAAATCAAAACGGAAGAGTATCACAATCGTAAAAAGCGTTTGTATTTACCATCTTTGATTCTAATAGGGAAACCAATGTAATTCTCTATACCAAAATTAGCCTTGTTGGATGCATGTTGATGCACATTAGTTTTGAGGTCATAGAGCCTCTTCGATCAAATGTATCATAGGCCATAAATCACATATCGCTTTCGTAGATTTGTACATGACAAAAGAAGTTTTGAGTAACAACAGCATGATTGACGAGAGCAAACAAAAACTTGTGTGATTGGAAGAAGTTAACATTTTTTCCAATCCATTCATTGTTTTTTATTTGTTTTTTAAAGCTGCATACAGAAACCTTATAGTAAAGAACCCAAAAGTATGATGTTGAGAATTGGTTTACGTTGTTACATAACAAATTTTGCATGCAATATGGGGGATATGATCTAGAGTGATTATCAATACCCAAAAATATAACTAGAAGTATCGAAAACCTAAACTAACAACCATTTTCAGTGCTACTTGTGTTAAGACAACAAAAATTGCATCAAACCTAGTCTATAGAGCTCTTGGAAAACAACATGCACAAGAAAAAAAAAACCGCAATAACCATTCTAAATAGCTAGTATGTGGCACACAAATCATTGATCCGTCCTTGCACATCTAGTATGTCAATAAGCGCATGCAGTCTATGTGGAGTCCTCACTGAGAACCATCTATTTGTGTTGACCGCTGGGTCAACAACACAACATAACTCAAGTTTCGTACCAAAGTCTTATCTTTTGCGAGTTATGAAATGCTGCGGATTATGGCTATAAACGTCATTTGTAATGAGTAGTTATTCTAGTTTCAGAAGCCGGGGTGCAATGGCACTTCCAGATTGTAAATACAAAGCCATTTGACCCTTTCAACCCCATTTTTGGTTAAACCTAAGGTAGCCTTAGTATATAAGGTACCTAGGTCATTTTGTAAAAGGACTTTTATCATAATCAAAACTTTAGCGCTGCCGTCTACTGTGTGTGAGAGAGAAAGAGAGTGAGCGTGAGCTTCATCCTCTCACTACGCCCGGCTCACTCAACACATTGGAGATCCGACTGCACCATTGTTGTAGGCTCGAGGAGAGCTACGTGACGACGCCAAGCATTCCACGCGAGACGAAGCGCACACGCCGACGCATCTACGAGCTATTTGTGGCCATAAGTGTATCAAACGATGTCTGTTTTCTGCGTGCTAGTAGTCTATAGAATCGTGGCGACATAAGCTATGCATAGGTACTCATAAATTTCAGTTTCGGGCACTTTCAAAATTCTGTTCTGTCATCCTACGCGTTTTCCGCAGATGGGTTCAGAGTGAGGGTTTTGAGTGTAGAAGCTTAGGGACATGTGTATCCTAGTGAGGGGATGGTGTTCCTTAAGTTTCTTATGAATCTGGCATGATTAGGTGAGTTACCTTTCGTATCTGTGTATGTGGCTAGGTGGTGTAGTTGAGAGTGGTGAGGTTCTTGATTGTGGTTTAGTTGGCCATCCAGAGTGTTGTATGTGTAGGATGGTCTCAGCCTGACAAGCTTAAGAGATTTCCTCCGTGTGCCTATCGTGTCATCTGTGTCCTCGATTGACATTATGTCGATCTAGGTAGTGTTTGCATGCACTTCATGGGTGTGTGAGTCGCTCCTGTCCAACAATTTGCTTCAGCGGCCTCCCTATTGTTGCAAGCATAACATAAAACTAAGAATTCCATTTACATGGAAAGATAGAGCCCAGAGAAAAAACTCAATGGAAATTTAAAAGCGCTAATAAAATCCTCCTCAAAAGTTGCCCACTGATTGCTCTCAATATTATGCAAATACACCCTCCATAACCATACTACATCTCTCTATTGCTTTTATCAATTGGGGCTATCATGGGCCTCTCTCTCTCTCTCTCTCTCTCTCTCTCTCTCTCTCTCTCTCTCTCTCTCTCTCTCTCTCTCTCTCGTCTAGCTTGCCAATTTTGAAGGGCCGCAATGTGCATGTGCGTGCATGCGGGAAAGGTGAAGAAGAAAGAGAAGCAGTTGGGTTAAACATCACACCAAGAGAATAGTGTGTGTTGTCTTTATTGAGTATACACTTGAAGAGTAAATCAAGTTTTTGAGTTTGTGTGTAGAGGGTGTTAGTCACGCGTGAGTGGCCACAGGACTTTACCCCAACAATGTCCCACTTAAAGGTCAAATGTGGCCATATGTGGCTATGACTAAAGCCGTATGTACAATCATGAAGCACAACAGGTTCACTCTTGTACAATTATATTCATTCTACACCCATTAACTCGATGCAATGTGCAAACCGTTCTGTAGCTAAGCTATTTGTAAGAACATCCGCTGGGTTGTCATCAGTGTGGACCTTAGCAAGCTCCAATCGCTTATCCGTCAATGGATCCTGAATGAGATGATACCTTACCTCATTGTGTTTCGACTTGGAGTGAAACATGGGATTTATTTCCAATGCATCGGCACTCTAACTATCACAATGCAAAATTCGAAGTTTGTTGAATGTCTAAATCTCTCATTAAACGTGCCAACCATATAGCTTCCTTGTTGGCATCTAACATTGCAGTGTACTCAGCCTCTGTAGTGGAAGAAGATGTACAATCATGAATAGATAATCTCCAAGAAATGGCTCCTCTTGCAAATATGAAAATGTAGCGAGACATAGATCTCCAACTCTCTTTAAATCCCACATAGTCTGCATCAGTGCAACTAACAATAGATGTGTCATTGTCACCAAAGTGTAAACAATTGCCTTCAAGTATTTGAGGATGTGTTTCACTAATACCCAATGCTGCTTGCCAAGATTAGCCATATATCGACTAACCATTCCCATCGCAAATGCCATTTTTGTTCTCTCAACATCTGAATTAGGAGAATCTTCCTTGCTAAGTTTCAAATATGATGGTAGTGGTCGTGTCTCTCTTGATACATATACGAAGAAAATGATTTGCTTCGCCCAACTCTTTTGTAACAAACTTTTTGCTCAACATTTGCTTGGATTTGGCAATCTCCTCAGTGGAATTTCATGCAATGAGCATTTCATCAACATATAAGATGATAATGACCAAAGAACCATCACTGAGTTTCTTTGTATACAAGCAATGATCCTCTTTACTCGTTCCAAATCCTTGGGATTGCATAAAAGCATCAAACTTTTGATACAACTGCCTTGAACTCTACTTTAATCCATAAAGCGCTTTCTTGAGTTTCCTCCCTACTAAGTTGTTCAGAACCTTAACGTTGCTTTGTGTAAACAACTTCTTCAAGATCCTCATGATGAAAGGTTATCTTCACATCCATTTCCAAGGTAAGGCTTGTCTTTTGGCAATTCAACCAAGTCCCATGTCTCATTGTTGACATACGGGTTGTACTTTGATTGCATGGCCTACTCCCACTTGAACTTTTCATTCATTTTCATGTCTTCTGTCAAGCCAAGGGCCATAGGCACAACTCGGGGGTGTTTATAAAGGGCTATGACTGAATGAAGACTTGGAACTCAAGCTTCTAGTGGTCTCTCAGTGGTATTAGAGCAAGGCTATTTTTGGGAATGATCGTGCATGAAACGTGGTTGTTCTTGGGAGGGGAGCTTTCAACAAAGACGACTACATGTAGAGCCACATGCATGATTTTGCGCACAATTTACCTCATTGAGATCACGCTAGAGAGAGAGAGAGAGAGAGAGTCACAGTGGCACCATCGTTGGTGGCCTATAGCTAGCAAAAGGAACCTTTCAAATCCCAAGGACGTTGTTGCTATTGTTTTTGCAGGTCTTTGAGTGCACTTTCTCACTTGAAGGCCCAAAAATTGAACGTCCACTTGGACATTTCTCTTCCAAGGGTGGGTGCCCACGACACACACCACCACCCCCCCCCCCCCCCCCCCCCCCCCCCCTTCCCACCTCTCTATCTTTAGTTAACAAAGCAAGTGAAGTACCATGAAGGGTGATAAACAAAGCTCAGGTCGAGATTCGCTCTCAAATTTTTGCATAGTCCTGAAAACTTTAGAAATTTCAAAGAATTTGGTAGGTTTTCAAAGCATATCGTTATTTGGCAATTTTCACGGCAATTTTCAACCAACCAAAACAACATTTACCATAGGGTACACTAGAGTAATTGGGCGTTGCTAGCAACACTCTGTTGCTATCTACGAGTTGATAGTTTCTCGATGTCAAAATTAGACACGGTCTTTTCAGTCTTGGATGACGCTTTCCAGAAGTTCAACATGGACATCGACAATTCTCTACATCTTGGCGGAATTAAATTAGCAAGGCTAATCAATTTTGATTGTGGTGGTTCATAGTTGCTTCCGATCTCTTCTCTGCCGGTGATTCTCTCTAAGGTACATCTTTTCTCTTGCTAGCACATCACAAAATCACCATGGATTCGGACATCGACATGAAACATATGTTTGATTTTGAAAATCTTGCACAAGCTCCACCTATTGTTGCCCTACAGTTAGCTACTCTCACGGAGGGTACCTGCACAGAAATGCGATCGGCAAATGATAGCTATGGATTGCTTGACATCCAAGAGTTTAGAGAAATGCAAACACATGTGACTATTTTAGAGTCTAATTTTGCAAAATTGAATGAGAATGTCACCAAAATGTATGATATGTTTGTGCAATTCATGCAACAGTCATCCAAGGGCCAAGTTAATGAGCATACTCGGGTTTTTGCTTCCCTCGTGTCTAGCAGGAGCACACCTGGTCTATAGGAGCAAGGCTTCAAACTTGAGGGGTTGCACCTTCTCTTTCAAAAAGAGGTGGATGACTTGTTAAAGAATACCAAGCCACCGATTTTTAGGGGAGAGGAAAGGGAACACAACAAAGATATTGTGAATATATTCCTGAGCAAATGGGATGGGATTCACGATCTTAGATGCACTCTAGATGCAGTCAAGGCACTGCAAATGAGTCTAAGACTAGAAGGCAAGGCCTACAACTGGTGGATGTCTCTCAAGGAGAATGGAATCATATCAGAGACTGGCAGTGTAATGATAATGGACTATGAACATTGAGAATAACGGAATTAAGAAAAATGTAGTGAGCATTTTTATCAGAATACTTTGAAAAAATAGTGGGATAACTTGATTAGAGGTAGCAACATAATCATTATACCTAATTACCTTGGCACGAAAATAATTTGCAAGAGAGAGAATTAGAGAACTTGACAACAATTGAGGACCGGATTTATATGGAGCCGGTCCCCCCTCCAAAAGGCTTTTGTAGTATAGCTTCTCAAACACCTTCAAAGGTGGAGAGAGCTATCAGGGAATGAGGGTAGGGAAGAGGAAGGAGAAGTAACTTACGAGAAAGAAATAATATCCTCGCTTGTATTACTCTTGTAGCTTAGCATAGCATAGTAATGGAGATTAAGAAGATGGCAAGCTTGCACTTTGGAGCATGGCTCTTGGTTGAATTTACATTCCATAGCCAAGAGTTGTCGGTGTAGGCTCTCAACTTCTCAAGCTTGGAGAAGGAGATAGAGTTCTTACGCAACACACCATGAGAATGTGTGTGAGTGTGAGAGAGAGATGGTCAAGCTACCCTCCTCCTTGCTTGGATCGACCCCTCTTCCTAGCTCAAGCTTGAAGTGTTAGGAAATAAGACGTAGCTAAATAGATAATTGAGTAGATTACTTAATGGAGAGAGACAGATTTATATACACGAGATTATAGAGTAGAGAGAGAGAGAGAGAGTACACACGATATACGTGGTTCACCCAATGTGGGCTACGTCCACGGGAAAGCAGCCACTCAATGGCTTTAGTACTTCAAAACAAGAAGTAGTTTACAAAGGGATTATACCCTTAATGGAGCTCCCGCCTTGCTTCACTCTCACCACCTCACACTCACCTTGTTGCATCAACTTCACACTATGAAATGTGTGTAGAAATGGCCTCCTTTTATAGGCCAAAAGGGCTGCCCTCTCTTATGAGAGACAGCCATGTGTAGCCGCCCTTGTGCGAATAAGTCCAAATCGAACCCTCCAATCCGCCCATGTGTGGCCGCCCTTGAGAAGACAAGTCCGCTTTTGAATTCGGCCACCGGCCATTGACTTCCGACCACCGGCCATCAGCCATTGACTACTGGCCACCGTCCAACCGACCGGTTGTTTTCCGACCACTTTTCGGCCGCCGTCCGGCCATAATATTCCGACGAAAAAGAATATTCCGGCGAAAAAAAAAGTCTCGGGGGCCTCCGCCCCCAAGGCCTTTAAAGTTGCCCCTGATTCTTGTCCGTGAAAATTTTGGTTTCCGGTGAGTGATTTTCCTTCACGCACGATGGCTTCTCCTCATAATGGGGGCCTTACAAATGTGCGCTTTTACTACATAAAATTACAAGGGTAAATCAGGCTCCATACTTAACAATCTCCCACTTGGAGACTGATCTCCAAACCAAACCTGTGACTGCTTTCCATTCTGGCTTCTTATCCTTGAATGCCGATTGAAGATGAGCAAAAGCTCAACTTCTCCTTGTTGACCACCTTTGTAAACATGTCTGCAGGATTTTCACTTGTATGCACCTTTCCTAGCTTTAGTTGTCCCTCTTCCAAAAGAGTGCGTATGAAGTGATATCTCACCTCAATGTGCTTTGTCCTTGAATGAAAGGCTGAGTTCTTCGCAAGATGGATAGCGCTTTGGCTATCACTGTACAAGACACAATTGTCTTGTTTGAATCCAAGCTCTTCTAAGAATATGTGAAGCCACAGAATTTCTTTGCTTGCCTCCGTCATTGCTACATACTCTGCTTCCGTGGTAGAAAGTGAAACCACTTTCTGCAGCTTTGAAGCCCAGCTTACTGTTGTGCCTCCAACCGTGAACACATAGCCAGTAGTGCTCCTTCGAGTATCTTTGTCACCTGCCATATCTGCATCAGCATACCCTTCTAGAAAAATATCAGTTCCTCCAAAATACAAAGCATTTGTTGTTGTCCCTTTTAGATACCTAAGTATCCACTTCACAGCTTGCCAATGCTCTTTACCTGGGTTGTCCATGAACCTACTCACAACTCCCACTGCATGTGCAATGTCTGGCCTTGCCCAGACCATAGCATACATTAGAGAACCTACCGCTGCAGCATATGGAACTTTAGACATATAGGCTATCTCCTCTTGTGTCTTTGGACACATATCCTTCGTTAGTTTAAAATGACCAGCCGTGGGTGTAGAAACTGGTTTTGCATTTTGCATTGCAAACCTTTCTAGTACCTTCTTGATGTAATCTTCTTGAGATAGCTTTATTGTCTTCTTCGTCCTGTCCCTTGATATTTTCATACCAAGTATCCTCTTTGCAGCACCTAAATCTTTCATTGAAAAAGATTTGGATAGCTCCTCTTTTAGGTCTTTGATGTCCTGCATGTTAGCACTTGCAATCAACATGTCATCAACATACAACATTAGGATGATGAATTTCCCATCTCCCAAATTCTCCGTGTAGACGCAGTGATCCGAGTTGCATCTTGTGAATCCATGATCCAACATCCATCGATCAAACTTCAAGTACCATTGTCTTGATGCTTGCTTTAAACCATACAAGCTCTTCTTTAATCTGCAAACCATTTTCTCCTTACCTTTTACTTCATACCCCTTTGGTTGAAGCATGTAGATTTCCTCCTCTAAGTCACTGTGAGGGAATGCCGTATTTACATCCATTTGCTCGAGATTTAGATCATGAGCAGCCACAAGGCTTAAGACAAGCCTAATTGAGTTCATTTTTACAACAGGAGAAAATATTTCATTGAAGTCAATACCTTTCTTTTGAGAAAAACCTTTTACCACAAGCCTAGACTTGTACCTTTTCTTCCCACCTTCTTCTTCCTTTAGCTTGTACACCCATTTGTTTTGAAGTGCCCGCTTACCTTTAGGCAACTCAACCAACTCCCATGTTTGGTTGCGATGTAGTGAGTCCATCTCCACTTGCATGCTCTTCGTCCATTCTTCTTTGGATTCATGTTGCATAGCTTCTTCATATGATTCCGGCTCTCCAGAATCTGAGATCAAGAGATGGTTGAAGGAAGGAACAAACTTTTCTGGAGGTCTACTTGCTCTTGTACATCTTCGGGGAATAGGTTGAGGCTCCTCATTTGGTTGACGTTGTTGCACATTGTCACCGTTTGCAGTCCTTGAGTCTTCACCGTCCTCAAGCTCCATGTACTCATCACCTGTTTCTTTTGTTTGTTTTCTTTCCAAGTAATCTTTCTACATATTTTGTTCGTTAAAAATTACATCCCTACTCCTTAAGATTTTACCATCTTCAGGATTCCATAGGCGATACCCAAAGTCTCCTTCTTCATAGCCAATGAAGAAACACTTTTTGGACTTTGCATCTAACTTTGATCTTAGGCTTCTATCTATGTGCATGAAAGCCTCACACCCAAACACTTTGAGAAATGCATAATTCACCGGTTTACCTGTCCATGCCTCTTCTGGAACTCCCCCATCCAATGTCGTTGAGGGTGACCAATTGATTAAGTACACAGACGTACTTACAGCTTCCGCCCAAAGCTCAAGCGGTAGGCCTGCATGTAGCCGCATGCTTCGTGCTCGTTCCATGATTGCCCTGTTCATCCTTTCCGAAATCCCATTTTGTTGAGGTGTCCTTGGGGTTGTCCTTTGCCTCCGAATGCCATTGCTAGCACAAAAGCTTTCAAAAGCTTGGCTGCAATATTCGCCTCCATTGTCGGATCTGAGGCATTTAACCTTGGTACCTGTTTCATTCTCCACAAAGGCTTTCCACCTTTGAAATATGGAAAATACATCGGATTTATTCTTCATGACATAAACCCATGTTTTTCTAGTCGCATCGTCTATGAATGTTACATAGTACAATGAGCCACCAAGTGATGGTGTACTTGCAGGACCCCAAACATCAGAATGAACCAACTCAAGTTTTTTATTTTTTCTTTCATTTCCTGATTTTTAAAATTTTACCCTCTTTTGTTTACCATAAACACAATCTTCACAGAACTCTAAGTCCACTTCTTTCAAACCTGGTAGAAGCTTCTTTGTTTGAAGGATTTGCATTCCTTTGGCACTCATATGCCCAAGTCGGTAGTGCCACACCGCACTGTCAACTTCTGTAGTTGCTGCACAAGCTGAAGGTTGCGTGTTAACAGTACACAAGTAAAGTGTACCGACTTTTTCACCTTGGCAACCACCAAAGATCCCTTTGAGATCTTCCACCGTTTGTTTCCGAATGCAATGTTGTGACCTTCATCGTCCAATTGTCCTGTAGAGATCAAATTTTTGCAAAGAGAAGGAACATGCCTAACATCTTTAAGCTTCCATTCATTTCCGTTAGCAGTTTTGACAGAAACTGTACCTTTGCCGACAATCTCACAAGCTTCATCATCTCCCAAGTATACATACCCAAAATTACCTTTGGTGTAGTCTTGGAAATGTTGCTTGTGTGGAGTCGCATGGAATGAAGCCCCGGAATCTACTATCCAGGAATTAGACACATTGTCTAATGAGAGAATTAGAGCATCTTGCTCTACTTTACCTGCCACATTGGCCTCCGATGTTGGCTTGTTGTCTTGAGACTCTGTCTCCTTCTTCTTCTTGGACCAGCAATCCTTCTTGACGTGGCCCTTCTTGCCGTAGTTCCAACATTCAAGAACTGACTTTGTGCGTGACTTGCTCCGCCTTGAGCGATCACGACCCTTTTGGTTTTTGATCTTCTCCTTAAGCCTTCCTCTTGTTTCCACTGATAGTGCAGCACTTGATGATTCTCCTGTGCTTCTCCTTCGCATTTCCTCGCTTAGGAGAACCCCCACAACCTCATCAAACTTAAGAGTATTTGTGCCAGAGATAGAATTACTTATAGCCATCACAAGGCTGTCCCAACTATCCAGTAGAGATGATAGTATAAGGAGAGCTCACACTTCATCATCGAAATTGATTTTCAATGATCGAAGTTGACTTATGTTTGTGTTAAAGTCATTTAGGTGTTCTGCAACTGAACCATTCTCTGCTATCTTTAGATTGAACAAGCGCTTCATAAGAAATACCTTATTGGATGCCGATGGTTTCTCGTAGAAGTCGTCAAGTGACTTCATCAAGTCCTCCGTGGTCTTCATCTCCGAAACATTGAAGGCCACCGTTGATGCCAAGCTTAACCGGATTGTTCCCAGTGCCTTTCGATCAAGGACAATCCATGCTTCATCTGCCATTGTTGCGGGCTTTTTCGCAAGACCGCCTAGTGGCAAATAGAGGTCCTTCTGGTAGAGATAGTCTTCAATCTGCATCTTCCAATGTTGGTAGTTTTTGCCGTTGAACTTCTCAATATTGAGCTTCCCTTCCTCCGCCATAACTCCCACTCAATTCAAGGAATCCTTTCCTTGAGATAATTTAGCTACGAGCAAACCTTGCTCTGATACCAGTTGTTAGGAAATAAGACGTAGCTAAATAGATAATTGAGTAGATTACTTAATGGAGAGAGACAGATTTATATACACGAGATTATAGAGTAGAGAGAGAGAGAGAGTACACACGATATACGTGGTTCACCCAATGTGGGCTACGTCCACAGGAAAGCAGCCACTCAATGGCTTTAGGACTTCAAAACAAGAAGTAGTTTACAAAGGGATTATACCCTTAATGGAGCTCCCGCCTTGCTTCACTCTCACCACCTCACACTCACCTTGTTGCATCAACTTCACACTATGAAATGTGTGTAGAAATGGCCTCCTTTTATAGGCCAAAAGGGCTGCCCTCTCTTATGAGAGACAGCCATGTGTAGCCGCCCTTGTGCGAATAAGTCCAAATCGGACCCTCCAATCCGCCAATGTGTGGCTGCCCTTGAGAAGACAAGTCCGCTTTTGAATTCGGCCACCGGCCATTGACTTCCGACCACCGGCCATCGGCCATTGACTATCGGCCACCGGCCAACCGACCGGTTGTTTTCCGACCACTTTCCGGCCGCCGTCCGGCCATAATATTCCGGTGAAAAAGAATATTCCGGCGAAAAAAAAAAGTCTCCGGGGCCTTTAAAGTTGCCCCTGATTCTTGTCCGTGAAAATTTTGGTTTCCGGTGAGTGATTTTCTTTCACGCACGATGGCTTCTCCTCATAATGGGGGCCTTAGAAATGTGCGCTCTTACCACATAAAATTACAAGGGTAAATCAGGCTCCATACTTAACATGAAGTTGATTGCACCTTCTCTAGACTAGCCAATCACATGCATTAGACATATCAAGAAACCACGGTAGCATTTGGACAAGTGTAGAGAGAGGGCTTGAAAAATGCTTAAACAATTAAATAAATAAACTAAATTTTCATTGGACCCCTTTAGAGGTCAACCAATAGGCTTTAAGCACTACATGAGGGCAGCATGTGTAGGTGCTTGACATGTGTCCTTGTTCCCTCTTAGGTCGTGGGCTTGCCTTGAGTGAGTGAGTGTGTGTTCTATCTCATGCCCCTAGCTTTAGGGCTCACCCCCCTTCTTGTAGGGATCATGTTGACTTTGGAACACCTCACCCCCTTGAGCACCTTAGTCATGACAAGCACCTTAGTCATAAAACATGACAAACACCTCAAGCACCTTAATCATCAAGCATGACAAGCAACTCAAGCACCTTAGTGAGCAAGCACAACAAGCACCTCAATCTTGGGCCGGGTTCCCACCTCAAGCTCAGTCCTAGCTTGCCTAAGGTCCTAGGTCTAAGGACTTTTAACACTAACCTTTGGAGGTCTTTAATGAAGCTAACCCTAAGGTCTTTCAAGCTCCATTAGCTAGCATTGCTCTTTGACATACCATCCCTCATTTGGAGCCCATTGACTTTGGTCCCGTGCTGAGATAGATCCATAAGCACGTGTCTATATTCTAACTCTTGTTCCCGTTTATTCTCCCACATTAAATGATCCATTAAATATGAGAAAATCATTTAAGTTAGTTAGATATTAGATTTTATGACAGGCAGCCTTTGAGACAATGTTCAGAAAAGAATTTATGTCCACAGATGAAGCAAATAGAAATTGGTCTACATGGGATAAGTGCACTATGTGAACATAAGACACTGTTGGAGTATATCTCGCACTAGCGTGAGTTGATTCTTAAACTAGAGGGTTTAGATACATTTCATCAAGTGTGTGGGTTTATCCATGGGTTGACACTAGAGATTAGGAAGCATGTCAAAACCCAGGACCGCAAGATGCTTGAGGAGGCCATAGTGTAAGAACATATACACAACGATCCATATGAAAAAGCATTGCATAACCCTCACGTGCCTGACACTGCATATGCAACACGCGCATGCAACATGGGAACAATAAAGGAAATTTTATAGTAGCTGCATCTAAGGCATCCAAGAAGACCAAGCGGTGTAGGTACCCTCTATCTAGTGAAGAGTTTGAGAAGGCTAAAAAGGAAAAAATATGTTTTACATGTTCAAGGAGTGGACACGACAAAAAGGATTTTCCCAAGGGAAAATATGCTACCCAAGGTAAGGAGTAAGCACTGCACATGGTGCAACTACTGGCTCTTGACTCCTCCTCTTGTTTCTCTAATGTGGATATGTACCACACCAAAGTCATGCACAAGTGTTGTATCATGGCCTCAATGTGGTAGTTGACCTTTGGTCCACATGAATTGGTACATATGCATGGGTATACTATCCAAGGTCACAATGTGAAAATCTTGGTGGACGATGGTGCTTCACACAATTTCATTAACTATAAGTTAGTGAAACGGCTTAAGTTGCCCTAGACTCAGAGTTCCCATTGTTACAAGGTAGCGATGATTAACGATCATGATGCCAAAGGTGTGGGATACTCAAGTGAAAGATATACGTTGGAGATTCAAGGGTTACATAGGTCCTTGAATTTTCAAGTCATGAATATGGATCGAGCAAATGTGGTCCTTAGTTGGGAGTGGTTACATTGTCTTCTAGAATCATCACTTAAACGTAGCTATGAGCCAAATAGTTTGATGCTCAAATCAAACGGTGTGCAAATGATGTTGTTGGGGTAGAAGGATGTTTCTTTCTCGCCCCTCATTTATACAACCAAGCTTATGAAGCTCTCTTCTCAAGATGAAATAGAAGAACTCTTTTTGTGTTGCTCATTATGTCATTTTCAGTCAAATGTTGATAATGTTTTGAATGACAATTCCTCAATGCTTCATGCTTCTCTCTCTTCTCTTCCAACTATGTCTACTTCTCTCTCTCCAAAACAAGTAAATGTTACTAATAAGTTAAAAATATTTTTCAATGGAATATAAAGATGTATTCCCAGATGATTTGCAATGAGGGTTACTGCCAACATGTGTTGTGCAACATGGCATAAATGTGGTTGCAAGTAGTAAGCCCATAAGTAAACTACCCTACAGAATGAGTCATTTTGAGGTTGTTGAGGTGAAACATTAGCTTGCTAACTATCTTAGTAGAGGTTTTATAAAACTTGGTTCTTCACCATGGGCCTCTCCCATCTTGTTGGTGAAGAAAAAAGGCGATAATATTCACATGTGCATAGATTATCATGGTTGGAATGTGGTGACTATTAAGAACAAGTGTCTATTTGCAGAGAGTGGATGAGATATTGGAAGAGCTCACCCATGCTCATATCTTTACAAAGATAGATTTTTTATCAAGGTATCATCAAGTATGCATTAGGTGTGATGATATACCTAAAACTACCTTCCAAACAAGGTTTGGACATTGTGAGCTTTTGGTTATGCCCTTTGGGTTGACCAATGTGCCTGCAACTTTCATGACACTCATGGACAATGTCTTAAAATCATAATCTGCCCGCAACTTTCATGACGCTTATGGACAGCGTCTTAAAACCATATTTGGGCAAGTTTTTCTCAATGGAATTCTAGTGATATATAAAGCCTCTAAGGAAGAGTACTTACAAATCTGAAGCAAGTGTTCGAATTATCACAAGAAAATAAGTTATATGCCAAAGACTCAAAGTGTGATTTTCTCAAGGAGGAAATTCACTACCTAGGGCATGTCATTTTAACTGATGGGCTGCATGTGGCTAAATCCAAAGTGGATGCCATTTAAAGGTGGCCTTATCCTAGAAATATCGAAGAGTTACACATCTTCTTGGGATTTTCAAGTTTTTATCAAAGTCTCATTAAAAACTATGCTCTTATTGATATTCCAATGATGGACCCAGGCAAAGAGAAAAACTTTTCAGTGGGAGAAGCTCAACTGAAAAGTTTTGATGCTCTCAAGGATGCATTAGCTACAACTCCTATTCTATCTTTTGTGGATCCTTTGGATGCTAGTAACCCTGCTATCGGAGCAATCCTTCTGCACGAGGGAAGGTTAATTGCATTTAAAAGCAAAAAGCTTGATTCAACACAACATGATTGTTTTGCTTACGAAATAGAATTATATACAATAGTGTCTGCTTTGAAGACATGGTGACATTACTTGTATGGAGTTCATTTCGAGATTGTGTTTGATCATAAAGTATGAAATGGTTTACACAACAAACCGATTTGAAGGGTCAAAAGGCCAAGTGGACTAAGATTCTTCAAGAGTATGATGCAAAGCTCTAATATCGTAAAGGACGATACAATGTGGTAGCTGATGCTCTTAGTCGTATGCCTGAGATAAGCTCTCTTCTTTTCATTGAGCTTTGAAGTGAGTTTTTGGAATCTCTCAAGAGAAACTATGAGCATGAGGATGCATACTTCAAAGTGTGGAGCCATGTGAGAATGAGGGATCCTTTTCACTCCAATGTTGGTAATGTGGATTTAACCGCCAAACCCAGTTCTCATATTTCGAGTAATGAGCTACAGAGATGGAATGATTTTTCCATAAATGATGGGTAGCTACTCCACAAGGGAAGAGTTTGTGTATCGACGGACGCGGACATTCGGTGCCAAATGCTTTATGAATTTCACAAAAATCCTAGTATATGGCACCTAGGCATACACCTATACCATCGTACGATGATAATTTTACTGGCTAGGTTTACATGGCTATGTTCAAGACTATGTCTTGCATTGCCAAAAACGTCAAGTAAATAAAGCAGAGTGCATGAAGATAGGAGGTCTCTTGCATCCATTGGAGATTCCTATGGATAATGGTAAAATAGAAAAGTATCTCTATGGATTTCATTGTGGGTTAGCCAACCATTGTATGAGGTCATGACTCGGTATGGGTGATCGTAGACCGGTTGACTAGACTATGCAAGTTTATTCCAACCAAATCAACAATTAAGACTCTAGAGCCAGCTAAATTATTTGCGGAAAATTTGTACAAGTTGTATGGGTTGCCAAGTAATATTGCGAGTGATCATGATCCCTAGTTTAACGGTTATTCTTGGAGGGTTGTGTTTAAATAATTGGGTACACGAGTCAACATAAGTACTCTAGATCATCTTGAAAAGGATGGCCAAACTGAACGGGTCAACCAAGTGCTAGAGGATATGCTACAAGCATACGTTAGCAAGAAGCAATAGAATTGAGAATTCTCAAGTTTGTTTACAATAGTGCTAAGCATGTGACGACTATGTTTAGTCCCTTCATGCTTATGTATGGTTTTCAACCTAGGCCACCATCTATGGTGGGGTTGGCGATTGAAAAGCCTTGGTAGGTCAAGGATTTCCTCCACGACCGCACAAAAATGTTGAGATTGGATCATCAAAATGTTTAACAAGCATAGGATTGGTATAAAAAGTAAACGTCGGCAAGTTACCTTCATGGAAGGGGAAGATGTTCTTTTGCATATGCACGAGCACTCAGAAAGTTTGAAGACTGGGCCAGCAACTAAATTATCTCTAAGGTATTGTGGACCTTTTAAGATACTCAAGCGAGTTGGTGATATGGCCTACACACTCTCATTACCTGCGCCCTCTCCCATTCATCCGGTATTCCATGTAAGTCATTTATGTAAATGCTTACATAAGGATGACAATGTTATTGATCAACATGTTTTGGTCCAACTCAGCTGCATGAACTTGAGCATATTCTCGACTATTATGATCTATGTACATGTCATCATGTACGTCGACAAGCAGTAGTCAAGTGGAAAGATAGGCCTGACTTAAGAAGAAATTTTCCACTTTTTATTTTGAGGACCAAAACGCTTCTCCAAGGGGGAGTAATATCAGGCCATGGGACAATATGAATGCATCTTGGGAGTGCCTATAAAGGTTATGGCTAGGTGGAGAGTTGTCATTCAAGCTTCTAGTAGTCTCTCAGCTTCTGTAACAAGATGGCTCGTCACAGTCTGTCAACATGACATAGTCCAAACCGCGCAGGTGGATGTAAGGATCTACAAGATCATCTCAAAGTCCGACTACTTATCTATGCCCTATCAATTAGAGTGCTTCTAGTGGAAGTTAAATCACTAGTATTTGAGTTTTCATAGATTTTGAGCCTAATGCCCTCAAATGTGACTTATATATACTCAACCTCTTTGATAGGTTTCTTGTGCGTCTTTGACTCGTTGAAAATATCATGTGAGTTGTGAATTCCTATAATATTTTGGGTGTCAAAGACAAAATCCCATTTCTCCATCTGCATCATAACTAAGGAAAATGCACATGTGTGACTTTGGGTCTAGCTTTTTTCTAAGTGCTTTGGGTACACATGCATATGCATCGTATACAAAGACACACAAATGATCATAATGTGGCTTCTTTCTAGACCACAACTCCTCTAAAGTCTAAAAATTCAATGACATACTAGGTGACCTATTAATTATGTGTATCTTTGTCAGTACTACCTTTGCTCAAAAACCTTGGTTCACATTTGCCATAGAAAGCATGGCTGTGACTCACTCGTGAATTCTTTGATTCATCCTTTCCGCAGTCCATTACGATTGGGTGTGTAAGGAGTAGTAAGCTATCTCTTAATACCTCTCTTGCTATAGAAATTATCAAACTCCCTAGAAACATACTCTCCACCATTATCAATCCTCAAGCTTTTGATCTTCTTTTTAGACTGATTTTCTACCAATGCTAAGAATTTATAGAAAGTAGAGAAGACTTAATCCTTATGACGCAAAGGATAAACCCATGTTGAGAGAGAGAGAGAGAGAGAGAGAGAGAGCTCTTGCAACCACACACACACACACAAAGATGGAGGCAAAACCTTGTTCTTCTTCTTCTTCACTAACTCGAGATAAGAGGTCTACATAACATAGGGGAAAATAATAACATAAAGTATGAACCACTAGTGAGTGAGGTGAATGGATAAGTGTGCTATCACTCTGATAGATATATCAACTCGATGTAGTACAATTGTAGTATCATTGGCAAAGATATGCATATCCACCAAGGTGTCCCAATGATGATGACTGTCGGTGATAGTCATCCACGAGTCGTACATGTTGAGCTTGACATCTCCCCCTCAAGCTCAAAACCATCTCTTGTATGCCAAGCATCACTTGAAATTGTTATAGCTTCTTTGCTCCAAGGGCCTTCATGAAGATATCTCAATCTGCTCGTCCATCGTCATGTACTCAAGGTCGATGTCGCTTACCAAGACCCTCTCTCTGATGAAGTGGTAACGTACCTCGATCTGCTTTGTTCTAGCATGAAACGCTAGGATTATGCAAAGTGTATGTTGATGAGGTTGTCACAATAAATCACACCCAATCTACTGTGACAACCGACCTTTATACTTGTACTCCAAAGTCTTGAAGTAGCGATCCCAACCATGCTACTTCACATGCTACCACTATATCACCCTTGCACTCTGCCTCTATACTCGAAAGAGAAATTGTAGGTTGCTTCTTGTTGCTCCATGTGATAGCAGTACTTGCAAGTGAAAACATGAATCTCTTAGGTAGAGGTAGCTTCCCTAACTGACACCACACCCCATATGATAGAAGATTATACTTAGCACCCGTGTCCAATAAGACGTTATATAGCACTTTTCCATAGGCACTATTTAGCTCAATAGGGTATCGTAGAGGTGTGTCAGAGTCCAACAATCATTCTCTGTTTCAACGTGGAATGCCTGTGTAACTCCAAGGTTGGCCTCTCATTGGTGTCTTATGTGTTGTTGTCGCTCTTTAGTCTCAGCTTGAGCTTCTATCTTCTTCAATTCTGTTTGTGCCTTGGCTGCCTTTTTTTTAATGGATAACACGTAGCTCCTCTTGGCTTAAAGGATCATAATATCTTTTAAATGTGCTACCATTAAGGAATCCGATGGTTTCAACTCCATCAAGAGTCTCCATCAAATGGTTCCTTGTGGGGTGATTTCACATACTCTATATGGTCCTTTTCTCGCATATTTCAACTTTTTATTTTCGTTACACACTCCATACATAAGGACTTTATCACCAACATTGATATCCTTGTTCCACAAGTGCTTTTTGCACAGCCAATTGACTTCCTTCATCTAACCTCTCAAGGATATAGAAGCGCTAGACTAAAGGGTTACCATCCCAACCTTCTTGTGAAGCTATGCGCAGACTAGGAATTACGGGGGAATTACAAACTCCCATGGCATAACTGCTTCTTGGCCATATACCATTTTGAATGGTGTACAATTAATAGCCACTTTGTTAGAAGTACGATAAGCTCATAGGGCTGAAGTCAGCTTCAAATCCCAATCTATGCAATGAGCTTCCACCATTTTGGTCAAGATAGAGATTAAGGTCTTGTTGGTACTCTCAGCTTGGCCATTTGGTTGTGGATAATAAGGTGTGGATTTATGGTGAGCTATCATGAAGTTGGTAGTGAGTTCTTTTATCGCTCCATTTATAAAATGAGTGCCATTGTCACTCACGATCTCAAAGGGACAACCCAAATCTTGTAATAATGTTTTCAAAGAGAAACTTGGCAGTTGACCTTGCATCAGCCTTACGTGTCGCCTTGGCTTCCGCCCACTTTGTCACATAGTTAGTGGTAACCATAATATATCAAGATTGAGTGCTACGAGTTGCCAGACTAATTGGGCCTACAAAGTCCAAACCACATTTTTTTAAATGGTTGAGTCACTTTAACAAGATGTAAGGGCAACTTATCCTTTCATTGTGTGATCTTGTAACGTTGGCATTCATCACATCCTTTGCAAAAAGTGATGCATCCTTGAATAAGATAGGCCACCAATAGCATGATTGTAACACCTTTCTAGGTGTTAGTTCCCCTGAGAAATGTCCTCTGGCTATACCCATGTGGGCTTCTTGCAGTATGTATAAATACTCATCCTCACTGGCACAACCTCTAAGAATATCATCCTTCCCTAGCCTGTAGAGAGTTCTTGCAATGAGAGGATAAGGTTTACATTCTTTTAACAATTTTTGAGCTATGTCCTTACGAAGCTCTTTGGGTGGAAAACCATTAACTAGAAAGTTCACAATCTTCTCACTCCATTCAGGCATGGTCTCAACTAGAAATAAGGAAGTATCGGGCAATTCATCATCAACTCCATTAGGGGCTTCACCAGTAGGTATACGAGACAAATGATCCGCCATGACATGTCTTTTACCTGGTCTCACCACAACGGTAAAATCAAACTCAAGGAGAATTAACAACCATTGTATAATTCTTCTCATGGAACAAGGTTTATTTACTACATACAACAAGGCTTGATGATCCACATAGAAAACAAACTTGTTGGCAAGAAGGTAGTAGTGGAATTTCTTTACTGCATAAATCATAGCTAAATCTTCTTGCTCTGTAGTGGTGTAGTTTCCCTTGGCATCATTCAATTGACGACTTGCAAAGCTAATGGGGTAGTCCAGTTTATGTTCTCCTGGTTGAGCTAGAACACACCCAATAGCAAAGTTCGATGCATCAATATGAACATGGAAAATTACATTCCAATCGGATACTCGTAGAATAAGAGTGCTAGTCAAGGTCTTTTTCAATGACTCATAAGCATGGTCACACTCCGCAGTCCAGTGAAACTCAATAAGAAGTTTGTACAATGGACAAGCTATCTCGGCAAAGTTTAAAATAAACCATCGGTAATAACCAACATGGCCCATAAACCTTTGAACTCCTTTATAGTTTGTAGGTGGTGGCAATTCAACAATGGCTTTAATTTTGCTCTCATATGTGGAAATCCCATTTTTGGACACTATATGCCCTAAGATGACTCCATGTTTAACCCAAAATTGGCATTTGAAAGGGTTTAAGGAGATGAGATACAATCTACACTTCTCAAACAATTTTTGTAAGCATGATAGATGTTCTTTCCAAGAGGAATAAACACAAAGGTCATTTAAGAAAGCTTCACAAAACTCCCTCAAATATTCTCTAAAAGAAGTGTTTATTAATCTTTGAAAGGTAGCAGGGGTATCGGTTAAGCCAAAAGCCATAACATGAAATGCAAAAACTCCAAATTCTATTATAAAGGCTGTTTTAGCTTGGTCCTCTAGCGCAATTGTGATTTGATTGTAGCCAGAGTACCATCTAAAAAGCTATAAGCTTCTTTCCTTGCAACTCTTTCAAGCACATGTTCTGAATATGGCAAGGGGTAATGGTCCCTCCTAGTGGCGGCATTGACCTTCTTGAGATCCATGCACACTCTAAGTTTCCCATTCTTTTTTGGCACAATCACTATCGAAGAAACCCATTCTGAGTGCTCAATAGGGTATATGAATCCACATTTCACAAGCTTTTTAATCTCTTCTTGAACGATCCTTGCATATTTAGGATTCATTGGGTAGGGTCGTTGCTAAACTGGTTTAGCCATGCTATTCATGGGGATTGTGTGTTGCACCACAGAAGGTAGAACACCTTTCATAGCATGATATGTCCAAGCAAATATATCCCTGAATTCCTTTAAGTACACACTCCTCAGTCTCTGTCAAATCGTGGGTAATGAAAACAGGTTTGGACTCTTCTCCTAGGTCTGCTAACTCTATTTTCTTAACTATCGTTGGAACATCATAAACTCCATTACTTCCATCGATAGGTTTTCTTTGAGCCTTTGTATACACAACCTTATGTTCCTCTGTGGTGTAGGATTTGAAATGTTCAGTGCAGGGTGTAAGTCTGTGGGGTCCTATTGTTCTGTGGACTGTGATTTCACTTGCGATTCCTTTTGTTGCTGAGCTAACTCTTGATTTTTCCGTCTCCTTACGGTACGACTCACATTTGGCTCCTCTGTAGCCTCTAGTTGTGCGATGTCAATGGGTTGTGGACTACACCACATAACACTTTGAAGGTATTTACCCTAGTTATCTACCAACTTCCGATGAGTATCACATGCTTCTATATAATTAAGCCATTCTACAGTAGATTTCTTTTCATTTATTCTAGCACGCACATTTTCTTGATATCGTCTCCTCTTATATCTCTTACTCTTCTCGTCTAATTTTTTATTACGGCCGATCTCTAGTAAAGAGTCACTAGATGAATCGCTACTTGTGTCTTCTGCTCCCTTGGATAGATTGTCATCTAGGGTACCACTGGGCCCTGAATTGTTTGTCCCCACATTTGCACTAAGATTTAACTCAGATTCTTCGTCCTCATAGTCAATTTCAATTGATGATTCTAACCCCAAATCGTGTGGGCTACAGTCTTGTGAGACGCCATTGGTTCCAATGCAAGTCAAACCTTCATCTTGTAGGTCATCAGAAGCTATATGCATTGCTTCTCGCATATTTAAGGGTATGAGTGGTGGCATTTCACCTCCTCAGGTGTTACCCAGGTCGTCCCTCTATTTCCCCGAGTGTCCATGGTTGCTGCTAAGTGGACCCAATGTACATTATCCGACTCCATCCCAGGTAGTACATCCATATAAGGAGAATCTTCCCCAACATCAGTGTCCACTTTACATGTGTAACAATACTGCAATGGGACCGAGTGAACTGTGGTGTCAGATCCATGATAAATTATAAACCTGTTTCCTAGAGGATGTGCTCGACCAGTTACAAGATCCACCCGAATGACAGAATCTTGGAACTGCAAGTAGACATGGTTTTTAGACTAGTCATGCACCATTTTTGCATCCCTCATGAAAGGACGTCCTAAGATCATCTAAGATGCCATAGTGTGCTTGGAGAAATCCATAACAATGAAGGTATTTCTTATTTTATGTCCAAAGACCTTGATCTTGAGTCTCTATCATCCCATAGGTTTAACAATAGACCCATTGGCCATCTTTACTACTATGGTTGTGGTCCCAAGGTGAGGTCTTCCCATAGTTTCCATGAATTTTTCGTCACAATGCTAACCCCAGCGCCACCATCAAGAATTTCCTTCACAGTTAATTCCTTGGTAGTGATTGGTATGGTTGCATTGGATTCATCGCTCTCAAAGTATTATCCCAACTTGTTAACAGGTATCAGGGTTCTCATCTAGGTTGGATTGTGGATGTAAGTGTTCCTCCTCTATTGGCATCTCCCTAGCTCCATCCATCTGTGCAAATTGTGGTAGCCTAACCTTCAGTTCTCCATTGAGGAAACCTCGAAGAGCTAAGAATAGCACAATATAGTTTGGACATGATGGTGGTTCTAACTTCTAAAGCCATGAAATCCATCAATTTGGCAATGTTTAACGACACCTTTTGGGCTTTAGTCCCTTGATGTAGGGAAGATGGGATCTCCATTTCTTTGATAGGGTCAGGTAGTCCCTCTGTAAACATTCTTTCCAACAAGAAGTGAGTCCGCCCACTTTCCCATGAATTTAAGTCGCTTCTTCTTGGATGACACTAGGTATGGCTAGGGGTCTATGGACTTTGTGAGGTTGTTGTTGCGTAGGGAACAACTCTGTAATCTGGATCTACCTAGGTGCTGGTTCTAGATCCCTTTGGGTATCTTCTACCAAACTCCTTAATTGCTTGACTCGCTCGATCTCCTCTGTAGGGTTTGGATAAGTTCCTATCTTCTTCTTGGATCCTGGCCATTGTGGCTCATGAAGATCTGCCTTGTTGGTTTCTTTCTTAGTGATTGTTTTGATCTCCATGTTTTCACATGAATCAGAATCCTCTCCAACATCGTTCATATATACGGGGTCGTCACCAGTCCCTGTGTTGGTCTTTGAACTAGGGTCTGACTTCGCTGCTTTTTGCGATCTCTTCCTTCGTGTTTTCTTCTTCTTCTGAGATTGGGCAATTGATGCCGTGTCTCTTTCTTCAAGAATATAATTTTGTTTTTGGAGCATCGATCGTGTGAGTACGTTTACTGGTACCACATGTGTACTTTGTGATGGCTCCTGGAATAGCTCAATCAAGTTTAATGGCGTGATCTTTGGCACATTTGGATTATTTGGACATTGGGCAATCAAATGATCTATGCCACATTAATTACACATGAGTATTGGCATTGTAGACGTGCTCGCTTGATTGGTTTGCATTAGTGTGGTGTTCTTTTGTAGCCTAATAGGACACTCGGCCACAATGGACCTCCACACTCATAGCATTGAAGAGGTGGTCTCTTGGTAGTGTAATTGATATT
Organism: Adiantum capillus-veneris; assembly: GCF_014529385.1. Lineage (NCBI taxonomy): Eukaryota > Viridiplantae > Streptophyta > Polypodiopsida > Polypodiales > Pteridaceae > Adiantum > Adiantum capillus-veneris. The sequence goes on from NC_140947.1 coordinate 35,301,817, forward strand.
TTGGCCTCTTGCAGCAAGAGCAGCTACTTGATAGACAGGTTTGACTTGTCCCTAATAGTCCTCCATGTAGTATTGTGGAATTTCTTCAAGCGCATCAATCTCATACACAATATTAGGGTCTATATCTTCCTCACAGCCTTCCAAACAAGCAATAGATGACTCACAACCCACTTGATTAACAGAAGTGATTCTCGGATGTGGTGGTTGCGGTCATAGCATTGGAGGTGGTAAGGGTGTTGTTTGAACAACATTTTGGGCCCTAGGGACCATGTGTTGTGACGTTTTTCCAAGAGGTGGGGCCGGCATCAATGCAAACACTCAAGGTGTATCAGTCCATGCTAAGGTTGGTCTATTGGCCATCGCATGTTTAAATACTATGCAATCCTTGGCTTGATGACCATACCTCCCACATGCATTGGAATTTCCATTGATTTTTTCTCTAAATGTAGGGCATTCAGTACTATGCGGACCATAGCTGAGCACCATTGTTCCTCCGTTCTTAGATACATATGATTGTTTTGTGGAGCATGATTGTCTCTAAGACTCTCTTGAATGGCCTTGGTGAGATCTGTTAAAGTCATCTCAGATATCTTTGGCTCCTTAGCAATACGCTTTACAGTCATGGGCTGATGCCCTGATGCTTGCGAGCTAGTAGATTTAGGCTCAACGGACACTCTTTCTCCTTGAATCATTAAATTATCCTCCAATTGGATTGCATTGGTGGTGACTACTTCCCAAGTGGTGATACCTCTAATGACTAGGCTATTGTAGATATCCTCATGTCGTAATTCCCTAATGAATCTATCAAGCAATGGATTATTATGCTTTCTCACATCCCGTCTCCACTAGATTTTTGTGTGAGCTTGGCTATTTGTACTACCTTACTTCTAGGGTCTCTATCAGGCATGTTACGCATATTCTCAGCAATAGATCGACCGATGGTTTGAGCAAATTCTGCCAACTCTCCTAAATAAGCAGGTATAGTGGCCGCAGGTACAGGCACTCCTCGAACTACATGTGGGATGGGAGTTGCCTTGGCCTTGGCATACGCGCTTCCCTCAGATCCCATACCTCATATGGTGGTGTACCACGTGGTGGTCCAAAGTTCATAGGTGTGGCCTTAGGCATAGCCGGTGCCGGATACGACATGTTATTTCTAAATGGTATGGCCCCACTTGAATAAGAGCTCGGATAATTCCATTGTGGAGTGTAAACCCTTGGCATAATTGGGGGTGTGGGAGCTACGTGGGCATGAGGTGCAATAGGTATATAGGCTTGATGCACATCTGTAGGTATTGTTGGGGGCAATGTGCTACTAGGTAGCGGTGCAGTGCTAACAAGCGAGGTCCAAGGTGTACTTTTTGTACTCATCACCGGAGTAGGTATCGTAGCCGTAGTGTCTTTGAGAGACAGATGAGCTAGATTCGGAAAAGTAAAACTACTACTTGTGGGTTCAGACTATACCAAAACTCCAGGCGACACAATATATGAAGGGTCCATTGGACTCATTGAAGGAGTTTCCATTTGTGATAGTGCCGGTTGTCTGGCCTTGCCCCTATCCAAGAATCTCATAAGGCCCATTGAAGGAATGTTAATCCCTCGGTTTTGCCTCTCCAATTGGATGATGCTATGGATGACATTGCAGACCATCTGTTGTTGCCGCTCCTCTAGACTTGTGGCACTAGAAGTAGATTGTACAACTTCTAACCAACCTATATGGTATGTGTAACCCGTGTACAGGTAAGTCAAGGTTTCAGTTTGTAGGTCATGTTTCCAATTTTTGTTGAGAAATAACCCTTCTAGGCCCGGCGTTCTAGAGGTTTCCCTTGAGGTGGAAGCATTGTTGTTCCCCACAGTTTGACCCACATTGCCTACTAACTCAGGAGCACTTGATTTCTCAATTGCTATGCCTATTGTCCCAGGGGTCTTTCCCTTCATGGCTCGGCGTTGTTCTAGGAAAATCTCCATTTTCCTCTCCCTAGCCGCTTACATATAGCACTCAACTTCTTGCACCTCCACAAGACTCCTACCATTGGGTAGTAGACATTCAGGGGGTGATTGCTTTGGAGGGTCTTCCATGAAAGAAGGGGATAGGATACCGACGTGGACACTCTTGGAGAGTATAGGCTCCCCCTGAGATACCAAAGGCGAATCTACCTCTCCCTCACCTTCATTAACTTCACTAGCCGCATGTTCAGAGCGAGTACCTCTACTAAAGGTTTCTATAAAGCGACTAAACACACTAGATCGAAGCTGTGGGGCCCAGATAGGTACGTTTTTGTTTACTTGCTCAAGGTTTGGTGTAGGATGCCCTTCCATAATATCGTAGTCGGATAAAGAGTCACTACCGCTATGTTTGGGTCTTGGATTGTACTACCTTGGATCCCCGCCGAGGGCCCGGAACCTAAGGTAGGTGGGTATTGAGAACCTGCATAAGTCGAAGTGCTCGCTAGTTGCTCGACCTCTATCACACGACCACAGTGCAGATGCATGTGCCTTTGGTACCCTACAAGCGTCGACGAAAACCGCTTGATTTTTTAGGCGTCTTGTACCCCGTTTTCACTCATTTTTTGATGTTTTTTAATGTCTTTTTAAAATCTGTTTTTGGATTAGAGCGTGTGATAGCTCGACACGAGCGTATCGCTCAGGGGGTCGTGGTGGGCTTTACAACATAGCATTCGGTCTTGGTCTTGGGCTTTGGGAATGTTCTCGATCTCGGTCCTTCCTTTTATATATATACAGATAAGGTCATCGCGATCGCGTCGTGCGTGCGCACACACACCTAACCTACCAACTAACAGAGCTATTGTTACACACTATTTAACACAGTACTATAACAACTAATTAACTAACAGATCTACTTAGTGCACCTTACAGATCTTATATTATACATCTAATACCTTAAATCTAACATCTTATCAACAGAAAATAGTACATTGCAGCAAAAAAATCGAACACCTTATCAAGAGAAAACAGTACACTGCAATAAAAATAAAGTTTACAAATCCTTCTCAACAGCCACACACCTTCTTTCTCTACCTTTCCTACATCTCACATTGCACCACAAAGAGGCATAAAGTGCTGCCACGCAGGGCATTTTCCTGGCAATGGCGCCAAAAATGTGCGCATCTGTCGCACATGTCAAAGCAAGGGACTTGCTGTACACTATGTGCGAGCCACAAATGGCTACAAGCACACAATCAGATTAATCTAGCAAGCTCAAGAGAGCAAGGGTGTGTCACTTACCGCCCTACGCTCGCCTTCGTGGACGATTCCTCGCTGCGAAGAAGAGGGAGCTACCATCCTGCCGCACTCAACCGCCTCGCCGTCGCTGTGCCGTCGCAATGCTCAATCACTCTCTCTCTCTCTCTCTCTCTCATGCACACACACACACACACACACACACACACACACACACACACAAGGAGATGAATAAGAAGATGGAGATGGAGCAAGAGCACTCTTCAATTGCACAAATGAGAGAATGGGTGATTTTTAGGTTTAGGTGACTTTTATATGACCTTGTCCATTCACACTTGGGCGCCCATGCTTAGCCAACTAACCCTTGAATGTTCCAGTTAGAGTGCGCCTCTCATCGGTGATCACTCTTACCCTTTTCCTATTGGACCAACAAGCCCGCCGGCCCATGACTACTAGAAGTGGACGTCAGTGGTTAACATTAGATATGGCAGCGTTGACACCACAGATTTAGTGAAGCAATTGTGAAATATATCAAGTATACTCTTCTGGATGCTACAATTGGCCAATCATGTTGGAGGTATAACGACATGAACAAAAAGGTAAATTTGAATCTCCTATGAAACATATTTATGATGTTCCTTGTTTTTAGAAAATTGTATGAATGTATTAAAAATGTGATCTAAATCCGTGTGTATTTGTTGGAATTAGGGTTGTAGGGATGCACATACAACTTGGAAAAATTAAAGAAGCTCAAGGCACACAACAAATTCTCCAATCATGTTGGAGGTATAACATGCACTTGTGGGGTGACATGAACAAAAAGGTAAATTTGAATCTCCTATGAAACATATTTATGATGTTCCTTGTTTTTATAAAATAGTATGAATTAAAAATGTGATCTAAATCTGTGTGTATTTGTTGGAATTAGGGTTGCAAGGATGCACACACAACTTGGAAAAATTAAAGAAGCTCAAGGCACACAACAAAGAATGTGTTGCTTACTGCATAAATAGAAAGATAAGTTAGCCCTAGAGTGATGGGCATATATATAATGCACAGAGGAAAAACCTCGTAGTGAGGGAAAAAGTGCCCTGGCCATACTAAGTGTGCTCACACACATCACTACCACATATATGGTAACAAATCCCCCCAAGAGTGATGTGGTGAACGAAATCTAGCACATAGTGTATAGGAGAGTGCCATTCCCTAAGTACATGATCAATCCACAAAGGAAAGCAAGCCCAAAGCTTTGCAAAAATCTTTGAACTTCTCACGAGGCAATGCCTTTGTGAATAAATATGCAAGATTGTCTTGTGCCAACACATAAGCGAAGCTGATCTCTCCTGTTATAAGAATATCTCTTTGACATAGTGATAATGCACCTCAATGTGCTTCATGCATGCATGAAAAAGTGGGTTCCTCACAAATGCCTATGCACTTTGACTGTTGAGGTAGATGATGTTGGTAGTGTCTTTTCCAACACCCGAATCGGTCATAATGTGGCTGAGCCATACACTCAACCATAGCTGTTGAAAATTGCCTTGAACTCACCTTCACAAATGGAAGTGGCCACGGTAGGTTGCTTCTTGCTCGATCATGATATGCAAGAACTATCGAGCATGAAACAAAAACCACTTGTGGAGACACTCATGGGTCGTAACAAACGGCCCAATCTGAGTTCGAAAAAGCATGCAAATCTGGCGAAATGATCCCCCTTTGGATCAAGCAACCCAAGTTATAAAGTGCCAATCAAGTAGCAAATTAACAACCTGCCAATGCTTAGACCCTCGGCTATGCATAAATCTATTGACCTATGAGATTGCAAACTGAATATCTGTCCTTGTATTGCATACGTAAATAAGGCATCCTGAAGCGTCTAATAGAAAGTGACATCATCAAGATCTCCGACATCAGAAAGACTCAATTTCAAACTTGTTTCCATTGGAGTAGTAATAGGTATGCAGTCCTCGAGTCCAAACTCACATAGTAATGTCTCTATGTATCTTGCTTGACACAAGGCAATACCTCCATCAAACTACTTAAATTGTATGCCCAAGTAATGATGCAAAAACCCCAAGTCTTTCGTCTTGAAAGTAGCATTCACAATTATGCAATGTGCATCTCATTTTGACTAGTAATCAGCAAATCATCTACGTACAAAATGACTATGAGATACAAAACGACCAAAAAAAACAAAATCATCTACATACAAAACAACCAGTAAAAAGAAAATCATCTACATACAAAAATACTATGAGATATACATCACCCTCACGTTTGACATACAAAGTGCTTTCAGTTGGAGTGTTACAAAAGAATGTTTAACCAAATAAGTGTCAGTTTTCCCATACCAAGCACGAGGAGACTGCTTCAACCCATACAAATCTTTCTTGCATTTTCACACATATGTTTCCCCAAATATATCACCATTCAAGAAAGCAATAACAATGCCAGATTGTTGTACATTCCATCCAAAATGAGTTGCAAATGCACATAGAAAATGAACAACAAAAATTGAGAGCAAAAGTCTCTTCATAGTCAATGCCTTGTTGTTGTGCATAACCTTTTCCAACAAATCTAGCCTTGTAGCGATCAATCTCACTGTCCTGTTGGGGTGTAGGCCAGATGGCCGTGGGAAACCACCCTTGTACACTTGATTTCACCTAATCAATATAGGGACAAAAAGAGAGAGGGTTGACTCCTCTCTTTCTTCTCCACTAACCCAAACAGAGGCTGTCTGTGTATCATCCCCTTCCCCGTTCTCTTCTTCCCCTCTCTTGCACACACCCCATACACGCGCACAACAATTGGTATCAAAGCTTCGGGCACCCAACTCTCGAGCCTTGACTTACCATGCACGCAGCAACCCCAAGGAAGCATGTGAGCTTGAAGCTCGGCAATCGAATTTGCAAGGTTTTTTGGACTGCAACTGTCGAGCAGGTGTTCAAGCCTTTGCAAGGAGCAGCAGGATTGCAAGCCTTGAAGCAGCAAGGCTTGGTCGACAGCGGTTGAAGGAATTGAAGGGGATCGGGGAGCACCACAGACAGAGAGTGAGAGAGAGAGAAGGAGACACACACACGATGTGGGTGGGGAGACTGTGAAGTGGCAGCTCCCCCTATACAGTATACTCACTATAAGTATAGGGTAACAGTAAGGGTGGGTGTCCATGACCTGGGCGACCGGTCAAGGCACATAGGCCTTAACCCCAACAACCTCCCACTTAAAGGCCAATGTGCCTTTAAGTGGGAGGTTGTTGGGGTTAAGGCCTATGTGCCTTGACCGATCGCCCACGTCATGGGCGCCCGCCACCTTCTATTAGTTGTACACTAGTAGATCTTGCTTAAAGGCACATTGGCCTTTAAGTGGGAGGTTGTTGGGGTTAAGGCCTATGTGCCTTGACCGGTCGCCTAGGTCATGGGCGCCCGCCCACATTGTTACCCTATACTTATACTGAGTATACTGTATAGGGGGAGCCAATTAAAGGGGATCGGGGAGCACCACAGACAGAGAGTGAGAGAGAGAGAAGGAGACACACACACGATGTGGGTGGGGAGACTGTGAAGTGGCAGCTCCCCCTATACAGTATACTCACTATAAGTATAGGGTAACAGTGGGCGGGCGCCCATAACCTGAACGACCGGTCAAGACACATAGGCCTTAACCCCAACAACCTCCCACTTAAAGGCCAATGTGCCTTTAAGCAAGATCTACTAGTGTACAACTAATAGAAGGTAAGATATTCTCTCAACCTATGCCCACTAACTCTCGATGAGCTAGTGCATCCGGCTCTACTGATAGACAAACATCCCGCTGCGGAAGCCACACAGAGCTAGCTCCAAGCTCTGCAAAGAGTCTACAAGAGCTCATGCACTCCTGCAAGTATCGATCCAATACCTGCAAACCTCCCCTATGCTCTATGCCGAGATCAGTCATCGAACAACTAATCAACCCTGTTGCAAATGCTCCCACTATAGCTGCTATGTCGGGCCTCGAGATCGGTATCTCGTACATGAGGACACCGAACGTTGATGCAACCCTAGCAATCTCTGCCACCTCCAACTCAGAACTCAACTCATGGCAATCCTGTCCCCTATCATAGAGACCATGGCACTGTGACTCTGAGCTCTGGAGTGACTCCTCGTGCCCACCACATATCACATGTGTACCAAGAGTATCCATCTGTCCTGAATCTGCATCAAGCTCTGGCATAAGCATATCAAGAAATGACTCCACAATAGCCGACATCTCAGCATACATGTGAGTCATCTCTGTCATCACCTCTGATGACTATTCCTGCTATGACTCACTAGAGCTGTCCTGCTCTACCTGTGCATCCGTAGACGCAACCTGCACAACAAGGTCACTGCTCTGCACTCCATGCAAAGCATCCTGCAACCCACAAGCAAAAGAGACTCGCCTGCTCTCTCTCTCTTTACCTGGCTGCATGATCACAGAGACAACACCGTCTCTCCTGTGATCCACATGCAATGGGTAACCTGTACCACTCCTGGCACCTCTCGCAATTACTAGCGAACCCAAATGCATCACAAAATCTCGCTCTCGTAGCGAAATCTGACATCCACAATCTCTAAGCTGATCAATCGAGATCAAACTCACTATCAAATCTGGTACATAGCGTACATGTCGTAACAAGTAAGATGCACCACTCGGTAATGACAGTCTCACATCTCCTGCACCTGGTATCGCATGCACCGATCCATCGTTCAAACGTACACTACCAAGCATCCCGCTAGAATAGCTACAAAACCATTCACGATGCGGCGTGACATGAAACATAACATCTGCGTCTAGCAACCACTGCGAAGGGAGTGCACTATCCACATGTATAGCATCTTGTGCATAGCTCGAGGTAAAAGTGACATCCCCGTCACTAGTATACTTCGACACTACATCTGCCTCAACTGTCAAAGCAACTGATTCCATGGCATCACTACATACATTTCTGAGACTGCCATGTCTCCTACGATGTCGCATACGACGAAAACAACGTCGTCTAACGTGTCCAGAATGACCACAATACCAACATATCACCTGTCGGCGTACTCGTGAATGTACATGTCTCACACGAGTCCTTGATGACTCAGATCTATCGTACATATCATGTAATCTGCGCCAAAGTGCTCTCGAAGTAGTCTCATACATAACAAGAGCATATACAGATTCCGCAAGGTGCAAAAAGAGTGTAGATAGTGCCATCTCCTCTAGCTCCTGCCACTGATCGTCAGACATGTTTGAAGGTCTACTTGCATCACCACTCAATGGTCAATGCAACCCTCGCTGTGTCAATGCATCAAGCATACACTCTCTCCATGCTGCAAAGTCTGGCCCAACAAACATGCACATTTCGGAGAGATCATAATCGGAGCGATCACCTGTCTCTGCCATGAGCACAATGTAGCAAACTAGAAAGCAAAACCACCTCACCAACAACACCTGAAAACTGTCTACAAATATGGCCAGAAACACAATGTAAAACCTATGAGACACACTCCAAAATAGAGCTCCTGCAATGTCAATACAAGCCTCGTCTGCTCTAGTATCACACTGCAATCTGTGAGCTAATCACAAGCCCACACTATGCGGTATCGATGCATACACACGCACAAGTCTCCCACCTGCAGAGAACACCGCACGCAAATGCTGAGTGCAACCCGCAATCTCTACCTAGATCGCATAAATAATACGCATAAAACTCATGGGAAAATTTCGCCAGAGTTTCGACGCACAATGGCTATCAACACAAAATAACCATTGTCCTGCAAGCTCAATACAATGAGCAATCAATGCGCATCAAACTACACTCAACATACATGCATAAGCTCTGTAAAACTATGGCAAACAATGCTCGAGATCACAAGACTCTCCCACCCGAGAGCAAACCACTGTCTCAAGCAAAGAAAGATACACAATTCCTCACTCTTGCGAGAGTGGATACAAAAACACAAAACTGTGTCCAAACTGACAAAACTGTCAAAGTGAGAGTAAATACTCAATCACAGACTATGGCGAGAATCTGGGAAAAATCCACCAGAGTTTCCCCTGAAAACTGAGCAAAAACTCAAGTACAATCTCTACCATAATAACACTACTCAATGCCAATAAGTAGAAATGCCAAAATGGCTCCACATTTTCATATACAATGGCAATCCGCACTCAACGTACATCAACGGAGTGACCGCACATAAGCAAGCGCCAAAAGATTTGCAATCCGGAAACTTGATCAATGCGAAAACAATGCTCTCAAGAGAGCTCACATGCACTTGAAAGTGCTCGCCAAAATGCATGTATAATGGGCATCAACCATGCGCCATAACCATATGCAAACCATCCACAAAGACCATGAATCCAAGCACAAAATCACTGCCAAAGTATCCTGTGAAAACCAGTGAAAGAAGCTCCACCTGTGTGCTCCAAAAAACCGTGTCTCTCAAGAGACTGCCTCGGTGGTGTGTAAACGCCTCAGTACTTCGTTGCCCAAGTCTACCAAAAAACCCTCAAACCACAAGCTTAACACAAGCTGCAATTGCATCTTCAACTCAGAATTTATGCACTCAATTTTAAGCATCTCCCGTGCTTCCAAAAGTGCATCAAACTCGCACAGAATGCGACAACAGAAAATCTGGAATTTCTGTATACAGTCAGTCTGAGCTGAATATCAGCAAAACGATGAGGAATTTGCAAAAAGTTTCTTCTGCAAAGTTGTAGACCACTTCGAAATGGATGGGTAGTGCGGTCAGAATTCTCAGATCTGCATTCTACAAGGAGAAAAACGAATCTGAAAACAGTTCTGCTGCGTACACAGTTTTAGGGCAGCACCTTCACTTACACACAATCTTCCACACTCGTTTCTGAGCTTCCACAAGAGCATACATCACTCTCAACTGAGATCACAAGATCCCATTGCATTCTCACAAAGCTTCCAAGCTTTCTTAATCTCTCTACCGTCGAGAGCGAGCGAGCTATCGCCTCGAAGCTCTCAAAGCCGTCGTGCTCTCCGCGGTCGCCATAGCTCTGATACCAATTGAAGGGGATCGGGGAGCACCACAGACAGAGAGTGAGAGAGAGAGAGAAGGAGGCACACACACGATGTGGGTGGGGAGACTGTGAAGTGGCAGCTCCCCCTATACAATATACTCACTATAAGTATAGGGTAACAGTGGGCGGGCGCCCATGACCTGGGCGATCGGTCAAGGCACATAGGCCTTAACCCCAACAGGAATGAAGCCTTGTATGCAACGGCTTGACAACGAGCATCCGAGGCAGGCTTGAATTGAGCTGAGGCAATCAAGCAGCATGTGGAATCAAAGTGGATCTCAAAGCGGCATTGCAAACAGGGCATCGAACAAAGCAGAGGCTTGGAGCAGGACTCGAGTTTGAGCAAATCCTGCAGTGCAAGAGCTTGGAGATGGTGAGCACTTGAATGCAACCGAGTACAATTGAGCAGAAATTGGGAGCTTGGCTTGGAGTTTGAAGGCTTGCAAGAGGAAATGCATCCAAGGGGCTATTACTCGTAGCTCAGCACTGTGTTGAACACAAACTCTATGCAGGCAATCGACCAAGAAGCAATGAGGTCATGCAATAGATCATAACAAAGGCAATTTGGGCAGCCAACAGTGGCGAGCAAGGTCGAGAGGAGCAGCCGTTTCGGGGAAGCAGGTCGAGTAGGTCCCAAAGCTGTGAGAGATATTGCAGTGGAAAGGAATTGTGGGGGGCACAAACAAAGCATGCTCGTCATCTCGTTAGAGAGCAGGCTTTCAACAAAGAATGGCGAAATCGATTTTTTTAAAGTTCAAACTTCATAGTGTGTGTGCAAGGGCTCATTCCCACCGAGCCTGCGACTAAATCCATCGACCCTTCTCCTCGAGCTTGTGAAAAGAAAGATAGTTTTTCAGAAATTGCAGTTGTGAGAGAGAGAGAGAGACAACTTGATTAAGAGATTGGAAGATACTTTCTCGAACAAAAACAAAAAGGCGAGCTTGACACCGAGCTTGCGAGCGAGCCCAAGCAACACACAGAGCGAGCGAGTGAGTGAGAGACAAAGACCAGGGTCTTATCATCGACATCAGCGATTCTCCGATTTTGACATCGACTTCTTCGACATCCTCACCCGACTTCGACGTCCGCACACCGAGTCCGACGAGCTTGAGAGCGATCTTGACATATCGGCTTCGAGCATTAGCGTTTTACGGCTACTCGGCTAGCCACTTCCGCCCGACGGCGGAAGGCGACATCGACACCGCTCATGCGCACCGGCTCGACACTGCTCATTTGGCAGATCTCCGACATCCGACCCAAGACACCGGGCGTTTCCCCAGACGAGCGCGTTCTCGCGATCGACGAACGTGCTTGCGACATGCGCGGGTGAGGTACCTCTATTATAGAGGAGTGACACCCGACATCGGCATCAAGCGCACCGATCGCTCTGTATGACACAGTTTACAAATATGACACCTTTGGCGGCTATTTGACTAGCATATTTCTGCCCGGCGGCAGAAATCGGCACATAGCGACATCGACATGCAAGTTACAGGTTACAAGGGGTTTTCTAGCCCATTCACTCACAGATTCTGCAGGTTACAAGACACAATGCTTTCACAGGCGATTTGGTAGTCATTTCGACAGCAGATTCTCTGCGGACACATGCATTGACAGATGCATTTTTGTTGTGAGCACACCTAGTGCTACTGAGCTCTTTTGAGAGCAGATATCCCTGCAGGGATCACTTTCACTGCATGCAGCAGTTCTTGGCGCCTGTTTGAGTGCGGTTTTACTCATGTACGTTGAGTTGCAGACACTTCCCACTGTACTATGTGTGGAGCCATTTTTGACTATTTTGGCAGTTTTTCCCGGCCGTTTCTGAGACTCGGACCGGAAAAGCCCTTTCTGAGATTGTGGCTAGTCCATTTGTTTATGCATTAGCCTTTGGAGGGTCGATAGCGTGAGGTTTTCTTTGAGCTGGGGTGTGCTCAAATGTTGAGACACCTTCGGTGATACAGGTAGTTGGAGTTCCCGTTTACGGTACCCTCGCCATAGGATATCTATCTGGATGGTTATTCATGCTTTTGACACCGAGTTGGCAGTCACACAACAGTGGTTTTGTGCAGCAGATACCCAATTAGTGCAGTTGGCACATTTATGTGTATTTTGAGTTGAGTTTTGACTCCTCATACAAAGGAGACTCTTCCGGATTTACTTCCCGCGAGTCGTGACTTTTATTGTTGGCACTTTTGAATCTATTTTGGTTGAGATTTTACTCCCGATACAAAGGTTACTCTGTCCAAATTTCTATAGCTTCTCGTCATAGTTTGGCACCTCTCAAACCCTCTTGTCAGCGATGGATTCTTCTTCAGAAAAGGAGAAGTATTTCATTTGGAAGTTCGATGGCAGCAACTTCACCATGTGGAAAGAGTGCATGAAAGATGTTTTGATAAACAAAGGCCTCTTAGAACCGTTGAAAGAGCGCGTAGAGGATGATGATTATACACAAGCTCAATGGGAGCTTTTGGATGCAAAAGCCATGGCTACGATACGTCTACATCTAGCCGAGTCAGTCTTCTTCACTATCATAGGGAATAAAACAACCAAGGAACTTTGGGATAGCTTATGTTTAGCATGGGAGAGCAAAAGTGCATCCAACAAAGTTTTTCTCATGAAAAAGCTTATGAAGCTCAACATGAAAGAAGGTAGCACAGTTTCTGGTCACTTAAATGAGTTCAACTTCTTGTTAAGTCAGCTGACATCGCAGAGCTTTAAGGAGTTTGATGATGAACTTAAGTCTATATTCTTGTTATGCTCTCTACCCAGTTCATGGGATATCTTTTCCACAACCATTAGCAATTCGGCTCCGAATGGCAAGTTAGAGTTCAATGCTATCACATATGCGTTGCTCACTGAAGAGATTTGTCGTAAATCTCTTGAAGGTGCTAGTCATGGAGATGCATATATGGCTGGCAGTTCAAAAAAGGCAAGAGGCCATGACAGGAACAAATACAAAAGCAAAAGTAGAGAGCGAAATCCTCGTAGTCCTAGCAGACACAGAAACCAAAGTAGAGACCGCAATGCCAGAAATGTCGAATGTTATTATTGCCACAAGAAGGGTCATTACAAAAAGGATTGTCGCAATTTCCTAAGAGATCAGAAAAACATACAAAAGGATAATTCTGGCAAAGGCAAAAGTACAGTAAAGATTGAAGAGCTCAATGTTGTCGAGTCTCCCATACCTACCACTGCAGTAGAGGATGCTCCTCCTCCAGTGATGCTCATTATGCCCACAGAGACTCGTGTCGAGGTGACAACAGATCCCTCAGATGTTCTCATTTTCACTTCAGATCTCACTCCAGATGCTTTGGTTGCACAGGATGAGGGTTATGCACAGAATTGGATTCTTGATTCTGGTGCAAGTTTTCATGTCACACCGCATAGAGAGTGGTTTTCCTCTTATGCATCCATGCATGGAATAGTCAAGCTTGGTGATTCCTATGAGCTTGACATTATTGGCATTGGTGATGTGAAACTTCAGATGCATAATGGCACTACTTTTGTGCTACAGAATGTGAGACATGTGCCCAAGCTTACGAAAAGCTTGCTTTCTATAGGGCAATTGGATGATCTTGGCTACACTACAGTTTTTGGTAATCGTTCTTGGATGATCCGCAAGAACAACCTTATCATGATGAAAGGTAATAAAAACGGATCCATGTACTCTTTGTTTGTTTCGAGTGTCGACAAACACTCTATCTATGTTGCCGAGTTGCCGTCTACTGAGTTGTGGCATAGCTGGCTAGGACATATTAGCCAAAAGGGAATGAAAACACTTCAGCGTTTTGGCTACTTAATTGTGTTAGATTACACGCACTTTCCATTGTGTGAGCATTGTCTATATGGCAAACAGACTAGATTGACATCTTCGCCATTGAATAAGAAACTAGGAGAACCTCTAGACTTGGTGCACAGTGATTTGTGTGGTCCAATGCCACATAAAACTCTAGGGGGGGCGAACTACTTTCTCATGTTCATAGATGATTCTACCAGAAAGGTGTGGGTGTATCTCCTTAAGCGTAAGGAAGAAGTCTTTTCGACATTCCAAAAATTCCTCACCATGGTTGAGAACCAATCAGGAAAAAAGCTCAAAGCTTTTCGCACGGACAATGGTGGAGAATACATCTCCACGGAGTTCAAGGATTTTTGCAATAGAAGAGGCATTCAGCGGTAGTTTACTGCTCCATACACACCTGCACAAAATGGGATAGCTGAAAGAATGAATCGTATGATTCAAGAGCAAGTTGTCTCTATGATGTCTATGGCGAAGCTTACTCCAGAGTTTTGGGGGGAAGCTGTTCTAACAGCAGTGCACATCATCAACAGGTCACCTAGTTCTCCTTTGAATTTCAAAATTCATGACGAATTATGGACTGGCAAAAGGCCAAGTTATGAGCATTTACGTGTATTTGGATGTGAGGCATATGCACATGTGCCCAAAGAACTTTGTCGAAAGTTAGATCCCAAATCACACAAATGTATTTTTATTGGCTATAGTGCAAATGGAGAGATGGGATATCGTCTCTGGCACCCAGAATCAAACAAAGTCATTCGTAGCCCACATCTGATTTTCAATGAGTCAAAAATGCACAAGAAGCCCATCAAAGATGTTGAGTTACAGACGTGTTCATTTTGAGGATGTAGCCTCCGAACCAACTCAGTTCAGTAGTGTTGCACCTACTCCTAAAGTGCAAGAAACTACTATTGCTTCGGAGAGAGCAGAGTCCAGCCGATCAAGCACTAAGACGCTCTGAGAGAGTATCACGTGCGCCCGAGCGGTTTGAGCTGGGTATACACCACATTTTGGTCTCTGACAGTGGAGAGCCAACCTGCTACAAAGAAGCTATACAAATGGATGATAGTGTTAAGTGGGAACAGGCTATGCAATCATAATACAATTCGATTGTGGATAATGAGACATGGGATTTGGTTGAATTACCAAAAGGCAAAAATGATTTACCTTGCAAGTGGGTATACAAAAAGAAGTATACAACGGAAGATCCCGAGCCTCGATACAAGGCTCGTCTAGTTGCCAAGGGTTTCAAGCAACAAAAAGGTGTGGATTTCGATGAGATTTTATCTCCAGTAGTCAAGATGACCACACTTCGCACTGTGCTTGGCTTGGTTGCTATCCAGGACATGGAACTTGTCCAAATGGATGTGAACACAGCATTTCTTCACGGGGATCTAGATGTAGATGTCTACATGAAACAACCAGAGGGCTTCGTATGTGAAACCCAAAAACCAACGAAGACAGAATTGGTTTGTAGACTTAAAAAGGCACTCTATGGCCTCAAGCAAGGTTCAAGGCAATGGTATCAAAAATTCGACAAATTCATGCAGTCTCAGGGTTACATAAGAAGTCAAGAGGATCATTGCTTATACACAACAAGATTGAATGATGGTTCTTTAATCATCTTGATCTTGTATGTAGATGATATGCTTATCGTAGATCAATCAATTGAAAAAGATGCTAAGCACTCAGTTTTAAAGGAGTACGAGCGGAAGTGTGATGCGAGAGAGAGTGCGAGAAGAAGAGCACGACGATATGGTGAACTCGCTCTACTGTAATGTGTAGAGCATAGTGAGTTCTTATTAGGTTTTTACAAAAGAATATGTGTACATACCTGGCGGCCCGCCCACTTACCTGGGCGACCACATTGGGCTTTATACCCCAACAACCTCCCACTTAAAGTCCAATGTGGTACTTTAAGTGTGAGAGAAGCTACTATACAAGCTACTATACAAGAGATGTAGAGAAGTGATGTACTACCCTACACCTAACTGCTTGCGAAAATGCACAAAGCTCTCTGAGGGAATTCCTTTTGTAAGTAGATCAACAGGATTTTCTGTGGTGTGAACTTTGACATTTTGCTTATCCTCGAGCATTTCCCTGATGAAATGATACTTCACATCCACACGCTTTGTCTTTGAGTGATAAACTGGATTGCGAGCCAATTGTATAGCACTCTTACTATCACAATATAACACAGGCATCTCTTCTTTGATTCACAAATCTGTTACTAGTTGATTAAGCCAAATTGATTCTTTGCATGCCTCTGATGCTGCAACATATTCAGCCTCTGTAGTAGACTGAGTAACACAATCTTGTAATCTAGAACGCCATGATACTGCTCCACCAGCCAATGTAAAGACATACCCTGATGTAGACCTTCGGTTGTCTAAGTCACCTGCATAATCTGAGTCTATAAAACCCTTTACACTTAGCTCCTGACTCCCATAGCATATACGCGTACTCTTTGTAGCTGTCAGGTATCTCAATATTCCTTTCACTACCTCCCAATGTTTCTTGCCTGGGTTTGACATGTATCGACTTACTACTCCCACTGCAAATGCAATGTCTGGGCGAGTAGCAATCATTGCATACATCAAACTACCCATTGTAGACGCATATGGAATCTTATCCATTTCAGCGTGTTCTTCCTCAGACATAGGACAATCTTGTTTGCTAAGTTTCACATATGGTGGCAATGGAACACTCAATGCCTTTCCCTTCTCCATATTGAAACGTTGCAAAACCTTGTCAATATACTCTGTTTGAGATAACCAAATCAACTTCTTTGATCTGTCTCTCTCAATGCGCATACCAAGTATATGACTTGCCTCACCCATGTCTTTCATTTCAAACGATTTTGCCATCTTTGACTTCAAAGCTGAAATTTCTTCCAAGTGCTTGCCAGCAATCAACATGTCATCCACATACAAAATAAGCATCAACCAACTACCATCCTTAGCCTTCTTTGTATATAGACAGTGATCGAACTCACTACGTTTGTAGCCTTGAGAAAGCATAAACTTGTGGAACTTATGGTACCATGCCCTCGGTGATTGTTTTAAGCCATAAAGACTCTTTAACAACTGGCATACCAAATCTTCCTTGCCTTTCTCAACAAACCCTTCTGGCTGCTGCATGTAAATTTCCACATCTAAATCACCATGCAAGAACGTTGTCTTGACATCCATTTGGTGCAACACCAAATCTAATATGGCAACCAATGCAAGAAAGCATCTCAATGTAGTCATCTTGACCACCGGAGAGAAGACTTCATCAAAGTCAATGCCTTGTTCTTGCTTAAAGCCCTTGGCAACAAGCCTTGCTTTGTACTTTGGATGATATCATGAGCGGTGATCTTATACCTATAAACCCATTTACAAGGTAGAGCCTTTTTGCCCTGTGGTAATTTAACTAGCTTCCATGTCTGGTTTTTATGCAGAGCTGTCATCTCTGACTGCATAGCCAATTGCCAATTCCCGGAGTTCTTCATTTGCACTGCTTCCTTGTAACATGAAGGCTCATTGCAATCAGTCAACATGACATAGTTCATAGATGGAACAAACCGATCAGGAGGTCACGCGATACGTCCAGATTTATGCAAAATAGGTGGCTCAGGCTCAGCCACAACCTGTGGTTCCACTCTATCCTGTCCTTGCTCCTCTTGAGCCCTGACATTTTGTCTTGCACGTGCAGGTCCATCTTCTTGGAAGACAACTCTTCTAATCTCCTCAACCCTCTCTAGTTTAGAATGATCTTTGGCTTCATTAATGCGAACATCATTGCTGCGGATAACCTTTCTGGATTCGGGATCCCAAAGTCTGTACCCCATCTCACCAAAATTACCATAGCCTAGAAAGATGCACTTTCTACTCTTTGGGTCAAGTTTGTTCCTAAATTCCTTTGGAACGTGAGTATATGCCTCATAGCCAAAGACTCTGAGATGCTTGTATGAGGGCACCTTGCCTGACCATACCATCTCTGTCACTGAATCCTTCTGCAAAACCTTGCTAGGAGATCTATTTATAAGATGAACAACTGTTGATATAGCTTCATCCCAAAACCCATTTGGCAGTTGTGCATTAGACAACATACTTATGACCTTCTCTTGTATGGTCCTATTCATCCTCTCAGCAACACCATTTTGAGGAGGATTGTCAGGAGCAGTAAGTTCATGTGTTATACCTTTTGACTCACAAAAGTCCTGAAAGACCTTTGAAACATACTCTCCACCATTGTCAGTGCGTAAGCATTTAAGCTTCTTGCCACTTTGATTCTCCACAAGTGTCACAAACGTTTTGAAAACACTAAATGCTTCATCCTTGTGCTTGAGAAAGTAAACCCATACTTTCCTCGAGTAATCATCTATAAATGTCATAAAGTAAGAAGCTCCCCCTAGAGATAGGTTAGGCATAGGTCCACACAAATTACTATGAACAAGTGCCAACTGTGTATCTCTTCTATTGCTTCTATGCTTATGTGGCTACTGTGTTTGCTTACCATACAGACAATGTTCATAGAATTCAAAATCATTAAATGAAAAGCTAGGCAAATAACCAGAACGAGACAAGATTTCCATTCCCTTCTTGGACATATGTCCTAACCGGCTATGCCACAAAGAAACGTTCGGCTGCTCGGTTACATTGATTACATTTTTAGAGACATTTGATACATAAATCATGTAAAGTCTTCCAGACTTTACTCCATGTGCTACTGTCATAGAACCCTTGGATATCTTCCACATGTTTTGTCCAAAAGTGGTGACGTAGCCAGCATCATCAAGTAAACCTGTGCTAATCAAGCTCTTTGTAATTGCGGGAATATGTCTCACATTCTTCAGCGTGAAAGAAGAGCCATTCTGAAACTTCAATTGAACATCTCCAACACCTAAGATCTCACATGTCTGCCCATTGCCCAGCCGAACATGATCTTTAGTGGTCACATAAGAGCTAAACCACTCCTTGTTTGGAGATACATGAAGTGATGCCCCTGAGTCTATAATCCAGTCACTCAGTGCATGTCCATCAGATGCTGTAAGAAGAGCTGAGTCCATTGTATTCTTCAAGAAGTAGATGTCTCCTGACACTAGACTGTCATCCTCTGCAACAATGTTTGTCACATTTATTTCTTGAATCTTCACTGAGGACTTGTTCTTCTCACCATGGTCTTCAGCTTTCTCTTTGCCTTTTTCTGCTTTCCATTCTCTGTAGTCTCTTTTCATGTGACCCTTCTTGCCACAATGTTAGCATTCTATGTCACTCTTGCCTTTAGCACTGCGGGACTTGCTACGAGACCGATTCCTCTTTCCACCTTTGTACTTTTCTTTGGTCCTTCCCCTGACAACTAAGGCTGTTCCTTTGCCTTTGTCCATTGTCTTTTTGTTGGTTTCTTCAGTAAGCAAACTGCCTTCTACACCTGCTATGGTCAAACCATCTGGAGGTGCAGAATTACTCAAAGCTGTGCGAAAAGTGTCCCAACTTTCCGGCAATGTGATCAATAGGAACATAGCTCTAACAGGTTCATCAAACTTGACACCTTGAGTTGACAACTGACTGTAGATGGTGTTGAATTCATTCAGATGATTGGACACAGGTGTCCCTTCTTTCATCTTCAAGTCAACAAGCTTCTTAAGCTAGTATACCTGTGAAGCTGCACTCTGCTTCTCATAAAGATCACTTAGCTTGTCCATGCTTCATAAGACGACATCTTGTCCGCTACATTGAAGTAAACGCTTTCTGCCAAAGTCAGCATAATGGTAGAAAGTGCCAATTCATCCAGTTTGCTCCATTCATCTTCGTCCATATCTTCTGGTTTTATCCCCTTGAGCTTTATAGGTTTTATCTGCTTCTTTTGTACCAACACGTGCCAAATCTGCTTCTTCCACAATGGGAAATTGGTTCCATCCAGCTTCTTGATATTGTAAAGAGCAGTGTCCTGTGATCCAGCCATAGCTACGCTTCACAGTAGTTTACTTTCCTGGGAAAAATTCGGCAGAGTTTCCCCTGTAAACTGACCTCTGAACCAATATCAACTTGTCAAATGAACCAAGAAAGCTTCAGATTCTGCAGAAATTCTGGCAGAGTCTCCTTTGTAAAATGGCTCTAGTGTACTCAAAAAACAGACAAAAAAATAGCTCAAAAACCCACTGTCTCTCTAACATTGTAAGCTGTGGGTAAACCTGTCCTGCACCTGTACTGTCTGTCACTGTCCTGTAAGCATAGACTGCGACAATGCCTCAACGGCAGTAAAACAAAGATGCAATCCCAACTATCTAACTCACACTCAATACATCCTAGCTGCCTATCTAAGGGTGCTCGAGGGATCGCTCCAAGACCTGTATCACGGAAAGGATCTCAACATTCGAGAATTCCCCAGCTCAATAAAACCTCACTCGACCCTCAACAAAGGCTGGAGTAAATCTGACAATACATAGACTTCCCACAAAGTCATACATCCACAAATTTCCCACTGTATGCTGTAACCGCTGCGGTTGTTTGTTGCGTGACTCACAGCCAGCAAACCCTCAACAAACATACATCATCTCTGACAATACATCCCATGTGGAAGTACCTTACAATGTCAGGATGAAATCTGGAATATCAAGCAGCAAACACAAGCTACCTAATGAACTAGTGGATGTCGCCTACAATCTGTGTGTAGACGCGCCCGTATCGTATGTGACACGCCTCCAAGAACTGTGAGCCGTCCTTCGATGTGTAGACAACCACAAATCAGCACTCTGGGAGTGCTGATATCCTCACCACCTGCAGTC
Source organism: Adiantum capillus-veneris (assembly GCF_014529385.1). Taxonomy (NCBI): domain Eukaryota; kingdom Viridiplantae; phylum Streptophyta; class Polypodiopsida; order Polypodiales; family Pteridaceae; genus Adiantum; species Adiantum capillus-veneris. The sequence goes on from NC_140947.1 coordinate 35,322,642, forward strand.
GTAGGCCGAAACCCCAAATTTGCAGAGTCGGATCTGCACCCGCCTAGACCATGTAGTCGAAAATGGCATGCGCAGAACTTTGTCGAAGCCGAACGGTGGCCGAGATGACCTCAGAATGAAATTCTGAGAGCACCGAGGCCTTCGAGTCCTCCCACAGGATTTGGGGCCGTGTCTTTGCCTGTCGAATCTCACTCCAATCTAAGCAAGTGACTCTAGCTTCCTTCAATGCTGCCCCGAGCCTCAATCTGAGCTCTGATACCAGTTGAAGGAGTACGAGCGAAAGTGCGACGCGAGAGAGAGTGCGAAGAGAAGAGCACGATGATATGGTGAACTCGCTCTGTTGTAATGTGTAGAGCATAGTGAGTTCTTATTAGGTTTTTACAAAAGAATATGTGTACATACCTGGCGGCCCGCCCACTTGCCTGGGCGACCACATTGGGCTTTATACCCCAACAAGTTTTCCATGAAATATTTGGGAGATGCCAATCACTTTCTTGGTATGCACATCAAGAGAGACAGACAACGTGGAATTCTTGAATTATCTCAAGAAAAGTACATTCACAAAGTCCTGCAACGTTTTAGTATGCAGGGGGGGAAGTCATTGAGTACCCCAATGCAAGCATACTCCAAACTTAGCAAGGAAGACTCTCCCAAGACAGTGGCTGAGAAAGAGGAAATGGCAGTTTGATGTACGCTATGGTAGCCACAAGACCAGACATTGCACATGCAGTGGGAGTGGTTAGTAGGTACATGGCAAACCTTGGCAAGAAGCATTGGGAAGCAGTATAGAAAATCCTGAGATATTTGAAAGGTACAGCTAACAAGTGTTTACACTTCGAAAACAGTGATGCATCTATTGTAGGTTACACGGATGCGGATTATGCGGGTTGCGTGGATCGTAGAAGATCCACATCTGGCTATGTGTTCATGTTTGCTAGAGCAGCTATCTCTTGGAGATCATGTCTCCAAGATTGCACGTCTTCATCTACCACTGAGGTAGAATATGTTGCTGTGTCTGACACCAGCAAGGAAGCCATATGGTTGGCTCGTCTAGTGGGAGATTTGGGCATTCACGAGGTTCCAGTACTACATTGTGATGGTCAGAGTGCCATTGCTTTGGCAAAGAATCCGGTGTTTCACTCAAAGTCGAAACACATAGAGGTCAGATACCATGTCATACGAGATGCATTGGCTGGCAAGCGCATCGAGCTTGTCAAGGTTCACACTGATGACAACCCCGCAGATGCTCTCACAAAGAGCCTAGCCTCGGAGCAATTTACACAGTGGATAGAACTTATGGGTGTAGGATGAAGCCTCGGCAATGCTTCATCAACTTTGTATAGACTAACTATACTAATGCCACTATTGGCCACCATGACCTTCAAGTGGGAGGTTGTTGGGGTGTAGGCCAGGTGGCCGTGGGAAACCACCCTTGTACACTTGATTTCACCTAATCAATATAGGGAGAGAAAGAGAGAGGGTTGACTCCTCTCTTTCTTCTCCACTAACCCAAATAGAGGCTGTTTGTGTATCATCCCCTTCCCCATTCTCTTCTTCCCCTCTCTTGCACACACCCCGTGCACGCGCACAACATGTCCAGCTTACATTTCAACTTGTAAACCCACTTCGTACCAATGGCCTTTTTGCCAAAATGAAAATCACATAAAGTCCATGTTTCATTCTCTTAAAGTGCATCATATTTTGATTGCATTGCAGCCATCCAATTTCCTAAATTTAGTGATTCATCAAAAGAAAAAGTCCTCTACATCACATTAACTAGAAATAGTCAAAGCATAATAATCTAGTGCATATGATGCATGGTGAGAACCTGAGCAAGTACGATGACATAGGTGCATCCAATTTACTATCAAGCAAAGTATGCATTAGGCATTTTGGCATATCCCTAGCCTCTTCATTCTTAGCCCTTGTCGCATCAAGTACATCATGTACATTTGCAGAAGTAATAGGCTGATATGTAACATTTTTTGAAACCCCTATAGGTTGTACATTTACCTCATCGGAACTTACATTCAAGTTTCCACCATTAAAAAGAGAACACAAAGTGTCATAAATGTCATGTGAGCTTACATTACTTTCTCTAGTACATGATAACATAGGCGGAATAAAATCTTCCACATATACAATACCTCGTGAAACCAAGTTACGTTTTGTTTGCAGATGGTGTAACCTGTGACATTTACTTTCAAGGCTGTAATGAAAAAACTGCATTCAACAGTTCTACCATCCAATTTTAGGTGTTGCATTTGTGGCACCAAAGCATAAGCTAAACAGTAAAAAACGTGCATGTGGTCAATGGCTTTTTATCCTTGAGATCTACAAAGTGTATATAAAGTTTTCTTAGATCCAAGTGTAAGCCACCTAAATAAGGTCACCTTTATAAGAATTAAAGAAAAAATTGCATATTGTGACCAAAATCAAACCTTGTCATGGGTTTAAAGGTATTCATCCTAAGATTGGACGTCCTCGATATTCTAGCGTATTTGTTCAATGATCTTATGTGTAGCACCATAAGTTGTAACTCGCTCTTAAGTTTAAATAAGCAAGTTATTGAATCAAGATTACAGAATCAAAAAAATATCTCAATGTCAAGTTTATTATCTAGACACCATATCGATGCCATATGCGTGTATTTCAACCAAAAACAATAGAGTTTTAGGCATAAATACCAGCATGTAGTTTTTATGTGCATTCCAAACAAAACACCTAGGGGCAACATGACTATTTGCGAGTATTAAATTTTGAGCAGGTTGCAGTAATGGTATCATTCTGATCCAATCAACAAACCACAAAGTCAACAAAATGAGTTGAAATTTAGTTTTTCAATAAGTGTTTGTTTGTGTTAGTGTGTGTATGTGTGCGTGCGCGCATAAGCCTTGCAACTTTTCAAGGAGATCAATTATTAAAAAAACTTCTCTATATTACATGTGTTTAATTGATCATTGATAATGCCCCAATTATAAATTTGATAAAAAATTGTGTATATCTTTGAGAAACCTTCATTAATATCTAATGTACACAAAAAGCATTGGCTTGAGAATTTCTTAATCTTTATTTTAACATGAGTCTCTCTCTCTCTCTCTCTCTCTCTCTCTCTCTCTCTCTCTCTCTCTCTCTCTCTCGTGTAGCACATTCGCATGCCAACCTAGTCAAAACATGATTGATTTGGGTGCGGTGCCAAATGTGCAAATGACAGTACTCTAGATCTTGTCCATGGAAAGATTGCTATAAGCAACATTAGAAAAGCAAACTCGAGCCTCATCGACCGACTTCACCCCTTCAAATGTGCTTGGGATCCTTGCTATGCATGTTATCATGTCCAATGTATTAAGAGTCGGCCTCCATTTCCACAATAGGCGGTTTTACGCAGGTAATTTTGTCCTTTTGTGCAAAATATATGTCATTTGTAGAACATGCCCCTTCCATTCCTCTTTGGGTTGTGCTACATAGGACGTGTTAGTACTACTTTGTTTTTCCTCTTTTGGTAGTTTTCACATAGAATATAGGTACTCGCCATGGCCAATAACTACATAGATGTTCTCAAGATGTTTGCTGCTACAAACTGGATGGGGATACTACCCAATGTGAATTTACATGATGATGGGCAATTTTCTAGCTGGTATCAAGGATAACAATGAGAAACTCATTTCTATAGGTGAATTTATTTATGATAATTTGCTTCTGTAGATTGTTCTTGATGCTTTTTCAAACTCTTACTAAACTTTTGCTAGTACTTGGAGACTTATGACCCAAGGAAACCCCCAACCTGTCAAGTTCGATGCATTATGTACATTAATTTTACAGGAGTCACTTTCAAGAAAGAATGGGGCTAAACAACATGCAATTGAAAAGGATTTGTATGCTGCTCAAAGAAAAGGTGGTAAGAGCAATGCAGCCACTTCTCATGGTTCTTCTGTGAGTAGAAAATCACTTACATCTAGTGTTTCTGCTGGTAGCAACACGTATGGGAATTATGGTGAAAAAGGAAAAAAGAAGATGTGTTGCCATTATTGCAAGGTTAATGATCACGTGATAAAGCAATGTCCTAAGTTGAAGGCAAAAGAAGCCAAGAAGAAAGAGGTTGGATCTATTACCTGTGCAGCTATTGTGGAATCTTTTGTAAATGGAGATTGAGATGTTAATATAGATGTAGAGTAGGAATTTAGACCAGAGTGTACTTATGATCCTTCTCTCCATCCATGATGCATGTATCTGAGTTTTGGTAGAGCTACATGTTTGGTACTTTGATAGTGGTGTTACAAAGCACACTACTTTGCATCATGATTTGTTTGCCTTTCTCAAGGTTGTCCCTCATAAGAATATAGTTACTTGTGCTAACAATGCCTCTATTTTGGTAAAGGGATTTCGAAAGCTTGTGCTGATTGCTACAAATGGTAGTTCATTCACACTTGTTGATGCAATTTATGTACGAGAGATCAAGAAGAAACTTTTGTCTATATCTACACTTGCAAGACTTGGTCTTTTTGTCAAATTTGTGGACGATAGGCGTATACTTCATGATCAAATTTTGTGATAAAACTATTGCATATCGCATTTTGTGTTGTGATTTGTATAAGATCACTTTGTATGAGAAGTGTGGGTAGAATTTTGCAAATGCAATTTTGGATTCAAAGACTATTTCAGATGCCAAACTTTGGCCTGCATGTTTTGAGCACCTCAATTTTGCAACTTTGCTGCATTTGCAAACATCCGATATAATTTCTTCTTTGCCGCCTCTTGAAGCACTTGAAAGCATGTTTATTAAGGGTGTATTTTGGGTAAGATATAGCGTTCAAATTTTCCAAAGGATGGTTTGGTAATGGCTACATGCAGGTTGCAACTTGTGCATAACGATGTTTGTGGGCATATGCAAACTCCATCCTTGGGTAATTACGTGTACTTCGTGACTTTCATTGATGATTACTTCAGGCATGCATGAGTATATCCACTTAAAGTGTTTCAAAAAAATCCCTGGTTATGGTTGTTAATTTCTCTAAATGAATTATGGACACCCTCTATTTAGGTTGAGGGGGGGACTATACGTCTCATGAATTTAATGCCTTTTTGGCTAGTCGTGGGATAAAACACCAATGTAAAGTTCCATATTGGAATAAGGTGTTTGCACCTTTTACATGGTGATATGAAATAACTCAATTACTGATGCTATTGTCAGGTGCTCTTTGGCTCTCAAAAGTCTAAGTAAAATTCTGCCACTTACTCAATTTACCAAGAACTAGTCTGCATTGCTTATTTAGTTTAGTTGTTGGCAAAGTTTGAGTAAGCTTTGGGATAAGCATCACACCAACAAAATCTTGGTGCTCCTTTGACCTTTTTTGTAGGGTATAGATATTAGGTAATGAAAGGATTTAGAGCCATTTTTTAAATGAATTTGGTTGGTTTGGTAGGATCGCTATCCTAGGGTTATACTATGATCAAATCGTTGTCTTTATAGCTAATACTTTTAATTGGATACTATAAGGCCTATTACATTTCCTAAATTTGGGTTGTAATTTGATTTATCTGAGTTTTCTATTAACAAGGTTTCTAGCATAGGAGGGTGAGTTTGCACTTTGATTCAATTGCATTTGGTGTCAATGTACTTGTAAATATTTCTTCCGATCCATCAAAAGTACATTTTTGACCTTTGGGTCCTGTTGCCTCCTTCTCTATGAAATAAGAAGGATTTTCATATTTGAGATTCTTTGTGTCTCTTGACTATCTTACTCGACTTGTTATAAACTAGACAAGCTTTGATGGCACATGAGGCTTTTTTTAACATTTATATCAAACATATAATATTAGCATCTATAAGATTGATTGTGGTTTTGATGGCCCTTATGAGAGCTTGTGTTTGATATTTGGCTCAAGCTTTATAGTCCTTTGGAGAGCACCACTGATGGAAGTTGAGAATATTGGCTAAGGGACAAAATTACAAACAAAAATCTCTCTACTTTTGAGAACCTTATGGTTTTTGTATTTGGAGGTCTTGGCAATCTACTTATAATCATTGTTCTTTTGTCTTGATTCTAAACATTCATTTACTTGTTAGGTAGCTCATACCTGGTTATTTGATTGGTAAGGATACTATTAAAATCCATTTATTACCCTATAGTTGGGCTTTATGCTTGACCAAGAGATATTTGATTTGTGCATTGAAATTTTAACGATGTGCTAAAGATGCTAGCTTAAATGGTTTAAAAGACCCACTTTTTTTTATGCATACATCTACATTTTGTTTGTTCAAACCATAATCCCACTGATTCTTGTGTTAAATATTTAATGAGGCTTGAATATGACAATTAGACTATGACATAGAACCTTAACTAAGTTTTTAGGGTAATCTATATAAGATCTCTAAAACTTAGTAGTAATTATGTTTGCCTAACAACCAACACCTTTTGCTGGCTGCTTCGAACTTTTGTATTCTTTAGGAAAAGGTAAATACTATGGGTTGTAGACATGGTGTGAAGTAGTTAAATGAAACAAAAAATTCTCCTTACAAGATCTGTTTCACGACTCAACAAGGAGAAAATGTTTTCTTCATATACAAATTGTTTAACTACCCTCTTTACAAATTGGGTTTTTGGGATTTTATGAAAGTACACCAGCATTTGAGTTCATCTCTTAAAAATTGACAATGGTTCCATTGGCAAACCACAGACTTTGACAGCTAGATCTCTATGTACTAAGGCTAGTGCATTTTGACCTCACAATCTCAGTACTTTTGTAGGTTGATTAGGGACAATGGTAGAAAGAACATTTGCCTTAGTATTTATTTGACTTATCAATTCTAGCTTGTTGAAGCCTAGAAACAAGATAGTTTACCAACATAGGGACATCATTAGTTGCCCTTCCATTAGAAAACTCAAAGCTATCAACATTCGTTTCAATCTCTTTTCCCTTTTCAACGATACTAGCAAATTTTAGGTGTAAATTTTTACTTGTACTTTGGCACTTTAAACCCTAGTTGCAACTCCTCTTTACCTTCAAAGATAAGCACTCAAGCATCTATACCCATGGCTCGAATAGTATTAATTACAAGGAATAGAAGAGAAGGTTCAACAGAGCCAAGATAGCACCGGTTCTTGTCAAGCTTCTAATAGCTCAATAATGGTTAAGCCATAGGCAAGCCACATAGGACTCCATTATTAAGACCATAGCTCTCAACGGTGTCTCCGTTAACTGCATAAAGCAAGCGTGCTTCAAGGATGAAAATTCCCTAATCTACTCTTACTCTTTTGCAATTAATAACACCAACCATTTGTAGCAAGCTTCAAAATCATGTATAGGGATGTAGATAAAAAGAAAATAGGCAAATTATAACTTTTGGGTAGCGTCTCTACATCGAATTCTATTGGTCAAAGTATGGAAATACAGATATGCAATGCAAAAGCTGATGATAAGCATCTGGGCATGTTATGAAGACAATCATGCCGAAATAGATTTTAGAGCTTTTTTCAAATATTTTATCACGAAACTTCATGCATGCCACTTCCATCCTATCCACACCTGAAGCAATGGACCTGGTTATAAATGGAACACTTTTAAAAAGGTTAGGTAACTAGGGTGAAATAGCCCATGAAACTACAATTGAACGTTGAAGGGAATCAATGATCACTTATTTTCATTTACAAGCTAAGGACTTTCAAGCTGAAGAGTAGCGTCTTAAATCCACATTAGCATGAAGGGCTTTATGTCAAATATCCTACCTTGATCTTGGTGCATTTTTATTTACAGGAAGAGAGACTTCCAAAAGTTTGAGCTAAGCTACTATATTAACCCACTTTCATTCTAGTAGCAAGAGGCAACTGAAGACACTATAGCTACAAAAACCTTCGATTTCATCAGGTAAATGGGTGGTACGTACTACTCAACAAACGTGGACAGTAACAGTAATCTTCATTAGTTTCGAGAGAGTATGTAAGAAAAAAAACATATATCAGGGGACACGATCGTCCACACGCATACTACACTTGCTACACATTGGACAGCTAAAAGTCGGCCTACAATATACTTTCTGATTGCTAGATACACTACCTTAATCTGCCCAAGAAAGCTAGGGCATCAAGCATCTAGCAAACTCCAATACACACAACATGCATATTTATGTTAGCATTGGGGAAGTGACACACGAGATAAACATTAGCTTTGGTCTTTAATTTGGTTCTATTAGTGGAGTGTGGTCCCTTTTTTGAGGGGGGATTACCATGCATTTCAAACATATTCTTTTGTACACAATTCACTAAGCTCTCAACATTCTACCCAAAAATGTGCATATGTTGCTGAAGTGCTCACTTTCTCAAAACTTCTCAGATGATTAACAATTTTTGGTGGTTTGTATGACTTGTTATACACTCGTCTCCACTGCTCATTAACTTAATCCCCTTTTGCTTTGTGAGAAAAGAACCTCTTATGATGGTTAATCATAGCTACAGTAAGCAAAGCTATAAAACAGCCAGCTACAACTACACAAAAAATGTTGGTGCTAGCATTCAGCATACTGTAGGCTCTTACAAACCTGATATACCAGTCTCGAAACTTCAGCAAATGAAAGAAGAAAATGTGTTGATAAAACTCCTCTCTTCCTTCTAGGGACAACTGAAAGCAACCATCACTTTGGATAGCAAGGTAGCTAGCTGGCTTGTTTTCTTCCTCCTTGTAACAGGGGATCTGTGTGCGTGTGTATGAGAGAGAGAGAGAGGTGCGAGAAAAAGCAGCAACAAGAAAGATCGCACTGCTATATACACGCACTGGCCTGCTGGCCATTCACCGTGTGCCTCGATCAGAATGCATGGTAAAGTGCAGCAAGTAGCCCCCTCTAGTCGAAACAATCAGCCAGGCGCTTCATCCATTGCTGTGCCATGATTTGATTCTCCGGCATGGGACAGCTTGGAAGTATCAGGCAGCCAGAATGCAAGCACCACAGAGGCACTTGCAAACATGACACGGCGAGGTGCCCATTTAACAACAGCAGGAATACCCGCATGGTTTAACCAACATGCTACCTGCAGAACGAGAACCGACTTTGAGGCAGCTTCAATAATGTGGGCGAACAGGAAGAGAGGCAAAGCTTTTACCTGATTGCCCGTCACTGTACTCCATACACGCAAACTCCCATCTCCAGAGCCTATGAAAATGAACAAAGACACATTGAATATACAAGTTTTAAATCTAACTTCAGCACACGAGCTAGATTAAAAGGCTCGGCTGATCATGTTGCAATGCAAACACCGTTGCAGGGACACCTATGAGGCACAACTAGAGGGCGGCTACTACATAATAAGGGACACGATACTAGAGAGACCCTTGCTCACCACAAAACGATAAACTGTCAACTTTGGCTTCTCAACATGGGTGACCCTTGCTGTCTGCTCAACTGAGACTGCGCACCTGCATTTTCTGCAGCCACATTCTCCTTTCCATCAGCCTCAAGATCATCTTTTACATCAGGATACCAGCTCTTCAGCTTATCGAAAACCACATCCCTGCTCAGCCACCCTCACTTGCCGTATGACAGGGTTGTAGCATCTATACCCTTTTTGCTCAAGAAATAACCAATGAACGCACATCTTTCAGCTTTCGGATCCAACTTCATTCGCAGCTCGTCTTGAATGTAGCCTGATTGTGGTTCCTTGTGTGGAAAACACAGGAAGGTGGTTCAATTCTTTTCATCCACTCATCTCAGTAGGTGCTGGTTATCTTGCTTATGCCTTGCAGCTTTTGGCCTTGCCATGCACTCCATTACCAAAATTTTGATAAGGATTGTTTCCTTGGAGAAGGGGAAAGCCAGCGCTTTCCTGTGGACGCTGAAGTGCTGGACAAAATCCACCAATTCTAAGGTTGCAACTAGGACCAGACAACTAACGGATGGTTGCCATGTTCCCTCTCTCACTTGTAATGGCTGAGCATGTGAGTGGGAATGTATCAATTGCCAGAAACTTCAGTAGTCACAGCCCACTGCCAAGCAAGAGATTCGCAAACAATTCTAAACACCACAAAACATGCATGCAGGTATGCAAAAAATACGACAAAACACTGCCTGTTTCCGGTATCAAAACTTGACGCAAAAATAAAATATCACAGGATGACACCCAACTTTTTATATAATCAAACACCTTCGGGCTTCAACTATTTTCCATTTCCACTCCCCTCCTTCCTCTTTCTCTTTTGCCCCAACAAAAGAGGGAGAGGGGGGGGAGGGGGGGTTGTTTGGTTCTATGGTATCTCCTTTAATTAACTACTATGTATAACTTTCAGACATTTCCCCGGGTAAACAAAAAGACTCCAATGAAAGTTGCAAAGATGCTTTGTGTGAGGAGTAGGACAATCCATCTTGTACCCATTGAAATCGGCATATGATGGGATGTCCCAAGGGCGTTTGTAAAATTCAATTGCCCTCTTTACCTCTGTCAATTTGGAACCTATACATTTCCCCCCTGAGTGCTTCTGTTTGCTACCGCAGAGGTCTTTTGCATAGTGCAAACTGCCTAGTGCCTGTATATACCCTCCTCCTCCTACTACTACTCTCCTCTCTCTAGGGCAGAGATTACCACGCTCATCAGACAGAACTTGATTCAGTTGGATACGAAGAAGACATGGATACAGCCTACACATGAGTTGGGTACGAAGATGGCTTTCTATAGAGAGCATCTTCTCTAGCTCACGGAGGATGGTTTTGTGATCAGACCAGGATACATGGATACTCAACTACCCCACGGGATACAATGTGCTATTGGTCAGATATGCACATCCTCACATCAGCTAGAGATCGAGACAGGCAGATTTAGAGGAGTACCCGCTGAGTCCAGGATTTGTCAAGTGTGCCAGATAGAGCACGAGATAGAGCTACATTACATATGTCACTGCCCAGTATACTATGAGATATGAGGCTGCTTTCATTGTCTATTCAGAGAGGGTTTTGTACCACTTTCTAGAGTCATGAGATACCGGGATCAGAGATGCCTCGGTTATATTTACTGGAGATTCGCAAACAGAAAGGACCTCTTGAAGAGGGGCACAATGAGAGAGATCCAACGACAGCGGCAGATTACAGATTTCTTTTAGCCACAGACAGAGGAGTTCGAGCAGTCCCCACAACATAGCAGCACCAGAGGCACTAGAGGCATACTCTTGATCGGGCGATAGAGTTGGTGTCACGAGGACGTGGCAACTGCTAACCTTAATTGTTGGTTTCTTTCCAATGATTTTTGTTTAATTTTTGAGACCCTCTTTTTGAAGTTGCAAATGGTCGGACATTGTATGGCCAATGTGAACGGTAGTTTCATCCGCAGACGGGAAGTTGGTCGGCACTGGAACTCGTAAAGTAAAAGGATGTCTAGGCTCAATTCAAGATCATGTAGGTCCCCCCGTCGCACTTAGCAAGTTGGTGGATACTAGGAAGTGAACTCAATAAAGGCATAAAGTCAAGGTGGGACTACCAACAGAAAGTATCCGACAGTTGGGCCACATTGCACTTTTGGATGCGGTCCCAATGAGGATAGATGGTCAGATGACCAATGGGAGCCCAACGGAATCATTTCCTAAAATTTAGGGAACTGCTATTTTGGGCCGTGAAATGTGTTTGCGTCATTACCTCCAGTATGACTAGGGGAACATTTTATTACTCTGTTGCAAAGTCAATTGATGCACCAATTGAGAGATTTTTAAGCAGGAAGCCCAATGTGGGAAAATTGCATGTATGAGTGCCAAGTGGCACTTTTTGGCTAATTTACCAAGTTTGGGAGAACAAAACTCGTAACTGACTTTTTGGAGCAGTTTTGGAGGCTATCAACTATGATTTTCAACCATTTCTCTCCATTTTTGAGCTTCCCATGACTTTACCTTGGACCAAGGAGCTCATTTTCAGCATTGGAAGGCATCAAATGCGTGTTTACAGGGCTGTTTTACTGCGTTTTCAGTGATACGCAGGTTTTGGCAGCCATGGAAATCTTTCCCTTTTTGCATCTATTTGTTCACAGATGCATTACAGGTCCAGCGCAGAAGAGGGGACGCTCGATTTATGCTGGGAGGATGCTTCATTGAGAACCTGTCACACAGGTTAAGAGCTATGGAGTGCTTTCTTTCCCTCCCATGTACAGTGTGGTGCTAGGAGTGATGCCCTGCACACTACACATTGCTCTCTCTCTCTCTCTCCCCTACGTGCAGTTGTGTGATGCCCCACAAGAGGGCTCTTCATTTGACTGATGTACAACTGTGTGGTTTCATGCTTTTGTGCTGAGCCAAGAGCCTCCTTGAGCAGGAACAGGGGTAGCTAACTGCTACTCCAAAGCAGGCACCAGTGAGGGTCATAACCTCACCATACAAGTGCGTTTTCAGCGTTGTGTACGGACGCTAGAACCATTGGGAATCGTGCCCCACTGGCAGAGGACAGCTAGGGGACTATTTGGGGCTGAAAACAGGGCAACAACCAATAAATACAGCGTGCTGAATTTATTGTTTTTGGGAAAGAATCAGAGGGTTTATGCCAGTGCAAGTGAGATCCAGCAAGGGAATTGATTTCGCACAAGTTTTGGGGCTGTTATGCTGCAGAAATTTGGCCAAATCAGGTAGTATCTAGTGTGATACAAGTAAAGGATTCCCAGGACCTTACTTTGTAATTTTCCCTCTCAAAGAATAAAGAAATACCGAAAGGGGCGCCAAATTTGGGGCCTACAGGTTGTCGGCGTTTGCTCGGGGCATTCTAGCTTCCGAGCCGTGTGTGTAGTCGAGTGTTAATTCCCGTCGCAGGTTCTCTTTGCAAAGTGCCGTGTGTGTGTGTGTCTAAAGTCAAGAAGTTCAGGTGAAAGCCAACGCCTACCGCCCCACGGGCCGGTTTCAGTTGGGGCGGTCCCATCGCCCACGGATGAGGGGGCCCACTCAACATCGACGCAGATTGCGACATAGGAGCCGTCTCGATAGAGTGCACAGAGGAGTTCGAGCAGCCCCCAAAGCATAGCAACACCAGAGGCACTAGAGGCATACTCTTGATCGGGCGATAGAGTTGGGGCGATCCCGTCGCCCACGGATGAGGGGGCCCACTCAACAATCGACGCAGATTGCGACATAGGAGCCGTCTCGACAGAGTGCTTACTAGGCTAGGCCAACGTGAGGCAGTTCCTTCATCTAATAAAAGTCTATGAAAGTACCTTGGAGGACATTGAACCTCTACAGTCTTTTGGATACTGATGTATATGTATATGATGCCTATACTGTCAGAGAGCTCCATTGCATTAGCTCACCCTTTGTATCCCCTTTGTATCAGCTTTCACTCCACCCCTACCGACTATTTTCTTCTCAGTTCTTTGTACTTTTTGTACCCAGACCTGGTATTAGATTCACCACATGTAACCTTTTGGTCTTATAGGTCATTTTGGCCTTTTGAAGACGTTAATATTACATTTCATTTCATCATCTCTCTCTCTCTCTCTCTCTCTCTCTCTCTCTCTCTCTCTCTCTCTCTCGGGCAAGAGACGAGATTCTGGGAGCATGCCCCAGAATAGTTGGTATGCTGAGGAGTGCAGAGAGATGAGAGCCCAGCTTCAAAGGGATCTTCTTTTAGGAGTCATCACTTACAGACAATCTCGGATTGCTTTCGGACGCCTTGTGCGACAGAAGAAGCGAGCTTACCTAGCTCAGATGGAGCGAGACTTATATCAGATGTTCTTGAGTAGGGACTCAGGAGAGGCATGGCGACTCTTCCATGAGCACTCCCCTCCCCCAGTGATTACTTCACCTGATGTGTGGGGCCAATATGCGACATCATTATATACGGTTCCTGGACAGGAACCCCTTCCAGACCCTACCAAGCCTTGCCCAGCTACGAGCACTTTCTTTACACCTGAGATGGTACAAAGGGCCATCGACAGGATGAGGACCGGGAAGGCATATGATCATGACGGTCTAGTAGCGGAGCACTTTATACATGCCAGGGATATGCTGATGGAGGTTCTCGCAGTGTTGTTCACTCGTGCCATGTGTGAGGGATTACCTAAGACTTGGAGGTTGTCTAATATTGTGCCCATCTTCAAGGCTGGTGACCCTACAGAGCCTAGGAACTACCGCACTATTATGGTTGGACACACATTGGCACGGTTGTATGCATCTATTCTGGAGCAACACTTGAGTAATTGGGCAGAGGGCGAGGGTGTACGAGCAAAGGGTCAGGCCGGCTTCAGGAGGGGTTTCTCCACTCTTGATCATATTCTGACACTCAGGGCCATCATTGAGGAGGGCAGAGCACATGGGAGACGGATCTATTGTAGCTTTGTGGATTTTCGCAAAGCATTTGACATGGTACCAAGAGCTCGATTGATGCGCAGACTGCAAGAGATGGGGGTGCCCATAGAGGTGATTTGGGGGATTATGGCTTTGTACAGATCAGTGGTGGGACATGTACGCACTCCAGAAGGGGTATCTGACTTAGTTCACTCTACTATTGGAGTGAAACAGGGCTGCCCATTGTCTCCTACTCTATTTGGTATGTATGTTGATGAGGTGTCTGATTACATTGACAGAGAGGGTGACAGGGGTGCCCAGCTGGCAGGGAGGTGGATCCCATTGTTGCTATATGCTGATGATATTGTGCTGATATCTGACTTACCAGAAGGTATGCAACGACATTTGGATGCACTACACAGTTTTGCAGAGGATAGTGGACAGTGTGTAAACCTAGGTAAAACCAAGGTTATGGTGTTTAACACCACACCACAATGGGTTAGGAGATCAGTACCTACTTTCAAATATGGTCAGGAGATTGTGGAGTATACAGATGCATACACTTACCTGGGGGTAGTCTTTACTAGGCCGAGACTAGACTAACTAGAGCTGGTGCGGCTCTGAAGGAATGGAGAGGATGTGTTCACAGGTTCAATTCCAGGAACCTAGGACAAAGTTATGGCTCTTTGATACTTTGGTTGCCTCTACTATGTTATATGGGGTGCAGGTTTGGGGACCTTCTATAGGCCAGGATGGTTGGAGGCGTATGGAGAATCCCTTGGTATCTATGATCTCTCGGCTGATTAGAGCCAAGGCTTCCGTACCGCATGATATCATTCAAGCGGAATTAGCTGCCCCCCCATGGAGATTGAGGCGCTTACCAGACCAGTCTCCTTTGTACACAGTCTGTGGGATACTACCAGAGACAGATATGCTAGGGTGGCTCTAGAGTCCTCCAGACATTTAGCTCTTAATGGGGATACATCATGCTGGTTTGCACAAATGGCATCATGGTTTCACCATGGACAGGTTGCCTCCTTTTCAATACTCTCTACAGGCACCCTTGAGGTCTCTGACACGGGTAGAGATTAATAGACTCATTCGTCAGGATCTGATCCAGCTGAACACGAGGAGGACATGGATAGAGCCGTTACAGGAGTTGGGCACAAAGATGGCTTTCTATAGAGAGCATCTTCTCCACCTCACGGGGGATGGGTTTGTGATTCGACCTAGCTATATGGACACGCATCTTTCTCATGGTTTTCGTTGTGCCATTGGCCAGATACGCACGTCCTCACATCAGCTCGAGATTGAGACTGGCAGATTCAGAGGGACACCAACAGATAGCAGGATATGCCGCTTATGCCATCTAGAGACAGAGACAGAAGTACATTACATATGTCATTGCACAGTGTACTATGAGATACGAGGCCGTTTTCATTGAGTTATGAGGATCAAAGATGTCTTGGGCTATATCTACTTGAGTTACACAGGCATAGAGAAACTTTACTTAGGAGAGCTGAAGAGAGACAACCCCAGAGACAGATCACAGATTTCTTTACACTAGATATTGTACACAAGAAGAACAGACAGAGGAGCAGCCAATAGTGGAGAGGTCTACCTGCACTACTGGCATTCTCATAGACCGAGCATTGGAGCTAGGGAGATCTAGATGACCCCGATGGAGAAGAGGAGCTACACAGTTTCGAAGGAGGCTACAGCAAAGGATTCGAGCCATACTCTCTCGCCGTCCAGAGTGCAGATGAAGATGGATCTCTACTCCCCTCCCATATTGTCTTCACATTGTACTGCTTAGTTTAGGATCCCGCAGTATTTATATTTTGTTATCCTAGTTTAACTTATTTTGTTAATCTACCTTTGTATTAGATACACCGCATTGTAACTTTCTGGTCTCATAGGTCACTTTGGCCTTTTGAAGATGATAATATAACATTTCATTTCATTTCATCTCTCTCTCTCTCTCTCTCTCTCTCTCTCTCTCTCTCTCTCTCTCTCTCTCTCTCTCTCTCTCTCTCTCTCTCTCTCTCTCTCTCTCTCTCTCTCTCTCTCTCTCTCTCTCTCTCTCTCTCTCTCTCTCTCTGTGTGTGACACATCAGAGGAGATGCTTAGAGAGCTAGAGCCAGAGGAGTTGGGACTTGAGAGATGCTCACACGACAGAGAGCATACAGAGTATGGGAGATACCTGAGAGAGATGACGACTACTCACAGTTTAGCCATACTGAATGGCTTAACGACTTTCCCATTGTCTACAGGTTTTACTTGTTTTCCACATAGACATGGGTCCAGCACTGTTGACTATGTTCTGACACATCCGAGCTTTATCTCTCACATTCAGGATTTCACAGTGGGGCCCAGGCCAGTTGGGATAGCAGTAGATCATGCACTTTTAACATTATCAGTCTCTTTTGAGTACAATACATCTCAGGCCTCACGGGATGGTGGACATACACGCTATACTTTTACACCAGAGACTGACTCAGTCTATGTAGAGGAGATACGTAGGCTTTTATGCACATCAGAGCCAGTATACATAGTGGAGGAGATCACATCTATGCTGACAGTGACATTACATGGGGCAGCGACAGAGGCATATCCACACACTCAGCCTGGGCAGAGACGTCGTTCTGGGCACATGCCTCAGAACAACTGGTATGATGAGGAGTGTCGACAGAGGAGAGCTCAGATACAGCGGGACCTTACATTGGGAGTGATCACCTATAGACAGTCTCGCATTGCTACACGACGACTAGTGCGGCGGAAGAAGCGAGCTTTCTTGGTCCAGATGGAGCAAGATTTATATCAGCTCTTCCTTAGTAGAGATTCAGGAGAGGCTTGGCGTCTATTCCATGAGAAGTCTCCCCCACCAGTGATTACTTCTACAGAGATATGGGGGCAGTATGCAACATCTTTATACACTGTACCTGGACAACCACCATTACCAGACCCACCACAACCATGTCCGGCTACAAGCACCTTCTTTACCACTGAGATGGTAAAGGAGGCCATTGACAGGATGAAGACCAGACGGGCACAGGATCATGAGGGTTTGGTAGCAGAGCACATTATACATGCTGGGGATTTGTTGGCAGAGATGCTTGCACGGATATTCAACCGTGTCATGTGTGAGGGTCTCCCTGAGTCTTGGAGATTATCTACTATTGTACCTATCTTCAAGACAGGTGACCCCACAGTGCCGGGGAATTACCGTACTATCATGGTAGGACACACATTGGCATGGTTATATGCATCCATCCTAGAACATAGGCTGAGCAGTTGGGCAGAGATTATGGGCATACGAGCACCTGGGCAGGCTGGTTTCAGAAGGGGTTTCTCCACACTAGATCATGTCTTTACACTCAGAGCTATCATTGAGGAGGGTCGAGCACATGGTAGACGGATATACTGCAGCTTTGTGGATTTTCGCAAAGCCTTTGACACAGTGCCGAGGGCCAGATTGATGCACCGGCTTATGGAATTGGGGGTACCCACAGAGCTGATGTGGGGGATCATGGCATTGTACAGTTCAGTGATGGGTCATGTACGCACATCAGAGGGGATATCCGACATAGTTCACTCCACCATCGGAGTGAAACAGGGATGCCCACTGTCCTCTACTTTATTTGGTATGTATGTTGATGGGGTCTCTGATTATATTGACAGAGGAGGTGATAGAGGTGCTCAGCTTGCAGGGACATGGATCCCTCTTTTATTGTATGCTGACGATATCGTGTTGATATCAGAATCGCCAGAGGGTATGCAGAGACATTTGGACGCATTGCATAGTTTTGCAGAGGATAGTGGATTGTCTGTCAACCTTGGTAAAACCAAGGTCATGGTATTTAATACCACGCCACAGTGGGTTAGGAGATCAGCACCTACTTTCACATATGGACAGGACAGTATGGAGTACACTGATGCATACACATATCTTGGGGTGGTCTTTAGTGGACCGAGGTTCACACTGAAAGTAGCAGCAGACACTAGATTGACTCGTGCCTATGCAGCCCTAGGTGGTTTAGAGAGGATTTGCTCGCAAGTTCAGTTCCAGGAACCTCGAACAAAGCTCTGGCTTTTCGATACTTTGGTCGCTTCAGTTATGCACTACGCGGTTCAGGTTTGGGGACCGTCTATTGACAGTGCTGGATGGACTAATATGGAGAGACCCCTGATATCTATGATTTCTAGGCTGATTAGAGCCAAGGCCTCAGTCCCACATGACATCATACGAGCGGAGCTGGCTGCCCCACCTATGGAGGTTGAGGCACTCACCAGATCAGTATCATTTGTACACAGCTTATGGGACACCACCAGGGACAGGTATGCCAGGCTTGCTCTCGAGTCATCCAGACAGCTGGCATTACAGGGAGATACATCATGTTGGTATGCACAGATGAACTCATGGTTTCAGAGGCATGGTTTCAGCATGGACAGGCTGCCCCCTTTCCAGTATTCTCTTGATGCACCATCCTTGGCTCTTACACGGATGGAGACTACTAGACTCATTCGGCAGGATCTTATCCAGCTTGATAGCAAGAGGACATGGATAGAACCATCACGGGAGTTGGGTACGAAGAGGGTTTTCTATAGAGAACATCTTCTTCAACTCACGACAGACGGATTTGTCACACGGCCCAGTTACATGGACACACATCTATCTCATAGGTTATGATGTGCTATTGGCCAGATTCGCACATCTTCACACCAGCTTGGGATTGAGACAGGTAGATTCAAAGGCATACCAGCAGACAGTAGGATATGTCAGTTATGCCATGCAGAGCCAGAGACAGAGTTTCACTACATATGTCGCTGCACAATCTACTATGAGATACGGGGACGCTTTCATTGTCTATTCAGAGATGGTTTTGACTCGTTAGACAGAGTCATGAGATATCAGGATCAAAGATGTCTCGGATTATTCCTACTTGAGATTCAGAGACATAGAGACGCTCTATTGAATGGGCAAAGACAGAGACAGTCCCAGAGACGCATCCCAGATTTCTTCAGTCTGAGTACCACAGAGTCAGAGGGGACACCACCACCAGAGAGCTCGGTTCCCACCCATACACACATCAGCGGTACTCTCATTGATCGAGCTACAGAGTTAGGGAGATCGAGACGACCGCGAATGAGGAGGGGAGCCACGCAGCACCGGCAGAGATTGCGGCAGAGGATCCACAGGATTCTAGCACGACACCCAGAATGTCGATCGGGATAGGCTTCATGCTACTGCTATATTGTATCATGGTGACACTTATCCCCACTTTGTACCTTTATGGCATGATACCATTGCTCAGCCTACCAGCCACCCATAGGAGTCGGTAGCACTCCTATCAGTTCTTTGTTTGTAGTTTTCTTGTTTGTACCCAGACTTGGTACTAGACTCATCATTGTAATCAGTTGGTCTCATAGGTCATTTTGGCCTCTTGTAGACGTTAATATATCATTTCATTTCATTTCATTTTTTCTCTCTCTCAATGAAGTTGGATGTAGGCGCATTTGAGGATAGCTTTTAATGGAAGAGATGTTGTTTTTTACTTGGAAACGCATCAGACTCCTGGCAACACATTACCTAGAGTGACGGGATACCATTGGGAGACTTACTTGTAGACAAGAAGTGAGATCAATCCATAGAGGATGGGGGTCAGGAGGTGTGGCAGTCCTATTCAGGCAGGAGCTTCAACCCCTCATTCGTATTGTTCGGAGAGATGAACATGCCAGATATATGTGGGTCAGAGTGAGAGCCGAGACAGGGAGGCCACTCTACATAGCAATATGCTATTTCCCCCCCAGCACATCTCATTATGCATCGCCCAGGGGACAGTTTAATGGCAGGACGGGCGAGTCTCACACAACTTTCTATGATACCTCGAAGGCAATGTTGAGAGAATTGGATATCAGTGATATAAGATTGGCTAGGTGTTCACACGATAATGAGCACACTGGATATGGGACAGATTTGGGGACTGCACATGGACTGCCATCTTGAATGGCCTCCAAAGATTTCCACGCATCGAGTGGGTTCACTTGTTTTCCTTATAGACATGGGGCTAGCACAGTGGACTGTTTTGGCTCAGCCCAGTTTCATACCCTTTATACAGGACTTTACAGTCGGGCCCAAGCCTATTGGGGTAGCAGTAGATCATGCTCGCCTCACGTTTACCGTCTCATTCCAATTTAGCACAACTTGACTGGCACAGAGATCTACGCATACCCAATACACTTTTACTGTCGTGGAGGACCTCACCTCAACCTGCGTTTTTTGCAAGAAACATCATATCTGCTGATTTCCCTGCTAACGCTACCATTTCTGAACATCTTTGTCGCGGAAAACCCCCCCATATCCATTTGCGTTTTTGACCTTCATCTGTGATTTTGGGTTTTCAACCCATTTTCGGCGGTTTTATTGGTCACTTTGTGTCGTTGACACCTTCCACAAGTTGTTGGGCACCTAGGGTACCCATCAAGCCTTTGTTTTTTCAGCAAACAGAAGAATTTTGGTGCCAAAAAGTGTTGCAAAAGTGGGCTGCAAATTGACCTGCGTTTTTGCAGCAGGAGGGTAGCGCTCAGCTTCTGGACCCCGGATCTCACCACCACCTACCCGACTTTGCATCAGGTGCATTGCCGGCAAGTATCCTCTTCGTCTTCATCAGATTTCAGCCATTACCCCTTGCTGTTTTCTCTATTTTCAGCCCACCTGGGGTTGCTACATTGATTCACCACCCGGACCATGCCGGAGCTCTGCACGCTGAAAATCGCTGGACAGCAGCATTTTCATCACGTCGCAGTTGTGTTTTTGGGTGGACAGTAGTCACATGGCTTGTGTTTTTCACAGAGGATGAAGTTACCTCCTGCGAGGATACCATCCGGTGGTGGTCCATGTGGTCTCTCAGTGACTACTGCAGTACACGGTATCTTCGACATCGGCTTGATCATCTACAGGCGTACAATCCTTGGGAGATCCATTCATTCCAGCCATCATTCGGCAGGTTGCACAGTCCAAAGGGGGTGGTGACTTGTGGTTTGTTATGGACACACCTATGTACTCATCAGAGGAGTTCACACGAGATATGGCCATGCTCATGGCATATGGGATTCTGACATTCCAAGAGAAGACACCACCATCTTTGGTGGACAGACACTTACCACTTGAACTCGACACGTCAGATCACTTGCTTACACAGGAGCATCTTTATGGACTTAGGGAGAGGACCTTGGATCTCTTCTTGAACAGGTTCATAGCTTGGATCTACAGACTGGAGTGGGACTTCAGTGCTTTGGACTCTCTTGGAGAGTTTACCCGTGAGATGCGGGAGATCAGGCATCCCACGACTACATCCGGAGTCACCGCGAACTTGGCTTAGATGGTAGTGCAGTTGCTCTTCTACACTCCTGATCATTTGGATTGCTACCTTCAGAGTTGCTTACACTCACCCTCGGTAACCTTACAGCAGACTTATCCCCCGACCTGGGCAGTAGGCCACTCCCAGCTCATTCACATTGAGAGCCACACCAAGTTGCGGTTTGGTGGCGTTGTTGGCGCGGATTCCATTTTAGTTGACACCGGAGGATTGGAGGTAGGAGATACAAGCAAGATGGCACAAACAGATTGGTCTGGCCTTTTCTCTTCTCAGAAGATCTTCACGGCACAGACTGTTCAATCTGGCTTCCTTACTTCTACAAGATGATTACACTGCAAACAGCTTGGTCTGACCACACCTATTCTCAAAGGCTCTTCATAGCGCAGACTGTTTAGTTTGGCTTTCCCCTCATCTTGGATAACCCTACCTACTAACAGGACACCATCCGGTGGTGGTCCATGCGATCTCTCGGTGACCGCTGCAGCTTACGGTAGCTTCTATAGTGCAGACTGTTTAGTTTGGCTTTCCTTGATTCGGAGGAGTTTACGGTGGAGATTAATACATCTGGCCTTCCTGGAGTATGCACAGCTTAGCCACTTGGCCACACTGAGCTACAGGTTCATGCATTGACAGGCTTCCGGTCATTCTCATGACGATTCCTGGGCTTCTCAATTTTCTCCAGACGGTTTGACTATAGACACTTGCAGGTCTATTTGCACTTCTTTCATGACAAGGAGTTGTTTTCTTTCATGACAAGGAGTTGTTTTCACACTCAGTTCGGGACCTTCACACTAACACATTGTATCGGCAGAGTACAGCAGTTTGCTACACTGCTCGTGACGGCACTTTACCATGGAGATCTCTCGACGATCGGGACACCCCAGACTGCTGCTACACTCATGGAGTATTGTCCTTCAGTGGACATTGCAACAGACATCTTCATCATTTGCCTCACATCTTCGGCTTCATGCGGTTTGTTCAGCATCAGGTGTTGAGAGGGGGTGTTAGACTTACACCACTGTGCTGCTTCACAAATCTAGGGCAGACTTGTACGGCTAGTATGTCTCCGGGCTGGCCACCCATAGTCTAGGTTGTACCTGGTCCAACCGCTCGAGTTTGAGGCCGGCCGCCCACTATTGTTCGGGCGCCCACATATATTTCCATATCTCTCTCTCTCTCTCCTCTCTCACGCTTCCGCACACACGCACTCTCACATTTGTTGTGCCTATCGAGGAAAACGTATAAGAAGATATCCAAACTAAATATATTCCTCGAGAATCGGAAGCCATTTTAAATCATTGTACCCGTCATTCGCACAAATCTACTTGAAAAGTTTGCTACTTGGAAATCGGTTAGAGCTTTAAAAGCTCAATATCCCTACTTCATTGATGAGGACATCAATGGTTCTTAAGATGGGGAAGTATGTTATGTCCAGATCACAAGAGAGGGGATCTAGTCTATGACACCATCGAGATGGGTGTCCAATGTCCGAGCCGACGCAGTGTGAACCCGGTTAGTGTGGTCGGTCAATTTTATAAAAGGAGGCCAAAGGCCTCGTTTTAGTTATCGACCCCCACCGGTAGGGTGCCAATGGTTAGCCCATGAGGCTAGGAGTGTCCGAGGTCACCTCGAGGAGGTGAGACCGAGTGGTATGGGACGCCCGGTCTTACATGTGCATGCCTATGTCCTCGGACGTTGGCCCCAACGAGGGGGTGTTGCCGGATGGTGGCTATGGTTGGGTGGTTCGTCCAAGGCGTGTCCATAGGCGGTCTGTGTAGCCAGGAGATCATCCCGCGAGTTCGTTTCCATGAGATAGCTCAAAAATGAGCCTAGGATCCTATTTATAGGATTCCTTAACCGTGCTAACCAAAGGGCCTGGTCTAGACTGTGCCGAATGGACTTGCTAGTATGTGGTTGAAATTGAGACCAAGTGTGGTGATCATACAACATTACTCATAAATGAGCCCATGGTCCTATTTATAGGATTCTTTACTGCCCTAAAAAGACTCCTAACTGGCCAGTCATTGTGCACGTGCCAATCCATGCCTTGGGAGGTAACAATGGGCCCCTCAATGTTCTTATGCTTCAGGAGCACCGCTTTTGAGCAAGAATCGGGCCAGATGTGACCAGCATGTTGGTGGTCGTGGCTACGCAATGTGGTTGTCGATTTTAGGTACCCTGCCATCATTGGACATGTTCTAGATATGCTCAGTGGGATGAAAGCCTCTAGATGCCAATCTCAAATAAAAGGGGTAAAACAACAGGCTTGATGCCTGGAGTCAATTTTTTAAATGACTGTATAAAATAACAAAAACAATCGAGAGAGACAGAAAAAAGTGACAATTGCACACAACTCACCTGAAACGACAAACTGGCCATCTGGACTAAAGGAAGCCTCTAATACCCCGCCCTCTGGGTTTGCCTCCAAAGTGAACCCATGTAGCTGCCAAATAGTCATTTGCACAAGAAACCCATGGTTGATGCAAGTCAGAGACCAATCAGAGAGGTCACAGATGCAGCAGCAGTATTAAATACAAGTAATACAGAATTGATACAAGGCACGCACATACACACACACATGCCGTAGGCCCACAAAACTTCCATTGCAGCCTCAGAAATTCTTTTCTTTGTCTCAAGCTTCCATGCAAACCCATAGCTGATCTCATTTTTCTACTTGAAATGCACAAGACTCGGACATTTTTTAACCAGGAAAATTGTTCCCACAAGCGACACATCCATCCACCCACCTTGATGAACCCAGGAAAAGCCTAGATATCTTACCCTATGTATGCAATCCTGCCCTCTCCAGATATTTCCAGCAAAAAGAAACATTACCCCCCCCCCCCCCCCCCCCCCCCCCCGCGCCCCTCAAAAACCAAAAACACTTTTCCCAAAAATTTATCTATTGAAAACAGAAACTAAAACCAGCCATTGTAACAAGGGGATAATATATGGAGCTGAAATGCCAACTGGAGGAATGCAGTCATACACTAGACTAGGAATTGTACTAAGAGCTGGGCTACTTGAAGGTTCTAATCGTTCGACAAAATTTTGGCTAGACTAGACAGGTCTCAGACGCTAGAAAACGTCACATAGAAGATAGTATGCTCCCGACCCTATAATTCACTCTTCATCCATCTCTCGTGAAGAATCCTCCTTGGTTCATCTTTCTTCCTCCTGTTCATGATAAGAGAAAACTTTTCCCCCTCTTGGATCACTGAAGTGTGAATGTGAAAGATCTGAGATACTCTTTTTTTTAAACCAAGAAATAGTCTTAATCAATCAATGTACATTTTATAGATATTTTGGGATCACACCTCTATGGTGATCGGTTTTGTACATTTATCTTGAGACTGCCCTTGAAATGTTTATTTAATAAGAATATTTTTTCTTGTAAAAAGGAAGAGAGAGAGACCTGAAATATTATATTAAAAGGCGGGTATCAAGAGCTTAAGAGACACATATACAAAAAGTGGGTGTGTATCTCAGAGAATAGATACAAAACATAGGATATGTGTATCAGAATCGGGAGATGGTTCGCATCGGTCGCTACATGATAGTGTCAATATCCTCCATGGTGAGAGTCTGCACAAGGCGTCTCCCATGTCTCACCAATATAAATCTGATCCTCTGTTGCAACCTCCGTCGTCGATGGGAGCGTCCCCTCATCCTTGGCCTCCTGGATCTCCCCAGCACTGCTACCCGATCACTCAATATAGCTTTGCTAGTGATGTGCCCTATATCCCTCCTCTCTAGCTGGTCTCGTCTCTGCTCGATCTCTCGATGGAAGGACACTATGATCTATCTCTTGGTGTCTCTCAGGCCTCTCTCTCTCAGTAACCCTGATCGATATTGCTGAATCTCCAATAGATAGAGGCCAAGACATCTCTCATCCTGAATCTCATAACTTTAGATAGAGTCCCAAAACCCTCTCTAAAGAGGTAGTGAAAGCGGCCACCTATCTCATAGTATGTTGTATAGTGGCATATGTTGAGAGCTCTATCTCTGGCTCTCTCTCACACAACTAACACAGCCTAGCCTCAAATGCCTTAAGATCAGCCAATCTCAATTTCCAACTGGTGTGATGATGTCCAACTGGTGTTATGAATCATGATGTCCAAATTTATCCAATAGCGCATCGTAAGCCATGGGACTGAGTGTCCATGTAGGCAGGCCTAGATACGAACCCATCCTTTGTGAGTTGGAGAAAATGCTTTCTAAATGAGGTCATCTTCGTGCCTAGCTCCTAAATAGACTGTCTTATTAGAGTTCAGATTCCTGTGTGGTGGTCGCTCCAGTATCTTCCCAGGAGCAGATTAGGTAGTGAGGGTTGTTTTATGGTTGTGCCCAACTGTATTGGAGGTAGACGTACCTTTTCTCGGTGATGCACTCCACGGTGTTGCCCACCCGATAGGCTAGCATGAGGTGAGACCCCTATTCCTAGAGTTACCTGGGTTAGAGTGTCTACTGTTCTGCACGTCTGCTACTAAATATGTGTCCCAGGTCACTTTTAGTGAGTTTACATATTTATTAGCATTTTTAAGTCATTTATCAAGATCATGGGGTTTCTAAGTAGGTAGGGCAATTCTAGCAATTCCCTATATATATGCACCCCCCCCCCCCCCCCCCCCCGCCCCGGGAACTTTTTGGCATGTTGTTCAGTGCAGAGATCCGACGCTTTGGGCACACACTCTCTCTCACGTTTTTCTCTTGCTAGCGTTTTTTGTGTGTACGGCCTCTCTCTCTCTCTCTCTCTCTCTCTCTCTCTCTCTCTCTCTCTCTCTCTCTCTCTCTCTCTCTCTCTCTCTCTCGTGTTTTTGCGTAGCAATCTCTCTTCCTCTTGCTAGCGCTCCCTCTCTCTGCCGTGTAGACACCATACACGCTGTGTGATTGCCTGTAGGTTGTTGCCGTGCCTGTACGGTGGAAGGTTCAAGCTAGGAGCTTGTGTACAAGGAGATCTATCGAGATAGATCCAAGATCCATTGGCTGCCCGGTCCCAAGAGAGGTTTGCTTACGGTTGTAGAGGAGATCATCATCCGATACACCCTTTTCCGCTACAGAGCCACGCCGTGCTCTCCAATTCGATTGGTGATCTGTGCGAGTTTTTCGTGCTTAATTTCCCTGACGAAAAGAGACGGTTACCTAACTTTCTGTGCTTTTCATTGATGTGGGGCTGATGTAACAAACTGCTGACGTGTCAAAGCCTAAAGAATGGAGCCAATTTACAGATGATGTGGTTTCCCGAGAGCAGAAACCCTAACCATAATTTTTGCAAGAAACCCTAACTGTTGAAACCCTAAAACTTGCAAACCCTAATTCTAGAAACCCTAAGAAGAACAAGCAACAGAAGAAGAAGTCCTACCAACTTATGGGGACCCCGTCCGATGGGGCCCCAAGTGACATAAAGGCATTAAAAATAAAGCAAAACACACTCAAAAGACTTTCCACATCAAAATATGATGATGTGGCACCTATACGGACGTCCCGGAATTCGCGGCGGATTTTTAGGGAAATCCCGAAATCTTAGGAAAGTGTCTTTGTGGAGTCAGCTTTTCATATTTGATGCTTTTAGGCTTTGGGCCTTTAAATATGAGCCTTGGGGACCCTCTCTGGCACTTTTTAGCGCGCAGATTGCAGAGCAGGTGCTCCTCCGCTGTTGTACTTTGTGAATCGGCAGTAATATAAAGAAATACTGAAAGGGACGCCAAGGTTTGGGGCCAATACTCTTTGGGGTGGAATTCCGCCACTCCGTGTCGCGTGTCGTCTCTCTCTTTCACTTCAGTTGTTACTAAAGTGCTAAAAGTTTGTTCAATCTGTTCTTTTCTATTGGCACGTGGTGCCCGTCTTGTGACAGTGGTATCAGAGCATCAGGCGTGTGCTTTTCTGAAAGCATACTGGTCGTACAAAAGAGCAGACAGAGCTATTGGAATTGAATTATATTTGAGGTATCAGCCACTCCCACCCTTACTTCATCGCGCATCGGGCGCGCTCCCATCTTCACCGCTCATGTCTTACAGGGCATCAGCCAATTAAGATCCCGTGCAAGAGAAGGATCCAGATTTGTTTCAAGTCACTGTTTTTCTCAGAAGCAGTGCCATGCAGATGTTGATGTCTACAGCTACCAAGCAGCATACTCCAAGTACTTGGCAAGCTTTCAAGAAAATTTTTGCCCGAAGTTATACGGTTTCTGACATCTTCCTTCGGAGTGCAACTTCTGGCAGAGTAGGGTATCCTGAAATGCTTGCCATGGAAACCCTAGCAGATTATAACTTCAAGTTTCTTGACATCTCCCAATAGATGTCTCTTCACGAGCAGATGACCTTGGAGGTTTAGTGTGATTGCTATCTCTTGGGACTACCATCGCCGCCAAAGAAACACTGTCTGTCCAAGAGCTGATGGACCATGCCATGCTGGGCTACGACCTCGTGGAAGGAACCTAATCCTAATTTTTGGTGCAGGTTTCAAGATGGAAAGTCAGTCGAATTTTCGAGCTCGACTAATGTCGAGATTGCTTTTTAAGTTTGAGTTTTGTTTGATCTTGTTTGGTGATCCTGTTTGGAATTTGTTTGAAATGGATGGTATCTGTTTTGAACCTGTTTTGGTGTCGATTTGAATTGTTTCACTCTAGTTTGATACTGGTTTTAATGATTGGTGATTTTACTCTCGGGTGGAAAAGTGAGAAATACTGTTTTGGTATTGTTTGAACCCCAGAACGACGCAGGCCGATGCCTGGGGAGCGTTTCGTTGTATGTTTGAAAACCTCCGAACGACGCAGGCCGATGCCTGGGGAGCGTTTGGTTGTATGCTTGTAAAATAATTGTTGTTGTGACTCCCGGCCCCGACCTGGATGGTTATGCGGGAGGAGTATTAAGAAGTCTGAGCAATGGTTACTCTCAGCACCTCCAAAAGACGCAGGCTGCGGTTTGGGGGGGCGTTTGGTTGTAAAAGGCCTCTATATCTCCCAGCCCGGACCTTTTTAGGTTATGCGGGAGAAGTGAGGAGGGAGTCGTTGAATATCTCCCGGCCCGGACCTTGTTAGGTTATGCGAGAGGAGTGTTCATCGGCGGCTTTATGTTTCTATGTCTTGTAACATGCATATGTGAGCATTTGTGTTGCATTGTGATGTGCCAACCACTGAATATTCCTAATTGGATGAAATTGCCTGGGTATGTAATTTTAGTGCATCAAGACACCCGAGGAAGATCAGTACGGTCTGGGTGTGATGGCTAATTTTACTACGCCGGAATATCAAGAGTAACGATCTGGACGAAAGGAGAAGCTAACTCCTTGATCAAAACAACCCATAGGAGCAGCTAACTCCTTGATCAAAAGAGCAGAAAGGAGAGCTAACTCCTTAATAAAAAGAGCAAACTGATTGTCCCTCGGAATGACCATCGGAAATTTTTGAGCTAACTTGACTTGTTTTGCAGATATGCTGTAATCGCGGACGATTACTCTCTTTCAAAAAGGGGAGATGTAACAAACCGCTGATGTGTCAAAGCCTAAAGAATGGAGCCAACTTACAGATGATGTGGCTACCCGAGAGCAAAAACCCTAACCCTAATTTCTGCCAAAAACCCTAACTATTGAAACCCTAATTTTGGAAACCCTAACCCTAAAACTTGCAAACCCTAATTCTAGAAACCCTAAGAAGAACAAGCAACAGAAGAAGAAGTCCTACCAACTTATGGGGACCCCGTCCGATGGGGCCCCAAGTGACATAAAGGCATTAAAAATAAAGCAAAACACACTCAAAAGACTTTCCACATCAAAATATGATGATGTGGCACCTATACGGACGTCCCGGAATTCGCGGCGGATTTTTAGGGAAATCCCGAAATCTTAGGAAAGTGTCTTTGTGGAGTCAGCTTTTCATATTTGATGCTTTTAGGCTTTGGGCCTTTAAATATGAGCCTTGGGGACCCTCTCTGGCACTTTTTAGCGCGCAGATTGCAGAGCAGGTGCTCCTCCGCTGTTGTACTTTGTGAATCGGCAGTAATATAAAGAAATACTGAAAGGGACGCCAAGGTTTGGGGCCAATACTCTTTGGGGTGGAATTCCGCCACTCCGTGTCGCGTGTCGTCTCTCTCTTTCACTTCAGTTGTTACTAAAGTGCTAAAAGTTTGTTCAATCTGTTCTTTTCTATTGGCACGTGGTGCCCGTCTTGTGACAGTGGTATCAGAGCATCAGGCGTGTGCTTTTCTGAAAGCATACTGGTCGTACAAAAGAGCAGACAGAGCTATTGGAATTGAATTATATTTGAGGTATCAGCCACTCCCACCCTTACTTCATCGCGCATCGGGCGCGCTCCCATCTTCACCGCTCATGTCTTACAGGGCATCAGCCAATTAAGATCCCGTGCAAGAGAAGGATCCAGATTTGTTTCAAGTCACTGTTTTTCTCAGAAGCAGTGCCATGCAGATGTTGATGTCTACAGCTACCAAGCAGCATACTCCAAGTACTTGGCAAGCTTTCAAGAAAATTTTTGCCCGAAGTTATACGGTTTCTGACATCTTCCTTCGGAGTGCAACTTCTGGCAGAGTAGGGTATCCTGAAATGCTTGCCATGGAAACCCTAGCAGATTATAACTTCAAGTTTCTTGACATCTCCCAATAGATGTCTCTTCACGAGCAGATGACCTTGGAGGTTTAGTGTGATTGCTATCTCTTGGGACTACCATCGCCGCCAAAGAAACACTGTCTGTCCAAGAGCTGATGGACCATGCCATGCTGGGCTACGACCTCGTGGAAGGAACCTAATCCTAATTTTTGGTGCAGGTTTCAAGATGGAAAGTCAGTCGAATTTTCGAGCTCGACTAATGTCGAGATTGCTTTTTAAGTTTGAGTTTTGTTTGATCTTGTTTGGTGATCCTGTTTGGAATTTGTTTGAAATGGATGGTATCTGTTTTGAACCTGTTTTGGTGTCGATTTGAATTGTTTCACTCTAGTTTGATACTGGTTTTAATGATTGGTGATTTTACTCTCGGGTGGAAAAGTGAGAAATACTGTTTTGGTATTGTTTGAACCCCAGAACGACGCAGGCCGATGCCTGGGGAGCGTTTCGTTGTATGTTTGAAAACCTCCGAACGACGCAGGCCGATGCCTGGGGAGCGTTTGGTTGTATGCTTGTAAAATAATTGTTGTTGTGACTCCCGGCCCCGACCTGGATGGTTATGCGGGAGGAGTATTAAGAAGTCTGAGCAATGGTTACTCTCAGCACCTCCAAAAGACGCAGGCTGCGGTTTGGGGGGGCGTTTGGTTGTAAAAGGCCTCTATATCTCCCAGCCCGGACCTTTTTAGGTTATGCGGGAGAAGTGAGGAGGGAGTCGTTGAATATCTCCCGGCCCGGACCTTGTTAGGTTATGCGAGAGGAGTGTTCATCGGCGGCTTTATGTTTCTATGTCTTGTAACATGCATATGTGAGCATTTGTGTTGCATTGTGATGTGCCAACCACTGAATATTCCTAATTGGATGAAATTGCCTGGGTATGTAATTTTAGTGCATCAAGACACCCGAGGAAGATCAGTACGGTCTGGGTGTGATGGCTAATTTTACTACGCCGGAATATCAAGAGTAACGATCTGGACGAAAGGAGAAGCTAACTCCTTGATCAAAACAACCCATAGGAGCAGCTAACTCCTTGATCAAAAGAGCAGAAAGGAGAGCTAACTCCTTAATAAAAAGAGCAAACTGATTGTCCCTCGGAATGACCATCGGAAATTTTTGAGCTAACTTGACTTGTTTTGCAGATATGCTGTAATCGCGGACGATTACTCTCTTTCAAAAAGGGGAGATGTAACAAACCGCTGATGTGTCAAAGCCTAAAGAATGGAGCCAACTTACAGATGATGTGGCTACCCGAGAGCAAAAACCCTAACCCTAATTTCTGCCAAAAACCCTAACTATTGAAACCCTAATTTTGGAAACCCTAACCCTAAAACTTGCAAACCCTAATTCTAGAAACCCTAAGAAGAACAAGCAACAGAAGAAGAAGTCCTACCAACTTATGGGGACCCCGTCCGATGGGGCCCCAAGTGACATAAAGGCATTAAAAATAAAGCAAAACACACTCAAAAGACTTTCCACATCAAAATATGATGATGTGGCACCTATACGGACGTCCCGGAATTCGCGGCGGATTTTTAGGGAAATCCCGAAATCTTAGGAAAGTGTCTTTGTGGAGTCAGCTTTTCATATTTGATGCTTTTAGGCTTTGGGCCTTTAAATATGAGCCTTGGGGACCCTCTCTGGCACTTTTTAGCGCGCAGATTGCAGAGCAGGTGCTCCTCCGCTGTTGTACTTTGTGAATCGGCAGTAATATAAAGAAATACTGAAAGGGACGCCAAGGTTTGGGGCCAATACTCTTTGGGGTGGAATTCCGCCACTCCGTGTCGCGTGTCGTCTCTCTCTTTCACTTCAGTTGTTACTAAAGTGCTAAAAGTTTGTTCAATCTGTTCTTTTCTATTGGCACGTGGTGCCCGTCTTGTGACAGTGGTATCAGAGCATCAGGCGTGTGCTTTTCTGAAAGCATACTGGTCGTACAAAAGAGCAGACAGAGCTATTGGAATTGAATTATATTTGAGGTATCAGCCACTCCCACCCTTACTTCATCGCGCATCGGGCGCGCTCCCATCTTCACCGCTCATGTCTTACAGGGCATCAGCCAATTAAGATCCCGTGCAAGAGAAGGATCCAGATTTGTTTCAAGTCACTGTTTTTCTCAGAAGCAGTGCCATGCAGATGTTGATGTCTACAGCTACCAAGCAGCATACTCCAAGTACTTGGCAAGCTTTCAAGAAAATTTTTGCCCGAAGTTATACGGTTTCTGACATCTTCCTTCGGAGTGCAACTTCTGGCAGAGTAGGGTATCCTGAAATGCTTGCCATGGAAACCCTAGCAGATTATAACTTCAAGTTTCTTGACATCTCCCAATAGATGTCTCTTCACGAGCAGATGACCTTGGAGGTTTAGTGTGATTGCTATCTCTTGGGACTACCATCGCCGCCAAAGAAACACTGTCTGTCCAAGAGCTGATGGACCATGCCATGCTGGGCTACGACCTCGTGGAAGGAACCTAATCCTAATTTTTGGTGCAGGTTTCAAGATGGAAAGTCAGTCGAATTTTCGAGCTCGACTAATGTCGAGATTGCTTTTTAAGTTTGAGTTTTGTTTGATCTTGTTTGGTGATCCTGTTTGGAATTTGTTTGAAATGGATGGTATCTGTTTTGAACCTGTTTTGGTGTCGATTTGAATTGTTTCACTCTAGTTTGATACTGGTTTTAATGATTGGTGATTTTACTCTCGGGTGGAAAAGTGAGAAATACTGTTTTGGTATTGTTTGAACCCCAGAACGACGCAGGCCGATGCCTGGGGAGCGTTTCGTTGTATGTTTGAAAACCTCCGAACGACGCAGGCCGATGCCTGGGGAGCGTTTGGTTGTATGCTTGTAAAATAATTGTTGTTGTGACTCCCGGCCCCGACCTGGATGGTTATGCGGGAGGAGTATTAAGAAGTCTGAGCAATGGTTACTCTCAGCACCTCCAAAAGACGCAGGCTGCGGTTTGGGGGGGCGTTTGGTTGTAAAAGGCCTCTATATCTCCCAGCCCGGACCTTTTTAGGTTATGCGGGAGAAGTGAGGAGGGAGTCGTTGAATATCTCCCGGCCCGGACCTTGTTAGGTTATGCGAGAGGAGTGTTCATCGGCGGCTTTATGTTTCTATGTCTTGTAACATGCATATGTGAGCATTTGTGTTGCATTGTGATGTGCCAACCACTGAATATTCCTAATTGGATGAAATTGCCTGGGTATGTAATTTTAGTGCATCAAGACACCCGAGGAAGATCAGTACGGTCTGGGTGTGATGGCTAATTTTACTACGCCGGAATATCAAGAGTAACGATCTGGACGAAAGGAGAAGCTAACTCCTTGATCAAAACAACCCATAGGAGCAGCTAACTCCTTGATCAAAAGAGCAGAAAGGAGAGCTAACTCCTTAATAAAAAGAGCAAACTGATTGTCCCTCGGAATGACCATCGGAAATTTTTGAGCTAACTTGACTTGTTTTGCAGATATGCTGTAATCGCGGACGATTACTCTCTTTCAAAAAGGGGAGATGTAACAAACCGCTGATGTGTCAAAGCCTAAAGAATGGAGCCAACTTACAGATGATGTGGCTACCCGAGAGCAAAAACCCTAACCCTAATTTCTGCCAAAAACCCTAACTATTGAAACCCTAATTTTGGAAACCCTAACCCTAAAACTTGCAAACCCTAATTCTAGAAACCCTAAGAAGAACAAGCAACAGAAGAAGAAGTCCTACCAACTTATGGGGACCCCGTCCGATGGGGCCCCAAGTGACATAAAGGCATTAAAAATAAAGCAAAACACACTCAAAAGACTTTCCACATCAAAATATGATGATGTGGCACCTATACGGACGTCCCGGAATTCGCGGCGGATTTTTAGGGAAATCCCGAAATCTTAGGAAAGTGTCTTTGTGGAGTCAGCTTTTCATATTTGATGCTTTTAGGCTTTGGGCCTTTAAATATGAGCCTTGGGGACCCTCTCTGGCACTTTTTAGCGCGCAGATTGCAGAGCAGGTGCTCCTCCGCTGTTGTACTTTGTGAATCGGCAGTAATATAAAGAAATACTGAAAGGGACGCCAAGGTTTGGGGCCAATACTCTTTGGGGTGGAATTCCGCCACTCCGTGTCGCGTGTCGTCTCTCTCTTTCACTTCAGTTGTTACTAAAGTGCTAAAAGTTTGTTCAATCTGTTCTTTTCTATTGGCACGTGGTGCCCGTCTTGTGACAGTGGTATCAGAGCATCAGGCGTGTGCTTTTCTGAAAGCATACTGGTCGTACAAAAGAGCAGACAGAGCTATTGGAATTGAATTATATTTGAGGTATCAGCCACTCCCACCCTTACTTCATCGCGCATCGGGCGCGCTCCCATCTTCACCGCTCATGTCTTACAGGGCATCAGCCAATTAAGATCCCGTGCAAGAGAAGGATCCAGATTTGTTTCAAGTCACTGTTTTTCTCAGAAGCAGTGCCATGTAGATGTTGATGTCTACAGCTACCAAGCAGCATACTCCAAGTACTTGGCAAGCTTTCAAGAAAATTTTTGCCCGAAGTTATACGGTTTCTGACATCTTCCTTCGGAGTGCAACTTCTGGCAGAGTAGGGTATCCTGAAATGCTTGCCATGGAAACCCTAGCAGATTATAACTTCAAGTTTCTTGACATCTCCCAATAGATGTCTCTTCACGAGCAGATGACCTTGGAGGTTTAGTGTGATTGCTATCTCTTGGGACTACCATCGCCGCCAAAGAAACACTGTCTGTCCAAGAGCTGATGGACCATGCCATGCTGGGCTACGACCTCGTGGAAGGAACCTAATCCTAATTTTTGGTGCAGGTTTCAAGATGGAAAGTCAGTCGAATTTTCGAGCTCGACTAATGTCGAGATTGCTTTTTAAGTTTGAGTTTTGTTTGATCTTGTTTGGTGATCCTGTTTGGAATTTGTTTGAAATGGATGGTATCTGTTTTGAACCTGTTTTGGTGTCGATTTGAATTGTTTCACTCTAGTTTGATACTGGTTTTAATGATTGGTGATTTTACTCTCGGGTGGAAAAGTGAGAAATACTGTTTTGGTATTGTTTGAACCCCAGAACGACGCAGGCCGATGCCTGGGGAGCGTTTCGTTGTATGTTTGAAAACCTCCGAACGACGCAGGCCGATGCCTGGGGAGCGTTTGGTTGTATGCTTGTAAAATAATTGTTGTTGTGACTCCCGGCCCCGACCTGGATGGTTATGCGGGAGGAGTATTAAGAAGTCTGAGCAATGGTTACTCTCAGCACCTCCAAAAGACGCAGGCTGCGGTTTGGGGGGGCGTTTGGTTGTAAAAGGCCTCTATATCTCCCAGCCCGGACCTTTTTAGGTTATGCGGGAGAAGTGAGGAGGGAGTCGTTGAATATCTCCCGGCCCGGACCTTGTTAGGTTATGCGAGAGGAGTGTTCATCGGCGGCTTTATGTTTCTATGTCTTGTAACATGCATATGTGAGCATTTGTGTTGCATTGTGATGTGCCAACCACTGAATATTCCTAATTGGATGAAATTGCCTGGGTATGTAATTTTAGTGCATCAAGACACCCGAGGAAGATCAGTACGGTCTGGGTGTGATGGCTAAGTTTACTACGCCGGAATATCAAGAGTAACGATCTGGACGAAAGGAGAAGCTAACTCCTTGATCAAAACAACCCATAGGAGCAGCTAACTCCTTGATCAAAAGAGCAGAAAGGAGAAGCTAACTCCTTAATAAAAAGAGCAAACTGATTGTCCCTCGGAATGACCATCGGAAATTTTTGAGCTAACTTGACTTGTTTTGCAGATATGCTGTAATCGCGGACGATTACTCTCTTTCAAAAAGGGGAGATGTAACAAACCGCTGATGTGTCAAAGCCTAAAGAATGGAGCCAACTTACAGATGATGTGGCTACCCGAGAGCAAAAACCCTAACCCTAATTTCTGCCAGAAACCCTAACTATTGAAACCCTAATTTTGGAAACCCTAACCCTAAAACCTGCAAACCCTAATTCTAGAAACCCTAAGAAGAACAAGCAACAGAAGAAGTCCTACCAACTTATGCGGACCCCGTCCGATGGGGCCCGAAGTGACATAAAGGCATTAAAAATAAAGCAGAACACACTCAAAAGACGTTGCACATCAAAATATGATGATGTGACAACTGTACGGACGTCCCGGAATTTGCGGCGGATTTTTAGGGAAATCCCGAAATCTTAGGAAAGTGTCTTTGTGGAGTCAGCTTTTCATATTTGATGCTTTTAGGCTTTGGGCCTTTAAATATGAGCCTTGGGGACCCTCTCTGGCACTTTTGAGCGCGCAGATTGCAGAGCAGGTGCTCCTCCGCTGTTGTACTTTGTGAATCGGCAGTAATATAAAGAAATACTGAAAGGGACGCCAAGGTGTGGGGCCAATACTCTTTGGGGTGGAATTCCGCCACTCCGTGTCGCGTGTCGTCTCTCTCTTTCACTTCAGTTGTTACTAAAGTGCTAAAAGTTTGTTCAGTCTGTTCTTTTCTATTGGCACGTGGTGCCCGTCTTGTGACAGTGGTATCAGAGCATCAGGCGTGTGCTTTTCTGAAAGCATACTGGTCGTACAAAAGAGCAGACAGAGCTATTGGAATTGAATTATATTTGAGGTATCAGCCACTCCCACCCTTACTTCATCGCGCATCGGGCGCGCTCCCATCTTCACCGCTCATGTCTAACAGGGCATCAGCCAATTAAGATCCCTTGCAAGAGAAGGATCCAGATTTGTTTCAAGTCACTGTTTTTCTCAGAAGCAGTGCCATGCAGATGTTGATGTCTACAGCTACCAAGCAGCATACTCCAAGTACTTGGCAAGCTTTCAAGAAAATTTTTGCCCGAAGTTATACGGTTTCTGACATCTTCCTTCGGAGTGCAACTTCTGGCAGAGTAGGGTATCCTGAAATGCTTGCCATGGAAACCCTAGCAGATTATAACTTCAAGTTTCTTGACATCTCCCAATAGATGTCTCTTCACGAGCAGATGACCTTGGAGGTTTAGTGTGATTGCTATCTCTTGGGACTACCATCGCCGCCAAAGAAACACTGTCTGTCCAAGAGCTGATGGACCATGCCATGCTGGGCTACGACCTCGTGGAAGGAACCTAATCCTAATTTTTGGTGCAGGTTTCAAGATGGAAAGTCAGTCGAATTTTCGAGCTCGACTAATGTTGAGATTGCTTTTTAAGTTTGAGTTTTGTTTGATCTTGTTTGGTGATCCTGTTTGGAATTTGTTTGAAATGGATGGTATCTGTTTTGAACCTGTTTTGGTGTCGATTTGAATTGTTTCACTCTAGTTTGATACTGGTTTTAATGATTGGTGATTTTACTCTCGTGTGGAAAAGTGAGAAATACTGTTTTGGTATTGTTTGAACCCCAGAACGACGCAGGCCGATGCCTGGGGAGCGTTTCGTTGTATGTTTGAAAACCTCCGAACGACGCAGGCCGATGCCTGGGGAGCGTTTGGTTGTATGCTTGTAAAATAATTGTTGTTGTGACTCCCGGCCCCGACCTGGATGGTTATGCGGGAGGAGTATTAAGAAGTCTGAGCAATGGTTACTCTCAGCACCTCCAAAAGACGCAGGCTGCGGTCTGGGGGGGCGTTTGGTTGTAAAAGGCCTCTATATCTCCCAGCCCGGACCTTTTTAGGTTATGCGGGAGAAGTGAGGAGGGAGTCGTTGAATATCTCCCGGCCCGGACCTTGTTAGGTTATGCGAGAGGAGTGTTCATCGGCGGCTTTATGTTTCTATGTCTTGTAACATGCATATGTGAGCATTTGTGTTGCATTGTGATGTGCCAACCACTGAATATTCCTAATTGGATGAAATTGCCTGGGTATGTAATTTTAGTGCATCAAGACACCCGAGGAAGATCAGTACGGTCTGGGTGTGATGGCTAATTTTACTACGCCGGAATATCAAGAGTAACGATCTGGACGAAAGGAGAAGCTAACTCCTTGATCAAAACAACCCATAGGAGCAGCTAACTCCTTGATCAAAAGAGCAGAAAGGAGAGCTAACTCCTTAATAAAAAGAGCAAACTGATTGTCCCTCGGAATGACCATCGGAAATTTTTGAGCTAACTTGACTTGTTTTGCAGATATGCTGTAATCGCGGACGATTACTCTCTTTCAAAAAGGGGAGATGTATCAAACCGCTGATGTGTCAAAGCCTAAAGAATGGAGCCAACTTACAGATGATGTGGCTACCCGAGAGCAAAAACCCTAACCCTAATTTCTGCAAGAAACCCTAACTATTGAAACCCTAATTTTGGAAACCCTAACCCTAAAACCTGCAAACCCTAATTCTAGAAACCCTAAGAAGAACAAGCAACAGAAGAAGAAGTCCTACCAACTTATGCGGACCCCGTCCGATGGGGCCCCAAGTGACATAAAGGCATTAAAAATAAAGCAGAACACACTCAAAAGACGTTGCACATCAAAATATGATGATGTGGCACCTGTACGGACGTCCCGGAATTTGCGGCGGATTTTTAGGGAAATCCCGAAATCTTAGGAAAGTGTCTTTGTGGAGTCAGCTTTTCATATTTGATGCTTTTAGGCTTTGGGCCTTTAAATATGAGCCTTGGGGACCCTCTCTGGCACTTTTGAGCGCGCAGATTGCAGAGCAGGTGCTCCTCCGCTGTTGTACTTTGTGAATCGGCAGTAATATAAAGAAATACTGAAAGGGACGCCAAGGTTTGGGGCCAATACTCTTTGGGGTGGAATTCCGCCACTCCGTGTCGCGTGTCGTCTCTCTCTTTCACTTCAGTTGTTACTGAAGTGCTAAAAGTTTGTTCAGTCTGTTCTTTTCTATTGGCACGTGGTGCCCGTCTTGTGACAGTGGTATCAGAGCATCAGGCGTGTGCTTTTCTGAAAGCATACTGGTCGTACAAAAGAGCAGACAGAGCTATTGGAATTGAATTATATTTGAGGTATCAGCCACTCCCACCCTTACTTCATCGCGCATCGGGCGCGCTCCCATCTTCACCGCTCATGTCTTACAGGGCATCAGCCAATTAAGATCCCGTGCAAGAGAAGGATCCAGATTTGTTTCAAGTCACTGTTTTTCTCAGAAGCAGTGCCATGCAGATGTTGATGTCTACAGCTACCAAGCAGCATACTCCAAGTACTTGGCAAGCTTTCAAGAAAAATTTTGCCCGAAGTTATACGGTTTCTGACATCTTCCTTCGGAGTGCAACTTCTGGCAGAGTAGGGTATCCTGAAATGCTTGCCATGGAAACCCTAGCAGATTATAACTTCAAGTTTCTTGACATCTCCCAATAGATGTCTCTTCACGAGCAGATGACCTTGGAGGTTTAGTGTGATTGCTATCTCTTGGGACTACCATCGCCGCCAAAGAAACACTGTCTGTCCAAGAGCTGATGGACCATGCCATGCTGGGCTACGACCTCGTGGAAGGAACCTAATCCTAATTTTTGGTGCAGGTTTCAAGATGGAAAGTCAGTCGAATTTTCGAGCTCGACTAATGTCGAGATTGCTTTTTAAGTTTGAGTTTTGTTTGATCTTGTTTGGTGATCCTGTTTGGAATTTGTTTGAAATGGATGGTACCTGTTTTGAACCTGTTTTGGTGCCGATTTGAATTGTTTCACCCTAGTTTGATACTGGTTTTAATGATTGTTGATTTTACTCTCGGGTGGAAAAGTGAGAAATACTGTTTTGGTATTGTTTGAACCCCAGAACGACGCAGGCCGATGCCTGGGGAGCGTTTCGTTGTATGTTTGAAAACCTCCGAACGACGCAGGCCGATGCCTGGGGAGCGTTTGGTTGTATGCTTGTAAAATAATTGTTGTTGTGACTCCCGGCCCCGACCTGGATGGTTATGCGGGAGGAGTATTAAGAAGTCTGAGCAATGGTTACTCTCAGCACCTCCAAAAGACGCAGGCTGCGGTCTGGGGGGGCGTTTGGTTGTAAAAGGCCTCTATATCTCCCAGCCCGGACCTTTTTAGGTTATGCGGGAGAAGTGAGGAGGAAGTCGTTGAATATCTCCCGGCCCGGACCTTGTTAGGTTATGCGAGAGGAGTGTTCATCGGCGGCTTTATGTTTCTATGTCTTGTAACATGCATATGTGAGCATTTGTGTTGCATTGTGATGTGCCAACCACTGAATATTCCTAATTGGATGAGATTGCCTGGGTATGTAATTTTAGTGCATCAAGACACCCGAGGAAGATCAGTACGGTCTGGGTGTGATGGCTAATTTTACTACGCCGGAATATCAAGAGTTCCGATCTGGACGAAAGGAGAAGCTAACTCCTTGATTAAAACAACCCATAGGAGCAGCTAACTCCTTGATCAAAAGAGGAGAAAGGAGAAGCTAACTCCTTAATAAAAAGAGCAAATTGATTGTCCCTCGGAATGACCATCGGAAATTTTTGAGCTAACTTGAGTTGTTTTGCAGATATCTGTAATCGCGGACGATTACTCTCTTTCAAGAAGGGGAGATGTAACAAACCGCTGACGTGTCAAAGCCTAAAGAATGGAGCCAACTTACAGATGATGTGGCTACCCGAGAGCGAAAACCCTAACCCTAATTTCTGCCAGAAACCCTAACTATTGAAACCCTTATTTTGGAAACCCTAACCCTAAAACCTGCAAACCCTAATTCTACAAACCCTAAGAAGAACAAGCAACAGAAGAAGAAGTCCTACCAACTTATGGGGACCCCGTCCGATGGGGCCCCAAGTGACATAAAGGCATTAAAAATAAAGCAGGACACACTCAAAAGACTTTGCACATCAAAATATGATGATGTGGCACCTGTACGGACGTCCCGGAATTTGCGGCGGATTTTTAGGGAAATCCCGAAATCTTAGGAAAGTGTCTTTGTGGAGTCAGCTTTTCATATTTGATGCTTTTAGGCTTTGGGCCTTTAAATATGAGCCTTGGGGGCCCTCTCTGGCACTTTTGAGCGCGCAGATTGCAGAGCAGGTGCTCCTCCGCTGTTGTAGTTTGTGAATCGGCAGTAATATAAAGAAATACCGAAAGGGGCGCCAAGGTGTGGGACCAATACTCTTTGGGGTGGAATTCCGCCACTCCGTGTCGCGTGTCGTCTCTCTCTTTCAGTTCAATTGTTATTGAAGTGCTAAAAGTTTGTTCAGTCTGTTCTTTTCTATTGGCACGTGGTGCCCGTCTTGTGACAGTGGTATCAGAGCATCAGGCGTGTGCTTTTCTGAAAGCATACTGGTCGTACAAAAGAGCAGACAGAGCTATTGGAATTGAATTATATTTGAGGTATCAGCCACTCCCACCCTTACTTCATCGCGCATCGGGCGCGCTCCCATCTTCACCGCTCATGTCTTACAGGGCATCAGCCAATTAAGATCCCGTGCAAGAGAAGGATCCAGATTTGTTTCAAGTCACTGTTTTTCTCAGAAGCAGTGCCATGCAGATGTTGATGTCTACAGCTACCAAGCAGCATACTCCAAGTACTTGGCAAGCTTTCAAGAAAATTTTTGCCCGAAGTTATACGGTTTCTGACATCTTCCTTCGGAGTGCAACTTCTGGCAGAGTAGGGTATCCTGAAATGCTTGCCATGGAAACCCTAGCAGATTATAACTTCAAGTTTCTTGACATCTCCCAATAGATGTCTCTTCACGAGCAGATGACCTTGGAGGTTTAGTGTGATTGCTATCTCTTGGGACTACCATCGCCGCCAAAGAAACACTGTCTGTCCAAGAGCTGATGGACCATGCCATGCTGGGCTACGACCTCGTGGAAGGAACCTAATCCTAATTTTTGGTGCAGGTTTCAAGATGGAAAGTCAGTCGAATTTTCGAGCTCGACTAATGTCGAGATTGCTTTTTAAGTTTGAGTTTTGTTTGATCTTGTTTGGTGATCCTGTTTGGAATTTGTTTGAAATGGATGGTACCTGTTTTGAACCTGTTTTGGTGCCGATTTGAATTGTTTCACCCTAGTTTGATACTGGTTTTAATGATTGTTGATTTTACTCTCGGGTGGAAAAGTGAGAAATACTGTTTTGGTATTGTTTGAACCCCAGAACGACGCAGGCCGATGCCTGGGGAGCGTTTCGTTGTATGTTTGAAAACCTCCGAACGACGCAGGCCGATGCCTGGGGAGCGTTTGGTTGTATGCTTGTAAAATAATTGTTGTTGTGACTCCCGGCCCCGACCTGGATGGTTATGCGGGAGGAGTATTAAGAAGTCTGAGCAATGGTTACTCTCAGCACCTCCAAAAGACGCAGGCTGCGGTCTGGGGGGGCGTTTGGTTGTAAAAGGCCTCTATATCTCCCAGCCCGGACCTTTTTAGGTTATGCGGGAGAAGTGAGGAGGAAGTCGTTGAATATCTCCCGGCCCGGACCTTGTTAGGTTATGCGAGAGGAGTGTTCATCGGCGGCTTTATGTTTCTATGTCTTGTAACATGCATATGTGAGCATTTGTGTTGCATTGTGATGTGCCAACCACTGAATATTCCTAATTGGATGAGATTGCCTGGGTATGTAATTTTAGTGCATCAAGACACCCGAGGAAGATCAGTACGGTCTGGGTGTGATGGCTAATTTTACTACGCCGGAATATCAAGAGTTCCGATCTGGACGAAAGGAGAAGCTAACTCCTTGATTAAAACAACCCATAGGAGCAGCTAACTCCTTGATCAAAAGAGGAGAAAGGAGAAGCTAACTCCTTAATAAAAAGAGCAAATTGATTGTCCCTCGGAATGACCATCGGAAATTTTTGAGCTAACTTGAGTTGTTTTGCAGATATCTGTAATCGCGGAC
Source organism: Adiantum capillus-veneris (assembly GCF_014529385.1). Classification (NCBI taxonomy): domain Eukaryota; kingdom Viridiplantae; phylum Streptophyta; class Polypodiopsida; order Polypodiales; family Pteridaceae; genus Adiantum; species Adiantum capillus-veneris. The sequence goes on from NC_140947.1 coordinate 35,365,614, forward strand.
GATTACTCTCTTTCAAGAAGGGGAGATGTAACAAACCGCTGACGTGTCAAAGCCTAAAGAATGGAGCCAACTTACAGATGATGTGGCTACCCGAGAGCGAAAACCCTAACCCTAATTTCTGCCAGAAACCCTAACTATTGAAACCCTTATTTTGGAAACCCTAACCCTAAAACCTGCAAACCCTAATTCTACAAACCCTAAGAAGAACAAGCAACAGAAGAAGAAGTCCTACCAACTTATGGAGACCCCGTCCGATGGGGCCCCAAGTGACATAAAGGCATTAAAAATAAAGCAGAACACACTCAAAAGACTTTGCACATCAAAATATGATGATGTGGCACCTGTACGAACGTCCCGGAATTCGCGGTGGATTTTTACGGAAATCCCGAAATTTTAGGAAAGTGATTTTTTTCGAGTCAGCTTTTCATATTTGATGCTTTTAGGCGTTGGGCCTTTAAATATGAGCCTTGGGGGCCCTCTCTGGCACTTTTGAGCGCGCAGATTGCAGAGCAGGTGCTCCTTGACTGTTGTAGTTTGTGAATTGGCAGTAATATAAAGAAATACCGAAAGGGGCGCCAAGGTGTGGGACCAATACTCTCTGGGGTGGAATTCCGCCACTCCGTGTCGCGTGTCGTCTCTCTCTTTCAGTTCAATTGTTATTGAAGTGCTAAAAGTTTGTTCAGTCTGTTCTTTTCTATTGGCACGTGGTGCCCGTCTTGTGACAGTGGTATCAGAGCATCAGGCGTGTGCTTTTCTGAAAGCATACTGGTCGTACAAAAGAGCAGACAGAGCTATTGGAATTGAATTATATTTGAGGTATCAGCCACTCCCACCCTTACTTCATCGCGCATCGGGCGCGCTCCCATCTTCACCGCTCATGTCTTACAGGGCATCAGCCAATTAAGATCCCGTGCAAGAGAAGGATCCAGATTTGTTTCAAGTCACTGTTTTTCTCAGAAGCAGTGCCATGCAGATGTTGATGTCTACAGCTACCAAGCAGCATACTCCAAGTACTTGGCAAGCTTTCAAGAAAATTTTTGCCCGAAGTTATACGGTTTCTGACATCTTCCTTCGGAGTGCAACTTCTGGCAGAGTAGGGTATCCTGAAATGCTTGCCATGGAAACCCTAGCAGATTATAACTTCAAGTTTCTTGACATCTCCCAATAGATGTCTCTTCACGAGCAGATGACCTTGGAGGTTTAGTGTGATTGCTATCTCTTGGGACTACCATCGCCGCCAAAGAAACACTGTCTGTCCAAGAGCTGATGGACCATGCCATGCTGGGCTACGACCTCGTGGAAGGAACCTAATCCTAATTTTTGGTGCAGGTTTCAAGATGGAAAGTCAGTCGAATTTTCGAGCTCGACTAATGTCGAGATTGCTTTTTAAGTTTGAGTTTTGTTTGATCTTGTTTGGTGATCCTGTTTGGAATTTGTTTGAAATGGATGGTATCTGTTTTGAACCTGTTTTGCCGATTTGAATTGTTTCACCCTAGTTTGATACTGGTTTTAATGATTGTTGATTTTACTCTCGGGTGGAAAAGTGAGAAATACTGTTTTGGTATTGTTTGAACCCCAGAACGACGCAGGCCGATGCCTGGGGAGCGTTTCGTTGTATGTTTGAAAACCTCCGAACGACGCAGGCCGATGCCTGGGGAGCGTTTGGTTGTATGCTTGTAAAATAATTGTTGTTGTGACTCCCGGCCCCGACCTGGATGGTTATGCGGGAGGAGTATTAAGAAGTCTGAGCAATGGTTACTCTCAGCACCTCCAAAAGACGCAGGCTGCGGTCTGGGGGGGCGTTTGGTTGTAAAAGGCCTCTATATCTCCCAGCCCGGACCTTTTTAGGTTATGCGGGAGAAGTGAGGAGGAAGTCGTTGAATATCTCCCGGCCCGGACCTTGTTAGGTTATGCGAGAGGAGTGTTCATCGGCGGCTTTATGTTTCTATGTCTTGTAACATGCATATGTGAGCATTTGTGTTGCATTGTGATGTGCCAACCACTGAATATTCCTAATTGGATGAGATTGCCTGGGTATGTAATTTTAGTGCATCAAGACACCCGAGGAAGATCAGTACGGTCTGGGTGTGATGGCTAATTTTACTACGCCGGAATATCAAGAGTTCCGATCTGGACGAAAGGAGAAGCTAACTCCTTGATTAAAACAACCCATAGGAGCAGCTAACTCCTTGATCAAAAGAGGAGAAAGGAGAAGCTAACTCCTTAATAAAAAGAGCAAATTGATTGTCCCTCGGAATGACCATCGGAAATTTTTGAGCTAACTTGAGTTGTTTTGCAGATATCTGTAATCGCGGACGATTACTCTCTTTCAAGAAGGGGAGATGTAACAAACCGCTGACGTGTCAAAGCCTAAAGAATGGAGCCAACTTACAGATGATGTGGCTACCCGAGAGCGAAAACCCTAACCCTAATTTCTGCCAGAAACCCTAACTATTGAAACCCTTATTTTGGAAACCCTAACCCTAAAACCTGCAAACCCTAATTCTACAAACCCTAAGAAGAACAAGCAACAGAAGAAGAAGTCCTACCAACTTATGGAGACCCCGTCCGATGGGGCCCCAAGTGACATAAAGGCATTAAAAATAAAGCAGAACACACTCAAAAGACTTTGCACATCAAAATATGATGATGTGGCACCTGTACGAACGTCCCGGAATTCGCGGTGGATTTTTACGGAAATCCCGAAATTTTAGGAAAGTGATTTTTTTCGAGTCAGCTTTTCATATTTGATGCTTTTAGGCGTTGGGCCTTTAAATATGAGCCTTGGGGGCCCTCTCTGGCACTTTTGAGCGCGCAGATTGCAGAGCAGGTGCTCCTTGACTGTTGTAGTTTGTGAATTGGCAGTAATATAAAGAAATACCGAAAGGGGCGCCAAGGTGTGGGACCAATACTCTCTGGGGTGGAATTCCGCCACTCCGTGTCGCGTGTCGTCTCTCTCTTTCAGTTCAATTGTTATTGAAGTGCTAAAAGTTTGTTCAGTCTGTTCTTTTCTATTGGCACGTGGTGCCCGTCTTGTGACAGTCTTGTGACAGGTTGATTCTGGCTATAGTGGGCAAATTTGAAGGTTTCCTCTCTTCTACCTCGACTTAGCCTCGTCACATGCCCAAGTTCTCTCACACGATGGAGAGGAGTTAAAACCGGCCCGTGGTGCGGTGGACATTAGCTTTCAACTGATTCTATAACACTTGACTTTACGACACAAAGCAATGACTTAAAAAGGAACCTGTAACTGGGAATGGGATTACACTTCAAAACAAAAGCACCGCCCAGAAGCTGGAATGCTTCCAAGCAAACAGAGACACCTGTAGGCCCCAAAGGTTGGCGCCCCTTTCGGTATTTCTTTATTCTTTAACAGAGGGAATAAAACCTGTGATTTCCTACAAGCGGTCCCGCATAATCCGGGCTGAATTCCATCTGTTCTGGCCCGATTTCGTAAGCATAATAGGACGCTTCGCAATCAGTATCCCCACGCAATAGATGACTATCTCGACGCATACGGACACTTTGCAAAACCTGGCAAGAATCTGCAGCACGCTGAATTCTCTGTTTTCTGCCACGAAAAATGCGCCAGATCACCTCTACAACGGTCTTTTCGCGTTCCCGAACCTCCTAAGGGTATTAGGGACCGTTTAGGGCCGAAACCCTAAACCTGCAAAAATACACCGCAGACTGTTTTGGGCTCCGTTTCGCGTGCCGGTCGCATCCATAGCAAGTCCTCGAGCTCTCGCACCTGTAGGGCTACTTGCCCTTTGAATCGGACGAGATTTCTCACGTGAAACCTCTCCGAATTCACCTGTACCTGCTTGGGATTAGCCACTAACGAATCTAGTGCATGTGCAAGAGGCTCTTGCCTCGGCAATCGCGCATGAACCCACACAACTGTACATTGGTCAAATGAGAAGCCCACTTGAGGGGCATAACATAACTGCTCGTAGGGGAGAGAGAGAGCAGTGCGTAGCGTGCAGGGCATCACTCCTGGCACCGCACTGTACATAAGAGGGAAAGGAAGCACTCCATATCTCTTGCACCTGTTGCAATCCGCCTGTATGTTGAAAAATGCGCCCCTTTCTCTTGTAGGCTCGCCCCAGCTCTCCCAGAGTGGGAGAAATGCTCACAGAGTGACACCTTGCCCAGTTTTCGACTTTGGCCAACTTGGCTAAAAATATCTCAACTAGTGCGTCAGTTGACTTGGCAGCAGAGCAATAAAATGTTCCCCTTGTCATTCCAGAGCTAATGACGCGAACACTTTTTCTGGTCCAAAATAGCAATTCCCTAAATTTTAGGAAATGCTTCCATGGCACTCACACGGGTCGTCTGACCATCAATCACCACTGGAACCACATCGAAAAATGCTATGTCGGGCCAGCTATCAAGTGATTTACATTCGTAGCCCCATCATGGCTAACCTTAATCCATTTGTCCAACTTTAGTGCTCACTGGCCGTCCGGCCTAGACTCTCACTGTCCACCTCACACCATGCAACTCGGGCATTGGCATTTCCAGAGGGGTGCCTTAAAACAAGTCAAATAAAATTTCCCCCAAAAAGAAATCAACAAGTAAAGTTAGTTGCCACAGACTCGTGACAGGAGTGATGATTTTGACATGAATTCGATCCGTGATGAAGAAGTAGAACCTAAGGTTGCTAACGGCGGTGGTGGTGAACCACCCATCAATGAATAGTAGGGAGCTTGGTTCTAGTTCTACTCCGACGTAGGTGATCAACCAATCAAGATACCTACCCTCCCTACCTTTCCCTCGGATTGGCAATTGAATGGTAAGAACTATGCCATTTGGAAAGCGACCATGATGGCGGTCTTCGACTCATACAAAGCCTTTGCCTTATCTTCCACATAGGCTGCAGAATACAACCATGATGTATTTACAAACTATTTGTGGAATGCCAAAGGTGATCAAGGACAAGATAAGGAGCAAGATGAGAAGGTGGGAGTACGTGTTGGTTTTCAATCATTGTTGGGAAGTCTTTTACTAATGCAAATCAAATTATGGTACTCTGACAACCAAAGTTGTATAGCCATTGCGAGAAATCCAATGTTCGAGACCCGGACCAAGCATATATAGATACAGTAGCATTTTGTTCGTGAGAAGACCAAGGATGGCTCTATTTGACTAGAGTATATTCCGACCTCAAATAACCCTACTGATATCTTCACCAAACCTCTTCCACGAACGACATTCTCCTCTCATGCCAACTCCCTTGGACTTGTTTCCCGTCTAGAAGCTGAGGGGGGGTGTTACAGTTCAGATTCCTATCCGATAGTGGCTCTAGTATCTCCTAGAATCAGATTAGGAAGTGACTGTTGTTTTGTGGTTGTGCCCGCCGTATCTGAGATTGACGTACCTTTTCTTGGTGATGCACTCCACGGTGTTGCCCACCCGATAGGCTGGCATGAGGCTTGGATCCCTATTCCTAGGGTTACCTGGGATCAAAGTTTCTAGTGTTCTGCAATTTTGCTACTAAATATGTGTCCCAGGTTACTTTTAGTGAGTTTACATATTTATTAGCATTTTTAGGCCATTTATCGAGATCATGGGATTTCTGAGTAGGTAGGTCAATTCTAGCAATTCCCTATATATGCAAACACCCCCCCGTCCCCTTGTATTTTTTGGCATGTTTTTCTCTGTAGAGTTCCAACGTTTTGGGCACACTCGCGTTTTTTGTGTGTGTGCAGCCTCTTTCTCTCTCTCTAGCCAACATCAATCAATCTTTACATACCAACATCAATCTCTCTCTAGCATTTTTACATAGCGATCTCTTTTCCTCTTGCTAGCACTCCCTCTCCTTGCCATGTAGACACACTACACAACGCGTGATTGCCTGCAGGTGGTTGTCGTGCCCGTACGGTGGATGATTCACCCCAGGAGCTTGTGTACAAGGAGATCTATTGCCATAGGTCCGAGATCCATTGGCTGACCGGTCCCGAGAGGAGGTTTGCTCGAAATTGCAGACGAGATCATCACCGGAGTCACCCTTTTCCGGTACACCTTTGACACCTCTGGGTATCCAACTGAAACAGAGAGAGAGAGAGAGAGAGAGAGAGAGAGAGAGAGAGTTTGACACTTCATTGGGTACCAGAAGATGGGTTGGTCCCCCCCCATAAAGAGATTATCCTTATTACTAAGAGAGAATCTTTACAAGCACAAGAACGGGCAATAGCCCGTCCTCTATTCTTTCTTTTCTGCTTCTGATTAAGAGAGTGCAAAAGCTACTCTGAATACTGAGAGGAATTTCCCTCTACTATGAGATTTTGGGAAGCTCTCAAAAACGAGGGTCTATCTTCCACAAAACTCAACGGAAGCTCTCGAAAATGAGAGTCTACCTTCCGCTAACTGTGTCCCTTTATGCATAATCATTCCTGCAATAAAAACAAGGGAGAAACACACAAAATGCACGCACGTATGCTTGCTGTAATTTTCTGCACATAACTTGAAAATGTTACCTGAGCACGTTCCAATGCCGAAATAGAGACCTTTTTCGTGATGGAATGGCACCAAACTTTATGTAAGCGTAGTGTAGGTAGAGAAGAACGAGATTCTATGAGTACTTTGCTGAAACACACCCTAAAAGAGATGATTAAGGGCTGAAAACAGAGAATTTACAGCCACCACACTCTACGAAGAGAGTGCCTGCTGCAACTTCTCGCGATGAAACTTCACCAAAAGCTGGCTATGGCTATGAGAACCCTTGTTCTAGACAATGGGAGCAACGAGGCCACCACATATGTCGCAAGGGGCTTCTCTCAAGCTTCCATGGAGGGCTCCAATGCATAGAGCATACTCACAATAAGGGGGGTAAGAGCACCGCAAACCTGAGAAGTGGGGGAGGGGGTGCTCTTATCAAGCCAGCCAAAGAAGGGGACGCTTGCAAGAGAGAGAGAGAGAGTGAGAGTGAGAGAGCTAGTTTGCATTGGTAAGTGTGCCAAGTGGCACACTTAATAACTTTAAAACCATCAACTTTCACATTTAAAAGTCCCTAGGCTATTAATAAAATGTGCAAATTAACTCACAACTGCACACACATATGCTACTAGTGAAATGTTAGCTGCTCCCTAGCACAATGCCGTACTGACACTGCTCTGACATTACCTGTTCACATTTGTCCGGCCATTTGGTCCGGCACAAACAATTAAAAATCATTTTAACTCACTTATCCTAAGGCCGTAAAAATAATTCAAGCCTTAGGGTTACTGTTCTAAGGACCCCATCTCATTCCTGTGCTCGCACTAACGTGCGTACTTTCCTGAGCCTGAAATCTGAGGCTACTATCTACCCCTTCATTGAAGACCCGATTTCCCAATCACTAGGGCTTCAGGGTATTTTCTGCTAGGGTCTCCCTGAGGTGCTCTGGCCCAAATTTTGGGCACACCTGAAGCCCCAAAACTGCTAGATCTATTTTGATGTGCACACAACTAATTAGATAATTATTTCCTCGTAAATAAATTAATTATTTACAAAGTCTGACATTGTTACATCCCTTTTGGTTCTAAACATTTGACCTCAACTATAGAGCGTTAACATAACTGTGTAAGATGTCTGGGTAGTCCTGGAGATCGGACTCAGTCATCCACTTTGCATTTAGAGGCATGTAATTTTTGAACTTGACTAAATACTTTCGATGTAAGCTCTCCGACTTTAGTTGTCTCTCAAAGTGGTGTATTATCTGTTCAGGTAGAAGGATTTCCTCAGTCTCTTCGACTTCTGGAGAATCTTCTTGTACTGGCGCCACTGGAGAAGGTCCAACATATGGTCGGAGGAGACTTATATGAAAAGCATTATGGATGCGCCAATGAAAAGGCAAATCCAATCTAAAAGTCATGTCATTGACTTTATCTGTAATATTGAAAGGGCCGTAAAATCTATGGGAAAGTTTAACCACTTTCCCTTTTCCGACCCGCTTTTTCAATCTAGCTTTCTCAAACTTAAGTAGGACATATTGTCATTTTTCAAGATTGAGCGTCCTTCTGTGCTTGTCTGCTTTTCTCTTCTGCTACTCTTGAGTACGAAGAATCGCTTGCTTTACTTGTTGGTAGGCAGTATCAATATTGCGCACAAATTCATCTGCGGCAAAGATGTTTTCTTTGATAACCATAATGGGAAGTAAGAGTGGCTTCCCATAAATAATTTCGAAGGGAGCTTTACCAGTTGAGGAATGTATGGTATTATTATACGCAAACTCATAAGTACTGTTCCCATTCAGATTGTCTTTCCGAAATATAGCACTTGAAGAGGTCTAAAACAGTGGCATTGGCGATTTCGCTTTGACCATCTGTTTGAGGATGATAAGCTGATGAAAAATGAAGCTTAGTTCCCAAGTTCTCGAACAACGCCTGCCAAAATAGACTAGTCATGGGAGGATCTTTATCGCTGACAATAGTCTTTCGGCAATCCATGGTGTTTAAAAATCAGAGCTAGAAATATTCTAGCCATGTGATCAGCCTTGATCGTCTTCTTAACTGGAAGGAAATGTGCTTGCTTACTGAATCTGTCTACTATAGTCCAAATTGCATCATTTCCATTCTTGGATCTAGGAAGATCCGTAATAAAATCCATGGCAATACTTTCCCATGGCGTGTTAGGCACAGGGAGTGGCTGAAGCTTGCCATAAACTTTATGTCTGTCATATTTCACTTTTTGGCAAACAAAACACTCGCGTACATATTTTTCAATGTCCGCACGGAGTGTTGGCCAAAAGAAATATCTTTCGAGGGCACTAGTGGTAGCAGCAATTCCCCGATGCCCGGCATAAGGAAAATTATGTGCTTCATCCATCACCTTCTGTCATAAGGGCTGAGCTATGCATATTGCTTGTTGACGATATAGTGTACTATCCCTAATGGAATAAGGTGGCCTTGAGTGACCAGCTTAAAGATCTGCCCAAATTGTAGCGAAGTCTGGATCTTGAGGATACATCTCACTGAGACATTCTAGTTCCTCATGATAAATTGTTGTCATTGCATTGATCTTTGGATGCCTGGAGAGAGCATCTGCAACCGCATTCTTTGTTCTTGAAGTGTGTAAAATTTGAAAATGGAACGTTGAAAGAAAGTTGGCCCATCTCATCTACTTTTCGGATAACTTTCTCAGTGTGAGAAAGTAGCAAGAGACTCTGATGATCTGTCTTGAGTATAAAATCAACTCCTAACAGATAATGTTTCCAAATGGAAAAAGCATGAATTACTGCCATTAGCTCTATTTCATACATCGAAGCATGCAACGCTGCATCTCTAAGGCGCCGACTTTCGTAGGCTATGGCATGACCCTCTTGGTACAAAACTCCTCCTACACAATCTCCAGATGCATCGCAGTACACCTCGAAAGGTTTACAAAGATCAGGGACGGTGAGAACAGGTCCGTGACTGAGTAGATACTTAAGCTTTTCAAAAGCTTGTTTTTGTCCAAGCCCCCACTGGAATGGAATCCGCTTCTTTGTCAAATCATGGAGAGGACCCACTATGGTGGCAAAGGCTCGAATGAAACGCCGATAATAGGAACAAAGGCCGAGAAAACTTCGTACATCATGTACTGTAGTTGGCGTAGGCCATTCTACAAGTGCTTGAATCTTATCAGGGTCCATTCTCACCTGGTTGTGAGATACTATATGGCCCAAATAGTGAATTTCTTTTAGAAAGAACTCACTCTTCTTAACATTCATAAATAATTTGTGTTTGCGTAATTCTTCAAATACTAATGCGAGATGCTGATAGTGTTCGTCTTCCGTCTCTGAGGAGATTAAGACGTCATCGAAGAAAACTCCTGTAAATCTTCTATATGAGTGAAAGATTCTATCTATCATTCTGTTGAATGTGGCTGGTGCATTAGTGAGTCCAAAAGGCATCACTAAGAATTCATACAACCTGAAGGTTGTTCTAGATGAACTCTTATGCACATCCTGAGGAGCTATGCGGATTTGATGATACCCGCTTTTCGAGTCTATACGACTAAAGACACTTGCTCCTTGTAACTTATCAAGAATGTCATCAATCCGAGGGATTGGGAATCGATTCTTGATTGTGATCTTGTTTAAAGATATGCACATGTGAAATGTGCCATCCTTTTTCTGTACTAGCAAGACAGGTCAACAATATGGAGAAGTACTAGGCCTTTTTAAGCCCTTCTCCAAAAATTTGTTAACCTGTTTGAGTATTTCCTCTTGTTGCATTAAACTAACTCGATAAGGGGGCTGATTTGGAGGAGAACTTCCTAGGATCAAATCAATTGTATAATCCTCAGGTTGAGAAGGTAGGGAGTTCATTTGGAAGTTCATCTGCAAAACAATCTTCAAAACTTTCTAATAACTTAATTCTTTTTTGCTCTAAAGAGGAAGAAAGTTGTGAAGCAGACACATCTCTCTCTCTTGCAAAAATTAAGTACGCTGGAAAAGACTTTCATTACTTTCTTGATTGCAATGTGTTTGGCGATGGGGATACGCCAATCACCTGCATCCGCAAGTATATTGCTTTCCTTTATGATCAAAGGATAAAGTTTTTTGAACATAGTCAGGAATGGGATGCAACTTGTAGTGCCAAGGCATTCCCAAGATGACATCACACCCTTCAAGAGAAGCTAGTAAGAAAAACTCTTGATCTTTGTAGTTGTCGACCTTTAAATTCAGCTTCCCTATGATTGGAGTAAAACTGGAGTTCTACCCTTTGGGCCTTTGACAATAGATTGTGCTTGAATAGAAACTCCAACACGGTTGGGCTGTAAATTCAGGTCATCAGCTAGCTTTGTAGAGATGAAATTGTCTGTACTGCCAGGATCAAACAAAATAAGAGCCCGCTGGTTGTTGATGCTACCCCATGCTTTGAGAAGAGCTCTTTCTTTTCCATCCTTGGTTGTATTCCCTTGTACATCTGAGACTGCATTGGAAGAGGGTGGTTGCGGGGTTTTGGTAGGACAATCACCCTTCATATGTCCAATTTGTCCACACTTCAAGCATCTTCCTTCACTGATGTAGGTTCTCAATTCAGCAGGAGAGAGATATTTCCCTTTCTTGGGCTAATTTGGCTTTACTTCTGCATCGAAGGCGGTTCTTTTCTTCTTTTAAGAAGAAGAAGTAGAGGTAGGTTGTTCAGGGAGAGCCTTCTGCTTGGCATGATAGGTGCTTTGCTCCATCTTCATGGGAGTACCCTTGTCATGTATTCCATCAGCTATGCGAGCTGATCCCATAAGTATCTGCAAGTTACCTCGAGGGTAAAGCTTCATAGCCTTTTGCAAGGCTTCATGCAATCCTGCTTCAAACTTGCACATGTTCTCTGAATCTTCAATCTTCTTGAATGGAGTGACTTTTAAGAGAACGTCCGAAAACCTATCCACATAGCGTGGAACAATTTCGTTCTCTGACTGTGAAAGTCGATCCCATTCTTTCTTTACCTCTTCCTCATAGTCTGGAGGAAGGGACTGTGCGTAAAACTCCTTCTTGAAAGCAATCCAATCTTGGGGTTTGCGTTTTTCTAGGATCAGGGTTAACCATCAACTACTGGCGATGCCTTTCAGGTACATACTGACATGGCGAAGCTTGGATCTTTCTTTAAAGTTCCCTTCTGCAAATGCAACTTCAAATTGGCGGATGAAAGCCAAAGCTTACGCCGTCCATTGTAGGTGTCGAATTTTACATCTTTGTCACCTGACTTGAATGTTTTCTGCTTGTGGTGTTTCCTCTTATGATGCTCCTTCTTTCTATGCTTAGACTCCTTGTGGTCACAAGTCCTTTCCCTTGAATGCACTTCCTGCTGTGACGGATCGTCAAGAAACATGTCCTCTGGAGCGACTATGTCATCCAGATTCTTCATGAAAGAAAACTAGGAGAATTAGGAGGATCTTGCTCTTGAACCTTTGGATTAAACAACACATGACGTTCTGGAGGTTTCCTCTGCCTCTCGTGCATGCGAGAGGTTCCAATTAAAGGATCTTTCTTTGTTTCTTGCGTCTTTGGGTTCTGCGGGATTTCTCCCGACCCCATCTGCACTTTCTCCTTCCCTTTCTCAAGGGTATGGAGAATCTTTTGGACTTCTGGATGGGAGAGAGCTTTTTGCAACTCTGCCACCTGCTGTTGAAGGATAGAGAACTCTATCTTGCGTCCTTCCATTTCTGCAGTCTGCCAAGAGTCGTCAATCCCTTAAGAAAGAGAGAGACGACTTTGCTCTAATACCACTGACACAAAAATACGGAAGCATAAATTGACTTTTAATTATACTTCAAATACTCAAGAGAATTGGAGAGAGAGAGAGAGAGAGAGAGAGAGAGAAAGCTTGACACTTCATTGGGACTAGAAGATGGGCTGGTCCCCCCCCCCCCCCCATAAAGAGATTTTTATTACTAAGGGAGAATCTTTACAAGCACAGGAACGGGGCAATAGCCCGTCTTCTATTCTTTCTTTTCTCCTTCTGACTAAGAGCGCGCGAAAGCTACTCTCTGAATACTGAGAGGATTTTTCCTCTGCTATGAGATTTTGGGAAGCTCTTGAAAACGAGAGTCTATCTCCCACAAAACTCAACGGAAAGTGAGAGTCTACCTTCCGCTAACTGTGTCCCTTTATGCATAATCATTCTTGCATTAAAAACAAGGGAGAAACACGCAAAATGCACGCACGCATGCTTGCTGTAATTTTCTGCACATAATGTGAAAATGTTACCGAAATAGAGACCTTTTCGCGATGGAATCGCACCAAACTTTGTGTACACGTAGTGTAGGTAGAGAAGAACGAGATTCTATGAGTACTTTGCTGAAATTCACCCTAAAAGAGATGATTAAGGGCTGAAAACATAGAATTTACAGCCACCACACTCTACGAAGAGAGTTGCAACTTCTCGCGAATAAACTTCACCAAAAGCTAGCTATGGCTATGAGAACCCTTGTTCTAGACAAGAGCAACGAGACCACCACATATGTCGCAAGGGGCTGCTCTCAAGCTTCCATGGAGGGCTCCAATGCGTCAAGCATAATCACAATAGGGGGATAGGAGCACTGCCAACCTAATAAGTGGGGGAGGGGGTGCTCTTATCAAGCCAGCCAGAGAAGGGGGCGCTAGCAAGAGAGAGAGTGAGAGTGAGAGTGAGTGAGGGAGCTAGTTTGCATTGGTAAGTGTGCAAAGTGGCACACTTACTTAATAACTTTAAAACCATTCAACTTTCACATTTAAAAGTCCCTAGGCTATTAATAAAATGTGCAAATCAACTCGCAACTGCACACACGGATGATACTAGTAAAATGTTAGCTGCTCCCCAGCACAATGTCGTACCGACACTGCTCTGGCATTACCTGTTCGCATTTGTCCGGCCATTTGGTCCGGCACAAACAATTTAAAATCATTTTAACTGACTTATCCTAAGGTCGTAAAAATAATTCAAGCCATAGGGGTACTGTTTTAAGGACCCCATCGCATTCCTGTGCTCGCACTAACGCGCATATTTTTCTGAGCCTGAAATCTAAGGCTACTATCTACACCTTCATTGAAGACCCCATTTCCCAATCAATAGGGTTTCAGGGTATTTTCTGCTAGGGTCTTCCTGAGGTGCTCTGGCCCAAATTTTGGGCACGCCTGAGGCCCAAGAACTGCTAGATCTATTTTGATGTGCACACAACTAATTAAATAATTATTTCCTCGTAAATAAATTAATTATTTACAAAGTCTGACATTGTTACAGTGTGTGTGTGCGCGCGCTATGCGGTAGGAGACGTCATGAGCTTCTAAGAGGACAAAGGTAGGAGGAGAGAAGCAAAGAAGAGGAGGAGAAGGTGACAAAGGTAGGCACGTGTGCCTCCAATCAGACTGGTCTGCGGGTGCAAGAAACCTCCATAAGATCCACCTCTTTAAGCTTGCTCTTCTTCGGCAGAGATACCACTAGGATTTTTGGAGATACTGTTGTACCTTTATGTAGTTCTGACAGAAATGATGTTCCTCTTGTTGTGCTCATGGCACAGTATGAAGAGAGCTTCCCCACTCTTGGGATCACAAAAGAATGTATATGTTAGGAGATCTGAGAGACTTATTTTAAAAACCAAGAAATAGTCTTAGTCATTCATTGTATATTTCATGGACATATTTGGGATCACACCTCTAAGGTGATCAGCTTTGTACATTGATCTTGAGGCTGCGTCCTAGAGATATTCATTTTAATAAGACAATTTTTTTATAATTTAGAGAGAGAGAGAGAGAGAGATTTTATAGACGTTTTTAAGGCCAAACTCAAGCTACGAGAAAAATCAATGTAGGGGAGCTGGGGGGTGAGTGTGTGCACGCGAGCGAGCGAGAGCATGCAAGTGCCTACGCACGATTGTGAGTGTGTGAGTGGGGAGAGGACACGAGGGGCACACAATGCTGCGTAGGGTATAGCGGGTAAGCGGCTGCAGAATAGCATGCGCTAAGATGATTGCATGGAGCTTTACATTCTCAAGAACATGAAGTAATCATGTCACATGACACATCCAAGCCTATGTATCTGTGGACAAGCTACAGCATGACCAGGGTTCAGTTCAGTCAAGTCAGTCTAGAATAGGAAGTGATCTTTTGTGAGTCTGTTCGCAGAACGTGCATGTCCAGACACTTAGATTAGATGCATATCCTCTGGTTGCACACAGCATGATCATCAGATTTCCATCAGAACCCATCAGGAGCATTTTTATAGTGCATAGACCTATTTTCCCTATTTTTGACATTTTTCACTTACTATTTTTAAGTGACTTTTGTTGGGAACTAGGTAGGGCAATATTACAAGGAAGTATAAAAGAAAACCTAGCGCTAGCACTTTCTGGCAAAAGAGGCAGCAGGAGCACACGCTCAACAGGCAAGTTCTTAGCAGAACCCCCAAGAGGCCTAGCGTTTTTGCATCACAGCAGAAGGCTAGCATTTTTGGACCAAATCAGCCAGCGTTTTTGCATTGGCGACAGCAAGAAGCAGAAGACTCCCAGCGTTAGCAGATTACCCACAGCCAGACCATTTTCAGCCCTAGCATTTTTGCATCTGCCAGGCATTCTAGCGTTTTGCAGATCTACCGCGACAGAACCAACACAAGCACAAACGTTTTCAGTTTTCAGCACTTAGACATCGCAGAACAAGTCCCGAACCTCGCAGATCTCACCTTCAAGCAAAGTTACGAAGGACGGGCATTAAACAAACACTTGCAGAGGAGTACATGCCAGGTAAAGAAACTGTTGGATACATTGACAAAAATCCAAACCACAAGTCAAACAATGTTGTTGAAAAAAGAAAGTGTGAAGAGTGTACAATGGACAAGGTTTGGAAAAGGGAAAGCACGAACAGGAAAATCCAGACTAAATAATAGATAAATTTCCTCAAGCAAAGGTTAACTAAAGTCCCTTTCAACAACTTGAGAGAGTCCAAGTAAAGGTGGGATATTTCGAACTTGAAGGAGAAAATAGTTGTCATAAAACAGACAAGATCCCTGTAAGAGACTTCGGTCTGAATTTCAAATGAGCTCACCCCAAAAAGCTGCAGAGTTGTTAACAGTTAGAGAAGCCAGGAAGAAAGGGAAGTCAGCGTTGTATTTGCTTTCATCAATCACTCAATAAAATAGTAAATTCATAACTAAGTGGAATAATGGCCTCTAATTTTTTGTGAGAAAATAGTGATTAACTCTTTGTTATAAAATGTTAAGCTTTAGCAGTAATAAACATACCTAGATGAATCCAGGATAATCCCAGATTCGCCTTTAAAGGAAAGTGCAAGGTATAGACCCATCGTAGTCGCCCACAAGACAATAAAACCATCATGCATAGTATTAACTAAATACCACCACATCCCCACTAACGTCGTCAGTGCCCAATAGTGGGTGTAGAACTAGGTACTAACATATGCTCCCAAGCACAACACACACCACACGCACGCACACACATGAGCATACATCAACACAAAGTTCAGCGTACTGAGTTTTTGTCAAGACTCCGGAGATTAAGGACAGACTCGGCCATAATGAAGCCTAGCACTAAAAGAAGCATTAAATCGGAAGAATTAGCACAAAAATGAGGTAGTTGATAGGGCATACGCACCACAAAAGATAGAAAGAATTAGCACAATATCAATTGGTCATAAATCGGACGAAAACTTCACAATGTGAAGTCTGCATGTCCGCTATACGACTAAAAAATATACCTAGATGAATCCAAGATTAACCCAGATTCACCTTTAAAGGAAAGTGCAAGGTATAGACCCATGGTAGTCAACCACCAGACAATATCACCATCAGCTCCATCATGCACAGTATTGACTAAATACCATTAACGTCGTCAGTGCCCAATAGTGGGTGTAGAACTAGGAGCTAACATATGCTCCCAAACACAACACATACCACATGCACGCACACACATAAGCATACATCAACACGTACTGAGTTTTTGTCAAGACTCCGGAGCTCAAGGGCAGACTCAGCCATAATGACCCTAGCACTAAAAGAAGCATTAAATTGGAAGAATTAGCACAAAAATGAGGTAGTTGATGGGCATCAGAAAAAATATACCTAGATGAATCCAGGATTAGCCCAGATTCACCTTTAGTGGTAATAAACATCCCAAGAGTTGCTGGTGTCACAAGAGCTCAAGCTATTTAATAGAACCTAGCACTATATCCAGCGACCATCTTTCATCATAACTTCACCAGACACCATTGAGCTGCAAAAAGATGCCCTACTTTGAAAGTTGGCACTAGCAGAATTTCGAAGCTTTTTGGCCCATTAGCTTGTTGCATCCTAATATTCCCGACAGATTTAGTTACACATATCATGATAGTGGATAGTACTGCATTGAACATTGAATATGCTTCACTTCACTGTCATTATTTGATTGCGTTTCCATTGTACTCTTTTTTTCTTTTTAGGACATTCAAAGGAACCATGCACTTTATACATCAAATTTTTGTCTTGAACCCCAATCCAGTCAACATTTAACTTTCTTATTTTCACGCATGGACATGTATAAATGCACGCACATGCACACACGCGTGTGTGCATGTATGCAACGCGTGCACACATGCATGTGCACGCATTGTATATAAGGAAACTCCAACCCCATTTCCATTTATGGCTTTCTTTCATTAGAGAAACATTGGTCAATTCAGTGTTTGCTATGTTTCTAGGTTACTATTGTGCAGTTCAAATACATACTATTTCCAGAACCAGAGTGACAATGACCGGTCAGCTCGTCAAAGTGGTCCATTGGCCAACATAGAGATTGGGCCTGAACCAATTAAAAAAGTGTACTTGAGGAATCAATGGAAGAGGAAAGATGGATGACCACATGTACCGACAGGATGACAAAGGCCTTGGGTTTTGGTCTCTAATATGACATTCTAGGGCTCTGATTGGTCATGTGATAGTAGAATTCAAACTATCTACAAAACAGTAGGTTGTTGACCTTTTTGTCTGAGCACCACAATAAGTCCATAACAGCCAAACCTTGATATAGCTTTAGGCAAATAAAGTGTTCAAACTGTAGACTTGATTGGTAATCTTCAAAACTGCGAAACAGTTCTTGCAATGATGGCAGAATCTGAGTTCAAGTTAGTTTTCTGAAGAATAGCCTCATGATACACGTATATATTGAAGGAAAAGTATGAAGCATACTAGGCTATTTCGCTAAACTCATAGAATAGCATGCCCTTGCAAAACTCAACAAAGAGAGTTTCTCACCTTCTTGCCACTGTATGCATCAAGTACATACACATGGCTGCTTGTGGTGGACAAGAGCATCATCTTGCCATCGTTACTGAATTTCATTCCTGAAACTTCCGCAGTGTCACCACCGACAAAAAATGTATCAAATGGTCCCTACATTGACAAGCATTCAAGCTCATTACTGGTGCGTTCGACATAACTATTTCACCAAGAAAAAGAAAGATAGGTCTTGAGGACCTTGTCATAAGATCTGGCATCAAAAAGTTTAATAGCTCCTCCTTCCATGGCTACAGCAAACACGAGACCCTGTTGATCGTATGCAACTGCAGGTCTGCCTCGAACACGAAGCAATCCCTGTTGTGCAAAAAGTTCACTCTCTGTCATTGTGCTAAAAATGTTAACATAATTAGGACAGCAATTGGCATACCTTGCATGCACTTTCACGCAAATCCCATAATCGCACAGTGTGATCTAGAGAGCCTGACATGAAGCAGTCATTTTTTGGGGACATGCATAAAGATACCACCCTATTTCCAGTTATACACAAGTCTTGCTTTCAGGCAATGATCCATAATTTACAACTTGATCAAAAAAAGAACATAACCAATCACACCTGTCATTGTGACCCTTAAAGTACCGCAAATACCTATTGTCATACAATGACAGGTATCGCAAAGAATCTAAGAAGGAAAAACAGAGACCACCCATCAATATAGAAGTTAAAATTGACAGTCCATTGTTGTGTCGTCACTTCAAAACATGAATTAAAAAGATTTTGACACATGCTTCCTAGTTCACATCACCACTACATGGTAATGTGGTGAAAGCACCTAATCAACTTACCATCCCAATCATTTTTTGATGCATAGAGCACCGCATTTACATGATGAGTAAAGCATATCTGACTCACTCCATACTTTCTACTATGTACCATCTTGACCAACCTGAAACATTCAACAATCAATTCAAAAGGGGTACTTTGCACCAGAATGCGACTGCAATAGTTAGATACTTATCAAGAAGTTCATAATAGAAGGAAAAGATTTATGATATACGATGCATTGGCTGTATTGTACAGCCGTATGGATTCGTCATCACTAGCTGTCACTAAAAGATCCTCAGTGCGATGAAAATCCAATGAATTGATCCTCCCTGTCTGCAATAGAAAGAAGCATACGTTGGACTAAAACCACAAATGCGTATGAACAAATAAGCACACGAGGCATGCCCTGCCTATTACCCTTACATAAGTCTAATAGATGCGCTATTTGGTAGATAAGAGGAGAAGAATTCCAACTTGGCAGAGATAACAATATAACAGATATGGAGTCACAAGATTCAAGAAACAGAATACGGTAAAACTAAAGGGAAAAAAATGACCAGAGAATATAAAAATAGGCTGAAGTTGCCTATCCTACTCATTCTCATTCTTCTCTCTCTTTGCGAGTCTTTTCTCATGTTACTTTCCCTCCAATGCCAAAACTCAAGACCATGTCAAGGAGGGGTGACTTGGAGATAGTGGGGGCGGGGCACACGTCTCATTCCTCTCACAATCTAGAGCACTATTGGTCTCTCTCGTCTTCCGTGCATATTGTTGATGGTTCTGGTATCCCTCTGGTGATACTGTCTTGAAACATGTACTACATACACCTAGATGTAAAGAGCTTCTTCTAAAGGTCTTGGAGCCTATTTTGATGATAAAACTGATTGGTGGGTCTCTCTATATTGTGGCTCAAGGTTCACGAGTTCCAGAAATGGCAGCGGAAGAAGGATGGGAATGACCCACAACAATGGCAACAGATTCATTTATGCCACTCCTCTACAATGGGCCGACAGGCGTAATCAATCTCCCGAGAACTGAGTCGTGGATTTTCTGTGTTCGGTATTTTTAAAGGTTTTTCCCGACCCAAAGTTGGCTCACTATATGTGTAGCACCTGTCCACTATACTGGCATCTTGTATCATTCTGCCTCTGGAGATATTGAGTTCCGGCTTCACCTCTCCCTCTCTCTCTCACGACAAAGGTAAGCCCAAGGAAAACAAGTCATCTTCTAGTATCTCGCAAAACTCTCAAAACCAACAAAACGGTAAGAACAATGGTAATTCTTCTTCTTCTCAATCTTCCTCTACACTTAAGCGCAGAACTCTTCATCTAACAACAATAATAAAGGAAAGGCTAAAAATCAAGAAACCCCTAAGTTAACACCTGATGAAAAATCTGCTAAAAAAATAGTAGGAGGATGGTTAAGTATTGAAGAACAAACCGCCTCTCTCTAGACTTGTGAAAATTGCAGGCTAATTTTGGAGAAAAGGAAATCAAAACTCAAAAAGTTTGATCTCTCGATGGTCGTAGAACTTTTCAAGACGAAAGCTTTAAGTTCTCACAAGCCTCTCCAAATTCTTGTTAAAATTTGAGTTATGGGCTTTGGAAAAGGGCCATTTTCCATGCCTTCGAAAAAAAAAACTATCCTTTCTAATTTTATTTTGGATCATGTTTTTTGTCAATTAAAACGTGATTTGTACTTTTTAAAAGTCTCGGTCGGAAAATGGAAAGCACAAAAACTATCAATATCAATATTAAGCTTACAAGGCATTCTGGTAAGTAAACCCTACACAGAAAGAAACGTATGCACACACAGATCACAAAAACACAGAAGAAGCGCACAGACATTGCGAAAAGAAGGAAGATGTTTTAAGTGTCAAACTAAGGGTCAAATGAAAAGAGATTGTCCTAAGAAAGAACTAACATCTTATGTCTTGCTTGAGCCAAGTAGTGCGCCCCAAGTTTCTAATGATCGTCCTAATGAATCTCTCATTAAATGTTATGGTCATGTTAATGGTCAATGTCTTGTGATCTTGTTTCATCCTGGTAGTGAGCATTATGTGATTAGAGATTCTCGTCTGAAGAGGGCCTGCTTAGAAGCTACTCGGCAACTCCCATTGAGGTGTTTGGCTTTGCTCCCTGCATAACCTCTTTAATCATACACGAATGTCCTAGTGTGCTAGTCTCTGTTCAGCAAGTATCTTTCCATCACAAGTTTGTTGTACTCCTCTCGTTGGATGTAATATGAATTTAGGCATTAAGTGGTTTTGTGAGCATGATCCACAAGTTAGTTGGAAAGAAAGCACCTCACTCTCATCATAGTGAGCATGACATACATTCTTTGCCTCTAATCTCTCATGTGCAGAGCCACAACGAGGAGCTCAAGCGGCATTAATTTCTGCCACTCCATTGGCTCAAGACCTCAACAGGGTTCACGTTTGCTTCAATAGTATCAGCATCTATTCTTGCATGATCATCTCCCACCCTGTCTCCCTCCCGAGCGTCTGAAGGATCATCACATCAAACTCATGGAAGGAGCGCAGCTCGTCAGCAAGGCTCCCTACCGCTTGAACAAGTCTCAAGAAGAGGAGTTAGAGCGGCGGTTAACCGAGTTGGTGGCCAGGGAATTCACACAACCTAGTGTAAGTCCATTCATTGCTCCTATTTTGTTTCTTTGTAAGAAAGATAGGTCTTCTCGTTTGTGTGTAGATTACAAGACACTCAACAAGATGGCTATTGAGAACAAGTTTCCTATGCCTCGCATTGAGTACATCTTCAATAGGCTCAATGGGGCTAAGGTTTTCAGCAAAGTCGATCTCAAGAGTGGATACCATCAAGTAAGGGTAAGGGTATTCAAGGGTGGCACCTACAAGATTGCCTTTCAAACCGAGCAAGGGCAATGGGAGTATGTTGTTATGCCTTTTGGATTGGCAGGTGTCGTGGGGACTTTCAACCGTCTTATGGTAAGTCGTTTCGGTGACATGATCGGCACGTGTGTTTATTTTTCTAGATGACATTCACATTTGTTTTGCATCACGAGAATAGCATGAACGGGATGTAGAGAAGGTTTTAGCTCGTATAGATGAGTGCCGCTGTATATTGCAGCTAAGCGTCGGAATTTCTTTTGACTAAGATAACTTACCTAGAAAGATCGAAAACGGATACATGAAGATCCAGATCTTGAGTACCAAGATTTGCTTGCCTCGTACGATGTATGCAAATATGGAAAGAGCTAGAGATAGGATCCCTAACCCTCTTTTGCATTCGCATGTAACGTGCGTCCACTTCTGTTGACATGGAACACTTGGATATTCCTCCGAGCACCCTTACATTTCATCTTCACCCGCAATGTTTTCACGATAGGATTGTGCGGGTGGTAGTACTTTCTCACAAGGCAAAGTCAACATCAAGGCTAGTATCCTGCGACAGTAGCAAGGCTACCTAGTAGCTTGTATGGTCAATGTTTACATCTCAAACAGTAGTACAAAAAGCATCCACAGCAAAAGTTCGGTAGTTGTGTCTCACCTTAACAAGGGGGGATGTCACGTGCGAATTGCACTTGAGCCAAGTAGACAAGCTAGTGCTACACGTCCGCATCAGTCTTAGTTAGCTTAGGATCTAGCCCGGCACCTTGTGAGCCTCTAGAAGGACGTGCATGATCAGGCAGGTCATAGTTGCATACCCTCACTTGCACAGTACAGTCACTTAAGCATATAGGCACATGAACAGTCACTTAAGTCATTTATCAATTAGTGACTTTGACATGACATTTATAAAAAGTAGGTAGGGCAAATGGTAAAAAAACCTTTAAAAGAGTCACTTGGCCTTCAGTTTTTAGGAAATCAGAAACCAACACCTGCAAGGGCATCCAACGCCCACAACACCTAGCGTTTCCATCGCCAGCACCCCAACATCAACAACGTTTTTGCATCAGTTCAACCCAACCTTTTGCATCAGATCAGCCCAACGTTTTGCACTAGATCAGCATAGTGTTTTTGCATCAGATCAGCCTTAGCATTTTGCATTTCATCCATATGAAGCATCAACACTCACTATTCAGCATTTAGCCATTGTACGCAAGTAATGTAAAGCAAGTACTTGCTATGGCAACAGAGTAAGGGGGCCATTGAGGGTGGTTTGGACAAGGCATGCGGTGTCATCTCTCTTCTCTCTCTCCCTCTCTGTTTCATTGTGTTCAATTAAATTTCTCTCTCAACATGAAGTAAAGCAACCTTGTGTTCGTGCGAAGTACCAGATTTGAGTTAAAATACTTAAAACCTTCCGATGCACCCCGCTATAGCCATTGGGAGGAACCCGCTCTTTCATGCCCAAACTAAGCATATAAAGATATATACAGATACAGTATCATTTTGTTCCTAAGAAGACCAAAGATGGATCTAATCGGCTAGAGTATTGTCCTATGTCAGATAACCCTACTAATATCTTCACCGAGGTTACTCAAGGTCAGAGTCTCCATTGTTCTGTAGTTTTCCGATTCATGTATGCAATTGTAGTCACTTTCATAACTTTTCACATTTTTAGGGTCTAGGAAAATATTTATGGATCGTGGGGTTTATGGCTACATGTAGGGCAGTTTTTGGGTTTCTCTATACAGGGAGGCCCACACCCACACCCTCTCTCTAGCTTTTGTGTGTCCACCTCTCTCTCTAGCATTTTTCTCCACCTACCAATCTCTCCATCTAGCATTTTCTCTTGCGCTCTCCCGCTAGCGCTTGTTTCTCTTTGTGCTTCCCCAGTTGCATTGCAAGTGTTGCTACCGGTGCCTTACGGTGGACGATATGCAATAGAGGGACAGAACTTTCTTGATAGATCCATTGGTTGCCCGGTCCCGCGAGGAGGTTTGTTTGCAGTTGCACAAGATCATCACCCGATTCACCCTTTTCCGTTGCACCTTAACACCACCCCCGGCCATGTCCACTTTCTTTACCACCGTGATGGTGGAAAGAGCTATTCATTGCATGCAGCATAGCCACTCTGTAAATCACACGGGCATGCAGAGTGATTTGTACTCCCATGTACATATAGCTCCACATCCATTAGAATTAATGTTCCATCTCTTTCATCCCTCGTACACATGTTTATACATCACCACATCAATCTCTTTTATTCTATAGCAGGTTTATTATCAACACTTTTGTCCTTTTTTCTGGATACCTAGAGGCCGACTTTGGCCTCTATAAGATGTTCATAAAGCTCAGCTCTCTCTCTCTCTCTCTCTCTCTCTCTCTCTCTCTCTCTTTGCTTGCAAAGCTACTGCAGCTGGCTATATTAACTTTTGGCCAAATTTCAGTGGCCAGTTTTGCAACTGATATACTGTCATATAGCTCGTTGCTTAGTTTTCACACAGAACCAGGCCGATGGGCTGTTGAGAAGAGCTTCTCTCTCTCTCTCTCTCTCTCTCTCTCTCTCTCTCTCTCTCTCAGCAACATGCGCTTACGTAGTCTTTGAAAACGGCGCCCACCGCCATACTATTCACCAAAGGTTCGCTTAACGTCCGTAGTCCTCCATCCTCCTTGCTCGGCTCCATGTCGAAGTTGGCTGTGCTTATTGTTAGGCGCAGTGATACTGTCTTTAATATGACTCATGAATTTACTGCTCAATTAGGTAAGTAATCGGAAATTGTATTTAGCATCTTTTTTTTTTCTTTTTTCTTTTTGTCAAATCGCACAACTCTTGTGCGAACTCTTGTGCGAAGTGACAAAGTACATCCGGTGAGTCACTTGATCACATTCGAACCAATGACCATGGACACCAAGGATGAATGCTCAAACAACCAAGCTAGCTCCTTTGGACAAATTGTATTTAGCATCTAAAAAGGTGTCACTTAAAACGTTCATAGATCGCGCACGCGCACACACACACATATAAATATAATATATATATATATAAAGAGAGAGAGAGAGAGAGAGAGTACTCAATCCTCATTAAGTCACGATAGAGTCGCCCACATACATCTCGCTTTATATCCAACATGTCCAGACTTCAAGACTTGTCAAAAAGATCTTTGAGGTCTCTTAGGATGGTTCTTATGCCCGATAAAAAGAAATATTCTTCTTCTTCTTCTCTCGTAGTATTAAGTATTGGGTTCAAAACTATATGCATAGATGTTTGAGGTCTCTTGGCTTAATTCCTACGATGTTATAAAATATCCTCTTGTCTTCTTCCTCTTCTTCTTCTTCACTCTACTCTCTATATCTCATATCATTTGTGCACACATGCATGTTACCATATGCATGTGGTAGTGATGTGTGAACACACTTAGGACCGTCGGGGCATTTTTTCCCTCACTAGGAGGTTTTTTTCCCCATGCATTGTATCCACGCCCATCACTCTTGGGCTATCTATTTTTCCATTGCACACTAAGTAATACACTCTCTGTTGTGTGTGTTCAGCTTCCTTCATCTTCTCCAAGTTGTATGTGTTTTCCTACAACCTTAATTCCAGCAATGCAAACATTACACCCATATCTCAAATTTGTTCCATGGGTTTCTCCTTGGGAAATTTTTTGAGATATGTGAAGAGGCTTTGATGGGAGGTGTGCGTTTTGAGTATCATCTAATTGTTAGGTGTGTCAATAAATGTATCCTAATTTGATAGACATGATTGTTGATATTATGATGACTAGTTTATGTTGGTAATTCTTTCAAATTTTTTGAATTGAATAATTGTTTTATTACTTAGCATATTTGCATTTGGATGTGGAAATTTTCAAAATCAATTTAAGGCTTACAAGTTAATAAGCAAGAATGAGGCCCATGCATTTTGAATCAATGTGTTTCTACATCTTGCAGGTTCATGAGGTGTCACTTATTCATGAGCATTCTTACATTTACTATGTCTCTTCCAAGTAGAGAATGTTCTTTTGTTAGATATCATTAAGTTAATATCCTTGCAAATGTCATCCAAACAAGCATTTTAAGATACTATGTTGAAGGATTATAAAATAATGTTCATATTTATCAATTTTGAGATATTGAACATTGGTTTGGTGGTTTTTTAAGCCATTCTATCATTGTAACATTTCTTTATTTGTTAGAATGTATTTCATTAAGTTGTGTGTGTGTGTGTGTGTGTGTGTGTGTGTGAGAGAGAGAGAGAGAGGGGGGGAGAGAGAAGGTGTTTGGCTAGCATTCACCCATGTGATTAGTGTAACCCTAAGAATTCCTTGTAAAGTGATGTTATCATGCCTCTTGAATGTACAATCTTCTTTGTTGGAGGGGTCAAGTTACCCATATTTCATTCACTAAGCCCCGCCTATATTGGGCAAACACAATTATTTGTAAGATTTGATAAGTGTGGAGCATCGTTGCTTTGGCACTACCCTGAACAAAATAGGGTGGTGCAATGCTTCAATCAAAGAAGGGGGAAAAATTTCCAATGAGCTTGCACATTGAAAGAGCATTTGAGAAGATGAGGACCCATTTAAAATAGTGTGAGTGATCATTGTTTCAAACTATATGTGGACTTATTTTAAAGCTCCATTTAGCACACATTTTGCCTTGCTTTGTGCAGGAAACAAGAGTGAGGTTGTCTTCCAGAGTGTACCATGTTGCTCCACCTCTTGCCTAAGGAGAGAGAGTCACAATTGCACAGTCATGTACTCGATTGTTTTGGATGAGAAAGGTTGGCAATTATATTCTAAGTGACCTACAAAGTAGGTGCATTTTGGAGGTTTCTTTTCAGTTCTTTATGTTCTCTCTCTCTCTCTCTCTCTCTCTCTCTCTCTCTCTCTCTCTCTCTCTCTCTCTCTCTCTCTCTCTCTCTCTCTCTCTTTGCCATCGTAATGTCTCTCTCTATAGAGCCACAAGAAGCGAGCATGACCTTCATGCTCCTCCTCCAGCCTCAATCCTAAAACATAGAGAAGGGATAGTCTTATTTTTTTAGTTGTCCATCCATATATAGCTTTCCCTATGTATTATTCCTTGTAGCTACCATGTGGCTACTAGTTGGTTGAGACTCCTAGCCATTGGACCTTGTCCCTTACGACCCTTGTCCTCACACTTTGTCTGCAACAAAATTTGGGAGAAATAGACAGTCACCATCACTTGAACATCACCAAAATAAGAGATTCATAACATAATCACATAGCCATAAGTAGAAAAATTAGAGAGAGAGAGAGAGAACACTATTGAGGGCTAGAATGGTTGACCCCCCATAGGGCTTTTTGTATTATAAGATCTTTCAATGAAGCTAAATACAGTCACGATACATCTCCTTGCCCCCCATAAGGTGGCTATATCATCTTGCCAACATAATGGCGTTCTTTGATCAAGTCAACATTTTTTGCCTACTCCGCTCGAAAACATACTCACAGACTCATATATTTGAAGAAATCTCATCTTCTTCCTTCTTTAACATCGCTTTTTTCTACTATAGAAGCATCACAAACTTACACAAAACTCTTCAGAGACATGTGCATGCTTTTCTTTAGAAGATTTTTACTTATAGAGTTCCATGCATGGTTCATGCCTAACAAATCACTTCTCTATCATTTTCTCCAAAACTAGCAAGCAAAGATGTTTCTACAAATACTAGTAGACATGATTAAAACATGAAATTGATACCATAGATGTGTAGAGTTTGAAGAGTGCCATAGGAGAGCATAGTAGCCATGAAGATCTTTGCTGGAGAGAGAGATAAGAGTGAGCCTTTTGAGAGGAAGAAGCCTTGCTCTACATGCTACGATTAGCCTACTATCTAGCAGTAATTTACATTTTTCACCCTCTTTTGCTCCTCTTTACAAACACAAAAGTTCTTTACCTCGCCATTTCTCATCCAGATTGCGGGCCACTTTTAGAGATTGGCTCTCTATCATGAGATGTTTCTAAATTAGCCTCACTAGGGTCTCCTTTTGGCATTTCAACCACTTTTTGACCTTTCCTTTAGTTCTTTACCCACTACTTTCCTCTCAAGGAGTATCCACGATTCCTCCTTAAGATTTTTTAAAAATTAATTCTAACTTTCTAAAAATATTTTCCATCTTAATTTGTCCATTTAAGTTTGGGAAAATAAAAAGAGAACAAGTGAAGTTGATTTAATTGCTTATGGACGAGCTCGGTCAAAGACTTGGGACCAAAAGGAGAGAAGTTTATGAAAGAGAAAAGGTAATTTTTGTTTAATTATCTCAATCATACGACCAAGTCAAGGAAGGATGAATACATCCTGAGTAGCCTTGATCAAAGATACAAGACAAAAAAGATTACCTAGAGCAATTATAGGAGTTTAAAAAGAGAAAGTAGTTGTGCTAAGTTCAAGTAATTTAAAATAAATCTTTAAACTCCAAGTATGACGTATGAGAAGCCTTAGGGTAAATTTCTAACTTGCCACAAATAGTCTAAATTTAGCAGGATTTGGGATTAGCTTGGTGGCACCTCTAAAGCATCGTGCTAAGGTTTTGCACGTGAGGTAAATCTCTAAAGCCCAAGGGTGAGTTTTATTTTTACCAAAGTCCGTTGTAATTTAGGAGATCCTAAATTAGCAGGTAGGCTCAATCCCGGGTTAGCTTCATAAAGCCTCCAAGGTCAAGTCTAAGGTTAGATCAATCCAACCATTTTTGGTAAGTTTACCCTAAACCTTCTCTTCCAAATTTGGCTAGGACACATGCCCAAAGTAGCTTGCACTTGCTTTGTGGAAGTGTGTGTGTGTGTGTGTGTGCCCTTACCAAATTCAAGACAAAACCAAAAGAGTGTGAGTTCAAATGTGCAAGAAGAAGAAGTGGGTCCTAAACTTTCAAGGGAGACGTATGAAATAGACACCCCTCTTACCTCTAAAAGTTATGCTTCCCCAAGAAGATGGTGGGCACGACGTTCACCTAGCCCTCCCAAAAAGAGGAGAAAGTCATCGAGCACACCCTCCCATGCAAATTCAATGAAGGGAGAAATAAATCCAAGCAGGAGGAAGCAAAGAAAGCGATGACCATCCTAGCCTTCTTCTTCTTCTTCTTTCTCTTCATCATCACCATCTTTTGACACAAAGAGCAATGATTCAACACCCAAGAGAGAAAAGAGAAGGGGTAAATGGAGGAGCTATGCGGCATGGAAGAGGTCACATAAGTTGAAAAAGCTCAAAGAGGGAGGAAAGAACATCACTTTCCTTACCTATGATGGAACCTTTGGAGAAACTGATAAAGTGTTAGCATTTATTCAATTTGACGCGGCTTTTGGAGACGAAGATTTCTCAGAATCTTCAAAGCTTTGAAATATTTCCACGCATTTTTAAAAGTCAGCGTAGAAGAAGAATCATTTTGAGCTTTGATACCAATGATATAGGCTTGGACACTTCAAGCTAGAAATCAATGGCAACACACGTACAAATCCTCAAATAACTGTGCAAAACTTCAATAGAGAGAGAGGGTGAGAAAAGGAGAGTCGACACACGACGGAAGAATTTTGCATCCAAATGCATTGGACCCAAAAACTCACACCCCTTTCTTTATTTCTTTATTCTTGAGTCGCAATTGTACAACTTATGAGGGTGCTTTGCTGTCAGACTCTGCGTCCAAATGCTCTATAGAGTTGAAGGCCCAAGTTTCTTTATAAACTTACAAGGGATGGCCAAACACATAACCTTGAAAATCTTCAGTTCCAAAATCACAGTACCCAAAAGCCTCTGCTACCATAAGCTCATGCAAAACTGCTAGCTCTACTGCAAGTGCAAAACTATGAAATCCGTACAACTATGCCACGTGATAACCATCGCAATTTATGAAAATCAGCCCATAATTCAATCTTTTGATATTTTTGGGTTTAGGCTCCATGGACAATGTTCCATAAGTTCTTTGAGTCACTAGGCGGTATGTTTTTAATTCCTAACCCCTTTTAGGCCTCTCGGTTGCACTTTCTAGGTTCAAACTTCTTTTATTCTTTTGGGCACCTTAGTCAGCAAGCACGACAAGCACCTCAAGCTTGAGCCGGGTTCCCACCTCAAGCACAACCCTAGCTTGCCTAAGGTCAAAGGACATTTAACACTAACCTTTGGAGGTCTTTAATAAAGCTAACCCTAAGGTCTTTCAACTCCATTAGCTAGCCTTGCTAACAGACCATCTCTCATTTGGATCCCTTTAACCTTGGTCCCGTGTTTGCGATAGATCCATAAGCACACGTCTATATTCTAACTGTTAACCACCTGCGTCCACTTCTAGTAGTCATGGGCCAGGATTGTCGGTCCAATAGGAAAAGGGTAAGAGTGATCGCCGATGAGAGGTGCACGCTAACTGGAACATTCAAGGGTTAGTTGGCTAAGCATGGGCGCCCAAGTGTGAATGGGCGAGCTCATATAAAAGTGACATAAACTTAAAAATCACTCATTCTGTCATTTGTGCAATTGAAGAGTGCTCTTGCTCCATCGCCATCTTCTTCTTCATCTCCTTGTGTGTGTGTGTGTGTGTGTGTGTGTGTGTGTGTGTGTGTGTGTGTATGCGTGAGAGAGAGAGAGAGAGAGAGTGTGTGTGTGATCGAGCATTGCGATGACGGCACGGCGGCGACGAGGCAGTTGAGTGCGGCATGGCGGTAGCTCCTTCTTCTTCGCGGCGAGAAATCCTCCACGAAGGCGGGCGTAGGGCGGTGAGTGACACACCCTTGCTCTCTTGAGCTTGCTAGATTAGTCCGGTTGTGTGCTTGCAGCCATTTGTGGCTCGCACACAATGTACGGCAAGTCCCTTGCATTGACACGTGCGACAGATGCACACATTTTTTGTGCCGCTGCCAGGAAAATGCCCCACATTAAGCTCGAATAGCACTCTATGCTGCTTTGTGATGCATTATGAAATGTAGGAAAGGTAGATAAAGAAGGTGTGTGGCTTGTTGAGAAGGATTTGGTTTTGCTGCAGTGTACTGTTTTTATTAATAAGGTGTTTCAATGTACTGTGTTTTCTGTTCATAAGGTGTTAGAATTAAGATAGTAGAGCTATAATGTTAGTTCTATAAGGTACAGTAAGTAGATCAGTTAGTTAATTAGTTGTTGTAGTAATGTGTTAGTGTGTAACAATAGCTCTGTTAGTTGTAAGTAGGTAAGTTAGGTGTGTGTGTACTCGCGTGCGCGGCGCGGCTACGGCGACCTTATCCCAATAATAATAATAATAATAATAATAATAATTAAAGGTAGGACCGGGATCGAGAATATTCCCTAGGTCCAAAAGCCTAAGACCAAGCCCACGCTCAGGCTCAGGCCTCAGTCACCCTTTAAAATTACTTATTTTAGCCTCACGCGTAAGTAAAAATTGACCCTTTTGAGGACCAACTGAGCTTCAAGTAACCGAATGTTGTGCTGTAAAGCACACCATGATCCCCTAAGAGATACGCTCGTTTTGAGCTATCACACACTCTAATCCAGAAACTGATCATTAAAAAACAATGAAAAAACATCAAAAAACGAGTGAAAACGGGGTACAAAACGCCTAAAAATTCAAGCGGTTAACCTTTCGAGGGTATTTGTTGACACTTGTAGGGTGCCAAAGGCACATGCATCTGTGCTCTGGTCATGTGCTAGAGGCCGAGCAACTAGCAATCATTTTGACTTACACAAGTTCTCAATACCCACCTACCTTAGGTTTCGGGCCCTCGGCCGGGACCCAAGGTAGTACCACTCAAGACCTGCATATTGCGTCAATGACTCTTCCTCTGACTACGACATCATGGAGGGTTACCCAATACCTAATCCTGATAGCTCAAGCCAAGACATGCATGCCATGGACCCACGGTCCGAGCCGAGCGTACTTAGCCGCTTGAAGGAAACCTTTAGTAGAGCCACTCGCTCCGAACATGGAACTAACAATGTAAATGAGGGGGGTGTGGAAGTAAATTCTCCATTCATGACCAACATAGACCCTGTGCCCTTAGAGAGTGTGCACGTGATTACTCCATTCACTGCACCCCCTGACTCTTCAGAGCTATTCCCCTCCGAGGTTATATTACCTGATGGTAGAAGCCTTGCCGAAGTACAAGAAGTTGAGCGGTATATCATTGCAGCTAGGGAAAAGGAAATTGAGAGCTTACGCAAGGCGGAGCAATGAAGAGAGTTAAAAGCGAAAGCCCCTATGTCAATATCCTTGCTAGGAGAGCAATCGAGTGCTCCTCAATTAACGACCACTAAGGATCAACCCACAGAGAGCCACATTGCATCTAGTTCAAAGGACACCTCTAGCACCTCAATCCTAGATGGAGCGTTTCTAAATGAGAATTGAGAGTACGAACTACAAACAGAAACTCTAACCGACCTATACACAGGTCACACCTATCACGTGGGTTGGTTAGATGTCCTACAATCCACAACGGGTGCTTCTAGTGTGGAGGATCAACAACAAAGAGTTTGTGAGGTCATCCATAGGGTTATTGAGCTAGAGAGACAGAACAACACTACAAGAGGCTATTCATATTAGCAACGCTCACACAGCGACGCTAAAAAAA
Source organism: Adiantum capillus-veneris (assembly GCF_014529385.1). Classification (NCBI taxonomy): domain Eukaryota; kingdom Viridiplantae; phylum Streptophyta; class Polypodiopsida; order Polypodiales; family Pteridaceae; genus Adiantum; species Adiantum capillus-veneris. The sequence continues at coordinate 35,397,526 of NC_140947.1, forward strand.
AATAAATTCTGACGTCGCTATGAGCGTCGCAAATTTACTTGTAAATTTGCGACGCTCATAGCGACGCCGGCTGGGCTAAAAAAAATAACAGAGAGCGCCCAAAAACTCAGATCTCATATCTGAGTTTTTCGGCGCCCTCAAGCAAGGAGCAGGTAACGCTCTCCCTCTCTCTCTCTCTCTCTCTTTCTTCTCCACACACACACACACATACACACACGAGGAGAGGAAGGAGAGCCAGGTATGCTCCTTCCCTCTCCTCACTCTCATGTTCCCTTCCCCTTTCTCTCTCCCTCTCTCTCTCTCTCTCTCTCACACACACACACACACACACACACACACACATAGTGTTTTTGAGAGAGAGAGAGAGAGAGAGAGAGAGAGAGAGTACAAACATAAACAAAAACGCACACACACATACATAAACAAAGAATGCACACACACATTGAGAGAGGAAAAGAGAGAGAGAGCATGCATAAACAAAAAACGCACACATTGAGAGAGCAAAAGAGAGAGAGAACATGCATAAACAAAAAACGCACACATTGAGAGAGGAAAAGAGAGAGAAAACATACATAAACAAAAAAACGCACACACATTGAGAGAGAAAAAGAGAGAAACTAATTTAACGTCGTAGGAAACTAATTAAAGTTAAAAGACCTAAAGATCTAGCCGACGAGGAGTTGAACTCAAGACCTATTATTCAAGAGGGAAATGGCATAACCAATCTATCATACTTGGCATGGGTGATAGAAAGGTTATACCATTTATCTCTTTTTATTGGCACACACATCCACACACGCGCACACACACAAGAAGAAGAGAGTTATAACGTCGTAGGAAACTATCCTAAAAGATGTTAAAGATTAGGTTAGATGTAAACTTACGTTAAATTAGATTTAGGTTTATTTAAGTTAAATTAGATTAGATTTAGGTTTATTTTTAGTTAGATTTACATTTATTTACGCTAGATTTAGATTTACGTTATATTAGATTAGATTTAGGTCTCCATAGACTGCGATGCCTGCATGAAGCGGGTGAAGAAAGCCCTCAATGGAATATAGGGTATTGCTGCCTTCACTCATGGTGGGCTCCGTCGATCCAAAAGTACTGGTGAAATGTCTTCAGAAGATAGGGAAGAAGGTGGATCTTCAGGGCGGCAAGAGTCACTACATCCCCGACAATGACCATCTAGACAACCTCTAGTCATTCAACAGTAACTTCAAAGTTAGTAACAAGAGCAAGAACGGTCCAAAGGGCCAATTGCTGTCGTCAGATGTGGATGGAGATGAGGCAGCGTCACCGTCGGAAGTTAACTCTCACATCTTTAGTGATGAGAATGCCAACTCTTGCCGAGTTATGTGAAAAATTATGTGTTAAATCAGTTTTAAGGTTCTTATAATCCCTGTTAGTTTAGTTCTTTGTTTTTAATATAACATAATTTACGTTAGATTTAGATTTATGTTATATTAGATTAGACTTAGGTTTATTTAGGTTTACCCACACACACACACACACACACACACACATAAGAAGAGAGTTTTAACGTCGTAGGAAACTATCCCAAAAGACGTTAAAGATTAGGTTAGATGTAGACTTACGTTAAATTAGATTTAGGTTTATTTTTAGTTAGATTTACGTTTATTTAGATTTATGCTTATTTACGTTAGATCGAGTCCACGCAAGAATTACTTACGGTTTAGGGTTTAGAGTTAGACGAACAGTGAAAAGATCTACTGTGAAAAGATGTTAAGATGCTGTGAAGTGCTACAGCTAGAGAAGAGGCAAAGGGGTTTTGTCCACTACATGCAGTATCATGTAGACGTGGGTCTGTAGATTTCTTGTACCCACAAATATAGGTATTGACCAATAAAGACGAGATTATAACCCGGTGGTTCTGATCTCCGTGCACCTCTAGACCGAGGTGTGCGGGGATTGGACATGACTAGAGAATGTGAGGTAGAGAGAGAGAGAGAGAGAGAGAGAGATAAGACGAAGAATGCCAATAGAATATTAAATTTGTTGTCCAGGTTATAAGATTTTTATCCTCATTAGGAGTAGTGACGAGGATGTGGGACCGTCCAACCGAAACACCTATCTCTCAACGAGGGTCTTATGTCCTTGTAATCAATGCAAGCATGTTGTGTGACGGACAAGACGTGTTTCTTTGCAGCACGTTCGCGAATTTGGCAAGTTCGATCCATCTATTATAGATCGAGTTGTTGCCAATTATAACTCGTCGGACTCTGACGCTGGCCAACAAGCAGCAATCTTGCAACCCAATAGACGTGTTCGCAGGCGCTTTGGTCAAGCAGCATATGTGAGGCCACAAGATGTAGCCTCTGACAGCTCGGGGGATGATCATGCAGAGCACATTCCCAACGAGGCAATGTTTGAGCCCGAGATTGATGAAATGATCGAGATGATCATGGATTCAGAAAGGCTTATCTATGATGATATGAAAAGTGAAGCCGATACACCATTGTATAATGGAGCACGTATGTCTAGATTGAAAGCACTCCTGGTTCTTCTCAACATGCAGGCAAAGTTTGGATGGAGTGACACTAGCGTCACAGCGCTTTTCAGGTGATCTATTACAATTAGTTTACTTTAATAAAACTCTAAATGTATAATGATCTGATAGATTTTTACACAATTGTATCGTATTTTTATGTTGTGTAGATTGCTTAAAGAGCACATACTACCAGCTGACAATGTGATGCCAGATTCCCGAGATGAAGCAAGAAAGATTTTGCGAAACTTGGGGATGGATTACAATTCTATCCACGCTTGTCCTAATGACTGCATTCTTTTCAGAGGGGAATACATAGACATGGAGAAGTGTCCGAAATGTGATTCCGAAAGATATCGAGTAGATCTCCACGGGACAAAAATTCCACAAAAGGTTTTGCGACATTTTCCTCTGCTTCCTCGCATCAAGCATTTCTTCGAATGTAAGTCCATGGCCGCCCTAGCATCATGGCATGAGGAGAATAAATCTTCGGATGGTGTGCTACGAATTTCTGTAGATTGCGCAGCCATAGATGGAACATGGTCGGATTTTGCCAGGGAAGCTCGAAATTTGCACTTAGGCCTGGCTATGGATGGCGTAAATCCATTTGGTCAAAGATCAACATCTTACAGTGTATGGTCCATCCGCATCTCCCTCTCTTTCGGAGCATTCGGCGCACTCCGAAGCTTCGGTGTCGACGAGACGATCTTCACACTCGTCTAGACACCGGCGCTCTAGTGGTGGCGGTGGCGGTTGTTGTGGGGATTCCGCCGCCGATGCCTCCACACCGCCTCGTGTTCGACAAGGATCTTTACCCTCCCCTTCTTTGCCCGCCCCCACACCAGCCACAACATCGCCATCTACGCCAGGTTTTGCACGGCTGACTGTTCCTAGCAGCTACACACCTCTACCTACTCCGCCAGGAGCCACCCCACTCGACACTCCTCGCTTCGGGGCCCAGACGCCGGTGGAGACACCTGACGTCCGTACCCCCATCGACACGCCGCTAGAGACCCCTGCCGGGACACCCAGGTTCACGCGTCACCGGCCAGAGGGCTTGCCTTACTCCGTCGACTTGAGCGGCGGCATCATCATGGATGATGACGGCAAGAAGGTGATCTCGCGCATGCGTGGTCTTTGCTCTCAGCTGTTTAGACAGTACATACTAAACAAATGGAGTGAAGTACCAAGTGATTTAAAAGCCAGAGTCATCAGCATACTTCATGATGAGTTTCCCGTTCCAACACGGGATCAGCGCTTCAATGAAGACATGATGAAGATTCGAATGCATGAATATTACAAACACAAGCGTTCCGAAGTGCAAAAAGCAATCAAGCATGGGTGGAACAGGCCAGATTGGCTGGCCAAAGAAGATTGGAAGAATGCGAAGAAAGTAGCGCGCGAGAATCCCGACAAGTGGAAGCAACAAAAGGATGCAGCCAGAGCGCGAGTAGAGGCAGGGAGCTCGCACCACTTGGGGAGCGGTGGATGGGCATCATTTGAGGCCGATTTTGTAAGTACTTTCGCATTGCTCTTTATGTTCGATAGTTTAGGGTTTATGAGTTTTTTAATTCTAACATAATGAAATCTTTGTATGTTTTGACAGTGGTCGATGACAGGACGTGATCCCACATCGTACGAGCGCGAGAACGCAGGCAGGAAGGGCTTAAACGCCCTGATGGACATTCTCAGTTCTCGCGGCGGCATGGTTAGTATTAGGGTTTACTCTTTTCTATTTTTTGTATTGTTTTATAAATGTCGTTATATGTTTATACTTACTGAAAGCTGTCTTATTGTCTTTTTTTGCAGAATCCGACAGATACGCCGCTTGGACGCGATGAGACGTCTGACTAGACGACGTCAGTTTAGCCGTACCTAGATAGCATTAGTTTAGGGTTTCTCATAGCTTATGTATCATGAGACGGATTTTATACGTCTTTTTGAACCATATATATTATTACATTTGTCACCGCAGTTCATTTTGCCAATCAATTCTTTATGCCTATGATGTTATACAATTGTCATTATTACATTTTCCAATCAATTCATTTTGCCTATGATGTGTACAATTGTCAATTTTACGCTTGTCAATTTTGCAAACAATGCGTCTTGTGGGTAACTATTTTGGGTCTATTATTTACCCTTGCACTTTTTAAAAAAAGTGAATCAAGTACAATATGGTTGATGGGTGGCAGGGCATTCAATGCCCTGTCACCAAAAAAAAATTCTCTCGGGCGTCGCCATAACCGTCGCTATTTATGGCTCTGGAGCGTCGCTATAAGCGTCGCTATAGACTTCTGTGTAAACATCGCTATAACCGTCGCTATGAGCGTCTCTATATAGCGACGCCATAGCGACGCATATAGCGACGCTCTCGTAGCGATGCTATTAGCGACGGTTTTAGCGACGCCGGGGGTTATAAAAACCCAGTGTATTTCCGTCGCTAACAGCGTCACAAAGAGCACACAACCTCTTGTAGTGCAAGGGGATTCCTCCATCTTCTTCTTCATCTCCTTGGGTGTGTGTGTATGCGTGAGAGAGAGACAGAGTGTGATAGAGCATTGCGACGACGATACGGTGGCGACGAGGCGGTTGAGCGCGGCACAACGATAGCTCCTTCTTCTTCGCGGCAAGGAATCCTCCACGAAGGCGAGCGTAGGGCGATGAGTGACACACCCTTGCTCTCTTGAGCTTGCTAGAGTAGTCTGGTTGTGTGCTTACAGCTATTTGTGGCTCGCCACAGTGTACGGCAAGTCCCTTGCATTGACACGTGCGACAGACGCGGACAATAACCCTTGTTCTTGTTTATTCTCCCACGTTAAATGATCAGTTTAATACGAGAAAATCATTTTGGTTGGTTAGATATTAGATTTTATGACATTACCTCTCTCTTAAAATCATAGTCATCCTCGACTATGAGGTAGAAGATAAAGCCTTAGTCATTAGTCGATGTTTCTTAGCGGGTAGAGGTTCCCTTTTTGCCCTACAACATCATTCCAAGATGGATGACTAGTCCATTTGGGGCTTGGGAGTCTTAGTTGCCGCAAGCATGTGTGCTTTTTAGTCCATATCATAGTTCCAAAGTAGAGTGACAATTTCTTCTTGGTGTTTGAGAGACGTCGCCAACACAAACATGATTCTAAGCATGCATACTACTTAATTTGTGCACAAGAAAAAGAGAATTAGCCTTATAAGACAAAAACATTGGTCATTTAGAAGAAACATGTACATTTGCTTACTCTAATGTAGCATTGTAAGCATTGACAAGGTTCATACTATCCTTAAGCTGTATTCCTTGCATCCATCTAGCATCTTCAAAAGGATAATTTTTTAACTTAATAAGATACCGATGGATAATCTTACCATGTCATAGTACCTCGTTTTCATGCCGAAGGATAACTTCGGGTTGTAGCACCTCTACTTAGTCGTCGATTTTTGGAGGGTCTTCAATACTTGGTTCTCTTGGTGGCTCTCCTTTGTAGGGCTTAAGTAGGCTCACATGAAAGGCATTGTGTATGAGCCAATGGTTGGGCAACTTGAGTTGATAAGCCATGTCATTGATTGGCTTCAAGATTTGAAAAGGACCATAGTATCTTTTTGCTAGTTAGCATAATGTTTTTGATGGCCCGTAGGATTTTTGCCCGTTGTTTGCCTTAATCGAGCCTTGGGAGACTTGAGTAAGACCCAATCATTTTCTTTGAATGTTAAGACCCTTTTGTGCTTATCAACAACAATTTTTGCCTTTGTTGAGGTATGGATATGGCCTCCTTAATCTTTTGGAAAGACTCTTGTAGGTCACGCCTATACTTATCGATAGCAAAGATCTTCCCATGTACTTTAAGTAGCAAGGGACTTTTTGGTCTTCCCTCAATGATCTCAAAAGGTTCCTTTCCCATAGTAGTATGGATAGTATTATTGTACGCATACTCAGTACACGATTCAAGATAGACAGATTGTCATACAACAACGTATACAAAAAGTGAGAATTGGGGACATCATACGATGGGCCTAAAAATGCCAAGAAAAATTAACTTAGCAGAATGGGGTAAAGAACTTAAACTGGCATACATTGCAACTGACCTAACCTTTGAATCTTGATTTCAACGCTTAAAGAGTAGAAAAACATATTTGCTTGTTCTTACAAAGCTCTTAAGAGTGTGGACCCTAAAATTTGTCAGCACACCATCCCTGTTAAGAGTGATGCTAAGCTTAGTAAACAACATCCATACACATATAATGAGATTTTTGTGAGAAAAATCAAGGAAGAGAGACAAATTAAAGAAAGCACACTTCATTTATGAGATTGAGTACACGTCTTGGGTTTCACAAATTGTAGTGGTACCCAAGAAAATTGAAAAACTCAGAGTTTGCGTGAATTTCAAAAAGGTAAATGTTGCCACCATTAGGGATTACTATCCTCTTCCCATTTATGGACCCTATATTGGAAAGAATGACATGCAAGGAAGCATACAACTTTTTAGATGGATTTTCAGGTTATAAGCAATTGCCTATCGACTTGAAGGCCATAATAAAATAGTATTGACCATAAAATGGGATATATATGGTTGTTGAGTTCTGTCTTTGGGCTTGATCAATGCTCCAACCGCTTTTCAATTATTGATAAGTCATGCATTCAAAGAATATCTACAGATATTCTTCAAAATTTATATGGACAACCTTTGCGTTCATTCAGAGGACCACATTGAGCACTTGAAGAAATTAACCAAGAAGTGCATAACTTATAGAATCTATTTCAACCCGTGCAACATTGCAAAATCCTTGGCCACATTGTGTCAAAAAATGACATATCTACAGATCTACAAAAGATCAGATGATCGTGGATTTTCCAAGACCTACTACAATAAGGGAAGTACAAGCTTTCATGGATCACTATGGATATTTATCTACATGTATGCAATTGTTGCACAATCCTTTACCAATTGATTACAAAATTTGATTGGACGGAGGAATGTGAAGCGGCCTTTCAAAAGTTGAAAAACTACCTCACTTTTGCTCCAATCTTGAAGGCTCCTCATTGGACAAAGATTTTTCATTAGTGGAATAGGTTTCCCATGAGAATACACCAACCATTGAAGGACAACAAAGGATACCATCGTTGCAAATACCCCCAAATCAATAAGAAGACCTACAATCAAGCCAAGCAAAAGCACACATGCTAGAATAAAAGAAAATGAAGTCTCAAGAAGAATAACACCTTGATGCAGTCGCAAACCTAAGCATTCCACATTACCTAAAGACACACTTTCCAAGGAACAGGCCAATGCACCACCAAAAGAGAGCACTCAAGACCTACAAAATGAAAGAAGTAAAAACATCCAAAGATGCAAGGCCTTCTACAAGCATCACCGAAGAGGAAGTGGCTCACATGGAAAGGAAATTGTTTGAACAAGAGTTGAAGATGGTCAAAGAATTTGACTTATAAGGTACCATGGATTGTTTAGAATTCCAATTTCTATGCCACCACAATGTCATAAACACTAGAGGAAGGGACCTAGCAGTCATCAAAAGCATCATACAAAGAAAGAGTGGTTGAGAAGAATACACTGAATGAGCAGGTTAGAGAGCTTGAAATCCAACAAGACAACCTACAAATGGAGACGAAAAGATTGGAGACAGACCTGCATGAAGCATACACCAACATTGAACAGCTAAATGAAAGGGATAGTGAAAATCAAGTAGAGATTCAAAGACTTGAGAAGAGCCCATGAAGAATGACAGAAGGCCCCTAAGAAGTTGGTGACCTCTTACGACTCAATCAAGTCCACACTCATTGCCTTCTCATGAACCCAATGACAGAGTCATCTAAGGTGAGCACTCCAAGCTTGCAACACAACAAAGAGGTAGGAAAGCCTAAGAAAGAGCTAGAAGAAGAGAAAATCCAAAGGAAAATGTTTGTGAGTGGCATCATGGCCACCATCTCATAGAATGAAGCAAAAATCAAGGAGATGGAGGAGCAAGTAGCCAAGCTTAAAACAAAACTGGAAACTTCATGCGTCACAACACAAAAAGGACTTACAAGAAAAGGAGGACCAATTGTGTGCAAAAGCTATGCTAATAAAAGACCTACAAGCATCTAAAGCAAATGCACCAAGTACATTGATAATATAGTTTGTTCCATTGGAGTTAATAGAGCTACCGACCACTTAGATTGATTAAAGAAACAAACTGACAAAGTGGATTGAAGACATGCCTGAAGGGTCAAAAAATCAATACATGAAGTGGGCACTCAAAGTACTTTCATTAGCTACCCTACAATTTATCAAGCCAAATGAACAAGTAACAAATGTTGGACATGAGCTACTTCCCCCGCCACCACCACTACTTAAGCATGAAGTCTAGCTATGACAGAACAAGATGCTTCCAAATCGAGAGTCCAACCCTCGGGGACTTAGAAAGGTGTAGCTATCACACCAGAAGAGGCTCATACAATCTTAGACAACCCTTTTTGGAGAAAGAAGTGGCTAGAGAAGAGACGAGATGATGAGAGAAGAAAGATAAAAGAAATTTAGTTATGCACTACCCAGTTGTGACAAGCCCTTCATCACACATTGTGTCCTTAGAAACCTATATGTTCAAAAAATTGAGCGCTACCCTAGACTTGTTGAGGTATGTACCATACTTATCATGCCAAATGCTACGTAAGATCGCTAAGATTCTCATCATTATGATCACAATATTCAATGATATGGAAGCAACTGGCCATCTTTGGAGAGTCTTTATTGAAGGTAGCAAAGGCCTATCCTAGGACCTAGCCAAAACACCCTCTAGAAATATCATAATGGGATGTTATGGAAGATTAATGTGTCTGTCTAGCCACTACAAACAAACATTTGAAGAGTTCATTATAGGATACTTTGAAATTGACTCATCAATTTTCAATCCACTAACAAAGGACCTTCAAGCATGGGACATTGCCTATTAAAATCGAGTTGTTTCAAACCCATTGCAGTACATAGCACACAAAGCTGAAGTTGAAGGAATAGTATAAAAATTTGGGTGTGCTCTTAATACACTAGATGAATACTAGCACTACAACTTCAGTTAAATAATGTTGAGGGTGAAACTCATATGGGAACCGGGCGTGTTTACAAATGCTGATGCAAAAACCCCTTCTAGTGGAAGATTCCTTCTAAACAACCCAAATGTAATATTAACCTGTAGAAGTCCAACTCAAAATTTGTAGCTCGTAAATCCTTTTTTCATCAATGTTGAGTTGTAAACCATGGGAACTAGGCCTAAGGCCATTTTTAGGAAGCCCTAGTTATAAAGGACTGGATGTGTTGTACAAGTTGAGCTACTGCTACACAAAGCAAACTTGTAATAAACATATATTCATTTTTGGTAATCCAAATCAATTTTTGACTATTACATTGTGTGTTTCTCCTCTTCCTCTTTCAGTTGCCTATCAAATTTGGCTCTATTTCAAGCATTGTAGCTCAATAAAAGTGCAAGTGAGTTGACGATTGGAGGACTAGCTTCTGTTGACTGAGAAACACTTGAGATTAATACATGATTAGAAACGAGTTGTAACCAAATTGTCCAAGATTTTAAAACTCTCTTATAGCCTCCATACACTAGTCGGTTTAGCTACATCCCATGGATTGACAATTCATGCTTGTGGTTCTTGCTCTTCTACAAATGATATAGTATGGCTCAAGAATCCAAATTGTTTGGTGTTGTAGAAGCACACAAGGGTTGCTCCTTTGTCATACTTTGTTTTGGTTGCCTTTGTTGGGGTTGATGGGAGCCTCTAGGTCATTTCCTTGTCCTAGAGTGGAGTGAGCTGGTCATCTTTGATAGCTATTCTAGGCTAGAGACTTGGAGTTAATCAAACCATATCAGACGTGAAACTAGGTTCAAACTTCACATAGCACAAGGACCAGATAAAAAATAAAATGGAAATGCGAAGACAAAACTAGACATGAGACTAGAATTCATATGTTTATATATTGGAAAGTGTACAATGGCACCAGATAAAGCTATAAGAGAGTTCAATGATACTGAGCAAATGCTCAATGATTTCAAGATTTAGCTCTCAACTACTGAATGAAGGCACAAAAAATGAAGTAATGGGTCCTATTTGTAGGTACCCAGATTGGGTTTTGACTGACTGTACAGTATACAATTACGACGATAAATACATCCGATAATCTGACTAAGTGGTGTCCACCATGCATTAGCACGTAACTAAGGTTTGTTCCCACCATCTACATTCCTCCTCCCCTTTCTTTGAATTTTGGTGTATACCAAAATTATAGAGGTGCCTCTAGCAATAATTGATATCCTTGGGGATGGTTATTTTGAATCCACCCACTTTCCTTCCAGCATGCTCTTCTGCAACTGATCTCATACTCCTATGAAACTTCAATTGTGTAACACCCTGGTTCGTGGGCTTTCCATACACGATCTCTTCTTCGCTAAGATGTCACCACTTCCTCTTATTTGAATCCTTCTTTTGTGTTGTCTTTTGAATCGCATGAGGTGGGACCTGAAGTGTCTCAAGTTGACTCGTTTCTTGAACATTGGTTCTAGCATTGTCCTTTTGAATGAGCTAATAGATAGCTTCTTGCTATTGCTGCTTTGTGTGATCAGTCATCATCTTGACTTCATATAGTGTCACTGTGTTCCAGGTTTCTATTCTAACATCATAGAGAGTCCTCTTTTCCCCGGTGAGTCTGGCTCTTGCTAGCTTATGGAAAAATGATGCAATGTGAATCTAACCATTTGGATGTGTATGGTTAGACTTAATTGAAGCCTGAAACAAATTTCAGTCTCTAAGGTTAGAAGGGACTGGGCCATGCAACTCTCTACCCAACCTCGCTATATATAGACTCATAGCCTGCTAAAATATAGCACCCCTTGACTGCATGTTTGTCATAGCCCTTAGCCTACCTAGTTTTACCCTAGGCATGACATTACTCCCCCTTGGAGAAGCGTTTCCGTCCTCAAAAACTAAAGTGGTGATATCTTCATAAGAACACTCGTGTTTTCTGTAGTGGCATCTTCATGGATCCAACTATCCATTTGACCAAACACAATTCAATAGGAGGTTCAAAGAAGTGAAGAGAAGCATCTTGATTTTCCACATTGTTGTCCCTTTGCAACCGTCTTGTGTAACCGGCCCATATTCACCAACATAGCATATAGGCTCCATTTAAAGCTCTCTTGAGTATGCTAAACAAGTTATCACAAGTAAGATGTATGTGAAAGAGTACATCTTTTCACTTTCCATGAAAGTAACTAGCTGATGTAACTCATCAGCAAAGGATAAGTCTATGACTTAATATCATTCTTCATCAATAAAAAAACCCCACCGTAACTGTTGATCGAAGTTGAGAGCGTGATGTAAAGATGAAGATACTAAACTTAGTCTCGCAACATGATTTGCCTCATGGTAAGCAAACTCCGATAAACTTTCCAATTGGACTGCTTGGTGCTAATGTATGCTGTTAGCATATCCTTAGCACAAGATTAACACTTGCAATTTTCCTAACCTCACTAGATGACTTGGAAAAACTGATATGTGTATCCTCACCATTTACACAGAGTCCTCCAAAATGATTGGTAAATAGGGATCACAATTACTTGCAACATTGATGATTAATCAACAATGTTAGGAACAACCATTTTAGTTAACTTTAGTGAGTTGATCTACAAGCACCCAAACCAATCCATGACCTCTATTGGTGATTGGTAGATCTACAATTAATCTCATAGAGATATTGCACATATAGTGCAAAATGACACTTAGTATGCATGCATTTAGCAAAAAAACTCCAGCTTGCATATCCATAATTGTACTTGCCAATGCTTATGGCTAATGTTATGCTCATAGCTCACGAGGAAAGAACCAAATACTGTCCTTTGCAATTACATGAAAGTCTGTTACCATATACGTGTGGTAGTGATGTGTGTGAACACACTAGGACCGCCGGGGCATTTTTTCCCTCTTTAGGAGGTTTTTTCCCCCGTGCATTGTATATATGCCCATCACTCTAGGGCTATCTATCTTTCCATTGCACACTAAGTAATACACTCTCTATTTGTGCCTAGAGCTTCCTTCGTCTTCTCCAAGCAGTGTGTGTTTCTCTGCAACCCTTATTCCAACAATTGGTATCAGAGAAGGTTGCGTCCTCCCGGGCTTAGTCGCCAGCTGCTCCAGTACACGCCTGCTCACTTTCTCTGATTTCAGTGAGCTTTGGGCTCATTTCGGCCTCCGTTTCCACTACAAGCAGTACTGCACAAGCTATTTCGTCATTTTGTGCAGAATTTCTGTCAATGTCATTTTCTTCATAATAGGTGCCTTATAGTCTTCTACGGTTTGTGCTATATAGCACGTGTTGTTCCCACTCAGTTTCTCCTATTTTTGGGCAGCTTTCACATCAGGTGCAACATTTACCATGGCTGACAACAACAACAAGGATTTGTTCAAGATGTTTGCTGCTGAGGACAGGTTGGATGGGGACAACTACCCTATGTGGGCTTATATGATGCAACCTGTTCTTGTGTTAAAGGGCGTCTGAACATTGTGCATGGCATTGATGTACGTCTTGGTTCTGAGGATGTAGGTGATGTTGAGGATGTTGCAGGTCTTGCTGCAAGGATTGCTGCTGTTAGAGTTGTTTTGCCTACGGCAGAACAAGCTCGTTGGGATGTAAAGGATGCGCAGGATCATGAATTGATTGCGTTGTCTGTGAAGCGCACCATTGTTCCTCACATCCGTTCAGCAAAATCTGCAAAACAGGATTGGGATATATTGGTTGGTCTTTATGCAAGTCGCAATGAGGCTATAATTGCTTTGTTGCGTAAAGAGCCGGAGTCGAAGATTATGCATGAGGAAGATGATATGGACACTTTCCTTGCTAGTGTCAAGGATATCAATGAGCATCTTATTTCTGCAGGTGAAGTCATTTCAGACAGTTCCCTTGTGCAGACTGTTCTTGATGCCTTACCAGATTCTTACCAGACTTTTGCTAGTACTTGGAGACTTATGACCCAAGGAAATCCAGAAGTTATCAAGTTTGATGCATTGTGCACATTGTTGTTGCAAGAGTCACTTTCCAGAAAAAACAGGACTAGACAGCGTGCAGTTGAACAGGCTTTTATTGCTTCTCAAAGAAAGGGACGTAACAACAATGCAGCCACTTCTTATGGTTCTACTGCGAGTGGCAAAACTTCTGTTCTCAATGCTTCTGCTGGCAGTACTTCGTCTGGCAATTCTGGTGATAAGGGCAAAAAGAAGATGCGTTGCCATTATTGTAAAGCTAATGATCACTTGATCAAGCAGTGTCCTAAGTTGAAGGCAAAAGAGGCTAAGAAGAAAGCGGGTGGTTCCAATGCAAATGCTGGTTCCACTACAAATGCAGCCATTGTTGAGTCTTCTGTGAAAGGAGACTGTAATGCTGATGTTGATGCAGAATGGGCTTTTAGTGCAGAGTGCACTTACAATCTTGTTGTCCATGATGCATGCTTGTCAGTTGCTGCAGATTCACATGTGTGGTATTTTGATAGTGGTGCTACAAAGCACATTACCTCACATCGTGAATTGTTTACCTCTCTCTCGAGTCTGTCCCTCATGGGAATTCAGTCACTTGTGCCAACAATGCCTCTTATCCAGTTCAGGGAGTTGGAACGATTGTGCTTACTGCTGCTAATGGCAGTTCTTTCACACTTGTTGATGCATTTTATGTACCTGGGATCAAGGAGAATCTCTTGTCTGTATCTGCACTTGCTAGACTTGGACTTGTAGTCAAATTTGTGGATGACAGATGTATAGTTCATGATCTCAATTTTGGTGATGAAATTGTTGCATCTGCAGAGCCTTTTGTGTCGTGGGCTGTATAAGCTCACTTTGTATGACAAGTGTGGACAAAATTTTGCAAATGTTGTTGCAGATTCAAGGGCTATTTCAGATGCAAAACTTTGGCATGCACGTTTTGGTCATCTGAATTTTGCCAGTTTGCTGTGTTTGCAGAAATCTGATATGGTTGCTTCTTTGCCACCTCTTGAAGCACCTGTCAAACATGTTTGTGAAGGCTGTATTTTGGGTAAGATGCAGCATTCTAAGTTTCCAAAGGATGGTTCAGTTCGGGCCACATGCAGGTTGTAGCTTGTGCATAGTGATGTTTGTGGGCCCATGCAAAATCCGTCCTTGGTCAATTACCTGTACTTCGTGACCTTCATTGATGATTACTCCAGGCATGCATGAGTATTTCCGCTTAAAACAAAGTCCGAAGTTTTCATGTGCTTCAAACAATTTCTGGCTATGGCTGAAAATGTCTCAAAATGTACTATGGGCACCCTCCGTTCCGATCAAAGGGGGGAGTATATGTCTCATGACTTTACTGCATTTCTGGCTAGTCCTGGGATAAAACACCAATGTATAGTGCCTTATACACCTCAACAAAATGGTGTTGCTGAGAGGAAAAACAGGTCACTTACGGAAATGACACGATGTATGGTCAAAGTCAAGTTTTGCCGCATTCTTTTTGGCTTGAGGCCATCATGTGTGCCACTTATGTACTTAACAGGTGTCCTAAGAAAGCTTTGCAGTCTATTACTCCATATGAAGCATGGCATGATAGAAAGCCTTCTATTGAGCACATGCGTGTTTTGGCTATTTGGCATATGCTATGGTGCCACAAGTGCAGCGTAGAAAATTGGATGATAAGGCTGTCAAATGTATTTTTGTTGGTTATAGTGCTGAAAGCAAAGGTTACAGGTTGTATAATCCGTAAACAAAACGTATTCTAGTTTCACGGGATGTAGTGTTTGTGGAAGATTCTATTCAGCCCTTAGTGTCATGTACTAGAGACAGTAATGTAAAGTCACAGGACATTTATGACACTTTGTTGCCTCTTTTCAATGGTGGAAATACGAATGTAAGTTCCAATGAGGAAAATGTACAACATATGGGGGTTTCTGAAAATGTTTTAGATCAGCCTATTACTGATGTAGATGTACATGATGTACTTGATGAAGAAAGGGTTGAAAATGAGCAGGCTAGAGGTATGCCAAAATGGCTGGTGCACACTTTGCGTGACAGTAAATTGGATGCACCTTTGTCTAGTCGTACTCGTTCGGATATTCAGTTTGCAGTCTCACAGGTTAGCAGATTTATGCATAGCCCAGGGTCTAAGCATTGGCAGGCTGTCAAGAGGATTTTTTTCTACCTTAGTGGCACTTTACATCTTGGCTTGTTTTATCCCAAGGGGGGATCATTGTCGCCAGACTTACATGCTTTTTCGGACTCAGATTGGGCTGGTTGTTTTGACACGCGAGTGTCCACAAGTGTGGCCACTTCGAGTTGTGAGGCTGAGTACAGGGCAGTCTTCACAGCTACGGTTGAGTGTGTATGGCTCAGACGCCTTATGGTTGATTTGGATGTTGGACAGGACACTACCAACACTATCTACTCTGACAGTCAGAGCGCATTGGCAGTTGCGAGGAACCCAGTTTTTCATGCTCGCACAAAGCACATTGAGATGCATTACCACTATGTCAAGGAGAGGCTCTCAGCAAGAGAGATCGACTTGGCTTATGTGCCAACACAGGACAACCTTGCAGATCTTTTCACAAAGGCATTGTCTCATGAGAAGCTTGAAGCTTTCCGCAAAGCTTTGGGCTTACTCCCCTTTGTGGACTGATCATGTCCTCAGGGCATGGCACTTCCCTTTACTCATGTGCCAGCTCTCGTTCACCGCATCACTCCAGGGGGGATTTGTTACCATATACATGTGGTAGTGATGTGTGTGTGAACACACTAGGACCAGCGAGGCATTTTTTCCCTCTTTAGGAGGTTTTTTCCCATGTGCATTGTATATACACCCATCACTCTAGGGCTATCTATCTTTCCATTGCACACTAAGTAATACACTCTCTATTGTGTGCCTAGAGCTTCCTTCGTCTTCTCCAAGCTGTGTGTGTTTCTCTGCAACCCTAATTCCAACAAAGTCGTGCCAACTTAGTTGGACCGTGATGGAATGTGAAAATTAGTCACATCTAGGTGCCAATAATACAACATGTTCATGAAGAGAACATAAATTTTCTACTTGTGTAAACAACCATCCGTTAGAGTTGTTTATCAATACTTGTAACCTTTAAAAGTCTTACTAGGTATCTGACAATTTTTTGCCATTGAAATTGTTCTCGATACGATGTGCTCAGAATAGTCTAATGAGCGAATTTGACCAGCACCAAGGGACTCTCTCATGACACATATTTGAAATAACAGGCACTAGTGCCAGCCTGAGGAGAGACTCACATTGTCCACATGTGGAATATGTCTCATATAAGGATGTCTCAAAAAATGACATCCATCAAGTACGAGATGTACTTATATGTGGAGGTAACTTTAAACACTCGACAACATGAGTGAGAGGGACCTTCATAAACTGCGCCCTGAAGTGAAGCCTTGCTTTGCGTAAGTTCATTGACAAGGTGAGATAGAATGCAACCTGATTGCTCATAGCTAACAATTGCAACTGTTGACACACATATGTCAAAGCAAAAGAGAATCAATATGGTTGATCTTTCATAGAGGAACAGCCTTGCTGAATCATGCAGCTTATCGAGAGGCATGAGATTGCCTAATATTACAAGAGATAGCTCTTGAAGCTTAGCTATCAAATGTCATCTAATTTCCTAACTATGCTTGATTGAAGCAACATTTTCTTGTCAAGGTGGCATTGT
Organism: Adiantum capillus-veneris; assembly: GCF_014529385.1. Classification (NCBI taxonomy): domain Eukaryota; kingdom Viridiplantae; phylum Streptophyta; class Polypodiopsida; order Polypodiales; family Pteridaceae; genus Adiantum; species Adiantum capillus-veneris. Next base: position 35,414,747 of record NC_140947.1, read on the forward strand.
AGAAAATCTTCATTGACAAGGTGAGATAGAATGCAACCTGATTGCATAAGTTCATTGACAAGGTGAGATAGAATGCAACCTGATTGCTCATAGCTAACAATTGCAACTGTTGACACACATATGTCAAGGCAAAAGAGAATCAATATGGTTGATCTTTCATAGAGGAACGGCCTTGCTGAATCATGCAGCTTATTGAGAGGCATGAGATTGCCTAATATTACAAGAGATAGCTCTTGAAGCTTAGCTATCAAATGTCATCTAATTTCCTAACTATGCTTGATTGAAGCAACATTTTCTTGTCAAGGTGGCATTGTAGAAAATCTTCACGATGGAATAAGTTCAAAAATGAAACTTAAATTTAAGGTACTTACTGATTTTTTGTGACTGCCGCCCTTGGCATCAAAAGTCGTAGTATCCTATCGTGTGATTTCAACGTTGGAATCGACTCATACCTATGGATGTCATAAAATATAATATCTAACTTTACCAAATGATTTTCTCATATTGATCATTTAATATGGGAAGATAAAAGGGGAACAAGAGTTAGGATATAGATATGTGCTTCTAGACCTATCTCAACAGTGAACCAAAAGGAGAAATGGTTGCATCTCAATAGGGGTCCAAAAGGAGACGGTCTACCAAAGAGCAATGTGCAATAAGTGCTTCTAGGTATACCTCAGCAAGGGACCAAGAGGAGAGATGGTTACATCTCAACAGGGGTCCAAAAGGAGGTAGTCTATCAAAGAGCAACGCGCATCTAATGGAGCTTAAAAGACCTTAGGGTTAGCTTCATTAAAGACCTCCAAAAGTTAGTGTTAAAAAGTCCTTTGACTTTAGGCAAGGTTGACCTTGAGGTGGGAATCCTACCCAAGCATGAGGTGCTTGTCAGCTTGCTAATTTAAGTGCTTAAAGTGTTTGTGGGAACCTTGCCCAAGCTTGAGCTGATTTTCATGCTTAAATGACTAAGGTTCTTAAAGTGTTCAATTCAAAGATAAACTTTCAAGAGGCATAAACAGTTTCCATGCTTAATTGACTAAGTGCTTGAAGTGTTCAATTCAAACCAAATGACTTAAGAAGAACAAAAGACACATGTCAAAATCCTCCACATGTCGCCCTCATGATGTGCTTGAATCCTATCGGATAGGCTTTAAAGGGGTCCAATGAGAATTTAGATGCATACAAATAAATAATTAAGTTCTTTCTCTCAAAGAGGAAAAAGAGGACACATGTCCAAATGATATAGTTAAATAATACGAGAGAGAGAGAGAGAGAGAGAGAGAGAGAGAGAGAGAGAGAGAGAGAGGTGGACCAAGCATGAGAGCGGGGGTATACTCTCTCTCTCACACACACACACACACACTCATCATGTAAAGTGCAAAGTGCAAGAGCTCCATCTCCTTCTCCAAGCTTGTTGAGAAGTGGAGAGACTACACCAACACTCTTGGCTATGGAATTCAAATCCAATCAAGAGCCATGCATCAATGCTTAAGCTTGCCATCTTCTTCATCTTCATTACTATGCTAATATGCTATGCTAAGCAAGAAGAGTGATGGTAAGTGAGGAACTATTTCTTTCTCCTGTGGATGATTCTTCTTCCTCTTCCTTACCCTCATTCCCTGCTAGCTCTTTCCCCCTTCGAAGGTGTTTGAGGGCTCGGGACTGAGGCTTGGGATAGTTAACATGTTTTGCAAAGTTTATGCTATGATCATGATGCATTAATCTTTCCATCTTCATAGCATCACCAAGGTCACAAGGAACACAAAGATTGTATTGTACCAAGTCTCTCTTGATGGGAGATTCTATAATACAAACGCCTTTTGGAGGGGGGGACCTGCTCCAAGTAAATCCAGTCCTCAACTATTGTCATGTTCTCTAATACTCTCTCTCTTACAAAAGTATTTCATGCTAAGTTAATTAAGCACTATGTTTTTGTTGCTACCATCAATTAAGTTCACCCTCTATGTTCACAAAGTGATCTCACAAAAATGCTCACTCTAATTCTCTTAATTCCGCTATTCTCAAAGTTCATAGGCCATTTCCATTACAATGGATGGCAATGTGCTTTTAATGTTTTTCATGTACTTATTTTGCTCACATTGTGACAAACTGTAATGCTTTTGAGTGACCATGCACCCAAGGCACATACATAGGTATGGAGCCATGCTCCTGTAAGCCTTACTTTTCCCCTCTGCTTGATAGCACAAAGAGGACATATCAAAAGAAATATTGACCAATGAAATGTATGGCCGAATGGACTTACAATCTTGTTGTAATGCAATCATAAGCCATGCCTACCTTAAATGTTTTTCCATGTTGTATCCGATGTCTTGAACTACAAAGACATGACCATGCCAAACATCTATGTAACTAACGGACTAGTAATAGACCTACACTAACAATTGCCAAGTATCCATGACTGCTCTAGATCAAGAGTTATCTTCTTGAGATACTAAAGCATTGTCAGTTGACCCTGTCAAATTGCACGTTGTGTTGGGAATCATAAAAGTACCCTAGATTTCCCAAGAGGGGAAGGAAATATCTCAGGAAATGTAGCAGACCGTTCTTGAGCCAAGCAACATTCGCTTTCCAAGCTTGCATTAGAGAAAACTCAAGAAAATTGAATAAGGTAAAACGCATAAATTGAAAGTTACTTGACTTACCGACTTGGTGGAATCAATACACTTGGCATCGGAATTAGTATCGACCTTGCACAAAGCCATGCTCATTGCATGTTGTTGATTTAATGTCCAATTGTGTTAAGTATGGAGCCTGATTTACCTTGTAATCTTCTGTGGTAAAAGCGCACATTTGTAAGGCCCCCATTATGAGGAGAAGCCATCGTGCGTGATGAAAAATCACTCGCCGGAAACCATAATTTTCACGGCCAAAAATCAGGGGCAACTTTAGGGGCCTCAGGGGCGGAAGCCCCCGAGACTTTTTTCCCCCCTCGTCGGAATATTCCTTTTCGCTGGAATATTATGGCCGGCCGGCGGCCGGAAAGTGGTCAAAAAACAACGGTCGGTTGGCCGGTGGCCGGTAGTCAATGGCCGGTGGCCGGTGGTCGGAATTCAATGGCCGGTGGCCGAATTCAAAAGCGGATTTGTCTACACAAGGGCGGCCACACATGGGCGGATTGGAGGGTTCGATTTGGACTTATTCACACAAGGGCAGCTACACATTGCTGCCTCTCATAAGAGAGGGCAGCCCTTTTGGCCTATAAAAGGAGGCCATTTCTACACACATTTCATAGTGTGAAGTTGATGCAACAAGGTGAGTGTGAGGTGGTGAGAGTGAAGCAAGGCGGGAGCTCCATTAAGGGTATAATCCCTTTGTAAACTACTTCTTGTTTTGAAGTACTAAAGCCATTGAGTGGCTGCTTTCCCGTGGATGTAGCCCACATTGGGTGAACCAGGTATATCGTGTGTACTCTCTCTCTCTCTCTACTCTATAATCTCTCGTGTGTGAAATCTATCTCTCTCCATTAAGTAATCTACTCAAATATCTATTTAGCTATGTCTTATTTCCTAACAAATTGGAGCTCTTTGGCCGCGAGGTTTTAAGCCTTGTTCCTAGCTCATAGTTGTAACCATGCTTCTTGTATGCATGATCAAAACTAGCAACATGCCTTGCCTTTGCATGAAATTTTTAACTTTCAAAAATCCATCCGTAAAATCCTATAAAATAAAGTCATAAACGGATTAAGAAATCCACATAAATGAAACGGCATACCTGCTGCCCCTGGTGTTATGAAAGTACTCAATAAAATGCCTTGCAAATTGTCGTCATCTTGATTCCCTTGCCAAAACCTCCAACTGACTGTTATATACCTTAGGTCTTGGTGGCCGCTTGCAGTTCTTTAAAATAGCCCTGACACCGTTTCTTGCTTAAGATAGGTTTACCTTCAAAGAATGTAAGCTTTGCTTGAATCCTTGCACCTAAAATATTGACCATCTATACCTTGCTTTGCTTGCTCCAAAGTATTGATTAGGTATAATGGATGGTGTTGCTTGCCTCCATGAATAAGAACAAGTGTGACTTGCTTGATCAATAGGTTATGATGACCAATAAAAGCTTGAGAAAAAGTGCTTTTAAAGCCAATTATGGTTGTCGAAGACCACCTCAAAGCACTTCCTTGCTGTATAATATTTCTCAAACAAGAGCCAATTCCTTTTGAAAAGCTCCAAAACTATCAATAAAAAATATTCACCAAATAACTATCATGGGCCAAAGTATGCAAAAATTCTCTATAGGCTAAAATCAAGAATTTCTTACAAAAATCTCAAAAAAATTCTCGAGGGAACTCATAGGTTTTGAAGTGTCAATCATCGAAGTCCCTGAGGTGTGTATACACCCTTAGATGAATTTATGGTAGCCAGGGTTTAAGGCCTATCGGGTGCCTATGTATGAATATGAAGCCAAGAACTTGCTATTGCATCACAGACATGCCGCTGAAGGGAAAGAGAGAGAGAGAGAGAGAGAGAGAGAGAGAGAGAGAGAGAGAGAGAGAGAGAGTTATGTTTCTCGTTGGCCTTTACTATAGTGACAAATTGTCCTTAGTAGGGTTGTGCGACCCAAACAAGAGAGAGAGGACTCAATTTTGCGAGGGTCAATTCTCCCTCTTCCTTCGGTGCAAGCGGCCCTACACGCGGTGCTTGCCAACTTTGTCTTCCTCATCCTCAGTATGCTAAGCCTTCATCCCCACACCATGCCTCTATGCTTCATGAAGAGGGAGATAGACATTGAGAGAGAAGGAGAGGGAGAAAGAAGCAATGCATCGCCATGCAAAGCACCACAATCCTTCTCCTTCCTTGCCATGGCTACCCTGAGCTGTGATACCAATCTAAGACCATAAGGGACTAGACCATGCAACCCTCCACGCAAGCTTGCTATATACAGACTCATAGCACCCCTTGAACGCATGTCTGTCCTGGCCCTTGGCATGCTCGGTCTTACCCTAGGCATGACACAACAATTTTGCTAAACTGAGGTTTTGACGCTGCGTTCTTGGCCAACTCCTTCTCTGAAACTTTAAATGCTTCAATAGATAGTTAGAGTAACTCATTAGTGCACCTAATCAATGTGCAAATCTTATCCCTCCATTGTGTCGTCATGCCTATGAAGTTGTGCAAGTCATCCTTCAGCTTTGACTTTGTTGTCTTTTGCTCAATATCATCAAGAAAATTCTTCCAAGTAACCCAAATAGCTTTACTTTGCTCATACCATTACTTGAGCTAATCTAGAATTCCAAGGTATCTTTGTTGATCTACTGATATTTTGAATACATTGCAAGGTAAAATAGTTCATCATCCTTCACAGGTAAGGCGTACATGAGAGTCGGTGAATTAGGAAGGAATTAGATGCCTAAACTATCTGATTTTCTTTCATCATCATTTTTCATAGGATTTGAGCCAAATGAAATAGACCTTTTAAGGCCATCTTCTGTTCTCGAAGGGTCATTCTAGTTTCGAGTCCCTTACCACTATATACTTTATTCTCTAGCAACATCCTTACCTAGTATCCTTCTAGCAATCTACATTTTTGTGATTAGTGCTTGCATTTCTAGACTTATGTCTTTCATACATGTGTATGAAGGAAAATTCCACCCGAAGCATTTCCAACCCTAGACTATGAATATTAATGGTAGTGGGTTGTTGCACTTGTGGATTGACTAGCACATCATCTTGTGTCAACACATACTGAGGAACTCATGATAATAGTTGGGATGGTATTGGAATGAGGGGAAAGTTTGCAAGTAGCATGTTTGTGGCAACTAATCAACTTCCATTGATCGACCATTCTTTTAGCTCCCACATACAACATCTAAAATCTCTTCAAGTCCGAGTATGTGTCGTTGTCATGGAGGAAATTCTATATTTGGAGAGCCTTCCCCCCCTTAGCTTGTTATTCAAATTGAGGCACTCAATGAAGTACTCAAGGTCATCCTTTGATTCTACATCAACCAGCCTTACCCTTATTTTCTCTAATTAAAGCCCCATATGGTTGTTTTCTAGTTGCTACTTGCTACGTTTGCTGATCAGTTTGATAGATTGAGTTTGATCACCCTTATGTTGGCTTTAATTTGTAGGCGGTTGGTCAATTCCCTTTTTATCTAGTGTGGTCCCCATCACATTCCCATCCATTGCTAACCTTGTTGCTAAAGGAGGTGGAGGGGGTTGGTCATCATCATCATCTCACTAGTTAGTCGTCCCCTCTCCAACATCCCTATCCTATTTTGGCTCCTCATCCTTGTCATCATCATTGTCATCCTCCACATTGTGAGTAAGATGTTCCATCAATGCCTGATTCAGCAGGGTGGCTACGAATACCTCAATTTTCTCTTCCAAAATCTATCTTGATAGTATCAACTAGATTGCGAAGATCTTCAAGGTTCAGTGATAACATCCTGATCTGATATATCCACTAGATATTGGTAGATGTAATTATCCAAAATAGATTGCTTTAAAATGGTATGCACTTCTTTTAAACTACTTAATGCCACTATTTTTTGATTGATCAATACCCTCTAAGCGTTATTAGCTTTGGTGGGTTGGGATTTATCTTTATCTAGGGATGGATTTTGTGCAATCAATTTCTCTATTGCTTTTGTTGTTCTTGCATCATCTTCCTATCCTTTTCTTGTTGTGCTTCCATCTCAAGCATAAGGCCCTTGATGCGTAAATTTTGTTGTCTATGTTCTTTGGTTGTAGCCCTTGCCTTTGTCAATTCAACTTCTAGATGGCATAAATCATATTCTTGGATGGAGTCCTAAAATTCCATCATCTACCTTATCGCATTTACTATGGCATTCAACCGTGTCTGAATGATGGATGCACATCCATGTGTTATGGTATCCCTTTTTTTAAGATATGTTTCATATGTAAGAACATGGGTTTGGTAAGGTACTAGTAATCTTCTAGATGTTTTGATTACCAGATTTCCAACCATAGGTTTCTTCTATAGAACCTGTAATCTGCCAAGTAGCGTAATCGTGATGCAAGAGCTTACTACAATAGTCTTTTTAGATGTACTGGCTTGATCAGGTTTCTTCTTGAACACATCTGTGTTGTTGTCAGCCATGGTAAATGATGCACCTGATGGTAACACTGCCCGAAAAGAGGAGAAACGAGGCGAGAACAGCACGTGCTATATAGCACAAATCATAGAAGATTGTAAGAGACCTATTATGCAAAAAATGGCACTGACAGAAATTCTGCACAAAATGACGAAATAGCCTATGTAGTACTGCCTGTAGTGGAAATGGAGGCCGAAACAAGCCCAAATCAAAAATCTGAATAGACTAAGCTCTACGAGCTTATCCAAAAATTTTGTTGACCTGCAAACGCTCGCCAAAGCTCACACAAATCGAAGAAAGTGAGCATGCATGTGTTGGAGCTGCTGGCAACTAAGCTCGGGAGGATGCAACCTGCTCTGATACCAATTGTTGGAATTAGGGCTGGAAGAAAACACACACAGCTCGGAGAAGACGAAGCAAGCTCAAGGCACACAATAGAGAGTGTTTTACATAGTGTGCAATGGAAAGATAGATAGCCCTAGAATGAATGGGCGTATATACAATGCACGAGGAAAAAACCTCCTAAAGAGGGAAAAAATGCCCCGACATTCCTAAGTGTGTTCACACACATCACTACCACATGTATATGGTAACATTGTTGAGCAGTATGGAGCTCATATTAATTTGTGCATGAGAGTTCTTTGTCCGAGCAAGCAACATACTGAACAAATTTTCAGACGCATATGTAGGGTTGTTTTTTACACTAACTGCGTCAAACACAGATTTATACATTGGTTTGTACTCCAGGGTGGATACTGGGATGCCCTGGCCCCCATCCTTTCTTTTCTTCTTGGTTTGTGCGATTTTCTTTAGAAACCACTGACCTTATTGGCTAAGCATGGCTTGCGTTTCGAATCAAATGGCAAGTGACATGTGATAAGGCTGTTATAGTCATTTGTACTAATCTACCATTGATTATTATTGTTTAAGTATCAAAATCAAATGTGTAGATTACCAATTGAATAATACCAGCATCAAAAGAAATCTTGGTAGCCTTGATCACTACCTCTATGCCCCATAGCTTCAACAAGGATCTTTCATTAAGTTGAAATATATATTTGCCAATGTTTTGGTGAGGTACCAAACATGGCTCCTTGATAGGTTGCAGCAATGCTTTCAATTCTGTTGTCTGCTTATCTATGGTAGCTTGCATGGTTTGTGACAATAGCCGTCCCTTCTTTTGGATGGCTAAGATCTATAATAAGCTTTGTGTTGAGAAGTAAAATTCACTTGAATATGTGGCGATGCAATTCATGAGTAAGTGGGTGGGTCAGGATGTGTAGCAGGAGCTAGGGAAGGTGAAGGTGAGGATGATGCAAGTGTGGTTCCACATGCATGCGACGCAAGGAGAGAGCTCTAGAGGGTAGGGTGCAAGACACAAAGGAGATGAAGAAATAAACACAAGGTCATGTATGCGCCTCATATTTATTTGGTCATGAATGCACCATTTCTCTAGATCCTCAAAGTTATGCCCATCGTATATGATGTATCACACATGCATTGGTCTGTCTTGCTCATGATTATTGGCGGGATACCCCAAAATATTTGGGCTTTAATGCACCACCAGTTATCGTTATAGGAATCTGACACCTTCGAATTCTTTCCCACTTGGTTGTGAAATCAAAACATCTGTCGGTTTGTAATATTGTTCTAACCCTCGGCTCCCCTATCATCTTAAATTGCCAGAAATGTCAAATTAATAAAGTAGAGTGCCTAAAGGCAGAAGGTCTCTTGTATCCATTGGAAATTCCTAATGATAAATGGGAAAGTATCTCTATGGATTTCATTGTGGGTTTACCAACCAGTATATGATGTCATGACTCAGTATGGGTGGCCGTAGACTGGTTGACTAAACTTTGCAAGTTCATTTCAACCAAGTCAACCATTAAGACTTCGAAACTAGCTAAACTATTTGTGGACAATCTATACCGCTTTTATGGATTGCCAAGTAACATCATGAGTGATCGTGATCCCAAGTTTAATAGTCTCTTTTGGAGGGTTGTTAGGTTGAACATAATGTTCTCTTGCCCATAGTCAAATGAACATGACTAGATCTTCTACCTGAAAAGGCCTAGTAACACTAATTGAAAGATTGTCGAGTAGTCCTGCATTGATAACCCTGGGTGTTTCCCTTTCAATCCAAACCCCTTGGCTAAAATCTATAATGTCAAACTCCCTTGTTAGACTCTATATAAAAACTTCTCAAACTAGCAACTAACGGCGGTGACCAACAAAGTCTACCGTGTCTAATAAGGATTGAAATCAACATGGGAAGTTGAACTTTCTCACTACCCCTTGGCAGATTGCAAACTTCTTTCTTGAAAGTACAACTGTGATGAGATCAAATTGTGACCCTCAACACCTACATAGTGATCGTATATTTGATGGGCCATACTCCTAAAATTACCAATCATAGAGACACAATTAGTGGTGCAACTAAGCATAGATCGTCCCAAACTTGGAATCTTATTTGCAACTGGATCTTGAAGGAATTGTGTCTCTCAATGAACAGAAGAGAAAAATTATCAACACCCCAAACAAGGTAGTCATACTAAAGTTTCTTGGGTGTTCAAACAAGAGATCGCCTACTTTAAGGCTCTCTTAGTCCCTTCATATCGTCCCATGAATTATGTGCTTGATAGCAAGGCCATGCCTACTTGCTATCCACAAAAAAGAATCATCTGTATTTCCAGCACCTTGTGCAGAGAAATTACCTGCCGATGTAGTCATATACATGATCACTAGAAAATATACGCGTGTCATCTTTTTGAACAGAGTAGTTGATATTATAGCGGAAGCATAAACCATGCTTTAGTGGAATGAGTCCATAATACTGCCATGCGATGCATGCATATCAAAAAAATAGTGTGATAAGCCCTTGGATTCAATGAAGGCCTCCACAATGTAAGCAGATAGCATACGTGCCTTGCACGATGTGTACTAGGATGGATACATCAATGTTGGTCATTTGCAAATATATCCTTGATCCTAAGTCAATGGATAGTATGGTGGCAAGGAATAGAAGCCTTAGTTTGTAGTAAGTCTATCAAAGCACTTTGCTTTGAACAATAGAGAAATCCTTTCAAATGAAATGTTAAAGATAGAAATACAAGTAGAACTTGAAATTGTCTAACCTTGTAGTCCCTCTAGAAGTAGTTGCCTTCGCTTGAATTTGACTCATAGCCATGTATGCCGAGGAATTTAGAGATATCAGATGTACCTTGCATGCCATCGTGACTTGGTTCATACCGACCTCCAAGAAAATGTCAGGTAGACATGTTGCCAAGTTTCCCCAAGTTTGTATGCTAATAGCATATTCCAAACTTTGGAAGCTGACATGCAATATTCCTTGAAGTGAAGCCTTGCTTCGCATACTCATTGAAAGGTGATATGGAACGCAACCTGAGTGCTCATAGCTAACAAGTGCTCATGTTGACACACAAATCTCAAAGCAAAAGAGAATCAAAATTATTGATCTTTTAGAGAGGAATGACCTTGCCAAATCATGCAGCTTATGGAGAATCATGAGATTGCCCGATATTACAAGAGATAGCTCATGAAGTTTAGGTATCAAATGTCATCTAACTGCCAAACTCCACTTGATCAAAGCAACATTGGCTTGTCAAGTTGGTATTGTAGAAATTCTGCAAGAGTAATTGAAACTTAAGTTTAAGATACTTATCGATTTTCTATAACCACCACCCTTGGCATCAAAAATTGTACTTCAAATTTGCTTCCTATACTTATCTTGCCTACATGCTGGCAAGCTGTAAATGCTTTGGAATGACCATGCATCCAATGCATGTACATAGATATGCAGCCGTAATCCTAGAACCCTTGTTTTTCCCCTCTATTTGATAGCAAGGAGGACATATCAAAGAGATAGTTGCCAATGAAATATATGGCCAACCAAATTTGTGGAGCCATGCTCCTTAGGTCGAACATGTACCATGATGTATTATTGATTGTCAACCTTGTCGAGGAGGACATCGTACCGAAAGCAGAAAAATAACTACAATATCTTCACAAACAACGCATAATTGAGCTGCCCAATACTACTTTGCCTGCACCTGTGGCCAATTAGCCTTCAAAACCTATCGGATCACGCTTGCCAACAATGGGTTGATTATAATCGTTTTTTACATCATGGAGTTCAAATAACTTGCGTAGGAGCTATGCCCTAGCAAACCCAAAACTTCGAGCTAGAGGAAAAAATGCTTGTCGACTTCTTTAATAATTGGTTTGCCCTGCCGAATTTGTTGACCCTACAAGCCACATGCCTTGCGTATACTTGAAAATTTTTCATGATGATGCTTGACTACTTTGGAACAAGATATTTTGCTTGAACTTTTGAAATGTTATGAGAGACATCCTACAATATGAAAATATACATACCGCTAAGAAACTCATGAAAATAGGAAACCTCAAACCTGATGATCATACTGAGTCAAGGTACTGGGGCCGAAGTGTTGCATGGGGAGAAGCCATGCTTCTTATGAAGCCTGATTCAAACTCAAGCCCCGCTTCACCGTTGTCTTCACACTACTCTTTCGGTTTTGCTAATACTTAAATTACACAACTATGAAAAAACTATTATGGAAGCACACACGTCCATTGCATGCCATAGCTATCAAGCGCATGCTCAATAAAAAGTCAATTGCGTACCTCATTAAGAACTCCTATCGACTGGCCCTGCCGTTGTAATAATTGAATGAATTTCAATCAAGAGGAAAAAAATCAAGAAATTCTTTGTGCGATACCGTTGCTTGGTTCATATAATACATCTATTGTTTCTCGATAGATTTCCTACTTCTTGCTATCAAGGGTCTTGCCCGATTTTTAAGCCAAGTTGAGGCTTGTGCAATCTATACTTGTTGCTTGCATGCTTTGCAGTTTTTGAGCTTCCAATTTCCAAGCGACGCACGACTAGTTCAAGGAAAAAATTGTTATGCATTTCCACAAAGTTGATCTTGTCACCCTCGGCTCTTGCCAATTTTCCTCTCTATGCTTAGCCATGTTGGAGTTTTGCAATGTCTGAAATTGTAGATATTTTGCAATAGAACGTTGATGTGGAGTGCACGCTTAGCCAAGAATACTTCACCCTTCTCTGTATCCATTAGGAGAGGGGTCTTGAGGGGGTTATGCCCGGGATGGGCATGCTCCCTTGAACCAATTTGGAGGGGAGTACCAACCCTTAACGGGCACTTCATGTGAAAAATAAACAAAATAATGAATTCTGAGCTTTCCATGACAATGGCAAGCAACACCAAAGAGAGAGAGAGGAAGTGAACAATCGCCACACCGCTCAACGTAGACCGCTGCAGTGACAAGCCTGCAGAGAGAGAGAGAGAGAGAGAGAGAGAGAGAGAGAGAGAGAGAGAGAGAGAGAGAGAGAGAGAGAGAGAGAGAGAGAGAGAGATCACGATTTGGTACAGGGTGCCTACACACACCCCCTTCGTATTGGGGTTATTGCTTGTGCTACGTTCGAGCTTTCTTGCCTTTGTCCTCAACCCAAAGCATCTTGCCCACGCTGCGGCCTCACGAGAGAGAGAGAGAGAGAGAGAGAGAGAGAGAGAGAGAGAGAGAGAGAGAGAGAGAGAGAGAGAGAGAGAGAGAGAGAGGTCTGGTTATCAACCTCCCCTCTGCAAGTACGTTATTATACTACTAATTTGTTGTCTAAAATCATTTGGGGAGTCTCATTCTGCCTTGGATGTATGCTCAGAGTTCAGTGGAGGCCTCACTTGAAAGCTGAAACCTTCTTCGCCTTGTGCACCAACTACAATCTATAGGTCCCTTGGCACTTCTAGCAACTGTCCACTCAATTTTTTTCACATTTAAAAGTTTGAATTTTTGAGAGTTGCTTATGTGCTATAATCACCATCTTTTCCACGTGCACCAACAAATCCCAAATCACACGCATGTGAGCTCCCCATCTCCAAATTTCCAACCGATCAACCTCATTTATAGCCGTGATATGGCATGCTTATGTTTCTTCTCATTCATTAGCAATCACTACAGTCTACTACATTGTTTGACATTCTCTAATTTAAGCGACTTTAAGCAATACAACCTATTTCAAGCAAATCGATGAGTACTTACCTATAGCCGTCCTCGCTGGTGCGAATGACTACAGACAAGAGTCAAACTCTTAAACAACAAGATATTATTCGTTGTGCTAAATTTATACTTTTTAAATGCTAGCTATGTCATTTACATGTTTTGCTACGTCCTTTAATATTTGCGATTTCTACGTGAGCTTCGAGTGTGCATCCTATTAGGTCCTTGTGATTTTTTCTTCTCACTCAGAAGTGTCTATAAAACGTGTTGTCATTGGGGAAGCGTACACATTTACCATCTTTATCTTAGTTTGAAATTGATCAACGTTCAATATTCTCATCCCACTCCTTGCACATTACATTCTAACCAAAGCAATCCAATCAAGGCATAATAGTTCGTACCCTACGTCCAATGTGATCAATACCTTGGTGTCCCTGGTACTCATCTATATCTATACTATATATAATGGAGTTTGAAATTTTCAAGGAAGGAGAGGCCCTCCACTTGTCACTCATTGGTTCACTTTAAAATCAACCTTACAAAACATCTAATTTAAACTACAAAAGTGAAGGGTAAGATTTATAATACAAAAGTGAAGGGTAAGTTCTAGAAAATGAAAAGCGTTTTGACAATGTGAAGTGAAAAGACCTTCTACTCTACATACATTGATGTACCATTCTAAATACACATAACAAAAAAAGATAATTTTAAGCCAGATTTTATTATTTGATAAAAATGTAATTTTTGAAGATATATTTGGATTTATTTTTTGAAGGGACTATTTTGAGGACCAATATTGATATTTTTTAGAAATTGGTACGAGTTTTTTTAAGAGATTTTAAAAAAAAGCTCACATAATTATGCGTTGACTTGGGGGTTGTCTTGCTTTTGAGGTGATGCATGCAAATGTCGGGGTTGTGATGAGAGAGAGAGAGAGAGAGAGAGAGAGAGAGAGATTTTACCATCAAGTGCATAAGGATTATGTCTCACCAAGGGCACCCTTGCCCTTCAAATTTCCAAGATATTATGATTTTCTTAGCATTATAGTGTATTATTTAAAGGGTAGCTAACTTTTTTCACCCATAGAAAACAAGAAAAATGTCTTGAAATGGATAAAATACCCAACAAAAACCAACTCTGATGTTGGACTCCGAATGGGGTGAGAGGGATTACCCAGTTGATGGGACTTTTTATTTTTAAGAGTTAAAATGTGGGCCACACTTAAAAATCTACAATGTCATGATTTATAACAAGCACAATTGTATATCAAAAATCACCTAGAGAGAGAGAGAGAGGATAAATTTTTAGTGCACAACAAATGACATGGCAAGGAGAAGGGGATAGAGAGAGAGAAAGAGAGAGCAAAATGTTTAAGGGTGTAGGAACAATCTAAAGAGATATTAAATTTCTATACTACAAGTCTTCAACAATGGAATACTTATGGGGAGGAGGAGAGAGAGAAAAAGAAGACAAAGGAGAGAAATCTTAATACCACAGGAACAATCCCAAAAGATATATCCGACAACTTGTGTGAAGAGAAAACATTATGGGATCTCTCTCTCTCTCTCTCTCTCTCTCTCTCTCTCTCTCTCTCAAGTCATAGCCAATCATAACCATCAATATTTTTCTTTAGAAATATTGAGAAAAGGAGATCGCTTGCCTTACCCACGCACCAACTTGGGGGAGGACTTAGGACTGTCTTCTCAATCACAGCACCAATATGTTAGCTACTCTGCCACGATGATAAGTTGTACGTGTATAGCTATAAGCAAGCTGCTATCCACACAACACACACATGTGTGTGTGTATGTGTGTGTGTGTGTGTGTGTGTGTGTGTGAGAGAGAGAGAGAGAGAGAGAGAGAGAGAGAGAGAGAGAGAGATAAATAGTTCTATTATCGTCCTCGGAGGTCAAATATGACCTATGGGACCAAATGAACATGTCACGTGGTGTGAGTGGAGATCATAAGTGACTCTCGATGCTCAAAAATGATTGAAATGCGCGTCGCAATAGAGAGTCCACATTGTGGTTGGGAGAGGAAACTATGTAGGGAGAGCTCATGGCTGAATATAAGGGAAAAAGAGGACCTAATGTGGTCAAAACCTGAGCACTCAAGTAGTGTGTGTTACTCACTCTCTCGCACTTGACGAGGGCATAAGGTGCAAAGTTGATGAGACTCCTCGCCAGTGCCCCAACGTCCTGTCTCGCAACATAGAGAATGGGAGCTAAGACGAATGGAGGCAATGGTACGGATCGCACTCAACGGGATGGGCTTAAGGATGTAGGGATGGGTTCGGTTACCTCATTTGGAGAAGAAGAGAGATTTGTAGTTTGGGGCAATGTGTGTGCTATAATGGCTGAAGCGAGAACCTCTGGATTTCTCCCAAGCCGTGATACATTGGTGTTGTAAGAAGGCTTCATTAACTTGGGAGTCAATTGACGTATCCTTGACCAAGTGACATGCATCCCATCTTCCAAACCATTTCTTGATGTCAAGCATCCACCTTGAACTTAGTATTTTGCTCTTGCATGTCTTTTGGACCTTTTGACTTGCTTCATATGCGATTCTAGGAAGTCGATACAAAGGGCTACGTTGTGTCTTAAGCATGTACTCCACAACCCTAATTTACATGCCCAAGACCTCAATGGGAAGCGATTCAGACGCAAGAAGTAAGAGCATGTAGGGTGTCTGTGTCTTGACTTGGGAGAAAGTTGGTGAGAAAACGCTTTTGGACATTCTCAAACTCTTTCCAAGTAGACATCCTGATGCTACCACCCCACACCTCCACTCCATAAAGAAGCACCGATGTCACCAATGTGTCAAAGAGGTACTTTTTGAGAGCCCAACACTTGATCTCTCCAGCATTGCACATGTTCTCAAATGAATAATAAACCCTCTTTCCGGCTTCCAAGCGATGCATTGCACAATCCTTCCATTTATGATTGGATGGAACCTCAAGGCCAAGGTACTTGAAGCTATCTACCACTTCAAGTTGCTCATTGTTGTATACATTGCATGGATTTTCGTCATTGAGGGTCTTTACAAGCATAACCTTGGTTTTGGACCCATTCACGATCAGCCCGCTATGTAGGCAAAAGCGTTCCAAGACACTCATAAGCTTTTGTGCATCTCCTAAAGCATGTGCCAAGAGCACTACATCATCGGCATAAAGCAAGAGCATGATCACTGCATTTCCGATCTTAACCTCTTCTATGCCTTCTTGTTGCATAAAATCAAGAACCATGCATTCCAATTCATCAATGAGTAGCCCAGAGAGAGTTGGGAAAAGTGGGCATCCTTGTTTCTGAAATTCTTTCTCCCATACGTAGTCACCATATCACTTTTTCATAGATGCGGAAGACCGCATGCATAAATTCTCTCGGCACTTGAAGGCTTTGTATACGTCTCCAAATATTTTCTCGCGGTACCATGTCAAAACCTTTCTTAAAATCCACAAAGCAATAATACAACTTTTTTCCTTTCAATCGAGACGCTTCCATAAGAACTTAAAGAGTGACAAAGTGATCAATAGTGCTATGGTGCTTTTAAAAACCTGCTTGGCCAAGCGCATGTTTGCCATTCTTTCAACCCATTCACTTATCTTCACCTCCATGATACATCCAAATAACTTTGCCATCAAAGAACCAACCATTATAGTGCGATAGTTGTTTACATTGTTTACATCTCCTCCTTTGTGCAAAGGTTTAATCCAATTTGCACTCCAATCATGAAGCATGCCATGCTGAAGTGCAAGATTAAACATATCACGTATCCAATATCGTGTTTTCTTGATTGTCCATTTAATCATTTCAGCCTTGACACCTTGAAAGTCCCTTGCCTTGCGAGTAGCAAGTTTCTCAAGCGCGCGGCATACATCTTCAATGGTAAAGAACGGAGGCATAAACGACAGGGAGCCACAACACTCCATCTTATCAACATCGGGTTGCTTATAGAGGTTCTTGCAATGCGTATACATATCCTCAAGAGTCAAGTCACTAAAGCTCTCAACACGCTTGCCTTTTAGATTTTGCCAAAACTTGCCACATGCATGTGTTTTCTCTTGCGCTAAAAGAAGTTGTTTTTTGACTTCCCACCTTCTGCTCTTTTTTTGAACAAGTGCTTTGTATGTTTGTGAACGTTCCAAGTTGTTCCTTGTCTTTGCTTGCATCCAACCTTAGCAAGTGTTTTCGGGCTTGACTCCATTTCTTCTTGGTGCTACCCTTCTTCTTAGACCTTTTGCAAGACATGTGTTTCACCGAAAAGCATTCCTTTGCACAATAGTAAACTACTTCTTTGAAAACTTTCCACTTGCATTCTAATGTTGGGCTCTCTTGATGCTCTGTCATGCTTAACATTTGGTCCACCATATGAGCATATATAAGTGCTCGTTTGAAGTCTAGACGTAGGTACGAATGATTCACATCATGATTGGAGGCTACACGCTCGGGTCTTTTACCACACTTGAGGTCAATACATAACATCCTATGATCCGATTCCGGAATCCATTCACCAAGTGTAAAGCTTTGTATGCATTCTAGAGTGGCTTCCGAAAACGACATGTAGTCAATCACGCTATCACCATTGTGCTTTCTACATGTAAAGTCATTGGTGCCTTTCCATAAAGATACACCATTTGCAATGAGCATTCCGGTACTATTGCACATATGTAAAGTGACTTTCCATAGTGTTCTAGTTCTTTTGCATCATTAGAACTTCGATTATACATGTATGAGTCATCTATTTTTCTTGAGAGATGCGGCATGTCGACTTGTTGTGTGCCGTGTTATAACGGATTTGTGCGAGCATTCATGTCTCCAAAGACAATGACTTCACCAGGTCCTTGTAATGAGCAATGTCTTCCTCTAGTTCAACAAAGGGCTGATCTCCATTCATGTCCAAGCGAGCATAAAAGTTGGAGTCATAGTGAGGAATGTAGCAACCAGCCACAAACATGACTTGACCATTTGGTGGGCTGATTTTCAGCCATAAGTAGCGTTTATACTTATCTTCTTTGACAATGGAAACATCTTTCAAACCCTTTTTGGTCATACATGCTACGCCTCCTTGGCCTCTACGTCGCTTTGCATTTTTGGTCCACATCAAAGAATGCACATTGTATTTGTCAAATCCAAGAATTCATTGCGCATCATGCTCCCATGTTTCGACAAAAAGTATCACATCGGAGTCATTGGTAAGCTCATCAATGCCAATTCCCGAATTCCATGGATACCTGTTACAATTCCAAAAGCTTATTCGCAAGCGTAAGTTGGTCTCATAGATCACGTGTCCCTATTTGTTGGGTGAACTTTGCATCCTCCTCAAGTGACTTTTCTTCTTGAGATGATACCTTAACCTTCTTGTTTCTTTCCTCGTATGCTTTGCGACGTACATTTTGTTGTATAAGAGTGCGATTCTCATATACATTACAACCTGTTCTTTTGAGGTAGATCCAACTATTGTCAAGGATGATCTTTCTCTTTATCTCATCAACCATGGTACATGCAATAGGTCTTTCTCCCGAGTGAGGGACTCCTTGTTTTCCAACTCGATGTGCACCATAAGCCATGATTCCAGACATGCCAAAGTATGTAGCAAAAAACTCTTCAATAGCAACCGCAAGAGATTGAGGTGTTTCCATGCTTTCCTCCTTGATTCCACAAATGACGATGTTCTTTGAGCCTTTTTGCCGTTCTTGCAATTCTTGAGTGTCGACATTCTCTACATTCTTGAGTGACCACATTCTCTACATTCTTTACTTGGATAGGAGATGTAGAAACCACATTCTCTACATTCTTGAGTGTCCACATTCTCTACATTCTTTGCTTGGATAGGAGATGTAGGAACCACATTATCCTTACATATATAAGTCCATGATTTGGATGCATTTCTCATCTCACATACATCATGTCGTATTGTATCTATCATTTCCTCTTTCAATACATGATCACTCTCAGCTTTGCTCAAGCGCTCTTTCAATACATTCATGTCAATGAGAGAGCGCTTACATTCTTGAACTTCATTCTCAAGATGCATCAAGCGTGTTGTTTGCATTTTAAGAACCTTCTTGAGGTGCTCATTCTCCACAACAAGAACTCTCAAAGTGCCATTCTCCATTGCAAGTGCGCGCAACTCTTTACCTTGCTTGTTGACAGTTTCTTATAATGAGACCAAGTAAGCCATGATCATTGCTTCTGTTGTTGTAGATGATGTGTTTGGATTAGCATCCAAATTTCTTGGAGATTTTGCATCATTTTCCACCCTTGCGAGTTTTGTCCAACGTTGCCTTCAAGTTGGCAACAAAAACGCAAAGTTTTGATAGTTTTTTCAATTCCAAGATGCTGTTATAGCAAAGCCTTCTATTGCTTAAAAAAATTCTGTCTTTACATCAATGCATAGAGGGCTTCGTGCTCTTCGATTGAGGCTATAGATCACCTAAATTGGAGTTCAAATGAAGAAGTTATGATCAAAAGAGTGAACTGTTGTCTACTAGGTCAAAAAACGACTGAGAGAGAGAGCGAGAGAGCGAGAGAGAGAGAGAGAGAGAGAGAGAGAGAGAGAGAGAGAGAGAGAGAGAGAGAGATAGATTCATTATCGTCCACTGAGGTCACATATGACCCATGGGACCAAAGATGCATACAAAATCGATTTCCTCTCTAGAAGAGGAGGGTGGAAAGTACGTCCTCTTCTCGTGAGAGAGGGCGGTGTTCACAACCTGCAATGGAGAGGTCTTACTACTAGCCATCTCCTAGACGGACTTAGTGGCAGTGTCTAACTCCGTTTTACAAATAGAAGAGAAACTCCTAGTTATGTGGTATCATTAGGGGTTGTCTTGGTAGACCGAAAGTCCTCAATGATTGCACGTCCTCCACGGTAAACTGCCCATTTCCTAGCTGCTCTGGCTTCACGGACCTTGGTAAGCTCTTCTCTCTTACATCGAAGTTGCAAAGGAGTCAAATCCTCTGCAAACCAGAACTCTGTGTCTTTGAGATTTTTTGATTGGTACAACATAGTATCACGGGCTACTTTGGACTTGAATGTTATGATTCCATGAGAGCCACCATTTTTGGTGACATGTGAGGCTATGGAATGAACCTGCGATGTGTCGAGCGTTGTATCCCACTTGACTGTTGGCATTAAACTAGCAAGCTGATGTACTGAAGCGTGAAAATTACCTGATGTGTACCACTCTTGAGGCAATCCTCCAATCCGCAGGTTGAGGGATGCAACATCTCGGCGTTTCAACTCGCGTATCTCCTTGTTAACATGAGTTTTGATTTGGGATGGAAGACTTGCGGTGATCTCTTGAACCTGTGCTTGAACGGTGTTTAAGGCTTTTGCCTCCATCTCTCCTTCGTTGGTGGAGTGCTTCTGTTCGAGGTTCGTGAGACGTCCTTCAACTGTATCTAGGCGTTGTCGAAGGAGGAGGTTCTCCTCTTGTAACGCCTCAATTTGTGCTTGGAGGGCATCCCAATCCGAGGTTCGTATGTCGGACGGTTTCTTTGGGGTACGCAACACAGATGCAAAGGTTTTTCTCCCAACCGTGGTGATGGTGCTGGAGAGGGGGGTACTTGGAGACGATGCCTGGTTCAATACTGAACTGAGGGAGCAGATTGGGCGGTTGTGAGTCGGCATTGGAACAGGCCCTCGTCCAACCTTAATAGGTTTTTTGAAAGCCATGGCTTGTGGCTGGGTTGAGCGGGTGAGAAGGAGGCGCCGCGACAAGCAGGGGGAACGTCGTCAGGATGCTGCAGTGGCTCCGAAGCTCAGGGCGCCCCTCTGGGTGTGTTGACTGACGCGGGCAGCAGATAAGCGCCGGGCAGGTGGGGTGCAGTGTCGCACTGGGGCAGGGCTGTAGCGCAGCCGCGGGCTGGCTCTAGCTAGACAGGAGGGTGAAGAGAGATGCCCACCCACGCGCCTCCATCGCGTGAGCAGACTCGCAGAGTCGCAGGCTAGGGTCGCAGGAGAGAGAGAGAGAGAGAGAGAGAGAGAGAGAGAGAGAGAGAGAGAGAGAGAGAGAGAGAGAGAGAGAGAGAGAGAGAGAGAGAGAGAGAGAGAGAGAGAGAGAGAGAGAGAGAGGAGAGGGAGAGAGAGAGAGAGAGAGAGAGAGAGAGAGAGAGAGAGAGAGAGAGAGAGAGAGAGAGAGAGAGAGAGAGAGAGAGAGAGGTTTTGGGGGGGGGGGGGGAAGATGAGGGAAGAATAAAAATATTAAATGTCATAGTTACCATATTGAAACAATATTATCAAAAGGCTTCAAGATCTATTTATGTATATATGTATGTACACACACACATATGCATACATAGGTCATATATATATGTATGTATATATATGTGTGTGTGTGTACATACACACACATTTATACTTAGAGAGAGAGAGAGAGAGAGAGAGAGAGAGAGAGAGAGAGAGAGAGGCCACATGTAAAAAACTATAATGTCTATGAATTTTAACAAGCATAGGTGCATATCAAAAATCATATAGAGAGAGAGAGAGAGAATTTAATTTTTTAGTGTGCAACAAATGGCATGACAAGGAGAAGGGAAGTGAGAGAAAGAAAGAGAAAAATGTTATGGGTGTAGGAATAATCCAAAGTGACATTAAATTTCAACATGACAAGTCTTCAACGATCGAATACCTATGGGGAGGAGAAGAGAGAGAAGAAGAAGACAAAGGAGAGAAATCTTAATTCCATAGGAACAATCCCAAGATATATATGCGACAACTTGTGTGAGGAGAAAATGTTATGGGATCTCTCTCTCTCTCTCTCTCTCTCTCTCTCTCTCTCTCTCTCTCTCTCTCTCTCTCTCAAGTCATAGACATCTACATTTTTCTCGCTCGCCTTATCGATGGATCGACTTGGGACCGTCTCTTCAACCATAGCACCAATTTGTCAGCTACTCTGCCACGATGACAAGTTGTATGTGTTTGCACACACAAGCTGCTATCCACCCAACACATGGATGTGTGTGTGCGTGTGTGTGTGTGTGTGTGTGAGAGAGAGAGAGAGAGAGAGAGAGAGAGAGAGAGAGAGAGAGGCTTGGGGGGGGGGGGGAATGAGGGAAGCATAGAAATTTCGAATATCATAGTTGTCATATTGACACAATATCAAAAGGCTTCAAGATCTATGTATGTACAGACACATATATACATACGTACATACATATGTATGTGTACACACACACACACACACACACACACACACACACACACACATATATATATATATATATATATATATATATATATATATATATATATATATATATATATAGAGAGAGAGAGAGAGAGAGAGAGAGAGAGAGAGATCTTAGCTTATGCATGTCATCTCTGTATCATTCCCATTTTATCGGATGCTTCAAATCTTTGAAATATCTGAGAGTCTTTTTATGACATTGGAATATTCTATAGCTTATTTATTGACACTAAAAGTTTCATAAACTCTTGACCTATCCACGTGTAACCCTCCCCTTCTATCTGTGCATAGTGACGATGAGAAAGGATGCTTGTAGCCCAACATATCAACAAAGAGTGACGGCCCCATGTGTGTCTTCCTTTGACCAGATGATCTGTGTTGTGTGTGTGTGTGCGCGCACAAGCCCTTAAGACCTTCTTGCACCTACCCTTTGTAGCCAAGATGACCTTAACTTCGTTGATGTATCTACAATTCACATTTTTTCCCCATTAAGATGCACACCAAAAATTTGTAATTTTAGAGTAGTTTTTAGCTATTTTCTCCCTCTTTACTTCACATGGACCCGATTTGAGATTGGTTAATATAGATTCTCACCCACTAAGCTTAGAAAAACCTTCTCAAAACATTGCTAGCAAGGAGTCGTCCCGTTGCATAACTTACATGTGTGTGTGTGTGTGTGTGTGTGTGAGAGAGAGAGAGAGAGAGAGAGAGAGAGAGAGAGAGAGAGAGGAGGAAGAAGAAATACACATGAGACGTAAAAAATGTAGTCAATGAGTTTTGATTCTTGAACGCAAGTGCTTGCATGCTTGCATATTATCTCACAAAGGGAGAGGGGGAAGGGATTTTTTAATAATGTAGAAGCAATCACACACACACACACACACAGAGAGAGAGAGAGAGAGAGAGAGAGAGAGAGAGAGAGAGAGAGAGAGAGAGAGAGAGAGAGAGAGAGAGAGAGAGAGAGAGATTCATTGTCCTTAAAGGCTACATTGACTTATGGGAACAAACACAACATGTAGCATGCTTGAAGACTATGGATATTAATGGTGGTTGTGTATACAAAAAGAGGCTCCTCTACACTACCTCATTGTCCGGTCTCACATGTAATGGAGTAGGAGCTAGGCCGAATGGATTGTATGGTATAGATTGTGCATAAGGCAATAGGCTCAAGCATTTGAATGGTTGAATACAGTCTGCTCTCTCTATAAATTGGGGAGTGAGGGAGATAGAGATCAATGATATATATGATTTCAAGTCACAACTTGAATTTTGCACCACGTTCTTCAGTTTAACATAATGGCCGAAACTCTTCCAAAAATAAACAATTGAGCGACCTTATTTTGTTTTCATTTCTATCACATTGTTAGGTGCAAACGGCGTGAAAGTGTGATTAACAAGTAGTGTGTACCGTATCATACTACTAAGTTGCTTATGCATTTTTGTGATTAGGTGATGTTGTACACTATTACCATGCTTGAGCACAAAACATGGAAAGAGATGCAAGCAAGTGAGGCATCTATAGAGAAACATAGATGGAAGGGTCAATCACATTCTTGATATTAAAGAAAGCCAACTCATATATTTGAAAGTTGAAGCGCTCTTGGTACATTATGAGACCTAATCTTTTCACAACTCCACTACTGGACATGAAAAGTTTTATGATTACAAAGTGTAACAGTTATGGGTCCTCATCTTTCAAAACTTGCCGACTTACCCACTTTGTACTTCAGGACTTGGTAGCACTTTTGCCAACCCTAGGTAGACCTAGGGAAAGATGTCCTTCCTACTATATAGGAGGTTATGATGTGCACTACTACCGTGTCTTGCTCACAAGAAAGATGCAAGGATAGAAGAAAATAAGAGAGTGGAGCATATACATTAAATCCAATTGTGTTACCATTGTTGAAACGAATTCTAAAATCTACTTCATTTTCAAAAAAAGTTTTATGATTACAATTGACTTCTTTTAGCTTTCATCTCTTTACACCATGTTAACTTATTTAATATGTATAATCAACCTTGGTAGCATTGTTAGACCAATATAGACCAAAAGGAGCTCTCTCTCTCTCTCTCTCTCTCTCTCTCTCTCTCCACCCCAATAAAGGTAGAACACTCCTAATTTTGTTGAACAAGGACCTCATGAAAAATAATGTCTATAAGAAACTCCCAAGCTTGGTTATCAAAGAATGCTTTGTAGCATCTTACATATATTCATGTTTGTTAGAATTTGTCAAGAGATTGTGTCATGCATCACTTTAAAAAATGCAATAGACTATACATGTAGGAAGAGAGCATTAATAGTGTTCTACTTGGAAGAGAAAATAACCCTATGAAAATAGAAACGATGTTTCCTTGGCTGCAACAACGCGCGGATCACATACTAGTTTGTAATAAGGCTCGTTACACATTGCTACTTACACCCGCCATATCCATCGATCGCACCAATGAAACAACGACATGTAATGAGTGGGCGTTAAGTCGCTTAAACGCAACCAATTCCTTCACCCTACCAAATCCTTCCTGGTCAACGCCACATGAGAGAGAGTTTTGGACGGTGCCTTGAGGTCGGCCAAATATGGCGCTGTCTTTGCCGCGTTGTTGACAGCCAATCACAACTCGAAGCCGTGCCAAGTTGCTCTCTTTAATGGTGCGTATCACAAAATGGGAGCACCTGCTATTTGAAGACCGCTAAAGAATGGGAAGGGGCCCAAAACGATATGCAAACAGCCTAATGAAACCCAACTTCTACGTCAAAAAGCCACGGTTGTGACCTTCAGAATCTGCACTGACGATGGCAATGGCGCGACTGGCAGCAGGGGCAGCGAGGAAAGTGTGAAAGTATGGGCGCTGGTCTGAATAGGAGCGACTAACGTGCAGACGATTCGTTGCTCTGAGCGTCTTGCCGATACGAGGTCTCTCTCTCTCTCTCTCACACACACACGCGCGCACACACACACACAGGTACAAGATTTTAGTGCTTTTTGAGCGCACACGTGTTTTGTACAATTTTGTGTGTGTGGTGGGGGGGAGGGGGGGCGTCGTCATGCATGTGTGTTGCAGCGTAATTTTGCAAATGTACTCCCCCCCCCCCCCCCCTCCCCGCGCATAACCTCAGTAATAACGTGCATTTTACTGCTACATGTGTTTTTTCTTTGACCCTTTAAAATTCCATGGTCACCATGGAATGCGTTTCGACGCGTTCGGACAGGTGAAACGTTTCGGGCCTTCAAATGTTTCGCTCATCAAGTGGAACACATGCCATTTCACTAACAACAAGTTACTATAGTTTTAGGTTTCAAGGTCTTTCAAATTACTATCCGCACACTTCTATCCCATGTTTCGCCGTGTTCTAACATTAAACTGAAATGTTTCGTGGTGAAACACCACGTTTCGAGGGTGAAATGTTTCCGCCTCGGTTATGTTGCCAGTGAGTGTCTTCTGTAGTGGGCTAGAGTAGTTTGAAAGCCTGCAGAGTTGCTTGATGAGTAGGATGCAAGAAGCAATGAACTCATAAGAAAACACATTTCCTCTAGTTCTAGTTTCAGCAAAAGTTCTTGCACTACTTGTATGCATGGCTCTAGATGATACCATCTCGCACATACACCTGCATGCTTTGATGAGATTGGGTATCGTAGGATTTTTTCTCTATTTTCAAAAAATTCCTTATGGAAGTGATGGATAGAGTAATTTTTTTCTTTGAAGTAGCAGCTAGCCATTAAGCTAAAAAAATCATAAATATGGGACGTAACTGTGGAAAAGCTTGAATTAGTGCAATAGAGTACTATATTGGGCGAAAAAATAGCTACCAATCACCTTAGGTATGATCAACATAGTATGTGTCTCTTCAGGTCTTCCCATCGTGAATGCACACTCCTCTGCTTGGGTACGTGTTGCTGAAGGTAGGTCACATTTTCGCACATTGCAATTGTGATCCAAGGTCTTGGGTAGATTTGTGTAGCCTTGCTTTGGAGTCACGAGCCTCTTCGGAGGTTTCCTTCCCTCCCTATATTGATCTATTGGTTTTTAACTCTTAGCTTTGTGCTTCCTTGAGATCTTGAGGGTTTTTTTTCACCATTGGTTGCTGGCTTCAACTTTCATGTTGTACTTTGTAATTGGTAGTGTTAGTCTTTTCACGATATTTTGTGATATCAATAGGGTCTAAGACGTACTTTTTTTGTGTGTGAGAGAGAGGAAGAGAGAGCACCTCAACCTCTGGAGGTTCCTAAGCAATAGGCTGACTTGAGGCGGTTCCATATATGGCCGGAGTAAACTAACATGGAAAGCATTATGGATCCTCCAATTAGGCGGCAACTTTAATCGGAACGTCACATCGTTCACGTCTCGCCTTCTCAAACTTGAGTAAGTCCAATTGATCAACTGTTAAGTCCAAATTCGTTCTGTGTTTGTCTGCAGCTTTCTTGTGTTTTTCCTAAGAGCGGAAAATTGCTCTCCAACTTACCCGTAGGCCGTGTCTATATCCCGGACAAACTCATCCGTTGCAAATATCTTGTCCTTAGTTAAAAGAATGGTTGGAAGCAAGGCTTACCATAAAGAATCTCAAAATATGCCTTTCCCGTAGACGAATGTATGGTATTGTTATGCGCGCACTTGACAAGGGGCAAATACTTCTCCTAGTCAGACTGTGTGTTCTATACATAGGATTTCAACATATCCAATATTGTGGAATTGTCAATCTCACTCTGTGAAGAAAAGTTCAACTTCATGCCAAGGTTATCACGCCAAAAATTTCTTGTCATATGAGGATCTAGATCACTCACAATAGACTTGGACATCCCATGATGCTTGAAAATCTAGGCTAGAAAAATCCTAGCTGGAATAAAGTGAGCTTTGATCGTTTTCCTATCTGGAATAAAGTGAGCTTGTTTGCTAAATCTGTCCACAATGGTCCAGATCGCATCATTTCAAGTCTGAGTCTCTAGGAGATCCATAATAAAATCCATGGCAATACCCTCCTAAGGTTGATGAGGCACAAACAAAGGTTGGAGTAACCCAGGCGTCTTATGCCAATTGTACTTGACTTTTTGGCAAACAAAACATTCCCTGACATACTAATCGATGCTTGCTTTAAGGCTTGGTCAAAAGAAATATCTTTCCAATGCTAAAGTCGTAGAGAGAATACCCCGGTGACCCTCAGAAGGCGAAGCATGTGCTTCTTCCATGATTTTCTTCCTCAATGGCACCGCCACGCAAATTGCTTGGTGGTGATAGAGGTAACCATTCGAATGGAATAGGGATATTCATTCTCTTTGTTCTTTAACTTGCTCCAAATGAAGGAGAAGTCCGGGTCGTTCGGATACAAGTTCGTAGCTTCTTGAGAGGAGAATCCATGGCCTCTTGCCAGCTCGAGTGAATCTCGTCAATTGGGTAATCCTTCAGATGCTGTACATTTTTCGGGTTCTGGGAGTACTTGATCAATCTTCTTACACACTACTCCGCTCTGGCAAAATTCTTCGCTGGAAATTTGTCCAATCTCCGTTTTTTTCTTCAGTTCTTGCATCGCGTTTCATCTTTTCTTCACTTCCCCACAGAGGGGTGTTGTTTTTGTCAGATTATCCGCGAGAACCCATGTGTGCTGCAAAAGGAATTTGATCCTCCGTAGAAGAATCTTTCTTAGCTCTGATACCATTATTACAGGCTTGGACACTCCAAGTGAGAAAGCAATAGCAACACACGAACTGAAACTGCAAAATCATTGAACTTTGTGTGTGTGTGAGAGAGAGAGAGAGAGAGAGAGAGAGAGAGAGAGAGAGAGAGAGAGAGAGAGAGAGAGAGAGAGAGAGAGAGAGAGAGAGAGAGAGAGAGAGAGAGAGAGAGAGAGATCATTGAACTTTGTGTGTGTGTGTGTGTGAGAGAGAGAGAGAGAGAGAGAGAGAGAGAGAGAGAGAGAGAGAGAGAGAGAGAGAGAGAGAGAGAGAGAGATATGAAATGAAATGAAATGTTATATTAACGTCTTCAAAAGGCCAAAGTGACCTATGAGACCTAAAAGTTACAATGTGGTGATCTGATACAAAGTCCGAGTAACAAAAGTAACAAAATGAAATGAAAATGACAATGACAATATGACAAAATGACTAAATGACTACTATGGAATCCTAAACTCCAAGGTGTGAACTAATCAGCTAGCTGGGATAGCTAAAATCACAAGAGATCCAACATCGGTCGCTGGCGGATCTCATCAATCTCCTCCATGGTGTGAGAGAGAGAGAGAGAGAGACGGCACGACAAATTTCCGCGCTTAGACGCACTAGCCCCAAAGGCTATTGTCACGGAGACGGGCACTACGTGCTAACAAAAAAGAACAGATTGAACAACTTTAAGCACTTCAAATAACAACTGAACTGAAAGAGATGCACGACACGAGACGAGGAGTGGCGGAGTTCCAACTTTCACCCCAAGAGAGCACTGGCCCCAAACGCTGGTGACCCTTTCGGTATTTCCTTATATTGCTTGAACTCAATACAACACCGGTACTCCATCCTTTGCACCTTCACGTGGAAGCATACTAGAGAATGAGCCCTTGGCTCATATTTTAAGGCCCTTGGCCTCTCAAAAGCAACTACTTGAAAAGCTTCAAGTTCTAAAAGCATCTGGCCCAAAAGCAGGCGCTGAAATCAACCAACACAAATTATGAAAATCCGTGCAGGTGCCATGTCAACAGCCAACGGGATTTGCGGCAGTCTGTACAGCATATCAACGCAAATTGCGAGGCGTCCATACAATTTTCACGTCATCATGTGAAGTTGGTGGGAACTCTTTTTAAAAAATTAGGCCACATAGCAAGTCTTTGCAAGTTGGTAAAACTTCTTATGCCGCTTCTACTTCTTCTGGTACTTCTTCCTAGGGTTTGGGCCCCTCCGCCGGAATCTGCAGGTTGTTTCCGTTCTTCAGTGGCTTGACACGTCAGCAGTTTGTGACAACTGGCGTCCCTTTTGGTATTTCATTATTTTCATGTCGTAACGATACAAACCTTGAGGGTCCTTTGCTCTCAGACTTTGTGTCTAGATGTTCTACAGAGTGAGGCCCCAAGGGCTCTTATAAAGAGTACAAGGGTTGCCCAAAAGAAGCTTTTGACTATGAGGGCTTTAGGCCCCTCGGCCGATGCTCCATAAGTTCCTTAAGTTGCTGGGAACTAGTGTCACAAAGTGATGATGTGGCATGCCCAACTGGAAGAGAAATGGCCAAGTGGACAAGAGAAACTGAGCCAACCAATTGAAAGAACTTATGAAGCATCGGTCGTGGGGCTCGAAACCCTAAAAAGACCAAAAGCTTGAACTTCGAGGATTTTCATAAAAGGAGTTGATATGCTGATATGGCAGTCCGTATGGACGATAACGTGGCAGGGTTGTACTGATTTGTCGCGTTTTGTGCTTATGGTGCCACGCGGCAGGTTGTACAGATTTTCGCAAATTTCGGTGGTTGCTTTTGGAGAGCCCAACGCTAGCTTTTGGGGCTCTGCTTTTGGGCATCTCTTGTAACTTTAAAAGAGCCCTTGGGCCTCTCACTCTGCATAGCATTTGGATGCAGAGTTTGAGAGTAGAGGACCCTCGGGAGTTGTACTTTGCAGTGATCAATAATAAAGAAAGACCGAAAGGGGTGCCAGTTTTTGGGGCTAGTGCTTTTGGGCGTGGAACTCCGCCATGCTGTATCGATTCTCTCTCTCTCTCTCTCTCTCTATTATAATAAAGTTGAATGGTTTTGAAGTTTTTCTTTGTGCATTGCTATTGATTTCTCGCTTGGAGTGTCCAAGTCTGTTACAACTAGGATTTTCAAAAATCCTTAAATCTTTTTAGGCCACTCGGCCAATCTTTATCTATCCTTTAGGGTTCAATTTCCCTTGTCCACTCGACCATTTCTCTTCCAGTTGGGCATGCCACATCATCAATTTGTGATACCATGGCACTTTTTACTCTCTTTAGGAGAGGTTTTTTAGCCCTGGCTTTCAGTTTTCTACAGTTTGCCATGTGGCTACTTGTATCTAGTTTTTATAGTTTCGAGCGTGTCACCTTTGGGCCTGCTTTGTACTCAGTGATGTACTTGCCCTCAGAATCAGCACCATTTGGGCATTCTGATTCCAATAGAAATCAGCATCTTCCTTTTTTGTTTAAAGTTGAGTACTTGTTTTAAGTTTTAGCCAAGTAAGTTGCGTCAACTTATTTTGCGCATGCCTTTTCTGGAAACATTTTTAAGTTAATAATGTTTTGTTTTATCTAGTTTTGCTTCGTAGCAAATAAAGCGATTTAGTTTTTTCTTGTGTCCCTTGTTGTTTTATAAGTGCTTTATTCCCTCTTACAATTCGTGAGTTCAGATTATTCTGAACTTATGAAGGTATATCTTTCTTTGCAGAGAGAGAGAGAGAGAGAGAGAGAGAGAGAGAGAGAGAGAGAGAGAGAGAGAGAGAGAGAGAGAGAGAGAGAGAGAGAGAGTCAGTCACTTCACTTGCGCTGCGTGGACATGCTTCTGCTATAGTGTAGCATGAGTCTTAGTTTAGGATTGAGCCTGGCACCTTTGTGAGCCTCTAGCAGGACGTGCGTGCCCAAGCCGGTCATAGTTGCATACCCTCTCTTGCATAGACTACAGTACAACCATTTCAGCATACAGGGATTTTATTGTGTGAACCACCTCTTATAGGTCATTTATTTATAAGTGACTTTTGGAATTCTTTTTAAAAATCGTGAGTTTGTTGGAAAACTTGCCTGACCCAGCCTATAATTCTTATTAAAGAAACCCTAGCGCTGGGAGAGAAGAGCAGAGGAGCAGAGCAGTAGAGCCTCTTAAGCACAGTGGCTGTCCAACGATTTTGCCACCCATTACGTCAGCGTTTTCAGCCTTAGTACCTCGCCGTCATCATCGTCTTTGGATGATCAGCTTTTAGTGCTTAGCCTCACAGATCACCCCATTCCTCGCAGCAAAAGACCAGCGTTTTCAGCGAGAACAGCAAGCGTTTTTAGCTTTGAAGACCCGGCAGATTTCAGCCCTTTCTCGTCATTGGTTGCAGATCTTTAGCCATCGACATCGCTAGCAATATCGGCATTGAGCCGTAGCATCGTCGTCGTCGTCGACATCGTTGTCGTCGTCACAGTACCCGAACACCTAGTACCCCTTGTGCCTTGGTTCGGCATAAGGATCCATAGACTTGTCCAGAACCTCGTCGTCGTCGTCATCGTCGTCGTCGTCATCGTTGTCGAATAGACCCATCAAGAACCTCGTTGTTCCTGTATACATCGTCAACATAGATCCACAGAACCTCGTTGTCGGCATCATCGTCGTCGACATAGAACCCATCAATACTTCGTCGTTGACGTCATCGTCGTCGACATAGAACCCAACAGTACCCCGTCGTCGTCATCATCGTCGTCGACATAGTCTCAGTACCTCACTACTCGTAGTACCATCAGTACCCAGTACCCAGCATCATTAGCATTAGTTAATAGTACCCATTAGCATCAACATCACAGCATTTAGTCATTGTATCAGCATTCTGCAAGAATAAAGAAAGTACTTGCTAAGGCAACGTAGTTACAGAGCAAGGGGGCCCTTGAGGGTTTGGGACCTGACATTCGGTGTCGTCTGTTTTCTCTCTCTTGTGTCTCTCTCTTTCATTCAGTTTAGTTCAGTTCTTTCAAGTGAAGTAAAGTGTCCCTTGTGTGTGTACGGAGTACTAGATCCGAGCTAAATCCTTAAAACACTTCCGCTGCATCTGAGAGAGAGAGAGAGAGAGAGAGAGAGAGAGAGAGAGAGAGAGAGAGATGGGTCTAGCAAGCAGATGCATTGTTTGAAGGCTCAAGATAATGTTTTCTTTTAAGAGTCTCAAATCTATCAACACTGCTGTAGCAATTGGAAGCAGAATAAGAGGGACGAAAGGCTAGGGAGGCAAGATGGCGGATGTGGCAGGGCAGCTGTTTGCCTTTGAGTATTGCAATGCTAAGCTCAAAGGTAGACCCACCATGAAGAAGACCAAACAGTCTGGTTCATGCTTTGATCAGACCCTTCCTGTCAAGGTATGCTTTCTCTCTCTCTCTCTCTCTCTCTCTCTCTCACACACACACACACACACACACACACACACCACACACTTAGACATAATTTTTAGGGCTTATACTTGTTTGAGCACCAAGTTTTTATAATGATAAAGATATTTCTGGATATAAAGGTAAATTTACTGCAGCACTCAACAAATTCTCTACAGACAACACACAAACACAAACAATAAAGCACATGCGAACACACACACACACACACACACACACACACACACACTTAATCATAATTATACTTGTTTGAGCACCAAGTTTTATACCGATAGAGAGATGCTGTGACTAGCTATCATAACTATCACTCGGTTTCACCAAAAGTTGTTGATCAAAAGTATTCTTCCAGAACTTTAGAAACATAAGTGCAAGCACTAAATGCAACATAATCATGTGAATGCTATTTTGGATAAACCATAGGAAACAATTTCGAGGTTACAAGACCTTGGGACCTCATATCTTTATCCACAGGTTAGGGCGCTTCATATTGTGCCGATGTGGACATTACAAAATTTTACAAAATTCTATCACCCATTATAAAACCAGGAGATGTGTGTTTGATAAGGGGTACACAGGGTCTTGAAGAGGTGTATTTTCACTGCTTAAGCAACGATCCTTGTAAGGTTAAACTGTGTTTCTTTTTTCCTTAGTTATCAAGAAGAGCAGGCCGCCATGTGTTGTGCCGCTTAACCGACAAGGAGCTTCCATACTACTCTTCAAATGGAGAATACAGGTTAGTAATTATGACTAGTCAAAATTTAAATTGTAGTCACAAAGACAGTTATTTGTCTTCATTATGTAATATTGGAAATTTGCGTGAGGTTTGTGCATTCATTGTAGAAAAATTTTGACAGCTTGAGCTTGCAATGTCACCCTGTCAAGCCCCTAGGCCACTAGAGGTTTAAGATACCCCCAGAAGTTTGAAATGTACCTCCTAGACTGCATTATAGCAAATGTTCAATGCGATGTCTGACATAGTAGTGCAAAGCGGTCAGAGAGAGAGCAATTTTGGATAGGTTTTCTATCAGGCAAGCATTCACAATCCTCAAGCAAAACCTTAAAGGTGTGTCCTGAAGATTCACAAATGTACCCACAGAAGATGTCTTAATGTGGCTATAAAATTTTGAAATTGTGGCCGGGTGAGCACAAGGCTTTGGAAATGTGAACTCTATTAGGCTTAAGCAGGTGTGGCTGCAAATTGGTTGGTGAACAGATGGAGCAAGTTAATTACAAATGTTCACTGCTGAAGGAATCATCCATTAGAGAATTTTGCTCATAAAAAGTACACATATAGCCCTTCAGTATTTAAAATCTCCATGTTAACACAAATTATTATACCCAACTATGTTCTCTCTCTCTCTCTCTCTCTCTCTCTCTCTCTCTCTCTCTCTCTCTCGCGTACACGTGCTTGTGGGAGACCAGGTCATATGGAAGCTATACACACATGCAAGGTTGTGCATGCACACGAAAGCAACCAGAGGAGCCGTAGAGACAAGAAGCTCCATAGTAGACTTTTGCTGCGGGTACCTCAGGAAGGATGGGATCGCAAGAAGAAGAGAAGCAAAGAAAAGAAGGTGAAACGATTAAGGCAGTCAAAGGTGCCCTAGCCTTCCATGGTGTATAGGTGCAAGGATTTCACAGCGACATGGTCTCTTCTTCTTCAGCAGTAGTATCTGCTTTATATAGGATCTGATGGTGCTCCCCTCCTTTCTCCTTGAGATAGCTCTCATAGGGACGAGATTCCTCTTGTACTGATGACAAAGAGAAGAAATTTCCGCCTCTTGTATCTGGTCAGATTGTATATCTGGGTTTGAGCCCTTAAGAGAGAGAAAATACGCAAGTTGTAAAAAGCCCCCAAATTCCATACTCTCTTGAATTTTATAGAGCGCTCTAAACTTAAAAGTTTCATGTTATGTTATATGGCATTTGTTGAGTGTGTGTCACAAACCAGTGACGTGGCAGCCCAGATACACACACACACACTGCTGGCTGCAGAATCCCGTAAAACGCGCTGCAAAGCTGACGTGGCAGACCCGTGAATTGCGGCGCAGAATCTGGCGGAAAAAGCGGGTGATGACATGGCAGAACGTACGGAAAACAGCAGTTGTACGGACTCTCAATTTTGCGCTGGGAAAAAGCAAGGAAATCCTACGCAATTTTTGGAGGAAGCTTCTTGAAGCTTTGCTTTATTTTCATGGAGCTTTTGATTTTCAGCTTTTGGGGCTCTGCTTTTTAGCATCCCTTGTAAACCTTTATAAGTGGTGGGCAGGACTCCCACTCTGCAGAGCATCTGGACGCAGAGTCTGAGAGTGAGACCCTCCCACTTCCTTGTACTTTGAGCACAGATGTAATACAAAAAGAAATATCGAAAGGGGCGCCAGTCTTTGGGGCCAATATCTGTCACGGGGACGTGGCAACTGTTAACTATGTCACGAGGACGTGGCAATTGCTAACTTTAGTTGTTGGTTTCTTTCCAAGGGGTTTTGTTTTATTTTTGAGACCCTCTTCTTGAAGTAGCAAACGGTCGGACTATGGTTAGCCAAAGTGGGGTCATTGGCCAGCCAAAGCGGAATCCTTTGCTACATAGGCTACATTTCAGTTCTGGGTGTGGCTGCAGTGTACAAAGAGGGTCAGATGACCTAGAAGAATGCAATGGCAGAAACTCTTAAATTTTAGGGACTGCTATTTTTGGACAGCAAAATGTCTTCGCGTCATTACGTGCAGTTTGACATGGGGATCATTTGGTTACTCTGTGGCCAAGTCAACAGAGGTTGCAGGTGAGATATTTTTAGACCCGAGGGTCTAAAGCGGGAAAATGCACAAATGAGTGACACTTGGCACTCTGAGGCAAGTTTACTACTTAAAGAGAAGGCAAAAACGTGATTTTCAACTGTGAGCTCGTTTTTGAGTGCTGTCACAGGTGGGAGAGCTTCAATGGAGTGCTTGCTTACCCTCTATGTACAGTGAGGTGCAGGATGTCATGACCTGCATACCTCTCACTGCTCTCTCTCTCCCCTATTCTTTATGGTTATGCCCCTCTAGTGGGCTCATCAGATTGACCAATGTACAGTTGTGTGGGTTCATGCGCGATTGCCGAGGCAAGAGCCTCTTGCACATGTACTGGATTAGCTAGCGGCTAATCCCCCGCAGGTACAAGTGATTCGGAGAGGTTTCACGTGCGAAATCTCGTCCGATTCAAGGGGCAAGTAGCCCTACAGGTGCGGGAGCTCGAGGACTTGCTACGGATGCGACCGCACGCGAAACGGAGCCCGAAACAGTGAATTACAGCCTGCTGTGTATTTTTGCAGGTTTAGGGTTTTGGCCCTAAACGGACCCTAATACCCCCAGGAGGTTCGGGGATGCGAGGGGACCGCTGTACAGGTGGTCTGGCGCATTTTCAGGGCAGAAAACAGAGAATTCAGCGTGCTGCAGATTCTCGCCAGGTTTTGCAAAGTGTCCGTATGCATCGGGAAAGTCATCTAATGCATGGGGATACTGACTGTGAAGGGTCCTAGTACAGTTGTGCTA
Source organism: Adiantum capillus-veneris (assembly GCF_014529385.1). NCBI lineage: Eukaryota > Viridiplantae > Streptophyta > Polypodiopsida > Polypodiales > Pteridaceae > Adiantum > Adiantum capillus-veneris. The sequence goes on from NC_140947.1 coordinate 35,450,643, forward strand.
CCGAAATCGGGCTAGAACAGAAGAAATTCAGCCCAGATTGTGCGGGGCAGCTTGTAGGGAACCACAGCTTTTATTCCCTCTTTTAAAGAATAAAGAAATACCGAAAGGGGCGCCTATTTAGGGGCCAATCTGGTGTCTGACTCGCATACAGATGCATTCTAGCATCTGTATCCCATTCCCCTCTCTTGTGTCATTATAGCACAGGTAGAATAGACGACTAATAATGGGTGAAAGCTACATCAAGGTTTGAAGTAAAGTCTACCGCCCTTTTTGAAGTTAACAGGCCGGTTACACGTGATGTCTCAGATAGTGATCAATCAAATTTATCTGTGTTAGATAAAGAAATGTCAGCATTTTTGCAAAAGTTTAGTGACTGTTTTTCTGATTCATTACCGTCGCAATTGCCGCCAGACTCCAGAGAGACCTGAGGACCATCGGATAGATTTGGTGCCAGGGTGTAGCCCACCAAATAGACCTACCTACAAGGTTAGTGCGGCGCAGCAGAAAGAGATTATGGGCCATGTTGAGGAGTTATTAGAGAAGGGGCTGATTCAGCCTAGTTCTTCACCCTTTTGCTCCCCAGTGCTCCTAGTGTAGAAGAAGGATGGCTCATGGCGCATGTGTATTGATTACCGTGCGTTGAATAAGAATACCATCAAGAATAGGTTCCCTATTCCTAGAATTGATGATATTCTCGATCGTTTAGAGGGTGCTGTAATTTTTAGCAGGATAGACCTTAAGAGTGGGTACCATTAGATTCGTATAAGGCTAGAGGATGTGCACAAGACTGCGTTTAGAACGACATTTGGTCTTTATGAGTTTCTGGTGATGCCGTTTGGGCTAACAAATGCTCCTGCCACGTTCAACAGAATGATGGACCGGATTTTCCGCTCGCATCAACAGTTTGTTGGAACGTTCTTCGATGACATGATAGTGTATTCGAAGAATGAAGAGGAGCATAGGCGTCACTTGACCATTGTGTTTGAAGAGCTGCGCAGTCACAGGTTACTTATCAATCCTAAGAAAAGTGAATTCCTCCTCGAAGAGATCCACTTTCTTGGCCATATAGTCTCAAAGGATGGTGTTAGAATGGATCCCGCAAAGGTTGAAGCTATCAAGACATGGCCAGACTTGAAGACTGTGCATGATGTCAGAAGCTTCTTGGGATTGTGTTCCTACTATAGAAGGTTTATCAGAAATTTTGCAAAGATAGCATCGCCTCTTCACGCATTGCAAAAGAAAGAGGTCACTTTCAGATGGACCCAAAAAGGGATTTCAGCTTTTAGTCTCTTAAAGGAAAATTTGACTTCAAATCTAGTTATTGTTTTGCCAGATCTCAAGAAGTCATTTGTGGTCCAGTGTGACGCGTGTGGCAGTAGCATCGGAGCAGTGCTAATGCAAGATGGACGGGTAGTAGCTTATGAAAGCCGAATTTTGCAAGGGCCAGAGAGGACTATGCAAGTCTATGAGAAAGAGCTCTTGGCCGTGATTCATTCGCTTTCTAGCTGGAAGCACTACCTCTTAGGTGTTGATTTTGTTGTCCAAACAGATCATCAGACCTTGCGATACTTCTTGACACAGTCAAAGTTATCCGAAAAGCATATGCGATGGGCAAACATTCTTTCCATGTTCCACTTCTAGATTATGCATGTGGAAGGCAAGAAGAATGTTGTGGCTGATGCGTTATCAAGAAAGCCACAAATTTCAGCTGTGTCAATTTCTTATCATCATGAGTTAGATGACATGAAGGAACAATATACTGCTGATGAAGATTTTGCAAGGATCTTTGAACAGTTACAAGAGGGGCAACATCACGAGCACTACCTCCTCAGAGATGGTTTTATGATGATGCATGGGAGACTTTGTGTCACTAGGCCACTGTGACATAAGGTCATGGAAGAGAGTCATGTCCCACCGTATGCAGGGCATCGTGGCATTGATGCAACAATTAAAGCGGTAGAGACATTCTTCTATTGGCCTACCTTGAGGAGAGATGTGGATGCCTTTGTGCGAGCATGCATAGTTTGCCAAAAGGTCAAGTTTGACAGGCAAAAGGCACCAGGGTTGTTACAACCACTTCCGATTCCGGATAAGCCATGGGAAAGCATTGCTATGGACTTTATCTTTGATCTTCCAAGGACGCCAACAGGGAATGATGGTATATGGACCATTATCTGCAGGTTCAGCAAGTAGCCCCATTTTATCCCTGTCAGGAAGAAGATAAAATCTGATCAGATGGCACGCTTGTTCATGTACAATGTGTTCAAGTACCATGGTATGCCACAATCAATTATCAGTGATCGTGATCCTCGCATGACCAGTTTGTTCTGGAGAGGATTGTTTGAGAACATGGGCACTACGCTCAAGTTCTCGTCTTCGTTTCATCCACAAACTGATGGAAAGTCAGAAGAGGCTAATTCTACTGTCTTAGATCTGCTGAAATGCTATGTGTCAGATAATAAGGGCAAGTGGGAACAGTATTTGCCTATGCTTAAGTATGCGTACAATAATACGGTGCATTCGTCTACTGGCAAAGCACCTTTTGAGATTGTTGAAGGCGGTAAAAAGGTTCCTCCCATTTGGCATACAAAGGACAAGATCTTTGAGGCAGATCGATATGTTGAGAACATGGATGAGATGTATAAGAAGATTAAAGTTGCCTTGGAGAAGACTCAGGCAAAGCAGAAAAAGGCTGCTGATTGTCACTGTCTTGAATTGCTACTATCACTTGGTGATTAGGTTCTGTTAAGGTTTGAAAAGGCAAGGTTAAAGAAGATGAAGGGCAAGGAACGGCTCCTAAGCTCAGCATGCGTTACTATGGGCCTTTTCAAGTGCTTGACAAGATCAACGATGTGGCTTACAGGCTGAAATTGCCTGATGCGTGGAAGATTCATAATGCGTTTCACGTGAGTCTTCTAAGACCCTTCGTGGGTGATGTGCCAGAAGATATGCCAGATAAGGATCAGCCAGAAGTTGAGGAACTTGATGAGATCCTGGTACCTGAGCAAGTTTTGGCACATAGGGACAAAAAAGTTAAAGGACAAATTGCAAGATGCTATTTGGTGAAGTTCAAGAACTATCCGCGTATGGATGCAAAGTGGATGGAAGAGCATGAACTATCAAAGTCACCAAATGTATTGCAGCTTTACCTTGAAGCCTTTGGGTTACAGCCTACTTATACCCCAACCCAACGTGTGCAAAGGAGGGGTAATGATAGAGCTAGTACATCAAATGTACATATGAATTCAGTGTAATAGATGGAAATGACAAAAGTATGAAGGCCTCATTAAGTCATTTGTATCTATATGTTATGACCTTTCTTGCGGATACATGCGATGATAAAAGAGTGTTAATAGCACAAGATCATTAGTGGCGTGTATTTATGGTATGCAATCGAGGACGTTTGCGATTTCAAGAGGGGGGTATGTCACGGGGACGTGGCAACTGTTAACTATGTCACGAGGACGTGGCAATTGCTAACTTTAGTTGTTGGTTTCTTTCCAAGGGGTTTTGTTTTATTTTTGAGACCCTCTTCTTGAAGTAGCAAACGGTCGGACATTGCATGGCCAATGTGAATGGTAGTTTCACCCGTAGATGGGTAGTGGTCGGCACTGGAATTCGCATGGTAAGAGGATGTCTAGGCTCAGAACAAGATCATATAGGTCCCCCGTCGCACTTAGCAAGTTGGTGGATACTAGGAAGTGAACTCAATTAAGGCGTAAAGTCAAGGTGGGACTACCAACAAAAAGTATCCGATAGTTGGGCCACATTGCACTTTTGGATGCGGTCCCAATGAGGATAGATGGTCAGAAGACCAGTGGGAGCCCAACAGAAGCATCTCCTAAAATTTAGGGAATTGCTATTTTGGCCGTGAAATGTGTTCCCGTCATTACCTCCGGTATGACTAGGGGAACATTTTATAACTCTGCCGCGAAGTCAACTGACGCGTCGGTTGAGATATTTTTAAGCGGCGAACCGGAAGCGGGAAAATGCTTGAAAATGCTCCAAGTGTCGATTTTTCATGAACTTTCCTCTTGCAGAAAAATGGGCGCTGATTTTTAAGCTGGGAGAGGCCTTCACTTGCATTCTGTCACACAGGTTAAGAGCTATGGAGTGCTTCCTTTCCCTCTCATGTACAGTGTGGTGCTAGGAGTGATGCCCTGCACACTACACACTGCTCTCTCTCTCTCCCCCTACGTGCAGTTATGTGATGCCCCACAAGAGGGCTCCTCATTTGACTGATGTACAACTGTGTGGGTTCATGCTTTTGTGCTGAGGCAAGAGCCTCCTTGAGTAGGAACAGGGGTAGCTAGCTGCTACTCCAAAGCAGGCACTGGTGAGGGTCATAACCTCACCATACAGGTGTAAAATCAGCGCTGTGTATGCGCTGTAATTTTACTGTTTTTCAGCCATACGGACGCCAGAACCTTTGGGAATCGTTCCCCACTGGCAAAGGACAGTTAGGGGACTGTTTGGGGCTGAAAACAGGGCAAAAACCAGTAAATATAGCGTGCTGAATTTACTGTTTTTGGGTAGGAATCAGAGGGTATACGCCAATAGAAGCGAGTTCCAGTAGGGGAATTGGTTTCGCGCAAGTTTAGGGGTTGTTATGTTGCCGAAATTTGGCCAAAACAGGCGATCTAGTGGGATACAGTCAAAGGATTCCCAGGACTCTTCTTTGTACTTCACCCTCCTAAAGAATAAAGAAATACCGAAAGGGGTGCCAATTTTGAGGCCTACAGGTTGTCGGCGTCTGCTTGGAGCATTCTAGCTTCCGAGCCGTGTGTGTGATTAAGTGTTAATTCCCGTTACAGGTCTCCTTTGCGAAGTGCTCTGTGTGTGTGTCTAAAGTAAAGAATTTCGGGTGAAAGCCAACGCCTACCGCCCTATGGGTCGGTTTCAATATCTCTAGGCACGGAACTCCGCTGGGCCGTGTCGAATCAATTGTGAACTGTGAACTGTTTTGAAGTGAATCTCTGATGTGTTGCGATAGAATCTTGACTTGGAGTGTCCAAGTTTGTTACAGTGGTATCAGAGCGCAAAAAGATTCTTCTTCTACAGAGGATCCGATCCTTTTTACAACGTGCACAGCTTCTGGGAAAGAATCTTCGTGCCTCGACCCCAGACTTATTAGCCACTCCCACCCTTCATACATCGCGCATCGGGCGCGCTCCCGTCTTCATCGCTCTGTCTTACAGGGCATAAAGCCATTAAGAATCCCAGATTACACATGGGTTCTCATGAAGAATTTGACAGAGATGACACCTCTCAGTGGGAAGGCAAAGAAAAGTTGAAGATCCGGCGCAGGAACTAAAGAAAAGAATGAAGATTTGGGCAAATTTTTTTTTTCAGACAAATTTGCCAGAAAAGGAGTACAAATGTCAACTGTAGATTGGCATATGTGTGAACAGATTGATTAAGTACTCCAGGGACTCGAGATGGGTGATACACCTGAAGAATTACCTGATTGATAAGATTTACTCGAGATGGCGTGTGGCCATTGCTTCTCCTCTCAGGTAGGGAGTAAAGCCGACAACCGAGTGCAGAAAAGTAGAACCTGTACTCGCTGAAAGACATGGACAAGCAAAGCAAAAAAAGCAAAGCTTCAGAAAGGGCAAGAAAATGGCAAAGAAGCCTAAATTTCGCCCAGTTTTTGATAGTTCTATAGAGGACTCGTCTTCGAATAGTTCGGACTCCAATGATCATAGATTTTATGCAAAGAAGAAGAATTATTATAAAGCCAACCAGTATGATTTTCTGGAGGATAAAAGCAAGAAAGTCTGAGAATTTAAAGAAGGTGGACAATCAATTAAATTTGACACTTTTTTTGGATTCCGAGATGCTTCGAGGGATTTGGCCTTCATACATCAATTTGACATAGCTTTCTTTGGAGGACATTACTCAGAGCACTCCAAGATTCGGAGGGCTACCTCTTACTTTAAGGGAAATGCTCGAACATGGTGGTCCACTCTTCTATTGAACAAGAAAGCGCCAGTTAAATGGATGAAATTTGAAAGGCTTTTTATTTCTTCTTGGTTGACTCAGGAGTACGAACGCGACATATGATGTAAGGTGCAGCGGAAGTGAATGCTGAACTTTGCTCAAGATGAGTGCTCCAAATTGTGCTCAAGGGTTCCTTTTACTTATAGAAGGGAGAGCCTTCCGTTCCTTTAGTGAGAGAGTGCAAATGATCACAAACAAATTGGATAAACACTGGGAATGAAGGTGCTTAGATTGAGAGATAGAGAGAGAAGAATACGACACCAGATGTTGTCAAACCCTCCTCCGAAGGCCCCACTCTCTATGGCGAGAGCGGTCTACTATTGATTGCACAAATCTCTACAATGCTATGGACTTGCCGACGATGAGGATGACGACAAGACGGGTGAAATCTGCAAATCTTTGTCTGTTGAATTCTGACTCTATGTCGGTGATGACGGCGATGACGACGATGCAACGACGACACGCTGCAAACTTCGGCGGATCTGACCGTGCGGCGAGGATCTGCTGCGGGAAGGTGAGGTCTGCGAGGTTTGGGGGTTCCACTGCGGAGTCTTGATGCTGAAAGCTGAAAACGCTGATGCTATTCTGGGTTCTGTCGCGAAGAAACTGCAAAACGTTGGGCTGCTCTGCTGCTCCAAAAACGCTAGGCTTGGGGGTATGTTGCAAAAACGCTAGGTGTCCTGCTGTGTCTTGCTGTCGCCAAGTTGATCTGCAAATGCAAAACGCTGAGTGATCTGCAAGCAATGAAAAACGTTGGCTGTCTTGATCTTTGGTCTTTGGCTGAAAACACTAGGTTATCCGCCCGGGGGGGGGTCTTGCTGAGAAGGTGCACTGTTGGATGTCAGGTCCTTGCTGCCTCTTCTCCCCAAAAGTGCTAGCGCTAGGGTTTCTTATATACTCGCATGGCTAAATTGCCCTATCCAATTCCCAACAAAAGTCACTTAAAAATAATAAGTGAAAAATGGCTAAAATAGGAAAAATAGGTTTTCTGCAATATAAAATGCTCCTTATGGAATCTGATGGTAATGTTGATGATCATGCTGTGTGCAACCAGAGGATATGCATCTACTCTAAGTGTTTGGACATGCACGGTTTGCGAACAGACTCACAAAGGTGCCAGAACACTTCCTAAGCTAGGCTAACTGAACTGAACTGAACCCATGTCGTGAAGTAGCTTGTCCACGTATACATAGGGTTAGATGTGCACATGACATCCCCTCCTTTTCAAAGTGAGGTACTGGTACCGAACTGTATGGCGTCGAGGGAGATCGCCAACAGCGTCTGGAATCTTGGAAAGAACTCTTCGTCGGCCCACTTTGATGTGTGGGTCATGCTATATTGGAACTTCATAAAGGTCTGCAACGTTGGCTTCTTTGGGCCGCGCCGAAAGCGACACAAGGTCATCTGTGGCTCCTTCAATGCTTCAACTTCGTCCATAGTCACGCTTCTACCTTCTTCAAGAATCTCCGAGGATGAAATTGGTGAAACCACTTCCAACACAAAACCATAAACATACCCATTCCATGTAATGTGATTGACAAAATACTATTCCTTCGAAAAAAGTGTGCATGCAATGCAGATGAACATATAGACGGAGTGCCAAACCGTTCATCAAACACACGCAAATGATGGAGTCGAATCGTGACTTTCTGATCTAATTGTGGCAAAACACAATGGAAATGCCTATGCTTGATGCTCGATCTTCCTTGTGCTCTTTCTACGTCTGTGTCGTGCGAAGGAAGAGACATGGAATGTGACTTCCTTGAATGCATACTTTTCAGCTTTTCATGAGAAATCCGCATACATCCATGCTCATTCATGAGTGAATGCTCAACGTACAATATGGCATGCCGTTGGAAAGGGATCACTTAAAGATGCTGACTTAAATACAGGAAACGATCACGAATGAAACACTTGAACAATGCGTGCTGACTAATCATTCACACATAATACTTCCTGTGGGGGTTCTTTGAACCTCGACTCGAGAGCCAAGATCGGTTCTTCGCGATCGATCGAATTTGCCTGTGGGGATGCTGTGGACCTCGACTCGAAAACCAAGATCCATCCTTCGTGATTGATCAAATTTGTAACGAGGTTAGCTTCACTAGAAAAAGCATCAACTAAACCATCATCCTGGTGAACAATCACATCATCTTCCTGCAGATCATCATGCTTGTGAGAAATCACATCTTGATCATGCAAATCATCATGCTTATCATTGCCATCCAAATCATCATGCTTGTCATTGTCGTGCAATTCTTCATGCTTATCATCATGCAAATCTTGTGTGTCATGCTTTGAAGAAGAGGAGACTGAGAGAGTCTCCTTTTCTCAAATCTCTTGCATCTGTGCCTGAACTTGAGAAAAGAGTCGCAACATCTCTTTCATTCTGCGATCAAATCTTGCTTCTCTTTCGTCGCGCTCACGCGCTATGGCTACCATTCTGTCTTCCTATTTACGCTCTATGGTTGCCATTATTTCGTCGCTTTCTAACTTCCTGTCCATCCTCATCTTGTCGAAAGCCTCCATAGGAGCTCCATAGGAGTTAGTGCAATCCTTGGTGTAGATGGGGAAGGGGGGAAGCAATATAAAGAAATACCGAAAGGGGCGCCAGGGTTTGGAGCGAGTGCTCTCTTGGGGTGGAACTCTGCCACTTCGTGTCTCGTGTGCTGGCATCTTTTTCAGTTCAATTTTTTTGAAGGGCTCAAAGTTTGTTCAGTCTAATCTTATTAGTTGTCACCCGCTGCCCAACCATTACAGTGGTATCAGAGCTCCAATCGTGTGCTTTTCTAAAAGCATACATGTCCTACCAAGAACAGACAGAGCACAATGGTGTATCTGGATTTTGTACCTGAAATTTCTTCTCGACGAGCTTCGCGACATACTTTCGCGGCATCCTCAGCAAAATCTCTTGATGCTGCAAAGTTTTCAACAGTTTTTGAATTACATTTTTCCTCCTTTAATGCCCTGAGTGATACCACCTCCTCCGGCACTAGAAAGTACAAGAGCCTCCAACCGACAACCTACTCAGCCTTTTGTTCCAATTGGGGGAGTCTTTAGGAACATGGTTCAACCGTCTATTCTGTGCAACTGCCATTGTCACCACCGTTGTCACCACCTTTCCCACCACCACCGCATTTCACGGTTACATGCTGACGCGGTAGACCATAGGGACTTCCGCGAATTGCGCTGCTGACGTGTGTATAGATTCCGGATTTTGTGCTGGTAGCTTTTGGGCGCCAACTTTTGGACGAGATGCTTTTGGGTCTGATGCTTTTCATGTAAACTGCTTTTAGATGGCCTAGGGGCCTTTAAATATCAACTATGGGCTCGCACTCTTGCATTCTACCATAGGCAGATGCAAAGCAGAGCCACAAGAATTGTACCGAGTTTAAGCAATGTAAAGAAATTTTGAAAGGGGCGCAAGTGCTCTCTTGGGGTGGAACTCCGCCACTCTGTGTCTCGTGTGCTGTGCAACTCTTTCAGATCAGTTGTTTTGAAGTGCTCAAAGTTAGTTCAGTCTCTTCTTTTCTGTTGGCATGTGGTGCCCTCCTGTTACAGAATGACCCTCCCGTCACAGAATGACTAAGAAAGACACTTTGGATGACTATTGCCAGAGGTTTTGGGATATCTATTTGCCAGCGTCCTCGTTTCGGAGGATCATTTTAAAGGACCAGTTTTGTTGTGGTTTGCCAGAAAAAGATTCAAGGGTATTGTTTGTAACAGAAGTTTGACTCTAGTTAGAGACTTATGGGATATACCAAGCAAGGTTTTGGTATGCGTGCCGGCTCATTGACCTATCTTATGGACAAGCTGGTTTCGACCTCAATGGGGCAAGAGTCTTCCAGGGAAAAGAAAGAACCAAGGAAACTGGATGAAAGTTATCAGAAAAAGTAAGGGAATCAGTTGATAGTGCATTCGAGGGTTCTGACAAAGCAAGGGAACCTATTGATGGTTGAGATTCGGATGATTTAGTCTGGTACATGGGTACATAGAGTCAGTGTCTACTGAATTTTCTTTTGTCCTTTGCTTGTTTTACAAGCGATTACAATTCTTTCAGGAGGGGGGGACGTCACAAGTTGGTGATGGGGCGTGCCCAACTGGAAGGAGTTGGTCAAGGGAACAAGGACTGAACCTACAGTCGTGGCCGTGGGCCCTGGGGGGTTAAAGTTTAAAAACTCTACCCCTGCCCAACTTATGGAGTACCAGCCGAGGGGCCTAAACCCTAAAACTTAAAAGCTTGACATTTGGGGCTGATTTCCGTAAATTGCGTTGACTGATGACATGACAGGCCTGTTGTACGAATTTCCGTGATTTGTGCTGGCTGTTTTCGGCAGCTTTTCACACGAGCTTTTGAGAGCAAATACTTTTGGGATCAAGCGCTTTTAGAACTGATGCTTTTGGGGCTCTGCTTTTGGGCATCCCTTGTACATTTATAAGTGCCGAGAGGGCCACTCTTTAGGGAGCATCTCGACGCAGAGTCTCGGAGAGAGTTTGACCCTTGGGAGTTGTCGAAAGGGGCGCCAGTCTTTGGGGCCAGTGCGTCTTGGCTTGGAACTCCGCCGTGCCATGTCCGCTCGTGTGTTGCTATTGATTTCTCTCTTGGAGTGTCCAAGACTGTAACATATTTTTCCCATTGATATCATTGTATACGCCGTAGGGTATGTCCCATATTCTTGTGTCATGACCAACGGTTGATTTTATATAATGCAACATGGTACAAGCCTTTTTTTTTTTTTTTGAGAGAGAGAGAGAGAGAGAGAGAGAGAGAGAGAGAGAGAGAGAGGTAGGTACATACATAACAAAGTGGGTGGGTGTGTATATATGGATATACACGTATCCACACACTTGCATACAAGCATATGCGTTTATATAACAACAATGAGTTCTTTTTCTGTGTTCATGCTTGTATCTTTAGTTTATTTGTTTCTTTAGTTTATTTGTTATAACGTGCATAACCTAGTTTGTGACCGGACCCTCACATAATCCTCGCTTTTGTCATGAGACTGGTTTCTTTCTCTCAACGTGCAGGCATCGGATCCCAAAGAAATTACCATCTGACTACACAAGGAAAGGAGATGGTGAGAAGATTAAGCGAGGTGAACTTCATAAAGCAGCCCCGAAAGCAGAACCCCCTCAAGCTGGAGCGTTTAAATTACGTGATAACCCTCCCAACACTCTAGTAATAACTTTTCTGAACTGCTAAGTGGTGTATAGTGGTGGTTTAGGTCTTAATTTACTTCATTAAAAATGAACGAAGAAACTTCCCTTGTATACATACACATTATATTGTGTGTGTGTGTGTACAATGTGTGTTTGTTTGTATGTATGTCTACCAAAATATCCACCTCTCTTTCTCTTTCTCATACTGATATATAGTAACGCCTCTATCAATCTTCTGTCAAAATTTGTTGAGCTGTTAGAAAAAGTTAATCAAATGATAAGAATGCTATATTTTGTGAACAGTTCAGAAAGCTGTATGAAAGGGGAGACTTACCGCTACAGGTTCTACATAGCAGCTCTAAGAATTCGCTTACGTGGAAAGTGGACATCAGGAAGCTAGATTACCACCACTACTTACCGATTTTCTTCGATGGAATCCGAGAAAAGGAAGAGCCTTATCGGTTTATAGCAGTGAAGGGCGTGGAGGACCTTCTCAAGGCATGGACTCATCATCAGCTCAACTGGTTCTGTTTCAAATCCATTGTTTTTCAGCCAGATAATTAGAGCCGTGGCTAGAAATGCATTGTTTTTTCTACTTTTGTGTTCAACAATCTTTGTTGTGGAAATCTAGTCCGTCTATAATGACTGGTTGCCTACGATTATTTCTTTTGAACGCTCTTAGGAGCCTTCATGTGCGGGTCGACAGAATTTGTTTTCCTAGTGTTAGATTCCCCATGACCATTAATAAAAATTGATGGTCATGGGGGATGGATGATCGTACTGTCGCAATACTCGAAGCATACGATTCAAGACCAGAAAATAATAGTGCAACAATCTATGAGAGAGTTACGTGAGCATGGATAAGTGCCATGCTTAACAACGTAATGCTGGAGTCAGCTAATGTCAAGGTCGGAAATTGCGGGGGACTGAAGATCATGGCCGTTAAATCAGGACGCCTGCAATCCCGGAATCTGACCAGCCATCCGTCAGATGTCTGACAAGTCAGCATGCGGAAAGCTCTCGCCATTCCAACAATCAGCTCAGTCCAGATCAGCAGTGGGAATGCGCTCAGCTGCCAACACGTCAGCGCTCGTAATCCCCTCGGTTTACTCAGTCACCCGTTCCAAGGGCTGACGTGTCGTGAGCAGAGCTGCCCTCAGCTATTGCTGCGCTTCCCATGCTGACATGTCAGTGGGAGCGATTCAGTTCAGTCCCAGGCCCGCTGTGATTGGCGCTGAGGTGTCAGTGATCCAGCGGTCTGCTCATCATTTTGCCAGCGCAGGCAGACCGCCGACATTCAGTGATCACTGATCACTGCAGCCCCCCCTCCTCCCGACCCTTGACGGTCGTGAAAGGACACTGAGTGTCCTCCCCATGCAATAATGGCTCCCCATGTGGAAAGGACACTTAGTGTCCTTTCCCTACACCTTAATTTTCCACCTCAGCTTTTTTAACACTAAGCGTATAAGGGGGCTTGCTGATTGGCTTGCTTTCTTGGACGACTTTGCATTGGTTAGTAGCCCTCTCGTTTTGGGGTTTTATATTTGAGGATAAGCGTTTTTCTCATGTTTGCAGGCTGGACAAGGAAAAATTCTCTCTGTGATACCGCAGCTGATCATTCCCATCAAAACCGCTCTCAATACTCGAGATCTTGCTGTCATTAACATAACCCTTCAGGTAAAAATTACAAGTTAATGTTGTTGGGTTCTCTACTGTTTTTTTCATTTTTCTCCTTTTTAAAGAGACATTTACAGTATATGTATGAGTAGTTTTCACATGTCTTTTTCTGCTTTCAAGTAAATAACAAATTGTCTTAACACAATTGGATTTTTTTTTGATGTTATTTGGCTGCTACATTATGTCGCGTGTAGCTGATGTGCAAGCTTGTGGAGTCCGAGGAAATGGTCGGTCATTCATTGGTACCCTATTACAGGCAGCTTCTTCCAATTTTGAATATATTCAAGAATAACGTCCCAAACATGGGAGACACCATCGATTATGCCCAACAAAAACAAATTTGCACAGGAGAGCTTGTTAACAGAGTTTTAGAGCTTTTTGAATCCCATGGTGGAGAGGACGCTTTCATAAACATCAAGTATATGGTGCCAACTTATGAATCGTGTGTAACTGGTTGAGGACGAGACAAGCCGCCAAGATTTTGAATACTACAAATCTTTGCATAAACTTATTAAGCCTAAAAGCCTTGCATTCAAAACCTTCAGCAAACCTACACTAATGAGCAATATCTTTGTAGACATCTAGAGTAGGTATTGCCCTCAATTGTAGGGAAAATTGCGAAAGAATGACGAGAATTGGATCTTACCTTCTATTGTCATTTCATGAAATTCTAGTTATTTGCTCATTGCCTCTTGAAAGGCACAGATTCTAAACGATCAACTTTGACTAAAACAACTCCCGCCTGACAATTTGGCACTTCGCTAATCTTCTTCACTCTTAAGTATGCTGAATTTCTATACTCTTAAGCAACATTGGCACTTGGCTATAATGTAGTGGTTCCTTCAAAAAATGGACTCGGGAGGAGTTAATTTATTAAACAAACATACCTTCAATTCATCACGAGTCCTAAGGAGAAATTTTATTTAACATGCATTCAATTCATTAGGAGTATTTTGAGTGGGAGTCAGGGGGTGCAGGTACAAGTTTTTTAGTGATCTTCAAAAGCCTTTTTCAAGCACGTATAACGACCACCTATTACACCATCTCAAACTATACATAGGATTGCAAACTTTGGTTTTATGGTATCAAGAGTGAATGGTACAGACTTCGAGCTTTGTCTCCTCATTATAACTAAAATGCAACCTTTGGTTTGATGGCAATCAGAGTTAACGATACAAACTCATGATGATTATAGCCTCGTTTTAACCACTATATTCATCGATGTGGATGAGACCCCATGCTATAACAACCTAGAATTCAATTAGTGCAAGACACAAAATATATCACAATTGCATGCAAGATTATCTAAGAAAGCAAAATTGGATGGTACAAGGCTCATTTGTATACATGGAGATTCACTTGACCCATGTGGGGCACATGGGTCAAGCGTTGTGCTGTTCCATGTGGGGCACATTGAACAGCACAACGCTATGCACAATTTTTTTGGGGGTTTATAAAATCTATGCTATGCAAACCTAACCACACTCGAACATTATGCATCTAAAAAGAAAACAATATTCCTCTTAGTTGAAACACAATGTAGATGTAGATGTATGACACCCCACCCCAAAGAGTCGGATGACATTGGGGACCCAAAAACTACATAACAACAAAGCTAGATGCTTGTTGACAAGGCACTAATAAAGGTGCTGTCCAAGGATGATCGGAAGAAAATACATCTCGAGTATCCACAAATTTGGTATGGATCATTCTTTTATGAGCATGTCTCCTAAATTTATACTTATGACTTTGATGCACACTTGCACACACACAATCCTCTCTCTTTCTCATTTATTTTATTTGAAGTCAAGATTTTGGGATTGGAAGTATTTTGAACTTAAGAAAGAATCCCTTTGTGCAAAGCTCCTCATTATCACTCTATGAACATAAAAAATCACGAGCCTCGCATGTATTGCTCAAGTTATAGTGTGGTTTTTAGTAGGTTAGGCAAGGAAAGACCTTGTGGTTGGAAGTAATACCTGAGATGGATGTCCTTAGAGCAATTCAAGAACTAGGGTAAGTACTGTAGGAACATTGCATATATTTTCTTATCATGGTTAACATAGTAGATGTACATGTTCGTTAAAGAGGTTGATTGCTTGAGTTATAGTGTAGCTTTATTAGGTTAGGCAGTGCAAGACTATATCCTTGGTAGCCATGGAAGTTCCACCCATCCTGATTGCCTTAAAAAAAAGCTAGCAACAAGGGTGACCACTTAGGGTCATCACACATATTTTCTTACCATGGTCAACTTAATGTATTAGACATGCATGCTC
Organism: Adiantum capillus-veneris; assembly: GCF_014529385.1. NCBI lineage: Eukaryota > Viridiplantae > Streptophyta > Polypodiopsida > Polypodiales > Pteridaceae > Adiantum > Adiantum capillus-veneris. The sequence continues at coordinate 35,465,762 of NC_140947.1, forward strand.
AGTAAAAGGCTCATTTTTGAAGGCATAGTGTGGCTTTTAGTAGGTTAGGCTAGGCAAGACCATCTGCTTGGTAGCCATGGAAGTTCCAACCACATTGGCTACCCTCCACGAAAGCCGACAACAAGGGTGGCCACCTAAGGCCATTACACAGATTTCCTTACAATGCTTATAATGTAATAGACAAGTATCATAGATAGTATACTATAGTATGCTTTGCAGAAAAAAATAGGACCACAAAATCTATATAGAACCACAACTTTGAGCATTCTTCAAATGTGGAATACCTTTGGAGTCAAAATCAAAGCTCTAAGACATTCCCTATACAAGCTTGTAAATTATGAATTAAAGCTAAGATATGTTGGCAGCACTATTCTCCCTAAAACCTACCCCCAAATTCGAAACCAAAGCTCTACGGCATAGAGGGAGGTACTGTTTACAATAGGCCTCTTGTACGAGGAGGATAATTAAGAGTACCATTCATAATGACAAAGGAGAGAATGCTTCTGTTAAAATTTTGAAAGTGTGTACAAAGTATGGTGCTATGCCCCTTATATAGGCAAATTAAGAAAAAAATTATGGGGCTTTACTTCACCCCAAGTATCATCGTCCTAGGTGGATAAATCATATGGCTACCGCATAGAGACCGCATAGCACATGGTGAGAGGGATGCAAAGGTGGCTAGAGGGGATTCACAATGAAAGTAGAAAAGCTACCTCACTCCACAATCCTCCCCTGAAGCCTAAACTCTTTGCAAATCAACAAATTAAGTACAAATGTTAAATGTAATGAAAAATGTGATACTCTTGGCTTCCTTCCTTCAAATGGATAGGTTACGAAGAGCCTAGCGTGAAGTAGAGTTTAGGAAAAATTGGATTCCATTCAAAAAAATCTCTCCTCTTAATGGGTGTACGGCGTTACCAGCAATAGAACCACAATGTAGGGATCAAAGCCAAGTCGAAAATATTCACAAAGCCAAGGCAAACGTGTCTCTACAAGGTACTAACTCCAAACATTAGACCCACAAATAAAGAAAATGACTGCTAGAAATAGTTAAATGGAGGTGATCTTTGTTTCTTGTAGCAAATCGCACATATTTCGTGCGAGACGTGCCAAATTCTAGAGGTCCACAAAGTGTGCCATGATTGTGAAGTTTTTATAAAACTTTTGTCACCTCCACCCAAAATAATATGAAAAATGCTAGCTCCAAAATTCTAGTGGTCCACAAATTGTATTGTGCCCGCTATTAGAAGGTGCCACCTCACCAAACAGTGATGCATAAAGTTCCCTTTGAAATGAATATGAATCAAGCCTCTCAAAAATTCCACTTGTTAAATGCAAAGGAAAGCAACCTTACATATAAGCCCTTTATGAAGTCTATGCACACATACACACAACAAAAATTCTACCAAACTAAGGCAGGACTGCAAATTTTATCCTCTATTGCTTTAAGGTGATCTTCTAGAAGCTTAGTTATGCTAACAAATCAAAATCTTTAAGTGGAGTACAAGCACAATGAGGAGGCTCCTTAACCTCCCATTGCATGTGCAGTGGAGACAACGGGGTAGAAGAGCTATCAAGCTCGACTAATACGGTGGGTGGAAGAGCCAAAAGAGAGGGAGCATATATTGAGAACGTGAAGGGAGTAGAAAATGTACATGAAGCATCAACAAAGGGAGAGGAGGTGCTAGTTACAAGTGATATAATAATAATAGGAAGCTCATCATGAGAAAAGAAGGGAAATCAGTCATTGACATGAGATGAACAATCAATGCTATAATTACTAAGTTTGAAGTATTTTGGTTGCCTCTTCCCATTCTTGTGACTCAGATGCTCTGGTATACTTTCATGCCAGCTCGTTGCCCTTGATACTGCCTAGTTTCAGGTCTACCCACCAAGGTGCCAAGAGTTTGTTGTGAACCCCAACCTCTTTCCATGAGCCCCCTTGGGAGAAGATCTTCACCTTTTCAATCATGTCCCTTGTCATTATGGCACGTGCCTAGTCTTATTTTACAATTGAGATCATAAATTTAGTATACTAGGCCTTTGCATGCAATTCTACGTTGAGAATCCCAATACCACCTTGCTCCTTGGGTCTAGGAATACACTCCCATTTTGCCCACTACCAAGGAACGTATCTTTGGCGTTATTTTTCCACAAGAATATTTTCACAGGTTGTAACAATGCCTTCTAGTTGCATTTAGCTAGTTTAAAGAGTGGCCCAATGAAGGACAAGTATAGGATCATAAACAAAATGATCACCTTCACCCTAATGTGGAAGGGAAGGAACACATATTTCCACCTTCGCATCTTGCTCCTAACTTTGTCCATGACCCATAGGAACCTTAGTTTGTGAGAGATTCCTACCACTAGCGGGGCCCCAAGGTGGTGAAAGATCTTTCCTTTTGAGACAATCTCTATTGACCATTCAAATGGGTTGAGTAAGTCGTTTTCTCATCAAGACATCATTCTTGATTTTTTCACATTGCATTTAGAACCAGAGGATATGGAAAATGTTTGAACAATCTCTAGAGCCTTTCTAAGCACCTCAAGGCTACCTTTTAGGGAAAGAAAAGAGTCATTAGCAAAGAGCTTTCTCAAGAGCTGTTTGTTACCTGACAAAGATAGCCCTTGTATTTTTCCTCTTGCAACACTTACCTCTAGCATGGTAACCAGGGGATGAGAACCATTTTTAAATAACAACGGGGCTAGAGGGAAACCTTGTTTTACTGATCTTTTAACTTCAAAGGCAGTCGCATTTTTGTTATTAAACAAAAACTCTGAGTGACTACCTGCTCCTAGAGTGTGCACCATTTGACATAGTTGAGGTCCAAAACCCATCATTTTCATGATGTATTTTTTGTATGGCCTTAAAATTCTCCTAGAAATCCTTGAAGAACTCAATTGTCATTCCATCCCACGCAGGATATTTCTCCTTGCCTAGTGACTACAAGGCAAGCGAGCATTCATCCTCAATAATGAACTTCTCCAATAAGGCCGCTTTTGAGGGTGTTATAGTTCTTTGAAACTTCTAAGAAGTGAGGTTCTTGCTTTGTCCACTTCTTTGGAGCAACCTTTGGGTTGTTCTATGATATGACTTAAGTGACCGAGCATAAATTTAGCCATATCATTGGGGTCTTGCACTACATTCACTATATCTTTAGTGATTGTGTGGATGGTTCACCAACGACTTTTAACTTTGAGTGCTCTAAAGAAATATGCTTGATTGAAAACCTCAAGTTGTAGGTAGATTTTTTGAGATAATAGTCTTACCTTTGTTATCTCCTCCAATTATTGCTCTACACGATCTGCTTTTGCTTCAAGCCACCTCTTGTGGTCTGCTTTGGAGGTCGTCCCTTCTCGTTTTTTGTTGTTCAACATTTCAACTTCATCTTTTACTTTTTTATGGTTTTCTCTTCGTGAGTCTTCTTCACCCTTGGGCATGTTATTTTAATCGCTTCTTGTATGCTCCAAGCAAAGACATCCTAAGGTTTTGGATTCTTTGATTTTATATCTTTAACTAGCTTGCGCATAGCTTTTTTTGCCAGACTTTTAAAGAGAGGGTCTTTGAAGAGGTGTTACCCCGTGACTATCTTCTTCTTTGATCCTTCAGGGTAATGATCTCCCCCTTGGCTTTTCTAAGTTACATGGATAGCGGCAAGTGATTTGATAAACTCTGGGAAGTGACTACCTTCATTTATATTCAATAAGAAATCTAGTCAGCTTGATGAGAGCAATAACACCTATCAAGCTGAGAGGTAGTGTGTGCATATGAAAGGCTTGTGTAGGTGTAGCTCGGTGTGTTTGTTCCATGGAACAACCGACCACACAGGTCCACCGATGCCCACTTCTTACACAGGCTTTGCCATTTTAATTTTTTGGAGCTTTTCAATAGGCTTGAAAGCATGTTCTATCTTTTCTATCCTCCACGATATTAAAGTCTCCTAACAAGCACCATTCACCCTCAACATGGGTGTCTCTAAGATAGACCCACAATTTGGCTCTATTCTCATCATTACAGGGGCTTATATCAATAATGGTGATTGGTTGTCCTATCCAATTAACCTTCACCCCCAAGTGAGCCCCTAAGACTCTCTTGAAAGCATGGTTTAGGGTCACCTTAGACTCAAGGTCTCTATCCACAATTGTATTTTACCTTTGGAAAATTTAACGCAAGTATCGAATGTCCCCCGAAGTAGCAATTGATTCACCTTCATGGGTTAAACAACATCAAACATGACAAGCTCAAGAAAACAAGAGGCACAAAATAAGCAGCATCCTTTGGAAATACTTATTGTGCTGTTTGACATCCAGATAGCAAGAGCAAACATGAGGAGGCTCAAATCTTGGGTATGTGGTAGTAGAGACATGACCAAAGCAAGAGTTATTGGTGAAATTGGAACTCATGTGGTTGCATATTAAATCAAAAAACCAAATACAATATAACCATGCCATGCCCTCTCTCTTCTCTCTCTCTCTCTCTCTCCCTCCCTTCCCCCCCCCCCCCCCCCCCCCCCCCTCCCAAAAAAAAAAAAAGCTCTCGGCTCTCTCCTCTTGCCTGTGTTTGCCCACCATCATCGATGAGCTTTGAAATTGTTGACATTGCCTACAATTGATGACCACCACATGGGCCACCTCCAACGCCCCTCTGTTGCTCAACCTTACCTTGCATAGAAGGTTGTGCACTCGTTGTTTTGCTCCTACTAGTTGGAGCTTCTTGCCCCCTTTTGTATCCACCGATAGCTCCGTCCTTAAGGGAGCTACTAGCTTGTCGCTTTGCCTCCTCATTGCTATCCTGCTGCATCTATCACCCACCCTCAAGGGAGCTACCAATCGGATGCCTTGCCTCCTCATTGATGCCCTATTGTAACAACTGCCGTCTCACTATCTAGGTTGCACATCAACAACTTACTCATGGACTCCAAATTCGTGCTCCTCCTTGTCCTACTGCAACTGCCGCCTTGTTGTCCACCTACCACATGGTTTCACATTAGTGCCTATCCATGGCCTTCATGCTCCTCCTTGTCCGCCCCTTTTTGGCTTTCTAAAAGAATCCTTAGAGGAGAGTTGAGTTAGGCTTACTTCTAATGTTTTTAGTGATGATTGGGACTTACCTTAAATGTCCTTTTGGATTTACTATGTTAAATGGGTCTTTTTTGCTTCCTCAAGAAGGCTTGAAAAACAAGAAATTAAGAAGTGCATTCATAGGAACTTGATGCCCTAAATCCCTTAAACCTGGTGGGAAGTATTGACTTTTCATCAGTTTTTTAAAATATTTTTAATTGTGAAAGAGTGCTTTCATTTAAAGGCCTCATGAAGATTTATTTCATTAAATTATTTTATTATTTTCTCTTCTTCTAGAACGACCTTTTCTTATGCACTCAATTATATGTTCTTCTGTTTTAAGTTGTCAATGGGTCCTGTTATTTTATTGTTTTTTAATTTTTTTTAAATTCTTTTGTAATTTTATAGATGGTGGAGCTCAAAATTTTGACCCTCCACGTGTCACACTTTGCTTCATTTCAAAGCGAACCTTAAAAAACATTTTATTTGAAATACAAAAGTAAAGAGTAAGTACTAAGATGATAGAAAATGAGGTAGGCAATATAATTTACTCACCATTGGGAGTTTTGCAAAAATCAAAAAGATGATAGGAAATGAAAATACTTCTTAGACCTACCATTCTAAAGTTAAAAAACTTAGTTATCTATATTGAAATATTTATAGTCTTTGTGTCTCTCTGTGTGTGTGTGTGTGTGTGAGAGAGAGAGAGAGAGAGAGAGAGAGAGAGAGAGAGAGATCTACCATCACAACCTCTATAATAGGCACTTGGTCTTCATCAAACACAATTCAAGATGACACGAGGGGGAGAGCTAAAGAATAAGTCCCCATCAAACTCCCCAAAATGTCTTGAATGCCATATTCTAGTTCTAGACTCGGCCAAAGTAAAGTAGACTTTTGACATTTGTTGTTTTCAACAATGCAAGTTGGCTGCATGATACCAAACTAGTTTAATTATTGGTTTAACTTCTCCTCTATGGATTTTTTAAAATAAAGAAAGTGTTCAATCGAGCTTAAATTGCATTAATCAACGAAATTACAAGCAACCTTGACATATCCTTTGCAGAGGGACCTCCTTTAAAAAAATGCATCAAAGAGACACACTTCCACCACTACTCTTTCTTATGAATTTTGCAATTCTTATTCCTTCTACAGCGAATATCTCTGGAATTTGTTTTCAAAGTGGGTTTATCTATTGACAAACTATTTATATAAAGTTAAGTGTGTAGTTAAGAGTAGTAGTTTTTTTCAACCCAAAAAGTTGGGATGAACTTAATTAACATATGTCTATAAGTTTTTTACTTTTTTGAATTGAGACAATATAGAAAAACCTACTTCTATGTCTATAAGTTTTTTACTTTTTTGAATTGAGACAATATAGAAAAACCTACTTCCTTTTTTGGTCTGTCCAAAGGGCAAAGGCCATAGAGGTGGGTGCTCTTTTTCCTTGGCTAAAATTAAATTTTAATTTTTGAATGTAGGAATTTAGTGATTGGTTGTAGAAGTTAGTGGGAATTCATTAAAGAGATAAGCAATGGAAATCTCTTCTCGAGAGCATCATTTTGGGGTACCTTGCTAACTACTCATCGTGATGATCGTGGGTTAACAACAACCCAATGCTTGAGCACTCCACATGCCAAAGGCTGGCTTAGCTAGCCAAAAGTGGGCTCTAATTTTTAAAACCTTGTCTCCCTTGTGCTCAACCTGCTAGAGAATTCTCTTGTCACCAACTGTTCATGCCCCCACTCAGCCTCCATGTACCTCCTCCTCTGCTACACAAGCGGCATTTTGTATCTGGTAATGCTCTCAAACCCTTTCAGGCTACTGGACACTCTAGCATCGGAGGATAGCAGCATCTGAAATGACTTCTCCTGAGGTTCAACCCAAAAAAAGGTCACGTTCTTCTTTGTTAAATGAGTAAGTGACATGCAATTATTTGCTAAATACGAGATGTACTTAAAATGCTATTTAACCTGTCCAACAAACCTACTCACTTCCTTTACATTCTTTGGAACTTCAACTGCTTTAATACCTTCAATTTTCTTCTCATCAATAGACATCCCCACTTGGGACACAACATGACCCAAAAAATTTCCCCTCTTGATAGCCATCACACTCTTGTATGGGTTAAGACACATTCTGAACATCCTACACCTTTCAAAACACAACTTCAGATGATGCAAGTGCAAATCCTTCTTACAAAATACAAAGACTAGCTGTTAAACTTTCAAATAAAAAAGGAAGTTTATACACATAGTGGGGAGAGAGAGAGAGAGAGAGAGAGAGAGAGAGAGAGAAAAAGAGAGAGAGAAGAGAGAGAGAGAGAGAGAACAATCACTTAAACTTAAAAATTTAAAAGGAAATCAACAAAAGTAATCCGACCAACCAAAGAGCCAAAATCAAGAACCATGAGACCGCATCATTATATTGGACATACCAAGACTTTTACAAAATTAGGAATCCATATTTTTCGGCAAGATGGAAAACCAAAGAAATATAACAATACTTAAGCACAAGTTATCTACCCTCTATTGACAACTCTCATACAAAGGACCAAGTATGCTTATGAAAACATGAGGTGCAAACTACAAAAAAAAAACACTTGTTGCTTAGTAGTATAATAATTCCATGTATTCACAATCCCACTGAAAAGAGTGAATGAGGTGAAAATTACAAAGGCAATACTTGTTGCTCAGTAACATAATAACTCCATGAGACCATGATTCCACCGAAAACTCATATGACTTTCTATACTCTTTAATGTTTTTCAATGTTCACAGTGCTCTATATATATCACCAAAAAGTAACAAATAAGAAGTAAAAATTCTCTTTAGCTTTGAAAATGTAATATTATTGAAGCTCTTTATTATTTAATACACAATATTTGCAAACAGAAAAATTGAAAATGATATCGTATGATAGTGATAGATTAGATACGTTGGTGGCATCATAAGTAAAGACACACAAATGAGTAGCCACCATAACACATCCAATCATTAAGCACACAATACTCAAATTTATACAATACCCATCACCAACGTTCATTATTTATGTATTTGGTCTATGAGGTATACAATTAATTGATCCATACCATAACCACCCAAATAATCCTCATAAATGGTTGTGATGAAAAAATGCAACGGAAAGCTTGCCTATTCATTGAATATATTTGATTTTAATTTGGGCAATTAGATATATATTCAAGAATGAATAACTTGAACATGGTTTGTACGCATTAAACCTATACATGTATTACTATGACACGTAGTACTATCTCAAGGGACATGTAAAGTGCATTTTAGTTTCTATGAATTGCATATGTTCAAGTAAAACAAGTTGAGAAAACACAAAGGCCTGCTAAGTTAAGGGGAGGATGAGATTTATGGAGAGTAAGTTTCAATGAGTGCTTAGAATCACATGGAATTTTTGTTGTGTTTTAATATAAAATCATATTATCCATTATACATACATAATCACAAACGGTTTACCAAATACCCCTCTAGTTTGTGAAAATTTCCAAAATACTCCTCAAATTTCAAAATTCCCAAAATACCGTTGGTTGTGAGATTAAATATCTCCAAAGATAGAAAAAATAATGGATTTTCATAAGAAGATTGGTTGTCTATCAATATAAGATGCTAAAACTAGAATTTGAGTTGGTTATGGCTTTGGAGATGAATTGCTTCATTATTTTAGACATAATTGCCTTTTTGTGAGATAATTTGTGACAAATACATACTAAGCATTCAAAAACGGATCTCGATTGTCAAAAGAAATAAAGATTAAAAAATATTGAATTTAACCAAAATAAATACAAGGGTATTTTGGAATTTTTTGAAACTTGAGAGATATATTTTGGGAATTTCCACAAATTAGAGGGGTATTTTGGTAATTTATCAAAAGAATAAAGTGAAAGGTGCACATTGCACATTATCGTTTGAAACCAAAATAAAATAAAAGCGATAAAATAAAGATACATTGAAAAATTAAAATAAAAAATATTTAATGTATTTATAAAAAAATAGATTCAATAAGCATAGAAAATCAACAAACAATTTAATGAAATAAATTTTTGTAAGGTCCTTGAATAAAAGGACTCTTTATAAAATCAAAATAAAAATAAATAAATTTGAATCAATACTTCACATCATGGATCAAACTCTTATGGCTACACCCTTTATTCCTTTGTTTTCGAGCAAAACATGAATGCAGCTTTGACAAATAACATTTGAAAGGACATGATGTCTTTTTCTTCAAGGACATATGTCTCACAACTAGAATTGAACGATCTTCATCCTATGGATTCTAAGGCCTTTAGCAGGCCAAAAAAGCATTTAGGTAATTTGTTAAAATAATAGTGCAATAATATTATTGGCCTAAAGAAGGCCATAGGGGGTGGTGGAGAAATGGTGCAATTTTTGAGCCGATGCCAAGGTTGTCGATGGTGGACATGTGTCCTCTTGGCATGAAAAGGAAAGTATTGTAAACATTATATCTTCCTTTTAAACTCTAAACGTGTCTTTCCATCATTGTAATTTGGTATCTTCTTTAAAGCTTCCTTGAATTTTTATTATTATTAATATATTTGTTTATTTTGAAGCGCTTAAAAAACATTAAAGAACAAAACATTAAAAGTGCATTCATAGAATTTTGATCCCATGATGTGGACTATTGCAATATTTTGATTTGTAAAAGAATCTTTCCATTCAAGACCTCCTAAAGGACCTTTCATGAAAGTTCTTTTTTATTTCTTATTCTTATTAAACCTACCTTTTCTTCAAAAAATAATTTATTATTATTTACGTTTATTAAATCTACTTTTTAGTTTGTAATGGGATCTCTTTATTTTATTTTTTCTATTTTTTTAATTTATTATTTTGATTTATTTTTTCATTTTATTTTATCTTAGAATGCCAATGTGATTTTTTCACCTTGTTGTTTAAGTGGGTCCACTGTAACAGACAAGGCATCTCTACTACTTCTTCACTGGAGCTTAGAAAAAATAAGTGTCAACTTAAGGACAATTTTACGTTTTTCATTTTGAATGTCATAAAAAAACTCCCCTTTTCTTTTCATATTTACACAAACTTTAACCTAATTTGTTGCCCATTTCACCTCTATGTAAAAGTGTGTGCATTTGTGTGTGGAGGAATGGGGACAAAGGGAAAGTGCATTTTTCACATTTATAATCCGTCATTGAAAGTAGTGGTGAGGGCTAGACCAATCGGTAGGTCAATTTGGAACCACTAGTTTGTAATTATATGTGTATGTGGACATTACAAGTCTATATTAAAACAATACAATTGCACAACTCATTATGACCTACTTTCAAGAAATCTTCTCCCTCCCTCCTTACCTTCAACACGCGAAAGCCTCTCCATACGGGAACACTACATTCCATTCCTTATCTTTTCAAGGCAAAGGGAGCCCTTCAATTCCTTTTTTTTTTTTTGCCAAACTCACATTATGTGAGTGAATGTATTAAACACCAAAAAGATACAACTACATCTCTCTGCACATGCCAAGGAGCACCATCAAATCCAAAAACTACATAATGCTCCACCCAACATACCATCAAAACTAATCATCATCAAGATTCTCACCCCGACCCAGATTTTCCCTCAAGATGATAACCACAAACCAACCAAAACATATTGAAACTGGGGAAGCCAACCCCAAAAAACATACCAACAAGACTACATACCATAAATCCAAAGGGGGGAGGCCCATGTCCCCATCACCAAAAGTCGATTCGAGGGTGCCACCACAAACCGAAACAAACACCCACATGGAGACTACCTCGTTAGAAAGATGATGACCAACTGCACCATACCACCTTCACACTGCCAAAACACTACATAAAGCCACATCACCATACTCGCCGATGAAGTCCCCATAGTCCATAACCTATGGTGGAACATTGTCCTTTGACCAATTAGCTAGAGATACACCACCAAGACTCAGGCTGTTATGGCGGACCAAGCGCTAGCAAAACAAGCTCCGCAACACCAAAAAACATTGTCCAGAGGAGGTACCAGCATCGACAAAGAAGTTCAATGATCTGGTACAAAGGGCACTAAAACTAGAGCATCAGACCAAGAAAGAGAAGGACCCCAAGGGGCAGAGAGACTCGAGTGACAATGAGACATAAATTGAGGAGTCAAAGTTTAGTTATAGCTCAAGTTCAATTGCTAGTGAGTCAGATGATCATGTCAAAACCAAAAAGAAAGGATCATGGACAAAGAAAATTGAGGTGATGTCCAAACAAAGTGCAAAAATGTCCAAGATGAGACATTCAATTGGCAAGGTTGAGACGTGGTGTTCAAAATATAAATGAAAAGATCACTTGTATGATGAGTCCTCTCAATATACTTACTATAAGGTATTTGACCATGTATGGAATAACTGTAAAATTTAGATGCACCATTTTAAGAAGGGAAAGAATGTGTCAATGATTGCACTAACAAACCGGAGGTGCCAAAGAAAGATGGAATGTTTGGTACTAGAGATAATGAGGCCAAAACTAGTAATGGGCCTGGAAGAGGAAGGTATCATGGCACCAATGGTAGGAGGTGAGGTAGAGCTGATTTCAAAAGGAGAAATTTGAGCTGCTACAATAGTGAGAAGTATGGACACTTCACAACCCAATGTCTAGATAGTGTGAAACTAGAAGGATCTAAAGTGAAACCAACTAAACCAATCCCGAGGAGAGCAATTACCAGCAGTGTTGGGGTGGTAATTGAGGATTTACTAGATGAGCCTGTGTTGTAAACGAAACAAACTGAAGGGGCTTGGAGATGGGAAAAGTAGTGGGGTACATGAAAAGCTAAGGGTAAGGAGATTGATAAGTGAAAAAGAACTATGGCATCCTAGATAATAGAGGATCCAACTAAGAATATGCCGGAGCAAAGAAAGTGCTTAGAAGCCAAAACCATATAGATTTTGATGCCACAACTTTCAATAGCTCAGGAGTGCAAGCCCACTGGAGGTGTATCTGGTAAGGAAGAAGCTAGAAAGGAAGCCGATGAGTCAGTTAAGGCCTCGATCGAGTGCCTGGAAGAGGAGGTACAATGAGTCATGACAAACTTGGCCAAGGCTGAGAAAAAAGACCTGAGGATAGAAAATTCTTAGGGGCAATCCAAATTCTCACCAAGGGATCAATTAGCCACTAGACTAAGAGGCTAGCTGAGGCATGGCACTGCAAAGACAACTAGTCAAAAGGAAGGTCTTTTAGTTCTCAGATAATAGTTTTGGCAATGAACAAGATGAGATTTATGTTAAGGTCTACGAGCGGATTTAGCAGCTAATTGTAGAGTTAGATGGTATCAGGCTGACTCTACCCAGAAGCTGTGAAGTTTATAAGAACAAAGAAAAAGAAAGCAGTTGAAGCAATGGCTATGGACCTATTTGCAATAAAAGATGATGAAATGCTAGTCATCTAGATAGACTATAAGATAAGGCAACAATGGGAACCATTATCAGGTGTCATATTGGACGGCGGGGTAGGGGTAAATATATTGAGAGAATATGTCAGAGAAAAACAGAGCTTTTAGGAAATGAAACTAGTGCCATTCAAAATAAGGATGGCTGACAAGAGAGTTGTCCAGCCTTCTAGATTGGTGGAGAATTTGCAAATCAAAGTTGAGAAAGAAAAGTCAAAACCGATTTTCTACTGTTGGATATGCAAGGAGCATATAGTATGCTATTGGGTCGGTTGTGGCTCACAAGTGCAAGAGACATTCATGATTAGGCAGAACAACATTGACCACTCAGGGACCCAATATCTATATTCAAGTAAAGATTGACAACACTAGAAGTTGGAAGCAAGGTTAGTTGAATTAAGTATACAATAGGAATTCAGATGGATAAGGAGGCAAAATCATTGGCAAAAGGGAAATAGGTGGACCAAATTGGTTATTGCCAAATGCCCAAGAAATATAAGAATGGAATTTCGCTTCAGAGGAGAATCCCAAAATGGTGAAAATCAACAAGCATCTAAACTAGAGATCAAAGAGAATGCCAAGCAACTATTTCAAAAGTATAAATATATGTTTTCTTAGGAACATACAGACCTAAAAGGCGTAGATCAATAAATCTTTCAACACAAAATACCACTAAAACTAGATGCAAGACCAGTAAGGCTCCAAAAGTATAAGATTAATCCTAATTATGCCAATAAGGTCAAATAGGAAATTGATTAGCTTACTCAAAGCAGGATTCATCACTGAAGTATCGAGCACCAACTCGTTATTTCCAATAGTGGTTGTGCCAAAGAAGAATGGAAAGCTGAGGGTATGTGTTGGCTATCAAAAGTTGAATGTTCAAACAATCAAAGACCCATTTTTGATTCCATTCATTGACATGATGTTGGACAAAATTGTTGGCCACTAAATGTATAGTTTCATGGGATGAATACGCTGGCTACAATCAATTGAGAATAACACCAATCGGTCTAGAATCCTATCCCTGCAAACACTAGATTTTGCACGGAACCAGGTTGGCTCTCAGACTTCCCAACATTGCTCCCCAAGCCAGCCATGATGTAGTTGTTGACTAGTTGTCGAGCCACATGAACCAAGCCAGGATGCCTTTTTCCTCCCATGCAGGAGGCGAGAGGGCCTCCCAATCCCGCTTAGCCAAAAATAGGACCGACAATGAGATGGTGTTGGCATTCCCGCCCTCCCGCATCACCACCCATGGACCCCCCAACCCTGGGGCCTCGCAAGTTGAAGGGGCACCCAACTCCATCACCGCATAGAACCCTAACAGAGACAACCCACCCTTTTTTGGGGAGCCCTTCAAATCCTAACCCAAGGACTTTATAAATCCTTTTTTCTTTTGCAATTCTCACATGATGTGAGGGATGACAAAAAAAGCCAATACACCCAAAGAAAACCTACCATGGGGGACAACCACAATAGACATAAGGGAGTCATGCTTTACAAGGAGCCATGGTCCACTCATGCTTACAAAACAAAATCAACCTAGAAGAAACTTGGACAAAGATACCATCGGCCCGGGGCTTCCAGTTTCCACACAAAAGCCACTCCACCTCCGATAAGAAGATAAAGCTTGAGCGAAGAGCATCCCATCAACATAGCTAATCCATCACCGTAGCTCCAACCCAATCATTCACCAGTAGAACCTAGCAATATCAAAGAAGCAACGAAGATAGAACCAAGGTATCAACAAAACCCTCCAAGGCTCTAGAGAGTGCCATCAAACCATCACTAGTGAACTCCACGCTGATAGGGGAGCCATGTCCCACACAATTCCATCCTTTGAAGGGACACATATCCAAACCCTTATTGCAACCAGACACATGAACACACAAAGGGTAAGATCACAAAGAAGCACCCATCAATTACCCCCACCAAGGCAACGTGTGAGAAAAGGCCACACTCAAGTGCCAAAAAGAAGAGAGGCAGCTTAGGAAGTGTATGAAGGTTGAGTTAGGACTGCCGGGGTCCTCCCACTTGAGGCAACCATAGCCTCATGGCACCACAAATCACCAATCAAGCGTGCATTGCCATATGAAGCTATTCCCCCATTGACCCCACTAAGCATCCCCGCTCTAAAGCCTCATATGCAACCCATGACAGGTGCAACAAATCCCCACAAACCCTAGATTGCCTCGTAACTCCTAACCCAATGAATATGGGGTCCTTCAAATCCTAATACTTCACTTGCAAGATGTCTCTTCTTCTATCCCACAAATAGTGTATGATGACATGTTGCAAGTGAAGGTTTAGGATTTGAAGGTCCCCACATTCCCTGGGTTAGGACGTACAAGGATTTATCGCCTAAAAATTACTTATTATCTCCATGACTAAGCTCCATAGAATTTAGGGTTACCTATGAAAAGTCAACCCACATTTTAAAAAAAAATTTGGCAAAGAAAAAGGAGGGTGGTTATAAAGGTGAGAAATAGCCCTTGAAATTTTCAACCTTGAGTCATACGAATTGACTTGAGTACAAAATTAGATTTTCACAATTCCTTTTGAGAAGAGAGTTTAGTGCAAAGGTTAAAGCACATCTTTTGATAGATTAACTCGAGTTAGAATTTTCAAAGTTCAAACATTGAGCATGGGAACTTTAGATTGGTAAGCATGCCTCCATGTTGCATCATGGAGCCATAAAGCCAAAGGACTTTGTGTAGAGAAGTATAAATTGAAGCATGTGCGAGCGTGCTTTGAAAGGAAAAGTTGGGCAAAGGCGGGATACCTTGTTGGGATTGAGGATGGGATGGTGCACATGAAGTATACTTTTTTAAAGTTTTGTAAAGTTCATGGGTGTCAATTCAAGATTTCTACGAAGGATGCACAGAGGATTGAGCTCCTTTATATTTTAGCAAAAGAGCAATCTCTTGTTGCTCCCTTTCGAAGTAGTGCTCTCCTACTTTAAATATGGTCTTGCAACCCCCCCACACAAGCAAAAAGGCAATGTGTCTTGCTTTAAGGAAAGCCCCACCATTAATGCTACTTGAATATGATCTTTCAAGCAAAAAGGCAATGTGGTTTGCTTTGAGGAAAGCCCAACCACTGTTCCAGTGAGACAAACCATTTGCAATGTAGAGATCCAAAGTGCCAAAAGAGGCATGTTTGAGAAAGAGAGAACAAAAACGAGGTTATCTATTCCATTCAATTGAGGGTTTAGTCCTTTCAATCTATGTGAACCGAAGAGGTAGTTTCTAAAGGGAAGATTTTTTGACACCTCGGTGCTCCATTGGGGGTTCAGGGAATGCACAAACAAAGATTTCAATGGGTCATGGACAAGATACGAGCAAGATGGGAAGATGGGAGTATGTGCTATTGCCATTTTTGAGCAGGTTGAAAGTGGTTAATTTGTTTTTTCTTCCATACATAGCCTTCACTAGTGCGCTCCTCAAGCATGCCAAGTGCAATTGGAAGGATTTATTGAAACCGATGAAAAGATTCTTGTGGAAAATAACACCAAAGACTCGAATACCATGGCAGTGTGCCCGGTGGGAGACGGCCGCAAGACCTAAGGAGCAAGGAGGCCTTGGGATTATCAACCCGGTTATCCATGCAGAGGCCCAATGTGCCAAATTTTGCACAGCAATCACAAAGCAGGACTACGCATGGGCTGTTATGACAAAGGACATGATTGGCAAAGCAAAACTTTTCTCTCAAGGTGGTTACTAGAAAGGCCTTGAGGTTCATGACAAGCTCGTCAGACCAGCTTAAGACTTGGAGGCATGACGGGTGAGTTGGTACGAAAGTGGACTAGAGCATCGGAGGTGCTAGCGTGGGGAGAGTTAACAAGGTGTTTCAAAAACTCCATCACCCACTGGTCCCCTTGGCTCTCTAAAGTTGGAAACAACCCGTTAAAACTCTTTCTGGGGGGAGATAACCAAAAAGATGAATAATAAAGGACTCAGACGCCTGGGTTATCTATGGGACAACATCAATAAGAGATGGAAAGAAATAGACCAACTAGTTGAACAATTAAATCTCAGTGGGACTGAAAGACTGTTTGTCAATACAGCCTTGGAAGGGCTAGACAAGTACTATATGCCGGTGTGTGAGTCGAGTTGGGTGGACTGAAAAGCTTGGCAATGACCCAAGAGCAGACACTTCTATAAACCAAACGCCAAGGATATTTACCTCACTCTAATGTTTTTGGTTGATTGGTTCACCCCCCTTAACAAGCTACGGGGAAAGAAATGGCTAGAGGCTAGATGGATGGTGATAGCAAATAACATTTGGAAAATGCAATGGCCATCTACAATATAGGTCCTTCTATGGAAAGTGTTATGGGGGGCATTGCCGACATGAGTAAATATACATGTGAAAGGGATTGGCTTTGGTAGATGTTTGGGTTGCAAAGTAGGTAGCGAGGACCTCCCTCACTCGTTCAAAGTGGCTAGAAAGGACCTCCCTCACTCGTTCAATGTGCCTGGCTATAAAGTGGCCTTGCACAAAAGACTTGCAAATGGGTTTCGAGGAAGTAGAAAATAGGGTCCTTCAAGAATGACCTATTCCTTGGGGGGATGGCAATGAAAAGCCAAGCTCTACTTGTGTGCATACAAATAACTAGATTCTGCTACTTTAAGAAAAATTGGAAGGCTAGGAACTAGACGTAATCCCAATCATGGGTACCTACCCTAGGCCCTACACATGATATGTGTGCCACACATATATAGGTGAAGACCATGATCCATGTGAGTCTAGGGACATGAGAATTTTCATGTGCACTTAATGCTCATGACACATCATTGATGAAATCACTGAAAGCCTCTCCCAAAGCTCTGTACAAGCCCCTTGTATGATCACTCTATTGGAATGAATCAAGCTACACTTTGTGCCTGCACCATGTCTACATTGTCTCTAGTTAGTGTATGCTAACTTGAGCCTAATGCTAGTTTAATCCATTTTCCATGGATGGTAGCATCCATTTTTTTCCATGAGGGTTTGATGCCCCAACATTTGGTAGGTTTATTATCTCTCAATCATTGGCCCATTTAAACAAGCCCTTGATTTCATTAAGATAATATGGCAAGGGGAGTTATAAGTTAGCCAAATATAGCCTTAGGGGTTCTAGTCCATTTGATAGAGGCACCTTCATTTACAAGGTCAAATTGCTAAAGGTCAAAAAGGTTCTCTCCCAAGACGCTCAAGCTAGAGAGAGAGAAATGAAATGAAATGAAATGTTATATTAACGTCTTCAAAAGGCCATAATGACCTATGAGACCTGAAAGTTACAAAGTGGTGGATCTGATACAAAGTCAGAGTAACAAAATAACCTAACAACAGTACGAAACAAAGATATATACTATGGGGTCCTAAGTTGATCAATGTGAACCAAGCAAAAGACTAAGCAAAAAATGGGCGGCTTGTTGAGATAGCTGAATCACAAGAGATCTAGCATCGGTCGTTGGCGAATCTCATCAATTTCCTCCATGGTTAGTAGTGTGACCGGGCGTCGGGCATGCCTGGCCAGCGTGCTCCGAACTTTCTGTCGTAGCCTCCATCGATGCTGTGTAGTTCTTTGCAGGAGAGAGAGAGAGAGAGAGAGAGAGAGAGAGAGAGAGAGAGAGAGAGAGAGAGAGAGAGAGAGAGAGAGAGAGAGAGAGAGCAGTATCCCATGAAGCCAAGGACTAAGGAAGCCATAGCCCTCACTTTGCAAGCCAAGGCTTGCACATCATCACCCTCACCACCTCTAGGCTGGTGCAAAAATGGCTTGCGCCCATCATCTCGGGGTGCTCTTGATTGCTATAGAAAACCAGTCCACTCTACTCGCTTGGTGCCTCTCTTGTGCCATGGTCATAATCCTAGTCCAAGCATAATCTCATAAGCCAATTGACGTGGTCGTGTTTCAAATACAAGGGCTGTGACTCCGTTCAACTTCGTCCAAGGAAGCTGAGCCAATTCAACTTCAACCTTCACCTAAGCTTGGCACTAAACATCAAGGGCAAAGGCATCACCCCATCAATAGCAACTGGCTTGCACGTTAAGGGAATTCCAAGGCTATTGATCTCATTGGAAGAAGCCCATTCTGATTCTTTTGTAGAGCCAAATTCTTTTCCTTTCTTGAAAATCCAAATTCTCTCAAGACATAGAAGTTTCAATGTCTGAGATGATGGAATCAATTCTGCAAAAAAATTCAAACTGTGTTGGGCCAACATTGAAAAAGGACAGAGATCACGAAGTGTTAACCCTTACCTCTTGTTTTGAAGAGATTAATATAAAAAAGTGCAAGGCATTGCTTTGGAACATGAGCATGTGAAACGGATCAGGATTAAAAAGACCCTCTAGACTAATGAAAGATAGATGCACTCCAACTGTTGCAAGCCAAAATAGATCTATCAGGAAGCTAGTAAGAATAGATCTATCAAGGTGAAAAAAAGACAATCCACCATCACATCATTGCCTGAAAATAAAGGTGAGAAGATCACCAACCCAGACCAGATGACTCAGATGATGCTTTGCCATCTTAGCAAAATTATTAGGAAGGAGGACTAAGATGTTTGAAGCAACACCAAGGTTGGTGGACAAAGGTAGAACATGCTACTTGGAAATATCATTAACATTAGAAGAATGTTGACCTGCTTAAAGAAGATGGGCAAGGAAAAATCACCATACTGGGATGGGATCACCACTAAATTTTGTTCAAAATTCTAAGAGGATTTGGGGCCATTGGAAAGGGGGAATGCAAACACATCCAAAAACCCTAACATGTTGTCTCTCTATAGCCCATGATGATCACAACACACCAATCCACTCAAAATCCCTTCAAAAATTACAATATTTGCACCACAAAACCTCTACACCACTGTATCAACAAGCATGTCTACACTTTGGAGAATCTCAAACCATACAACACTCACACGGATTCAATTTCACACACAACACCACTCAACACTTCTCTCTCACTCAATCTTTCCAGCAACACACATAAGAACAGCCCAGGAGCAACTCACACACACACACACACACACTGACATTGACAAGAGAAAATATTAGAGAGCATAAGGGGGGTGGGGGGATTGACAACAATAAGGGGATTGTGGGCTTGGTTTGTCCAAAAAAATGGATACAATGCTCCTCTTAGCCCTCTCATGCTCTCCAAAAACTCTCCTCCTTCTTTTGCAAAACTTCTCCCTCAAAACACCAAAAGGGGTCCCCTCATTGGGGCGACTGATCTTTTTTTAGCAATTTCTTTTCTTGGTGGAAACTTGTCCATTCCTTTTTTGCATGTTCACATAGAAACCATTCCTTTCTCGGTTGAATTTCCCTCTTCCTCTTTTACACGCATGAAGCCACCGTTGCCAAGGCAATGGCGACACCGTCGTTGGGGGGTGTGCGAGTCCTCTCCTCAATAAAAGGTTTGAGGACACTTGGGCCCAATGTGAACCACCCTATAAGGGCCTCCAGGTACTATTGTCCAGAGCTGCATGCCCACAACAACACCATCACCATAGATGCCGCAAAGGTCACCACCATCACCCCCATGGCCTATGCGCAATGCTCATGCATGGGAGGGGGAGGGAGCCATGTATGCTCCTTCTCTCTCTCACTTTCTTTGTTAATGAATGGCCATGCTCCATTATATGTAAATTGCTTTGTTGCATTCAAATTTGGCATATAAATTATTTATACCATCCACTTGCCTCTCCTAGATTCAAATGCCCTCTAAGCACCCCAAGAAACTCCTCAAACTCACCAAAAAAAGTCCTTTTTTTGTGCAATATTGCACCTAACATATCTTCTGATCCCCTTGTCTGACAATCACATTGTAAAATCCCAGTGGAAGTCCACCAGGCTAGCCTTGATCCCCAAGAGCCACATCGCATTTTAAATCCTCCTCAACCACAAACCATTGGTCCAAAGCCCAAGAAAAATCATCTGGCACTACCTCACCGACAATTGTCATCAACTTCGATCGGCCATATCTCCGCACTCCAAACCTCCATTGATGCCCTATAATTTCTTGTAGCCTTCGTAGGCTATACATTATCCATACAAACCCTAGTGATCTTCAAAATTTCCTTGATGGCATGCCTACCAAGGTGGTCAACCTAGCGCATACTGTCCCCTGATGAAATTTTAAAAGCTCATAACTTGGCAATTCAAATCTTGATTACTGTTCCAAAAAGACTTAACATGCACGTAAGATGAGAACTTTAAGTCTATGCATTCACATCCATCCTCATCCACCATCTGCTATTGCCCACTACGGCAAGGTTCTGCAAACCACTTTAACCTTCAAACTGCCATAACTTGCCCTCTGGAGCTCTGATTTAGGAGCCGTCTAGACCAGTCCGTAGATCACACTAAGGGCCATTTCTAGCTCTTCCATTTCTATAATTGTACACTTTGACTAGCCATATTTAATAGACACAATAGAAGAGCACTCTAGTCCAAAAAACCAAATAAGCATACATATCCGTCGATGCCCTTTGCCTGCACTTGACCTTCAAAACTACCTAGCAAATTTGGTATGCCCTTGTGAGAATACATAACCTCAAATTGAACTCCTCATAGTCTTGACCAACTTTAGATGCACCATCATTGCTCAACCTCCTTGTTGAACATCCACGTTCAACAAAAAAAATTCTTATTGAAATTTGGAAACTGCAAAACTAAAAAACACTGTGAACTAAGCAAAAATCACTATTGTATGTACAAAGTATTCTTCCTGATGTAGATGAATCCAGCTTAGGTTGGTTGGACAATCCCTTGTATCAACACTTGATGCACAACAACCATGGCCTCCCCAAGATGAGTGGGTAAGCATTCTCACGTGCTTTAGTCACAAAGAAATCAATGAGGCATTCAATTTCCATAGCTTTTACCTTCACATCCTGGGACACTCCATGTTGGGGTATAAAGCCCAATGTGGTCGCCCAGGTAAGTGGGCGGGCCGCCACGTATGTACACATATTCTTTTGTAAAAACCTAATAAGAACTCACTATGCTCTACACATTACAGTAGAGCGAGTTCACCATATCGTTGTGCTCTTCTTCTCACACTCTCTCTCGCGTCGCACTTCCGCTCGTACTCCTTCAACTGGTATCAGAGCTTAGATCGAGGCTCGGGGCAGCACTACAGGAAGCTAGAGTCACCAACTCAGATCGGAGTGAAATTCGACAGGCGAAGACATGGCCCCAAATCTTGTGGGAAAGCCCGAAGGGCTTGATGTTGTCAGAATTTCATTCTGAGGTCTGCGCAGGCCATTTTCGACTACGTGGTCTCGACGGGTGCAGATCCGACTCTGCAAATTTGGGGTTTTCGGCGTACGACTGCAAGTGCTAAGGATATTGACACTCCCAGAGTGTTGATTTGTGGCTGTCTACACATCGAAGGACGACTCACAGTTCTTGGAGGCGTGTCACATACGACACGGGCGCATCTACACACAGACTGTAGGCGACATCCACTAGTTCATCAGGTAGCTTGTGTTTGCTGCTTGATATTCCAGATTTCATCCTGACATTGCAGGTACTTCCACATGGGATGTATTGTCAGAGATGATGTATGTCTGTTGAGGGTTTGCTGGCTGTGAGTCACGTAGCAAACAACCGCCGCAGCGGTTACAACATACAGTGGGAAATTTGTGGATGTATGACTTTGTGGGACCTCTATGTACTGTCAGATTTACTGCAGCCTTTGTTGAGGGTCGAGTGAGGTTTTATTGAGCTGGGGGATTCTCGAATGTTGAGATCCTTTCGGTGATACAGGTCTTGGAGCGATCCCTCGAGCACCCTTAGATAGGCAGCTAGGATGTATTGACTGTGAGTTAGACAGTTGGGATTGCATCTTTGCTTTACTGCCGTTGAGGCATTGTCGCAGTCTATGCTTACAGGACAGTGACAGGACAGTCAGAGACAGTACAGGTGCAGGACAGGTTTACCTGCAGCTTACAGTGTCAGAGAGACAGTGTTTTTGAGCTGTTTTTGGACTGTTTTTGAGTACACCAGAGCCATTTTACAAAGGAGACTCTGCTGAAATTTATGCAGAATCTGAAGTTTTTTTGGTTCATTTGACAGGTTGATATTGGTTCAGAGGTCAGTTTACAGGGGAAACTCTGCCGAATTTTTCCCAGGAAAGTAAACCACTGTGAAGCGTAGCTATGGCTGGATCACAGGACACTGCTCTTTACAATATCAAGAAGCTGGATGGAACCAATTTCCCATTGTGGAAGAAGCAGATTTGGCACGTGTTGGTACAAAAGAAGCAAATAAAACCAATAAAGCTCAAAGGGATAAAACCAGAAGATATGGACGAAGATGAATGGAGCGAAATGGATGAATTGGCACTTTCTACCATTATGCTGACTTTGGCAGAAAGCGTTTACTTCAATGTAGCAGACGAGATGTCCGCTTATCAAGCATGGTTAAAGCTGAGTGCTCTTTATGAGAAGCAGAGTGTAGCTTCACAGGTATACTGGCTTAAGAAGCTTGTTGATTTGAAGATGAAAGAAGGGACACCTATGTCAAATCATCTGAATGAATTCAACACAATCTACAGTCAGTTGTCAGCTCAAGGTGTCAAGTTTGATGAACCTGTTAGAGCTATGTTCCTGTTGATCACATTGCCGGAAAGTTGGGACACTTTTCGCATAGCTTTGAGTAATTTTGCACCTCCAGATGGTTTGAACATAGCAGGTGTAGAAGGAAGTTTGCTTACTGAAGAAACCAATAGAAAGACAATGGACAAAGGCAAAGGAACAGCCTTAGTTGTCAGGGGAAGGACGAAACAAAAGTACAAAGGTGGAAAGAGGAATCAGTCTCGTAGCAAGTCCCGCAGTGCTAAAGCAAGAGTGACATAGAATGCTACCATTGTGGCAAGAAGGGTCACATGAAAAGAGACAGCAGAGAATGGAAAGCAGAAAAAGGCAAAGAGAAAGCTGAAGACCATGGTGAGAAGAACAAGTCCTCAGTGAAGATTCAAGAAATAAATGTGACAAACACTGTTGCAGAGGATAACAGTCTAGTGTCAGGAGATATCCACTTCTTGAAGAATACAATGGACTCAGCTCTTCTTACAACATTTGATGGAAATGCACTGAGTGACTGGATTATAGACTCAAGGGCATCACTTCATGTGTCTCCAAACAAGGAGTGGTTTACTTCTTATGTGACCACTAAAGATCATGTTCGGCTAGGCAATGGGCAGACATGTGAGATCTTAGGTGTTGGAGATGTTCAATTGAAGTTTTAGAATGGCTCTTCTTTCATGCTGAAGAATGTGAGACATGTTCCCGAAATTACAAAGAGCTTGATCAACACAGGTTTACTTGATGATGCTGGCTACGTCACCATTTTTGGACAGAACATGTGGAAGATATCCAAGGGTTCTATGACAGTAGCACATGGAGTAAAGTCTGGAGGACTTTACATGATTTATGTATCGAATGTCTCTAAAAATGTAATCAATGTAACCGAGTAGCCGAACGTTTCTTTGTGGCATAGCCGGTTAGGACATATGTCCAAGAAGGGAATGGAAATCTTGTCTCGTTCTGGTTATTCGCCTGGCTTTTCATTTAATGATTTTGAATTCTGTGAACATTGTCTGTATGGTAAGCAAACACAGCAGCCACATAAGCATAGAAGCAGTAGAAGAAATACACAGTTGGGACTTGTTCATAGTGATTTGTGTGGACCTATGCCTAACCTATCTCTAGGGGGAGCTTCTTACTTTATGACATTTATAGATGATTACTCGAGGAAAGTATGGGTTTACTTTCTCAAGCACAAGGATGAAGCGTTTAGTGTTTTCAAAACGTTTGTGACACTTGTGGAGAATCAGAGTGGCAAGTTGCTTAAATGCTTACGCACTGACAATGGTGGAGAGTATGTTTCAAAGGCCTTTCAAGACTTTTGTGAGTCAAAAGGTATAAAACGTGAACTTACTGCTCCTTACAATCCTCCTCAAAATGGTGTTGCTGAGAGGATGAATAGGACCATACAAGAGAAGGTCAGACGTATGTTGTCTAATGCACAGCTGCCAAATGGGTTTTGGGCTGAAGCTGTATCAACAGCTGTTCATCTTGTAAATAGATCTCCTAGCAAGGTTTTACAGAAGGATTCAGTGCCAAAGATGGTATGGTCAGGCAAAATGCCCTCATACAAGCATTTGAGAGTCTTTGGCTGTGAGGCATATACTCACGTTCCAAAGGAATTTAGGAACAAACTTGAGCCAAAGAGTAGAAAGTGCATCTTTCTAGGCTATGGTAATTCTGGTGAGATGGGGTATAGACTTTGGGATCTCGAATCCAGAAAGGTTCTCCGCAGCAATGATGTTCACTTTAATGAATCCGAGTATCATTCTAAACCAGAGAGGGTTGAGGAGATTAGAAGAGTTGTCTTCCAAGAAGATGGACCTGCACGTGCAAGACAAAATGTCAGTACTCAAGAGGAGCAAGGACAGGATAGAGTGGAACCACAAGTTGTGGCTGAGCCTGAGCCACCTATTGTGCGTAGATCTGGACGTATCACGCGACCTCCTGATAGGTTTTTTCCATCTATGAATTATGTCATGTTGACTGATTGCAATGAGCCTTCATGTTACAAGGAAGCAGTGCAAATGAAGGACTCCGGGAATTGGCAATTGGCCATGCAGGCAGAGATGACAACTCTGCATAAAAACCAGACATGGAAGCTAGTTAAATTACCACGGGGCAAAAAGGCTCTACCCTGTAAATGGGTTTACAGGTATAAGATCACCGCTCATGATAGTCAGCCAAAGTACAAAGCAAGGCTTGTTGCCAAGGGCTTTAAGCAAGAACAAGGCATTGACTTTGATGAAGTCTTCTCTTGGGTGGTCAAGATGACTGCATTGAGATGCTTTCTTGCATTGGTTGCCATATTAGATTTGGTGTTGCACCAAATGGATGTCAAGACAACGTTCTTGCATGGTGATTTAGATGTGGAAATTTACATGCAGCAGCCAGAAGGGTTTGTTGAGAAAGACAAGGAAGATTGGGTATGCCGGTTGTTAAAGAGTCTTTATGGCTTAAAACAATCACCAAGGGCATGGTACCATAAATTCCACAAGTTTATGCTTTCTCAAGGCTACAAACGTAGTGAGTTCGATCACTGTCTATATACAACGAAAGCTAAGGATGGCAGTTGGATGATCCTTATTTTGTATGTGGATGACATGTTGATTGCTGGTTGGCACTTGGAAGAAATTTCAGCTTTGAAGTCAAAGATGGCAAAATCGTTTGACATGAAAGACATGGGTGAGGCAATTCATATACTTGGTATGCGCATTGAGAGAGACAGATCAAAGAAGTTGATTTGGTTATCTCAAACAGAGTATATTGACAAGGTTTTGCAACGTTTCAATATGGAGAAGGGAAAGGCATTGAGTGTTCCATTGCCACCATATGTGAAACTTAGCAAACAAGATTATCCTGTGTCAGAGGAAGAATAGGCTGAAATGGGTAAGATTCCATATGCGTTTGCAGTGGGTAGTTTGATGTATGCAATGATTCCTACTCGCCCAGACATTTCATTTGTAGTGGAAGTAGTAAGTCGATACATGTCAAACCCAGGCAAGAAACATTGGGAGGCAGTGAAAGGAATATTGAGATACCTGAAAGCTACAAAGAGTATGCGTATATGCTATGGGAGTCAGGAGCTAAGTGTAAAGGGTTTTACAGACTCAAATTATGCAGGTGACTTAGACAACCGAAGGTCTACGTCAGGGTATGTCTTTACATTGGCTGGTGGAGCAGTATCATGGAGTTCTAGATTAGAAGATTGTGTTACTCAGTCTACTACAGAGGCTGAATATGTTGCAGCATCAGAGGCATGCAAAGAATCAATTTGTCTTAATCGACTAGTAACAGATTTGGGAATCAAAGAAGATATGCCTGTGTTATATTGTGATAGTCATAGTGCTATACAATTGGCTCGCAATCCAGTTTATCACTCAAAGACAAAGCATGTGGATGTGAAGTATCATTTCATCAGGGAAATGCTCGAGGATAAGCAACTTCAGCTTGTCAAAGTTCACACCACAGAAAATCCTGCTGATCTACTTACAAAAGGACTTCCCTCAGAGAGCTTTGCGCATTTTCGCAAGCAGTTAGGTGTAGGGTAGTACATCACTTCTCTACATCTCTTGTATATTAGCTTGTCATAATAATCAATATCTAATTCTCCTAAATGATTTTCTCATATTAAACTGATCATTTAATGTGGGGAAGGCCAGGGAAGAAAAATCTAGAATATTGGTTAAGCTAGCAGACCGGCCACAGTAGGGATCCAAAGGAGGGAAAATAGGGATCCAAAGGGGGGGCCATCTGCAAAAGAGCCATGTGCAACAATGGGCTAAAAAGACCCTAAGGTTCAGCCCATTAAGACTTCCAAAATGCTAAGTTTCCAAAATTCAAAGGTTGTGTCCAAAGGTCAACCCTAGGGAAAATTGGATGCTTTGTGTGTGCCCTAAAAGTCTTTGCACATCCCTACATGGGAGGGGGCAAGCCCTAAAGGTAGGGGATGAGAGAGAAAGCCACACACACACAGAGGCTCCCTTTACACAAAGGGAATGAGGGACACATGTCAGCTCCCTAGGCCAAATGCCCACAAGGTGTGCCCAATTTCTATTGGATGACCCTTGAAGTGGACCAATGAGAATTAAGCTAGAGTAAATCTAGTTTAATTAATTTAAAAACATTTAATAAAAGAAACCAATGAGAATTAAGTCTCCTAGAAGACTATTGGGCAGTCTCCCAAGGGGTCCAATGAGCATTCAGGAGCCCATGGCTTGCCTGATTCCTATTGGCCAGGAGGCAAAGGGGTCCAATGAGAGTTTAGTTTAATTATTTAATTACCTAAAGCTCTCACAAAAGGGGAAAGGGGGACACATGTTAGAAGGCTATCACTTATGCTGCTTAATTGTAATTGGCTTGACTTGGAGAGGGCCAATGAGGCTTCAGCAAGAGCAATTAGCAAGAGGGCTCGCCCAAGAGAGAGAGGGGGCTGATTTTTGCAAGGCATTATCACACACACACACACACTCACACAAACTCATGTGTGAAGAAAGAGAAGACTATCTCTTCCCAAGCTTTAATGGAGAACTTGTTGGGGTATAAAGCCCAATGTGGTCGCCCAGGTAAGTGGGCGGGCCGCCAGTACACATATTCTTTTGTAAAAACCTAATAAGAACTCACTATGCTCTACACATTACAGTAGAGCGAGTTCACCATATCATCATGCTCTTCTTCTCGCACTCTCTCTCGCGTCGCACTTCCGCTCGTACTCCTTCAACTGGTATCAGAGCTCAGATTGAGGCTCGGGGCAGCACTGCAGGAGGCTAGAGTCACCAACTCAGATTGGAGTGAAATTCGACAAGCGAAGACACGGCCCCAATTCCTGTGGGGGAGCCTGAAGGGCTGGGTGTGCTCAGAATTTCATTCTTAGGTCATCTCGACCACCGTTCGGCTCCGACAAAGGTCTGTGCAGGCCATTTTTGACTACGTGGTCTCGACGGGTGCATATCCGACTCTGCAAATTTGGGGTTTTCGGACTACGACTGCAAGTGCTGAGGATATCGACACTCCCAAAGTGTTGATTTGTGGCTATCTACACATCGAAGGACGGCTCACAGTTCTTGGAGGCGTGTCACATACGACACGGGCGCATCTACACACAATCTGTAGGCGACATCCACTAGTTCATCAGGTAGCTTGTGTTTGCTGCTTGATATTCCAGATTTCATCCTGACATTGCAGATACTTCCACATGGGATGTATTGTCAGAGATAATGTATGTCTGTTGAGAGTTTGCTGGCTGTGAGTCACGTAGCAAACAACCGCCGCAGCTAGGATGTATTGACTGTGAGTTAGACAGTTGGGATTGCATCTTTGCTTTACTGCCGTTGAGGCATTGTCGCAGTCTATGTTTACAGGACAGTGACAGGACAGTCAGAGACAATACAGGTGCAGGACAGGTTTACCCGCAGCTTAAAGTGTCAGAGAGACTATTTTTGAGATATTTTTGGTCTGTTTTTGAGTACACCAAAGCCATTTTACAAAGGAGACTCTGCTGAAATTTATGCAAAATCTGAAGTTTTTTTGGTTCATTTGACATGTTGATATTGGTTCAGAGGTCAGTTTACAGGGGAAACTCTGCTGAATTTTTCCCAGGAAAGTAAACCACTGTGAAGCGTAGCTATGGCTGGATCACAGGACACTGCTCTTTACAATATCAAGAAGCTGGATGGAACCAATTTCCCATTGTGGAAGAAGCAGATTTGGCACGTGTTGGTACAAAAGAAGCAAATAAAACCTATAAAGCTCAAAGGGATAAAACCAGAAGATATGGACGAAGATGAATGGAGCGAAATGGATGAATTGGCACTTTCTACCATTATGCTGACTTTGGCAGAAAGCGTTTACTTCAATGTAGCAGACGAGATGTCCGCTTATCAAGCATGGTTAAAGCTGAGTGATCTTTATGAGAAGCAGAGTGCAGCTTCACAGGTATACTAGCTTAAGAAGCTTGTTGATTTGAAGATGAAAGAAGGGACACTTATGTCAAATCATCTGAATGAATTCAACACAATCTACAGACAGTTGTCAGCTCAAGGTGTCAAGTTTGATGAACAAGTTAGAGCTATGTTCCTGTTGATCACATTGCCGGAAAGTTGGGACACTTTTCGCACAGCTTTGAGTAATTCTGCACCTCCAGATGGTTTGAACATAGCAGGTGTAGAAGGAAGTCTGCTTACTGAAGAAACCAATAGAAAGACAATGGACAAAGGCAAAGGAACAACCTTAATTGTCAGGGGAAGGACCAAAGAAAAGTACAAAGGTGGAAAGAGGAACCAGTCTCGTGGCAAGTCCCGCAGTGCTAAAGGCAAGAGTGACATAGAATGCTACCATTGTGGCAAGAAGGGTCACATGAAAAGAGACTGCAGAGAATGGAAAGCAGAAAAAGGCAAAGAGAAAGCTGAAGACCATGGTTAGAAGAACAAGTCCTCAGTGAAGATTCAAGAAATAAATGTGACAAACACTGTTGAAGAGGATGACAGTCTAGTGTCAGGAGACATCCACTTCTTGAAGAATACAATGGACTCAGATCTTCTTACAGCATCTGATGGAAATGCACTGAGTGACTGGATTATAGACTCAGGGGCATCACTTCATGTGTCTCCAAACAAGGAGTGGTTTACCTCTTATGTGACCACTAAAGATCATGTTCGGCTAGGCAATGGGCAGACATGTGAGATCTTAGGTGTTGGAGATGTTCAATTGAAGTTTTAGAATGGCTCTTCTTTCACGCTGAAGAATGTGAGACATGTTCCCGAAATTACAAAGAGCTTGATCAGCACAGGTTTACTTGATGATGTTGGCTACGTCACCACTTTTGGACAGAACATGTGGAAGATATCCAAGGGTTCTATGACAGTAGCACATGGAGTAAAGTCTGGAGGACTTTACATGATTTATGTATCAAATGTCTCTAAAAATGTAATCAATGTAACCGAGCAGCCGAACGTTTCTTTGTGGCATAGCCGGTTAGGATATATGTCCAAGAAGGGAATGGAAATCTTGTCTTGTCTGGTTATTTGCCTGGCTTTTCATTTAATGATTTTGAATTCTGTGAACATTGTCTGTATGGTAAGCAAACACAGCAGCCACATAAGCATAGAAGCAATAGAAGAGATACACAGTTGGCACTTGTTCATAGTGATTTGTGTGGAACTATGCCTAACCTATCTCTAGGGGGAGCTTCTTACTTTATGAAATTTATAGATGATTACTCGAGGAAAGTATGGGTTTACTTTCTCAAGCACAAGGATGAAGCGTTTAGTGTTTTCAAAACGTTTGTGACACTTGTGGAGAATCAGAGTGGCAAGAAGCTTAAATGCTTACGCGCTGACAATGGTGGAGAGTATGTTTCAAAGGCCTTTCAGGACTTTTGTTAGTCAAAAGGTATAAAATGTGAACTTACTGCTCCTTACAATCCTCCTCAAAATGGTGTTGCTGAGAGGATGAATAGGACCATACAAGAGAAGGTCAGAAGTATGTTGTCTAATGCACAGCTGCCAAATGGGTTTTGGGCTGAATCTGTATCAACAACTGTTCATCTTGTAAATAGATCTCCTAGCAAGGTTTTGCAGAAGGATTCAGTGCCAGAGATGGTATGGTCAGGGAAAAATGCCCTCATACAAGCATCTCAGAGTCTTTGGCTGTGAGGCATATACTCACGTTCCAAAGGAATTTAGGAACAAACTTGAGCCAAAGAGTAGAAAGTGCATCTTTCTAGGCTATGGTAATTCTGGTGAGATGGGGTACAGAGTTTCGGATCCCGAATCCAGAAAGGTTGTCCGCAGCAATGATGTTCACTTTAATGAATCCAAATATCATTCTAAACCAGAGAGGGTTGAGGAGATTAGAAGAGTTGTCTTCCAAGAAGATGGACCTGCACGTGCAAGACAAAATGTCAGTACTCAAGAGGAGCAAGGACAGGATAGAGTGGAACCACAAGTTGTGGCTGAGCCTGAGCCACCTATTGTGCGTAGATCTGGACGTATCACGCGACCTCCTGATAGGTTTGTTCCATCTATGAATTATGTCATGTTGACTGATTGCAATGAGCCTTCATGTTACAAGGAAGCAGTGCAAATGAAGGACTCCGGGAATTGGCAATTGGCCATGCAGGCAGAGATGACAGCTCTGCATAAAAACCAGACATGGAAGCTAGTTAAATTACCATGGGGCAAAAAGGCTCTACCTTGTAAATGGGTTTACAGGTATAAGATCACCGCTCATGATAGTCAGCCAAAGTACAAAGCAAGGCTTGTTGCCAAGGGCTTTAAGCAAGAACAAGGCATTGACTTTGATGAAGTCTTCTCTCCGGTTGTCAAGATGACTACATTGAGATGCTTTCTTGCATTGGTTGCCATATTAGATTTGGTGTTGCACCAAATGGATGTCAAGACAACGTTCTTACATGGTGATTTAGATGTGGAAATTTACATGCAGCAGCCAGAAGGGTTTGTTGAGAAAGGCAAGGAAGATTGGGTATGCCAGTTGTTAAAGAGTCTTTATGGCTTAAAACAATCACCGAGGGCATGGTACCATAAATTCCACAAGTTTATGCTTTCTCAAGGCTACAAACGTAGTGAGTTCGATCACTGTCTATATACAAAGAAGGCTAAGGATGGCAGTTGGCTGATCCTTATTTTGTATGTGGATGACATGTTGATTGCTGGCAAGCACTTGGAAGAAATTTTAGCTTTGAAGTCAAAGATGGCAAAATCGTTTGACATGAAAGACATGGGTGAGGCATGTCATATACTTGGTATGCGCATTGAGAGAGACAGATCAAAGAAGTTGATTTGGTTATCTCAAACAGAGTATATTGACAAGGTTTTGCAACATTTCAATATGGAGAAGGGAAAGGCACTGAGTGTTCCATTGCCACCATATGTGAAACTTAGCAAACAAGATTGTCCTGTGTCTGAGGAAGAATAGGCTGAAATGGATAAGATTCCATATGCGTATGCAGTGGGTAGTTTGATGTATGCAATGATTCCTACTCGCCCAGACATTGCATTTGCAGTGGGAGTAGTAAGTCGATACATGTCAAACCCAGGAAAGAAACATTGGGAGGCAGTGAAAGGAATATTGAGATACCTGAAAGCTACAAAGAGTATGCGTATCTGCTATGGGAGTCAGGAGCTAAGTGTAAAGGGTTTTACAGACTCAGATTATGCAGGTGACTTAGACAACCGAAGGTCTACGTCAGGGTATGTCTTTACATTGGCTGGTGGAGCAGTATCATGGCGCTCTAGATTACAAGATTGTGTTACTCAGTCTACTACAGAGGCTGAATATGTTGCAGCATCAGAGGCATTCAAAGAATCAATTTGGCTTAATCGACTAGTAACAGATTTGGGAATCAAAGAAGAGATGCCTGTGTTATATTGTGATAGTCAAAGTGCTATACAATTAGCTCGCAATCCAGTTTATCACTCAAAGACAAAGCATGTGGATGTGAAGTATCATTTCATCAGGGAAATGCTCGAGGATAAGCAACTTCAGCTTGTCAAAGTTCACACCACAGAAAATCCTGCTGATCTACTTACAAAAGGACTTCCCTCAGAGATATTTGTGCACCTTCGCAAGCAGATAGGTTTAGGGTAGTACATCACTTCTCTACATCTTTTGTATATTAGCTTGTATAGTAGCTTCTCTCACACTTAAAGTACCACATTGGACTTTAAGTGGGAGGTTGTTGGGGTATAAAGCCCAATGTGGTCGCCCAGGTAAGTGGGTGGGCCGCCAGGTATGTACACATATTCTTTTGTAAAAACCTAATAAGAACTCACTATGCTCTACACATTACAGTAGAGCGAGTTCACCATATCGTCGTGCTCTTCTTCTCGCACTCTCTCTCGCGTCGCACTTCCGCTCGTACTTCTTCAGAACTCATCACCTACTCCAAGCTTGTGAGATAGAAGCCTACATCAACACTCTCTTGGCATGTGGATGCAAATCCAACCAAGAGCCAAGCTTCAATGCATGCTCATCTCCTGTACCAAGCTAATTACTAAGCTAAGCTATGCTACATATGAGTGATTATGTGAGGAGATGTACATCTTTCTTGTAAGATACTCCTTCTTCCTCTCAATCTACTCTCATACCCTGCTAGCTCTCACCATCTTCGAAGGTGTGTGAGGTCTTGGGTCTGAGAACGGGGATAATTCAATTTGTGTTTGTTAAGTGTTTTGCTTAGTGCATGAAGTTTCCATCTTCATTGCACTAGCTAGTCTTGAAGGAACACAAAGAATTGTATTGTACAATGTCTCTCTTGATGGGAGAAACCATAATACAAAGCCTTTTGGAGGGGGGACCGGCTCCATGAAAATCCGGTCCTCAACTGTTGTCAATAGCTTAATTTCTCTCTCTTTTGAAAGTATTGTTGATGCTATCTAACTAGGTGTTATGATTTTTGTTGCTCTCTCCACCCAAGCACTCTTGTAATTCTCATTAGGAATCTATTCTAATGAAATGCCCACTATGTTCATGCTAATTTCCGCTACACATAAGTTATTAGGCCATTAAATGTTACATTAGCTTGTATAGTAGCTTTTCTCACACTTAAAGTACCACATTGGACTTTAAGTGGGAGGTTGTTGGGGTATAAAGCCCAATGTGGTCGCCCAGGTAAGTGGGCGGGCCGCTAGGTATGTACACATATTCTTTTGTAAAAACCTAATAAGAACTCACTATGCTCTACACATTACAGTAGAGCGAGTTCACCATATCGTCGTGCTCTTCTTCTCACACTCTCTCTCGCGTCGCACTTCCGCTCGTACTCCTTCACTCCCAAACATCCAGCTTTGGCACGGTTAGCCATACTCATCTGCATATTGGACTTGACTACCACTTTGATACCTATGTCCTTTATAGTAGCCTTGTTAGTACACAAACCTGTGCACCGCTATCAATGTACGCTTGCACCCACTGAATCTTCCTTTCAATCAAAACATCCATCACCGGAAGCACATCAGTCGGGCTCCCTACCCTTAGTTCTAGATTTTGCACTGCATGTACATCACCCCTAGCGCATGGAAGCCTCGTGCAAACACTAGTAACCATTGTCCCTCAACTTGGGATTCAATGCAAGTAGTTGACCCAAGGTAATATCAACTTTCTGACTTTGAACATCACTCACCAAATCATACTCTAGATGACCATGCCCTAGCTGGAAGTTTGTCTGCTTGATCTTCCAATGACTCTTTGCCTTTATTCACCTTCTCTTTGCCCTTTCAAGCCATGGTTTCCCATTCAATCGCATTCTCCCTTTTGTCTCTTGAAATTTTGTTTGCCAAAAAGTCCACATCCTGCTTATCCACACCAATAATATTAACTCTAGGCACTTCATCATTACCTGGTGGAGCTAGTGGTGCATGGTTCTTGATTTCCAGCTTCTCTCCTTGACCATTGAATTGCAATTTCCCTCTACCTTTGCCAAACAACGGGTACATGCTTCCTCTTTCCCTTGGTGGATGTGAGCAATCTAGAGCATAGTGGCCCTCTTCTCCACAATTATAGCACCTGCAAGGTAACGGTCTAGCCCTGCCTCTTCTAACCCTCTACT
The DNA here is from genome assembly GCF_014529385.1 of Adiantum capillus-veneris. Classification (NCBI taxonomy): domain Eukaryota; kingdom Viridiplantae; phylum Streptophyta; class Polypodiopsida; order Polypodiales; family Pteridaceae; genus Adiantum; species Adiantum capillus-veneris. The sequence goes on from NC_140947.1 coordinate 35,500,411, forward strand.
ATCCTCCATCCATAACACTTAAACAAAGATCTTGCATGTGCTCAGTCAAATATTTCTCAAACCTTGGGATGCATATATGACATGAACTTCTCCAATTTGAAGTACTTGCCATTGGCCAACTGCATGGCTGTTGCAAATTCTGCCCAACACTCCTTAAAACGGTAAAGAAAAACACCAAATTCTTCATTCAAATTTTGCTTTAAAATCTTTTTGCATCCAAATTAACCAGAGATACCTCTTTACAAAAGTCCTACAAGAAGCGAGTATGCAGAGCAGACCATATCAACCTTTGCTCTCCCTCCAAAGCATAGGACCATACCTTTGCTTTTCCCTGCATCAATAATGGAATTATCTGTACCTTGCTATCTTCATTCAACATATGCAATGACAACATGAACAGCTGGAAATTGGCCATCCACTCCTTTGAATCCTCCTCACCGATGAAAATCAGCCCACAATTCCTACTACCATTGCTTCTTTGTGGAAAAAATGCCTTCTTGATCAAATCGATAAGCAATTAGATGCTCATTAGTGAACCTAGCTAGAAGATGGAAACGGGGAAATCAAACACACCCAGAAACCCTAACATGTTGTCTCTCTATAGACTAGGATGATCACAACACCCCAATCCACTCAAACTTCCTTAAAAAATGACACAATTTGCACCACACAACCTCTACACCACTATATCAACAAGCATGTCCACACTTCGGAGAATCCCAAACCACACAACACTCACACAGCTTCAATCGCACACACCAATACCACACATCACTTCTCTCTCGCTCAATCTTTGCACCAAGATTTCTTAAGGACAATGCTATGCAACGTGGAGTTCAATTGCGACACAACCACATGCTCCAAGGACATGTAAAGCTTTTAAGAAATTTTTGTATGCAATTATACAACCTTTCTCTTTGAAGTTCAAATTTTGTCAAAATGGGGCAACTTGAAAATGCTTGCCATAGAGACCATGGAAGACTACAAGAAAAGGTTTCTTGATGTCTACTCTGTGGTGTCTTTCTTCAAGATGATTCCCTTGAAGGACCAATGCGGGCAATATACCATTGGATTGCCATCACATTTACATGAATATTGTTTGTCTAAACATGTATCAACAATGCAAGACATTATGGACCATGCTGCAACCGGCTACAAACTTATAAAAGGGAAGCTAGAGTTTGCTATAGAAGCAACTCTGGCAAACAATAGACCTCCCGACAACCATGAACAAATCCCTGGGAATCTTGTGAAAGTCAACTTCAAAGGCCTCATTTGACAAAATGTCAATAAGAAATCATGCTACAAGAAGGTCCATGCTTTGAATGTTTCAAACCAGGCATACTTTCAATACATGTCCTCAAAGAGCCTCGATGTCCTCAGAGCAACCTCTTGCTCTGACAACAGACAGATCCCCCGGGCCACCATCAACTAAGAGAGCTAGACCTATAATGGAAGGGCATCACATTAACCACATGTGTGTAAATATTTTTGACAAACAGGGATACCGGCAAATAGCTAGGATGAGCATCATTCGAGACGTGTTTAAACTACAATAGATTCGGAACAAGCTCATGGCTGTACATAATAGGAAAAAGAAAACCAAGCCAATAGCAATTAAGGACCCCATTTCCAAACCATGTAAACCCATAAAGCTTTTCAAAGACCGCAATAGACCCTACTTACATAGACGAGCTAAAGAAAACATAGTATATGTTGAGAAGTATGGTTGGGGTTTGGGATGTGACAGCGATAACAAGCAGTGGGGATTGCTTGATATACCTATAACCCATTTAGTACAAATTAGTTCTAAATAATTGCACTTGTGGTTGGTTGGAAGGTAAAGATCCCTGCTTTCATTTGATAGGAGTTCCGGCTTAAATTCCTACTTTGTCATGTATCAAAGTATCTTGTAATGAATTTTATCTCAAGAAATTCTTCTTTGTCTTTTACACAATATATATTTAAGTCTCTCAGTGTATGATTCTGAATGATGGGATTTTAAATTCAAACACACAAAATTTTTTTCCGGGATACCTTTGGTCTGGTATCCATCATATACTGAGGAAACTTAATACTGGTATAAAAATAATAGTTTGTTTAATACTTATATGGTGATTGATTCAGGATTTTTGGATTCCATCTCTCACTCGTTTGGGGTATGGAATAGAAGAAGACATTCCTGTTCCACCAATTGGTACCCAATGTATAATTTCTTGTTTCAAAGGTGTGGAATTTCACAAAAAATTTCTTGATTTTGAGAAACAAGCTATAAGCACCCACTCTATATCTGTCTTAAAAACAACTTTTATAAATGACTGGCTCTCTTTATTGATTCTTTCTAGAAAAGATAAGGATAAGCTTTTGGAGGCCTTTAGTACCTTCCTAGCTAAATTACCCATTATTGATGCACAAGATAGTTAAGATCTTGATTTTTATTTTACTTCTCTACCCACTATTGTGAACAAGTTGTATTTCATCAATAACCTCCCGGATGTCTCTATAGAAATCAAGCACTCAGAAAAGGTTATCAATCCTCTTCTAGATCTAGACCTTCTGGAAGAAGAAGAGAAAGAAGCACTCAACTTTCTAGCATATGCAAATTGTTTATCCCCAGAAAGAGTGGTTTCTAAACTCTTTTCGGAGGTAATTCCATTACTACCACCCAGGCAAGCTGAATTGGATGCTATTCGACTTGAACATAAGCTTTGGGATTATGAAATATTGAACCATCAGACACCTTTTACAATTTCCTCGTTGGGGTTGCTTTGTAGCATTCCCACGGACATTGTTGAGCAATGTAAAACCCTGGCCTTACATTCCAAACATCTGTTAGCACAAGATGTTCCCTTTGAGCTTAAAAAGGTCAAATTATCAAATGTCGATGGGAAAAAATGCCCAAGTTCTTCAATCATTTCTCGCACCAAAGGACTCTCTTTTATGGACAGGGCAAAGGATCAAAAACGGTTTCTGAGAAACTGTTGGAATTCTTATAGACCCTTCCTTAAATCCCAATGCAAAAGAGTGGATTCAAACTCCAATTGTTCCTCTTCAATCATTTCATTTGACCAATTTTTGTGGTACGTATTCCAAATTTACCAAAGTTCTTTCAATTTTCGTCAGGACCAGCCCAAGTATATGCCTTTATTGCTTGGGTAGCCTCATTTCCAACAGAATTAAGGCATGCTGTAATCATCTATTATCAGTTTCATGAACACATGCTAGAAGCAGCTAAGGGACTAGTCCTATACACACCAGGGGATCCACTTCTTCAAAAGCTACACAACACACCAATTTCCAACACAATTGAAACCTTACTCAAACCGCCAAAAGGTAAGGAGCAATTAAAGAAGATCACACGCACACTAAGCAGCATGGCATCAACAAGTAAGAAACCAAGGCGGTTCAAAGGATCTGAGGACTACAGAGATACTCCCAAAGCACTTGAATACTCAAATTTTGAAGACCAGGTACGGTCACTTATTACAAGAAATGATGGATTGCTACATTTTGAACGCAATGTCAGGATGCATGGAAGATTTGTTCACATTTTGTTTTGTAACAAATATATGGACTTTATCAATCCTCAAAAGTTTTTTCAAACATTGATAAATAATTTTCACATTGATGGGGGCTTTTCACAAGCCAAGCTCCCATACCCCTCTTCTCTCGTCCCCACCCCATGAAAACCCCCTCTTAGGGAGGGAGTGATAAAAGACATTGGAAAAAGTAAGAAAAAAATAAAGTATGATTATGTAAATATATGAGAAAGGTAAAATAGGCCACCTCATGCCTGCGGGGCAGCCCATCCCCACCTTGCCTCCTTTTTCTTCACTGTTGCCCCGTCGTGTGTCCCTTTTCCTCTCCTCCACTCAAAAGGTCAACCCCCTCTCTCTTCCCCTTGTCCTTTCTCCTTTCTCTCTCTCCTCAAGCTACCCCACCTCTCACCAATAATGCATTCTAACTCACCAATAATGCACCCTAACTCACATGCAACTTACCCTATCTTCCAAAATAGTATACCCCACCCCCCCTTTCTCTCTCCTATCATATCCCATGACCCAAATATCCCCCCCTCTCTCTAAAGGGCGCCATGTCTCTTGTCTTGTAGCTAAATAACCTCCCCCACACTCACACACACTCAGTTTCACTAAAAAAGGTGCCCACAGACCCATCCCCACCCGGTGGTTACCTGATTTTTCTTGTGTTCACACACATCTGCACACAGATTCACCTCTGAACACACTCCTCTCTCTCCCCTCTTGTAATTAATTTATTCTCCATGTCACCTCTCACTTTTTTTCATCAACCCATCTCTCTCTCTTAGTCTCTCTCTCATGAGACTGCTGTTCTGGCACATATACACACAGCCAGACAAGTCGGGTCCACAGTCACATGGCCTATGTAGATAATGATTTCTTCATTTCTAAATTCTAGAATTTCTTTCCCCCCCTCCTCCCCTATATAAAGAGGGGTCACCATCACACAAAAACACACAACATCACCAAAGAACACACTATGCACTGTGTGTGCCTAGTGCACACACACACACACACACACACACACCATCACCATCACCGCAATCACCATGCTTGTCTTGAGCATGACCTCTACACCCTTGGCTATGGAAGATGAAGGGCAACTAAATGAAGGATGATGGCCATAATCCTCGTGCGAGTCTTCGCCATCAACTCCCACCTATCCGCCATGTGCTCTACCACTCTCTCCCTTCTCATTCCCCTACCCTATGCTCCCCATTTCATTGCCTAATTCTCTAAATAAAGCTTGAGGTTTTGTGAGTATGTTTTCTTGCAATGTTTTGCCCATGTGAGGTGTGCGGAATCGCCACCTAGTCTTGTGTTTTGGAGTGAGCTTGTGTATGTGTGAAGGGTGTACGGATTCGCCATCCTTTTGTGATGCCTAAGTACTAAGCCGCTATACCCCCTCCCTCACTCTCTCTCTCTCTCTCTCTCACTTGATCTCATTCCCTTTCCTTTTCATCATTACTCCCAAGCATCCATCTCTCTTGGATGAAAACTTTGTTATGGTGGTGTGTTGTTTGCGTCCTAGCCGCTGAAGCTAGGTGGTGCCCCCCCTGTTTGCTTTACCATGACAGGCTCGAGGCGCGCCATTCGGTCCCCGGTGTTTTAAAGGCCATCGGGGTTCGGGGTTCGCTTTGCTCCCGTCATTTGGTGCCCCCACTGAGGATCTTTTCATGAAACCCTTCAGTTTACAAGACTGAAACCCTTAAACTATTGTGAATGGATGAATGGATAGCAGGATTTGCTAATTGGACGACAGAAGAAGAAGAGCTCCAAGCACAACTAGACGAACTCCGCATCTCCATCGAAGCTCGAGTGCCAGGCGTAACAGTAATCGATTTGCAGTGGGAGAGTCAACCAACACGCAAAACCCAGTGGATATACATAGGCCAAGTGCCAAGAACAAGAAGGAGAAGGTCGAAACCATGTCCGCAACCTACAACCAACCCACAACAACAAAATGGAAGGAGCTCTACACAATAGAGAATCAACACTATTCTACTTTGAGAATTGGGTAACTCAAGTCACCGAGGTAATTATCACAGTCAGTTTTCAAGTCGCACCTGATGGTGCAGCACAGATAACGGAAGCATTGGCTCACACTCTCACTAGAGAAACTAGGGATCTACTGAGTTTGTTTCAGGAAAGAACACCACCCTCTCCCATAAGCTTGGACAATGACTAAGCACCTCTAAGCTTCACATGAATCAGTACAACCTACCTCAAGACAGATCACACATACCAACACGTGTACGCTCAATCAAGGTAATACTGGATTTGAAGGCTCACTACCAGCACGTCATTGACACCATGCCGGGTGGGGAGCGGTTTTTGGAGGTTCTGGCATCACATCAACCATTTGTCTTACCTTTGGTACAAGGCAATGTACCGTTTGAAGTTTTAATCTATGTCCTAGTATAAGAGGGTATACACGCCTCCTTGTAAAGAAGAAAAAAACTTTTGCAAGTTAAGCAGTGTGTCTTTCTAGCTCTCTCTCAGTAATCATGGCAAGTGTAGCATTTCCAACATTTAAAGGAAAGAAGGGGGAGGATTTGGTAACAGACTTCCTAGATGACTTTGAAGTAGCATGTGTAGTGAGCAACAAAGATACGGATGAATCCTGGGTTAGAATCTTTAAGCATCTCATGAAGCTAGAAGCTAGATCATGGTACAATGCACTTCCACAAGCAACCAAGGATGACTGGGAACCCTTAAAAACCGCTTTTAAGAGGCGCTTTGGGGGAGGTACCACTTCAGAAAAGTTGTGGGACAAGTTGAGAGACTTGAAGCAGGAGGGTCTTTTAGAATATGCCACCTATGAGTCCAAATTTGTGGATTTGTGGGAACGGTGGGTTGAGTCACTGGCTAGGGGGGAAGCTGCACCCGATTTCCTAAAAAAAGATCGGTTCACGCATGGCTTATGGCCACTTCTCAAGGAGAAGGCTAAAGGTAGATTCCCGGCTACGTACGAGTTAGCCGTTGAGATTGCTCGCCTTAAAGACAAGAAGATGTGAATGAAAGCCAAAGAAACCGAGTCAACAGAATCAAGAACATCGCATCGACCAGCAACTACGACAACCACCATTCCACCACCACCACCGGCTCTTGGGGTAAGAGATGACCAACAAGATATGTTGGCCCATATTACTGACCAACTGCAGAATTTGTCTGTCCACTTAATACAACAAGGGAGGAGTCAAGAAAGAGATCAAGACCCTGGAAGAGCACAACGACAAAACAGGGAGTATCATTGCTACAACTGAGGAGAAGACGGTCACGGTATGTACTACTGTCCCAAACCACGACAAAACTATAATAGAGGAGGTAGGAGGAACCAATTGTCACCCCCTAGAGAAAGAACACCCCCACCCCGAGCACCACCCCCACCAACACAAATTCTACGTCCACCCTAGACACCACTACAAGCATCCATCCCACCTCTTCCACCAGCCCCACCACCTGATCGCCCTGTAAACATCATAAGGCTAGAAGAGAAAGGAAAAGCCATAGTAGTGGATCCATCCCGAGCAAAGGAGAGGGACAAGGGTAAGGAGAAGGTAACCTTTTTAGAACCACTTGAAGCCATGACTGTGAAAAGAGCTAGGAGGGAGAAAGCTACACAATCAGATGATGAGAGAAGCATGAGAGGAGAAAGTAGCAAGAGGCCATCCAGGCCACGACGGAAATTGGGCATCACCGACTTCCAGCTAGGGGAAAGTTCTAAGCCCTATGATCTAACATTGGATGTGGCAGAGCAAGGACCGAAGATTACATGGCCACAGCTGCTACATCTTGCACCAAAAGTAAGGCGACAATGGTCTAAAATGGTAAGTACAAGACGCTCTAAAACAAAGGTATCCGGAGAAATTTCGGGATGCAACATGGATGACATCCTTCCAATTGTCGACGTAAACATAAAAGGAAAGAGGGTTGGAAACACCTACATTGATGGAGGTGCACAAATCTGTGTAATGAGCGAAGCTATGATGCTTCGATGAGGGCTCGAGGTTGACAGGCCTTCTCCATGCAAGGCAAAGATGGCAAACAACGCAAAAGTAAAGTGTGTGGGTGTGGTAAGTGCCGTGAAAATCAAAGCTTTCAACATTGAGGTAGAGGTAGATGTTTTTGTAATGCCTACTAAGGGGGAGGGCTATCCACTAATTTTGGGAAGGCCATGGTTGATGGCCATGAAGGAAAAACAGGACTGGGGTACTGGCCTTCTACGCATGACTGGTAAGAAAGGGGAGACAATCTACTACGACATGAGGATTGGCAAGCAGAAGCAAATGAATCTAGAAACATCGGCAGATGAAACCACTAGCGAATCTTCCAGTTCTGAGGAGGAGACCACATCCACCGACGAAAGTGACAGTTCCATTGATGTGATGGGTATCATTATGAAGGATCCACAAAGGGTAAGCACAACTGGTGATCCATCACCAAAAGGGAAACCCAATGAAGAGGAGAGAAAATCACCTGGCCTAGGAGAAAGTAGGTTGAAGGGTATGTTGTCTACGGAATTAACACTTGAGGAGAAAGATAGTTTTTTGCAAATGTTGATGGGATTTCCTAACCTATTCATTGACAACTATGAAAGAATCACAGGCATTACAGTGGTGGAACATCATATTAAGCTAAAGGAAGGGGTAAAACTAGTTGTGCAAAAGCTACGACGATTGGGGGTCATACAAGAAAATGCACTCTTGGCCGAGGTAAGGAAACTGCTGGAGGCGGGATTCATCTATCCTGTAGAAAACTCAGAATGGGTGTCACCCGTAGTGGTGACGCCTAAAAAGAATGGTAAGTGGAGGGTCTGTGTTGACTACAAACCACTAAATGCAGCTACAAAGAGAGACCACTTTCCTCTCCCTTTCTTGGATGAAATTCTGAATGAAGTAGCGGGTTTTGAATGCTATACCGTCTGTGATGGTTATTCTGGATACTTTCAAATACGCATAGCCTTGGAAGATCAGCTAAAAACCACTTTTATCACGCCATGGGGTTGTTTTGCATACAGGGTTATGCCATTTGGTCTCACAAATGCACCTGCCACATTCCAAAGATATGTCACATATGTTTTTCAACCGTTCTTTGGAACATCCATAAGAGTGTTCATTGATGATTTTTGTATATATAGCTCCTGTATTTCACATTTAGAAAAGGTAACTGAAGGTTTGGCCAGGTTGCAGAGCCTAGGTGGGCAATTAAATGTGGATAAATGCCACATTGGGGAGAGTAAAGTCATTCTACTAGGCCATGAAATTTCAGCAAAAGGTATCGACGCCGACCCAAGTAAGGTGTCCGCACTCATAGCCTTACCTTCACCAACGACCGCACGTCAACTGGTCTCTTTTCTACAGAAGGTGAGGTACTTAAGTAGATTCATACATCTACTATCACAACTTGTTCTACCACTGCAACAACTCACTCAAAGATCAACTTTCACTTGGGACGAGCAAAGCGAACTCACTACAACAAGGTAAAGGAGGTCTTAGCCACTCTGCCAACTATCTCACCACCTAAGTGGGATAAAAAATTCTATGTCACCTCAAGTGTTGGTGATGACTCATTGGGGGCTTTGCTACTCCAAAAGGATACGACGACATCTTTCATGAGGCCAATCTACTTCTCTAGTCGAATGATGACAGCAGGAGAGAAAGGTTTCACCCATGTGGAACACTTAGTCCTAGCTCTTAGATTTGCAACTACAAAGTTTAGGTCATATTTGCTGCCTAAGCAATTTGTGATTCTAACCACGGATGAAATATTTCCCTATGTTGTACAACACATGGATGTGTCTGCTAGAATTACTAAATGGCTAGTTCGTCTGCAAGAGTTTGACTACACGGTACAGGTAGAAATCACGACAAGGGCAAGTTTGGGGGGACTCATGACCTACCAAGTCTTTGAAAGGAAGGAGAAGCAATCTAAGGAAGGAGAAGTCCGATTACCTCCAGTACCACCGATGGTAGAAGGAGCATACTCTCTCTACTTTGATGGAGCCTACAAGCGAGCGTTCGACAAAGCAGCTGCAGGCATAGTGGTCTTTGATGACAAAGGGACAAAGGTATTTTCGTTGGGCCAATTGTTAGATTCACATTCTAACAATGAAGCTGAGTATGTAGCACTAACCAAGGGTCTACAATGGTGCGTCTCGCAAGGTGTACAACGCCTTAATGTATTTGGGGATGCTCTACTTCTCGTAAGGCAAGTAAATGGAGCATGGGCATGCAAGAATCCTAGTTTAAGGACTCACTTAAGTGGTGTAAAAACCTTGTTGGGTAAGTTTGAAGAAGTTCAAATACACCATATCCCAAGGGCTCAAAACCAAGAAGCAGATGCCCTAGCAAGTGAAAGACTACAGGAAGTGGTGGTTGGAGCAATAAAACTAAAGCTCCCTCTATTTCAAGGAAGTGATGCCTTGCCTGACATCATGCATTTTTTGGAAACAGGGGAATGCCCATTAGATTTAACAAAGGGACAGAAGCACTGGCTAACGCGGAAGGCCACAAGGTATCGACTCATCAATGACGGTTTGTACTGTAAGGGTAAGGACCAAATACTCAGGAAGGTCCCTCTCTCTCAAGAAATCATGGGAGTAATTGCTAGCTGTCACGACGGGGTTTGTGGTGGTCACTTTGCCCTAGACATAACAAGTAGGAAAATCTTGCAGGCAGGCTTCATATGGCCTAGCCTCAACTGTGATGTACACCACTGGTGAAAAACATGTAAGTTGTGTCAAAAGGACGGCACTAGGTCACTTATGCCTGAACCACAGACACCTATTCTCTCATATGGCCCATTTGAAAAATGGGGTATCGATGCCATTGGGCCATTACCTAGGGCCAACTCAGGAAAATTCTACATTATCATGGGGGTCGACTACATGACTAGATGGGCAGAGGCTACAGCCACCACTAGAATCACAGCGGTAGAGGTAGCTAAATTTATCTACGAGCACATATGCTGTAGGTTTGGCACACCTTTAGAGATCATCTCTGATAGAGGGCCAGGTTTCAGAGCAGACTTGGTAGGAGAATTAATGCAGAAACTGGGCATTACAAGGAGGCACTCTTCACCATATTACCCTCAATGTAATGGCCTAGTTGAAAAGGTAAACAATCATTCTGGAGACTGGGATAAGTATCTACTACCAGCTTTATGGGCCTACAGAACTTCATTTCGTACATCCTTGGGATTCACACCGTATCATCTAGTATTTGGTAAGGAAGCAATCTTGCCCATTGAAGTGCAACTACAAAGTCTCAGAGTAATGGCAAGCCAGCTTCAACAGCCCAACATGCATTTGAGAGATCACATCATCAACTTGGAAAGACTGCAGCTGGACAGAGAAGAAGCAATAAATTATTATGCAGCACAAGCAGAGCATAGACGGCTTAGCTTTAACGAGCATCTCCAGAAAAAAGAATTGAAGAAAGGAATGTTGGTGCTCCGCTACGACAATCGCTTCGACACGCGCAAGGATAAGAAACTCCTACTCCGATGGGAAGGTCCTTTCATCGTCAGGAAAAAGTATGCCAATGGAAGCTACCAGCTTATGGAGGCTGATGGAAAACTTCATAAAACCAGGGTAAATGGTTGGCGACTTAAACCTTATTTTCTTCGATTTGACCAGGCTCCACCTATTGACATTCCAGATGAGGGCACACCATTAGCCGCCACCTCCGACGATAATGATCAAACAAATGAGCTAGAGACATGAATGCCTCTAGCCAAAAGGGGAGGGCTAATGATGGGGGCTTTTCACAAGCCAAGCTCCCATACCCCTCTTCTCTCTTCCCCACCCCATGAAAACCCCCTCTTAGGGAGGGAGTGATAAAAGACATTGGAAAAAGTAAGAAAAAAATAAAGTATGATTATGTAAATATATGAGAAAGGTAAAATAGGCCACCTCATGCATGCGGGGCAGCCCATCCCCACCTTGCCTCCTTTTTCTTCACTGTTGCCCCGCCGTGTGTCCCTTTTCCTCTCCTCCACTCAAAAGGTCAACCCCCTCTCTCTTCCCCTTGTCCTTTCTCCTTTCTCTCTCCCCTCAAGCTACCCCACCTCTCACCAATAATGCATTCTAACTCACCAATAATGCACCCTAACTCACATGCAACTTACCCTATCTTCCAAAATAGTATACCCCACCCCCCCTTTCTCTCTCCTATCATATCCCATGACCCAAATACCCCCCCCTCTCTCTAAAGGGCGCCATGTCTCTTGTCTTGTAGCTAAATAACCTCCCCCACACTCACACACACTCAGTTTCACTACAAAAGGTGCCCACAGACCCATCCCCACCCGGTGGTTACCTGATTTTTCTTGTGTTCACACACATCTGCACACAGATTCACCTCTGAACACACTCCTCTCTCTCCCCTCTTGTAATTAATTTATTCTCCATGTCACCTCTCACTTTTTTTCATCAACCCATCTCTCTCTCTTAGTCTCTCTCTCATGAGACTGCTGTTCTGGCACATATACACACAGCCAGACAAGTGGGGCCCACAGTCACATGGCCTATGTAGATAATGATTTCTTCATTTCTAAATTCTAGAATTTCTCCCCCCCCCTCCTCCCCTATATAGAGAGGGGTCACCATCACACAAAAACACACAACATCACCAAAGAACACACTATGCACTGTGTGTGCCTAGTGCGCACACACACACACACACACACACACACACACACACACACACACACACACACACACACACACACACACACACACCATCACCATCACCGCAATCACCATGCTTGTCTTGAGCATGACCTCTACACCCTTGGCTATGGAAGATGAAGGGCAACTAAATGAAGGATGATGGCCATAATCCTCGTGCGAGTCTTCGCCATCAACTCCCACCTATCCGCCATGTGCTCTACCACTCTCTCCCTTCTCATTCCCCTACCCTATGCTCCCCATTTCATCACCTAATTCTCTAAATAAAGCTTGAGGTTTTGTGAGTATGTTTTCTTGCAATGTTTTGCCCATGTGAGGTGTGCGGAATCGCCACCTAGTCTTGTGTTTTGGAGTGAGCTTGTGTATGTGTGAAGGGTGTGCGGATTCGCCATCCTTTTGTGATGCCTAAGTACTAAGCCGCTATACCCCCTCCCTCACTCTCTCTCTCTCTCTCTCTCTCTCTCTCTCACTTGATCTCATTCCCTTTCCTTTTCATCATTACTCCCAAGCATCCACCTCTCTTGGATGAAAACTTTGTTATGGTGGTGTGTTGTTTGCGTTCTAGCCGCTAAAGCTAGGTGGTGCCCCCCCTGTTTGCTTTACCATGACAGGCTCGAGGCGCGCCATTCGGTCCCCGGTGTTTTAGAGGCCATCGGGGTTCGCTTTTCTCCCATCAACATCAATAAAGAATTGTCTAAAATGAGGATTTGTTTTGGTTGGAAATATACCAAAAACCCGAACCATATTCTTTACAAACCAACTTCTGTGTTTGCCATGGAGATTGATGAAACACAACCATGTTGATGTTTAACTCATAAACGGTTCTCTAGTTTTTTAATTGACTTAGAACCCTTCGAAAAACATGTAATCACCACTGACCCTAGCATAGCTAGACATAAAACTTTCCAAGAATTTATCAAGAAAGGTTTAAACCACATACTTTTAGTACCTGTAAACCCTAAGTCAATAATAAAAGAGCTTAGCAATGTCTGGAAGAGCTTATGTATCCTTTTAGGATGTGAGGATAGTACTCATCACAATTATATCCATAGTTCAGTTAATGAGACATTTTCCCAAAAATTTTCTTTTCATAGGCAAAACCAAACTCCCTGGTACAAAAACACCGACTTGATGGATGAAATTAAATATTTTTGACAATAATTATTTATATGTGGGCTAGATAAATCAACACAAACTCCGGTGTTCATATGTAAAAAACTAATTCAACTAGCACGAAGAAGATTGGAAAGCCCTGAATTTCGTCTTCTCTCCTCACAAGACGAAGAAATTTGTCAAGCCATAGGATCTTATACCCAAGAGATTGGGTTAGAAACACCATTGGCGTATTCTCTCTTGTATCTTATGGAAATTTTTAAAATTCACAAAGTGGATTTTAGATGGATCATAAATGCACATAATTGTGTATTTACTCCTGCTACAACTATAATCACCAAATTACTCAAAGGATTAATACAAGCATTTATAGAATACGCCAAAATCATACATAAAAAGCTACATACTTTTTCTGGAACACAAACCCATGGGTATTGGATGATTATTAATCAATATGATTTTTTGATTAATCTACCAAAACATATCACAAACATTCATTCCTTTGATGTAACATCCTGTTATGAAGATATCCCTCATAAAGGCACGCATGAATTACTTGAGGTACTTGACAACATTATTAAACTCATAAAAACTATGAAATATCTTGGATTTAGAAAATACCGCAAACAGATTGTGCTTGCCAAAAAGAAAAGTAAAGTAGTATGGACATTTGAATACTTACACAACATCAATGAATTTGTTCTTGATAACTGCTTTACAAAATTAGGTAAACATATTTATCGCCAAGAAAAGGGTATAACAATGGGGTATAATTGCTCGCCATTATGGTGTAATTTGTATTTGGCATGGTTTGAAATTGAATACATAAAAAAGCTATCTCGGTTTACACGATATGATATAATGAAAGCATTCTTATATTCATGGAGATATATGGACGATTTGCTATTTGCTATTAGTTGTCACCATATACATGTCATAGTGATGTGTGTGAACACACTAGGACCGCCGGTGCATTTTTTCCCTCTTTAGGAGGTTTTTTTCCCGTGCATTGTATATGCGCCCATCACTCTAGGGCTATCAATCTTTCCATTGCACACTAAGTAACACACTCTCTATTGTGTGCCTTGAGCTTCCTTTGTCTTCTCCAAGTTGTGTGCGTTTCTATGCAACCCTAATTCCAACAATTGGTATCAGAGCAGGTTGTGTCCTCCCGGGCTTAGTTGCCAGCTGCTCTAGCACACGCCTGCTCACTTTCTTCGATTTCAGTGATATTTTCGATTCGGGCTCATTTCGGCCTCCGTTTCCACTACATGCAGTACTGCACAGGCTATTTCATCATTTTGTGTAGAGTTTCTGTTAGTGTCATTTTCTGCATAACAGATGCCTTATGACTAGTCTCTACAGTTTGTGCTCCATTTCTCCTATTTTTGAGCAGTTTTCACATGAGGTGCAACATTTACCATGGTTGACAACAACATAGATGTCTTCAAGATGTTTGCTGCTGAGGACAGGTTGGATGGTAACAATTACCCTATGTGGGCTTATATGATGCAACACGTTCTTGTGTCAAAGGGCGTCTAGAATATTGTGCAGGGCATTGATGTACATCCTGGTTCTGAGGATGTAGGCGATGTTGCAGGTCTTGCTGCTATTAGAGTTGTTTTGCCTATGGCAGAACAAGCTCGTTGGGATGTAAAGGATGCATGGGATCATGCATTGATTGTGTTGTCTGTGAAGCGCACCATTGTTCCTCACATCCGTTCAGCAAAATCTACAAAACAGGCTAGGGATATTCTAGCAGGTCTTTATGTAAGTTGCAATGAGGCTAAAATTGCTTTACTGCATACAGAGCTGGAGTCAAAGATTATGCATGAGGAAGATGATATCGAAACTTTCCTCGCTAGTGTCAAGGATCTCAGTGAGTCCCTAATTTTTGCAGGTGAAGTGATTTCAGACAGTTCCCTTGTGCAGACTGTTCTCGATGCCTTACCAGATTCTTACCAGACTTTTGCTAGTACTTGGAGACTTATGACCCAAGGAAATCCAGAAGTTGTAAAGTTTGATGCATTATGCACATTGCTGTTGCAAGAGTCACTTTCCAGAAAAAATAGGACTAGACAACGTGCAGTTGAACAGGCTTTTATTGCTTCTCAAAGAAAGGGTGGTAAAAGCAATGCATCCACTTCTTATGGTTTTGCTGGGAGTGGCAAAAGTTCTGTTCCTAATGCTTCTGCTAGCAGCACTTCATTTGGCAATCATGGTGATAAGGGCAAAAAGAAGATGCGTTGCCATTATTGTAAAGCTAATGATCACTTGATCAAGTCGTGTCCTAAGTTGAAGGCCAAAGAGGCTAAGAAGAAAGAGGGTGGTTCCACTGCAAATACTGGTTCCATTACAAATGCAGCCATTGTTGAGTCTTCTGTGAAAGGAGACTGTGTTGGTGATGTTGATGCAGAATGGGCTTTTAGCGCAGAGTGCACTTACAATCCTGCTGTCCATGATGCATGCTTGTCAGTTGTTGCTGTAGATTCACATGTGTGGTATTTCCATAGTGGTGCTACAAAGCACATTACCTCACATCGTGAATTGTTCACCTCTCTTGAGTCTGTCCCTCATGGGAATTCAGTCACTTGTGCCAACAATGCCTCTTATCCGGTTCAGGGAGTTGGAAAGATTGTTCTTACTGCTGCAAATGACAGTCCTTTCACACTTGTTGATGCACTTTATGTACTTGGGATCAAGAAGAATCTTTTGTTTGTATCTGCACTTGCTAGACTTGGACTTGTAGTCAAATTTGTGGATGATAGATGTACAATTCATGATCTCAGTTTTCATGATGAAATTGTTGCATCTGGCCTTTTGTGTCATGGGCTATATAAGCTCAGTTTGTATGACAAGTGTGGACAAAATTTTGCAAAAGCAGTTGCAGATTCAAGGGCTATTTCAGATGCAAAACTTTGGCATGCACATTTTGGTAATCTGAATTTTGCCAGTTTGCTGCGTTTGCAGAAATCTGATATGGTTGCTTCTTTTCCACCTCTTGAAGCACCTATCAAACATGTTTGTGAAGGCTGTATTTTGGGTAAGATGCAACATTCTAAGTTTCCAAAGGATAGTTCAGTTCGGGCCCATGCAGGTTGTAGCTTGTGAATAGTGATGTTTGTGGGCCCATGCAAACTCCGTCCTTGGACAATTACCTTTACTTCGTGACTTTCATTGATGATTACTCCAGGCATGCATGGGTATTTCCGCTTAAAGCGAAGTCCGAAGTTTTTATGTGCTTCAAACCATTTCTGGCTATGGGTGAAAATGTCTTGAAATGTACTATGGACACTCTCCGTTCCGATTGAGGGGGGGAGTATATGTCTCATGAATTCAATGCATTTATGGCTAGTCGTGGGATAAAACACCAATGTACAGTTCCTTATACACGTCAGCAAAATGGTGTTGCTGAGAGGAAAAACAGGTCACTTACGGAAATGGCACGATGTATGGTCAAAATTCAAGCTTATGTCCTAAACAGGTGTCCTACAAAATCTTTGCAGTCTATTACTCCATATGAAGCATGGCATGATAGAAAGCCTTCTATTGAGCACATGCGTGTTTTTGGCCGTTTGGCATATGCTTTAGTGCCACAAACACATCGCAAAAAATTGGATGATAAGGCTGTCAAATGTATTTTTGTTGGTTATAGTGCTGAAAGCAAAGTTACATGTTGTATCATCCGCAAACAAAACGAATTCTGGTTTCACGGGATGTAGTGTTTGTGGAAGATTCTGTTTAGCCCTTGCTATCATGTACTAGAGACAGTAATGTAAGCTCACAGGACATTAATGACACTTTGTGGCCTCTTTTTAGTGGCGGAAATACGAGTGTAAGTTCCAATGAGGCAAATGTACAGCCTATGGGGGTTTTTGAAAATGTTACAGATCAGCCTATTACTGATGCGTATGTACATGATTTACTTGATGAGGAAAAGGCTGAAAATGAGCAAGCTAGAGGTATGCCAAAATGGCTGGTGCACACTTTGCGTGACAGTAAATTGGATGCACCTTTGTCTAGTCGTACTCGTTCAGGCTATTGCCATGCATCTTATGCATCAGATTGTTATGCTTTGGCTGTGTCTAGCTTACATGATGTTGAGGATCCTCTGTCTTTTGATGAAGCATAGAATTCAAAAAATTGGATGGCTGCCATGCAATCAGTACGAAGTGGATTTACAAGTTGAAACGCAAGCCGGATGGTGAGATCGATCACCATAAGGTTCGACTTGTTGCAAAGGGTTATGCATAGCAAAAAGGCATAGATTATGAAGAGACTTTTGCTCCCACTTGTCGTATGACTACTGTGTGTTTTCTATGTGCATTGGCAACACATTTTGGTTGGGATGTACATGAATCAGACATTGTTACTGCTTTCTTGAATTGTGACATATTTGAGGAAGTTTATGTAACGCAGCCTCACGGTTTTGTCATAAAAGGACAAGAGGACAAAGTGTGTAGATGTAAGAAGGCTTTGTATGGGTTGAATCAATATCCTCGTGCTTGGTATGAGAAATCTGACACTCATTTGGTCAAACGAGGCTTTTGTAATAACGGTCCAACAGAAAGCACATTGTATGTAAAGCGTGAGGGTGATGTACTTCTCATTGTGGTTCTTTATGTCGATGATTTGCTGATCATTGGACCAAATGAGAGACATATTGCTGAATCTAAGGCTGATTTGAATGCCACTTTCAAGATAAAAGATTTGGGGCTGTTGCATCATTACTTGGGTATACAGTTTTAGCAGTGTGATGGTGGTATTGCCTTGTGTCAAAAAAGTTACATAGAGACATTGCTATGTAAGTTTGGACTTGAGGATTGCAAACCTATTGCCACTCCCATGGAAATAGGTTTGAAGTTGAGTCTACATGATGCTGGCGATCCTGCTGATGTCACTCTTTATCAAACTGTTGATGGCTACCTCATTTATGTATGCAACACGAGGCCGGATGTTCAGTTTGCAGTCTCACATGTGAGCACATTTAAGCATAGCCCAGAGTCTAACCATTGGTAGGCTGTCAAGAGGATTTTCTGCTACCTTAGTGGCACTTTACATCTTGGCTTGTTTTATCCCAAGCAGGGATCATTGCCGCCAGACTTACATGCTTTTTCGGCAGATTGGGCTGGTTGTTTTGACATGTGAGTGTCCACAAGACAGGACACTACTAACACTATCTACACTGACAGTCAGAGCACATTGGCAGTTGCAAGGAACCCAGTTTTTCATGCTCACACAAAGCACATTGAGGTGCATTACCACATGTCAGGGAGAGGCTCTCATCAGGAGAGATCAGCTTGGCTTATGTGCCAACACATGACAACCTTGCAGGTCTTTTCACAAAGGCATTGTCTTGTGAGAAGCTTAAAGCTTTTCGCAAAGCATTGGGCTTACTCCCCTTTGTGGACTTATCACGTCCTTAGGACATGGCACTTCCCTTTACTCATGTGCCAACTCTCGTTCACCGCATCACTTCAGGGGGGATTTGTTACCATATACATGTGGTAGTGATGTGTGTGAACACACTAGGACCGTCGGGGCATTTTCCCCTCTTTAGGAGGTTTTTTCCCCGTGCATTGTATATACATCCATCACTCTAGGACTATCAATCTTTCCATTGCACACTAAGTAACACACTCTCTATTGTGTGCCTTGAGTTTCCTTTGTCTTCTCCAAGCTGTGTGCATTTCTCTGCAACCCTAATTCCAACAATAATCCATTTATTTTGCAATGTCTAGACCACAAAAAACCTTTGTCCCAAGAGGACCCCTTTACAATTTAACCTTTAGACATTATTGGGTCTAAGCCACACACAAAGAAAACCAGACCACATATTTAAGTACACATATCCAATTATGTGACCCAATAGAAGGGGAGTATGTTACATACACCGCATGGAAAAAAGACAAATTACCATGTCCTAACATTTCATTTATTCATGCGGCCAATAATTGGCCAAAAAGGATGGCATATAACGTATGCATATCACAAGTGCTTCCCATATTATACAATGCATCCCAAGAGTCGTATGCTGTAACATACTTAAATGCACTTGTGTTTGTTTGTAGGGAATGGGTTCAGAAAAGCGAAGATAATTACATATATATTACCAACTTCATTGAAGAAAATCAATTTCCTGGCATTAGATTTACCATGAATACCTTAAAACATAGAATTGGTAGAGGATAGGTCCACTTGGTGGCCTATCCTCCACCAAGTGTACCTTTCCTCAGGGATGGGGGAGGGCCTTGGGGAGGGCCACACACACACACACACACACACACACACACACACACACACACACACACACACACACACACACACACACACACACACACACACACACACACACACACACACACACACACACACACAGTATATTGAACACATGACACATATAGACAACACTCCGCGATATCATGCACATATACGCGCACACACACACACATACACACACAAAAAATAACACCATTTGATCTTTTGAAAAAAACACAATTTTTGATGCCACCAAAAATCTACTAATCTTCTAACATGTCACAGGCGACTACTTAATTAGCAGAAGAATGATGGAAAAAAGAATGACCCCGAGGCAGGACACAATGATAGTGTTTTAAAGCCGAACAAACCCCCTTTTTTTGTAAACATTTCCGACATGGAAAAGTTTTTCATTTGTATTGTATTTATAATTTGTTTGGAAGTCGCCAGAAGCGTGTACAATACCTTGAATAATCAAATTTCCATTGTCATCAATTGTGGAAATCTTACAAAACAGGAATTTTTTAACAACACTCAAGTGGTGGATGCATTGACACAAGTCAAACAAGTGCACATGCTTAGTACACAAACACTGTTGGTTTATATGCAATAGATTACACAATTTGGCCCCAAAACTAGATCGGTACCTGGTTATGTTTACACACACGATTGGTGGTTACACGGGCTCAAGAAAACTACCGGCACACTAGGAGTTACTACTTAGGTTACAAAGGTATTTTTAATAAGCTTGCTTACGTAATAAATTTTACAGCTTTGCCCTTATCAAGTAGTGGGACTGGTAAGGTTTCAATCTTTTTACAAAGATAATAAGGTTTGTTAAAAAAGGAAGGAGGATGGGATAAAGCCAAGTGGGCAATTAAAGGGTATACGGTGGATACTGCAACCTCCCCAAATAAGCAATTCATACAGCGTGGAGCTTTAAAGACGTCGAATGCTAACTCTGTTGATAAAAGCAGGTAGTGCAAGCAATAGAATTTGCAAAGCTCACACACACAATATCACATGCATGCGTTATCTATCTGCTAAGCGAAACCTGCACCAAGTGGATTGCAACCTCACACTCTCAATAAATACAATACTATTAGTGCATAGGGCAAGGCTCACAGCTGAGTGGGTTGCTCATAAGCAAATGCGCACTCTCAGGCAGTACAACACGACGCATAAACGCACAGCTCACAATTGAAGGAGGTTTGCTCACCTACTACACGGGTACACCTTGAATCAAGCACACAAGCACAAGGAGACCCGATCTGCTTGCTGTGCAACAATCAATTCATCCCAACTTCTTGTAAACCAGTGGTGGATACACCAAGCAAGGAGCGCCTCTGACTACATACTAAAACGAGCGGAGTACGGCAAGACACAAAAGGTAATTGATGTCATATATCAGCAACCACACACACAATGTGTTTTCAATAATAAAAATACATACAGTGTCTTTTATGCCTAGTTATACACACAATCCTTGTAGGTAATCTCCATTTTCATTAAAGCGCATGATGAGTAGCAATTGTATATAACAGAATCACACACAAGGATTACGGTACACAAGAAGGATAATCCGGAAGCATTTACACACACATAAGAAGTTAAGGAAGATAACTCAATAGCCATCATCACAAGGGTAGCATGGGTATGATGATGTTGCATCAGAAAGAGGATGAGAAAACAGTCTTTGTTCATAGTCATAAACACTCAGACACAAAAAAAATCAGTTTTGAGTCCACACATAGGCATATGCACAAGAAATGTTTCACACATGCAACAAGCAATATACAAATATACGAGTAGTATAACATTCAAAAGAAAAAACAAGCATGACCATAAAGCTAAGAACCAACAAAAATATATATCATTTGAAGGGCATAGCAGTGACGGGGTGCAATACTTTGGATAATAAGCATACACAAGATAAGTAACATAGATAGCAACGGCAAGCAATAACCAGGTAATGTGATACAGAAACCTCTACTGATAAATAAGTTTCCTTTAATATTTATGAATTAAAACAACGATGTTCAGTTATGAGTTTTTCCTTTTTTAAAAGAAGCATTTGAACTCAAAGAAGTCTCATAAAGGTTGGCTATGTAGTATAAATATGGATAAGGATATGATACATGTGATATGACAACCTCCCCATATAGTGAGAGACTTAAATATTGTTTGCAAAAAACATATTGTGTAAAAGACAAAGAAGAATTTCTTGAGATAAAATTCATTACAAGATACTTTGATACATGACAAAGTAGGAGTTTAAGCCGGAACTCCTATCAGATGAAAGTAGGGATCTTTACCTGCCAACCAACCACAAGTACAATTAATTAGAATTAATTTTTACTAAATGGGTGATAGGTATACCAATCAATCCCCACTGTTTGTTATTGTTGTCACATCCTAGACCCCAACCATACTTTTAAACATATACTATGTTTTCTTTAGCTCGTTTATGTAAGTAGGGTCTATTGTGGTCTTTGAAAAGCTTTATGGGTTTACATGGTTTGGAAATGGGGTCCTTAATTTCTCTTGGCTTGGTTTTCTTTCGCCTATTATGTGCAGCCATGAGCTTGTTCCAAATCTGTTGTAGTTTAAACACGTCCCGAGGGATGCTCATCTTAGCTGTCTACCGATATCCCTGTTTGTCAGAAATGTTTACATACATATATTTTTATGTACTAGAATGCCTGTTGCCCCAACTATATGTGTATGAATTGCTTAATTGCTTCAGTCTATGGTATTTACCTTTTAAACTAATTTTCTTTATAAGTGTCTATAATTTATACAAATTTTGGCAGCATTTTGTTTGTAATATTCCTCTTTTTTAAAAAAAAAAACATCCGTACACATTGACTTGTACCCTCACAGGAGGTTTTCATAATAGCTGTGTCATATCCTTATCCATTTTTATACCACCTAGCAAACTTATATGGGACTTCTTTGAATTCAAATGCTTCAAAAAAGGAAAACTTAAAACTTAATACCTTTGTAATAGTTCATAGACATATGGTATATTATTGTGTACTAGACCTACCTGATGCCCCAACTATGTATGAATCCCCCAATTGCTGCAATCTATGTTATATACAATTATCTTTTAAACCAATTTCCTTATAAGTGTCTACTGAATGATGGGATTTTAAATTCAAACACACACACATGCAGGAGATAATGCAAGAGAGAAGGAGAGCAAGAACAATTAACATACATTCAAGAATGAGGGTGTGCGCAAGAGACGGTATTTAGCTATTCAACAGTCTATCTCCTCCATATGTGTGAAGAAGGGAATAAAATCCAAGCTACTAGCAATAGAATCAAGTGTTTGGAGAGAGAGACTTCAGCTCAACAACGCAAAGAAGGACTCCTTGGGTGTCCCTTTCACATTCAAAGTACTTATAAAGGCCAAGGAACAACTACAACTTATGATGAGCACAACAATATCTTCATGGGGCCTTAGTATGTTACATACCAGAATGGTAAAGTTCTACAATGTCACATTTGAAGAGACTGGTGGTGTTCTACAATGTCACATTTGAAGAGACTGGTGGTGTGCTACATTTTGTCTTGAAGCTAGATGAGTGTGAGATTCTAAAAGAGAAGAAGCTAGAGTGATTTACAATAACACTGATGAATATGGCACTTTCAAAATGTCCTACCAATGATCCTTTATACTTCAGTGTTCACTCAAAAGAGCACATATGGTGGTTGGATGCTTTTGAGGTAATTCATTTTCTTACAGCCCTTTTACTAAAATAATACATTTTATTTCAGCTCATATCAAGCTAAATATTTCAGGTAAAGAAAGAGGCCCATTAAATTTTGTTCTGGTTATTCAATCAAACCCCCATTCCTGACATAATTGATGAACAAATGAATCGAGGAAAGGTGTTATCTATGGATGGGAGGGGAGAATTTCAGGTCCAACGGCATCTTGTAGGTGACCTAAAAACATTGAAGTGTATGTATAATTGTTGAATGGGTGCAATGGAAAAATCTCCATGTTTGTTCTAAATGGAGTTTGCAAAGGTGATGGACCCAAAGTGGTGGAGAAAGGCTCCTACTCGGCACAATGAAGACCCTAACTTCTACCTAGTTCTTGCAATTCCACTAGTTGATGTCCACATTTTTACAATTTATGCTCTTTGTAGAATTGTGGAGAAGTTAGTATATCTCTACATTGGGTTTGCTTGTGTGCGCTCCTTGCCCCACTGTCGAAGCAAGGGACTTGCCAATACACCGTATGCGAGCCACAAACGGCTCCAAGCACACAACAAGCCTAAACTAGCAAGCTCAAGAAAACAAAGGGTGTGTCACTCACCGCTCTACGCTCGCCTTCGTGGTGGATTCCTCGCCGCGATGAAGAAGAAGCTGCAGTCGTGCCGTGCTCAACCGCTTCGCTGCCGTCGTGCCTTCGTAATGCTCGATCACACACACACTCTCCCTCTCTCTCTCTCTCTCTCACACACACACACAAGGAGGTGAAGAAGAAGAAGATGGAGACGGAGCAAGAGCACTCTTCTATTGCACAAATGAGAGAATGAGTAAAAATTAGGTTTAGTTGGCTTTTATAGGAGCTCACCCCATTCACACTTGGGCGCCCATGCTTAGCCAACTAATCCCTTGAATGTCCAAGTTAAAGTGCGCCTCTCATCGGCGATCACTCTACCTTTCCTTATTGGTCCGACAAGCCCGGTACCTGACTCTACCAAATACATAATACGCGTCCATCGTAGGTGATGGGTGTCCGTGAGCCGTGAGGGTTAACATGCCCCCCTTCCTGATGTAGATTCCGTCCTCGGAAGCTATTGAGTTGAAGCTGGGTCGTCGAGGTGGAAGAGCATTTGAGATGAATGTCCTTAGCCTTCTTCAGTCACTGCAAAATCAAACAACATTGGCACAGTAATTGCATTCTCTTAAAAAGCATATGCAGTTTTAGGTAGACACATTGATTGGTCAAAGAATTTCAAACAATTTGATAGCAATGAACATTAAATTGCAATGTAATCAAATGCATAAACAGATGTAAAGGTAAAAAATTAAACAAGTCTGGGGTCGCTAATTTGACGGTCGAAAAGCACTAGAGATCGAATATTAATACCATGGGTAAGCTTCTTAATTTTCTGTGGTCAATTAAGTTGTTTAATCGCGAGAGCCAAGTATTCATGTTCGAGGGCTGACTAGAGGCTATATCTAGAAGACTTTGTAGTTAAGCTACCATAAAAGGAATTTCTCATGAAATCATCGCCTGACTGATTACTTTTTCGTTGACCCCTCAAAGTCTTTTCACATTGATTCAATTATGATGTGTGTGCTTATTTTGTATGCCTTGGGTTTTTTGCTTTTCAAGGAAAAGCGCCCACACTGGGAATCTCTAGGGCTCTAGTACCATAGGCGATACATGTGAGTGAAGTACCAAATCAAGCTGAGATTTCTCTTCCAGCTTAAAATTTTACATTGTAGCACTTTGATTTTTTGCTTGTTCATTTTCAGCATTTTAATTTTGTAACTTTGGGGGGTCATATAACACTGTTACATTCCCCAGGCTCATCACATTAGTAAACTCCCTTTATAATACTTAAGCTAAAAGTCAATAGGGTTAAGCCCACTAGAAAGCCCTAGTACATTTCACACAATGTTGCCTAAATCGGATTAAGAACCTAAGTAACCATTGTTTATTAGGAAGGCATTCCCCATGGTATTAAGAGAAGATTTCTAATATCTAGCTTGGTCAAACTAGCTTAGTCGGACTGCTTGATTTTTACCCCTAAACAAGTGACTATGACAAAACACTACATTGAATTAAATGTTTGATACTAAGCAAATGCGGTGAATATTATGCTACCAATCACAATCAAAGCAGACAAACATGGATGCAAAAAGATAAAGGCAATGCTAATGGACAAGAAACACCTGTTTGTGTTGATGGTCGCGCTTGATTTGAAGTGTGAACGAGAGAAAGGTTCCATGAAGGTCCAAATCCTATCAATAGCAACACGCTCCTGTACACACTGGGAAACAAAAGGAATACCTCCAGGAGGAACATCAGTGGGAAAAGAGAACTTCGCTAATCACGCAACTCTAAAACAGAAACACTCCTATCGTACTAATCTTACCTTACCCTCCATCACTCAAGTGATGAGGATTTTTTTTTTTGTGAGTATAAAGCTTTATATGTACATTCCCTAAGATCGGGAGATATAGAGGTCAGGGAAAAAGGTTGAGAGGGAAGCAAGTGAATGATGACTGTCAGCAAACACTCCCCCCTTCCTTGGGTAGATCATACCATTTGAAATGAGCTTGTCACCCCTTGAAACCAATTGTTCCAGTTGGTAATAGGTGAGGATTTTAACCAATAGTTTTCTATTACCCTAGGTGCCTTGTCAAGCTGCAAGGGTGGTAAGGTACTCTCCCAGGATTGAACTTGAAGTGGTTCATCAGGTGATTCTTGAACACTGGGAGGTGTGGATTCTTTTGTAGCTTCATTGAGGTCCATTACTATAGATGGAGGCTGTGTAGAAGCTTTTACCTCTATGGATGTATTACATGAGCAGCTAGAATCTTCATGGGACTCCCCCCTTCCTGAGCTAGGTGGAACAAATCGTTCTTTCTTTGGTACCCAAACTAGCTCGGGAGCAGGTGTGTAGCATTCTGTGATTTTTTTCTTTCCACGATCATTGATTCGTTTTGGAGCTACGGGATTGGGCTCACTTGGGTCAGGTGATAGGTAAGAGCACAATCTACGTTTTGGCACCCAGATTTGATCATTTCCTTGATAGTAGCCTTGGGCTTCCAATAGTCGTTTAGGGATCCATCGCAACATTTTCTTACTTTTCTTGGAGCGAGTGGTACATTTCTTACAAGGCTTCTGTTTTTTAGCACTAGTTATGGTCACTAAAGAAGCTTTAGGGACCCACTTGTATGTTTTCTTTGTTACCTTAGGATGAGTCTTGTCGGAAGCGATATGCATTGCTTGTAGCATATTTAAGGGTATAGGCATTTCATCCCCCTCAGGTGTTACCCAGGTCATCCCCCTATTTCCCCAAGTGTCTATGGTTGATGCTAGGTGGACCCAATCTACGTTGTCTGACTCAGTCATCCCAGGTAGGATATCCATATAAGGAGAATCTTGGCCAATGTCTGTATCCTTCTTACAAGTGTAACAATATTGTAGTGGGGCCGAGTGAACTGTGGTGTCAGAGCGATGATCAATAATGGTTTTACTCCCTAAGAGGTGTACCTTACCAGTCACCAAATCCACTCTAAGGACAGAGTCTTGGAATTGCAAATAGACATGATTTTTAGACCAATCGTGAACCATTTGTGCTTCCCTCATGAATGGTCGTCCTAAAATCATTTCATATGACATAAGGTGTTTAGAGAAATCCATTACAATGAACGTATGTCGTACCTTGTGTCCTAGAACTTTGATCTTAAGATCCTTGAGCATCCCCATAGGTTTGGCTATGGTACCATTTGCCATCTTTACCACAATGTTAGTAACACTGAGGCGGGGTTTTCCCATGGATTCCCAACAATCTTTTGTAACGATGCTAACTCCTGCACCACCATCAAGAATTCCCTTTATAGTTAATCCCTTGGTAGTGATAGGTAGGGTCGCATTAGACTCGTTGCCTTCAAAATACTGCCCTAATTCGTTAATGGGTACCTCAATCACAGACTCGTGTCCATCTAAGTCAAGTGATTGCACATGATTTTCCTCATCAATCATAATCGAGTCAGGCCTATTTGGTTGCGCAAACTGCGGTAATCCCGTTCGTAGCTCTCCATTAAGGAATGCTCGAAGTGCAAGGAATAACTCAGGATCTCCATACAGCTTTGCTATGATCGTGGTTCGGACCTCAGAAGACATGAAGTCCACTAGTTTGGAAACATTCATTGGCGTTTTGCAGGGTGTAGGTCCTTGACTAGGAACTGGTGAGGATGGAATCTCATATTCCTCAATGGGATCAGGTATTCCTTCATTAAACATCCTTTCCAACAAGAAGGGTGTATGCTCACTTTCTGATGTCCTGTCCTCACTCCCTTCTTGGATGATACTAGATATGGCTAACGGTCTATGGTTCATGTGGGGTGGATGAACTTGCGTGGGAAACACTGTGTCATGAATTTTGACATGCATGGGTTCTGGTTCTAGTTTCCTTTGAGTCTCCTCCACTAAACCTCTTAGATGTTTCACCTGCTTAATCTCGTCTATTGGGTTTGGGTACGTCCCAATCTTCTTTTTACGATTCTTCCCTTTTTGCCCCTGCGGTTTATCTTGGGGGTCTTGGATTGGATTTGGAAACACTTGTGGTGTTTTCAGAGGCTCTTTATGGTTTTCTCTCATTCGGTTTTCATTTGGTTCCATGTTACGGTTTTCTTTGTCGGTCTTTCCCTTTGTGGTATTGGTTCTAGTCTCCATTGTCTCGACTGAATCTGAATCATCCTCGAGGTCATTCATATACACGGGGTCATCTCCGGTTCCTATGTTTGTTTTGGAACTTGGCTTTGAATTTTCCGTATTCTGCGACTTCTTCCTTCGTGTCTTCTTTTTCTTTGCTTGGATAACTGACGCGGTATCTCTCTCTTCAAGGATATGTCCTGGCCCTTGAAGCATGGACCGTGTAATCGCATAAGCGGGTGCGACGGGTGGTATTGGTGATGTCACACTAGCAATTTCGACCAAATTTAGGGGTGTGATTTTAGGCGCATTTGGGTTATAGGGGCATTGGGCAATCAAGTGATCTATGCCACAACGATTACATGTGAGTATTGGCATTGCAGACGTGCTCCCTTGATTCATTTGCATCTGTGCAGCATTCTTTTGCAGCCTAATAGGGCACTCCGCTACTCGATGTGGTCCACCACACTCGTAGCATTGAAGAGGTGGCCTCCTAGCCTGGGTGTTGATATTTTGACCTCTGGATGCGAGAGCAGCAGCTTGATAAACCGGCTTGACTTGCCCCCAACAATCTTCCATGTAGTATATAGGACACTCTTCCAATGTATCAAGTCCGTAGGCAATACTAGTGTCTATTTCCTCCTCACAGCCATCTGGATAAGCATTTGATGGCTCGCAACCCACTTGGTTCATAGGGGCGACTCTTGGATGCGGGGGCTGCGGTCCTAGCACAGGAGGTGGTAGCGGTGTAGCTTGTACAACATTTTGAGATCTAGGGACCATGTGTTGCGGTAGTTGTTCAACAGGTGGAGTAGGCATCAATACAGGAGCTCGAGGCACATCCGTCCAGGCTACAGGTGGTCTATTTGCCATCATACGTTTGATCATTAAACAATCCTTAGCTTGGTGACCATACCTACCACATGCGTTGCAAGTTCCATTAAATTTTACTCTAAACGTAGGGCATTCACTAGTGCTATGTGGACCTAAGCAAATGGAACACCATTGTTGCTTCCTTCTAGGATACATGTGACTATTTTGAGGGGGTCGATTATCCTTAAGAGACTCTTGGATTGCCTTGGTGAGGTCTGTCAAGAATGTCTCAAATACCTTTGGCTCATTGGCAATGGGCTTTGCAGTGATGGGTTCATACTCAATGGCTTGTGAGCTAGTGGATCTCGTGTCAGTAGACACCCTCATGCCTGCTATCATCAAGTTGTCCTCTAGCTGGATTGCATTGGTAGTGACATCTTCCCAGGTTGTGATACTTCTAATCACTAGTCCATTATAGATTCCTTCATTCCTCAACCCTCGAATGAATCGATCGAGCAGTTGGTTATTGTTGAAGCGCTCATTTACAGGGCAGCGAGAGTTTAAGTGCTTTAGACGACTAATGAAGTCCCTTACTGACTCTCCTTCCTTACGTTCGGCCTTCTGTAGCTGAGATGCTACACCCCAAAGCACACCTTCTCGTATGTACTCCTTTAGAAACAACCTTCGAAGGGTAGGGTAGATTGTTTTCTCGTCCACCCTTAGGGTCCCATACCAATCTCCAGCCTTCCCACTTAATGTCAAGCTTAAGGCATTGCACTTATGTAGTTCGTTGCGTTCCCCTAAGGAATCACATACTTGTTCAAACACTTCAATGTGTTTCCTAGCATCTTCGTCCCCATTGAATTTTTGCGTGAGTTTGGCAATTTGTACTGCCTTACTTCTAGGCTCTCTATCAAATGCGTGACACATATTTTCCGCGATAGATTGACCTATGGTTTGAGCAAATGCTGCCAAGTCACCTATGTGAGGAGGTAGGGCCGGTGGAGGTACTCTTGGAATCATATGTGGGAGAGGAACGGGTACCGGTCTTGGCATATGTGTAGATGATGCAGGATATGGAACATAACCGGGCATAGGTCCACTCGGATAAGAGGTAGGGAGTGGCACTCGAGGAGCATAAGCAAGTGGTACAATTGGAGGTGTGGGGGCCATGTGTGCATAAGGGGCTAGAGGCACATATGGTCGAGGCCCCATATTAGGTACTACGACACTAGGTAGTGGCACTGCGCTAACCGTAGATGTCATCGGTACATTCTCTGTCAGGCTTATCCCTGGAGTGAGCACTGTGTTTTCCTTGATAGAGGGTTGAGCCAAGTTAGGGAAGCTAAAGTTTTCGCTCGGAGGCTTAGATTGCATAGAGACCCCAGGTGAAATGACGTAAGATGGGTCCATGGGGCTCATTAGAGGAGTCTCCATTTGTGATAGAGTAGGCTGTTGAGCCTTGCTCGTATCCAGAAATCTCATGGGGCCAGTTGAGAGTATATTTACCCCTCGGTTTTGCCTTTCTGATTGAATAATGCCATGGATAACATTACAGATCATTTTCTGTTGATCTTCGATGCTCGTGGCACTAGAGGTGGATTGTACAATCTCTATCCATCCTACATGGTAGGCGTGGCCAGAGTGTAGATCCGTCAACACCTCAGTGTGGAGGTCGTATGTCCAATGATCATTAATGAACAATCCTTCTAGAGTCGACGTGTTAATGGTTTCTTGTGAGGTAGAAGCAATGTTGCTCCCCGTGGTTTTACTTGTCACCAACGGTACTCTAGAGGGAACTTCTGAAGGAGGCAGCTCAACAGGGCCTTCTTGGTAAGAAGTTGGCAGGATATCCACATGGACACTCTTTGGGGGTGTGGGGTCCACGTGCGATGTGAAAGGAGAGTCCACTTCCCCACCCCCTTCGTGTGCTTCATTTGCATCAGGTTCCGAGCGAGTAGCTCTACCTAATGTTTCCATGAAACGGCTAAACATACTAGTACTAGGCTGTGGAGCTTCGGGAGGTGCATGGCCTTCTCTCTCAGTGTTTTGGGTAGGGTATGCTTCCATGATTTCTGAGTCGGAGGAGGAATCACTAGCGGCTATTTTAGGGTCTTGGGTGGTGCTACCTTGTGTCCCCGCTGAGGGTCTAGAGCTTATCGTGGATGGGTAATGGGTGTCCGTATGAACAGAGGCACTCTCAATATGCTCGTGTTCTAGCGCCCGCCCAGAGCGTAAGTGCATGTGCTTTTGATACCCTAAGGTGTCAAAAAGCTGCTCTAGGAGGCCTTGTGACTAGTTTTTAGCGTGTTTTTTGTTTGTTTTTTTGCTAGATTTTTTAGAGCGTGTCGTGGAATGGGCCATGTGATAGCTCGAAACGAGCGTATCGGTCAGAGGGTCATGCCGTGCTTTAGAGCCCTCCGTTTGGTCACTCTATGCCCTCGGAATCCCTAAAACTGTCAATTTCCAGTAGGGAACTAGGCCCAAACTAGAAAGTCTAAGGGTGCAAGTGGGAAGAGAAAGGAGGAGAGTGGAGGACTTGTCCCACATGCTCTCATTCTCTCTTGAGGGAGTAGGGTATATATATAAGAGTGAGTCTAGTATATATCATAAGACTGAGGACTGAGGCCTGGGCTTGGGCTTGGGCTTGGGCTTGGGCTTGGGCTTGGGAAAATGATCCCAATCTATCTTTTATACAAACCAACCCGTCCGTTTTAAGAGTCACGTTTTTTATTTTTGAAAAATTTAGCCGCCCGCTCGCTCGCGTTTTTAATTTCCGTTTTTTTTTTATATTGTTTTTTTTTCCAATTTTATTTTATTTTTTTTTAGCAGAAAATACAGAAATTGAAAACGCAGAACTTGCAAAAAAAACGTAGAAATGCAGAAAATGCAGAAATTGTAGAAAATTGAAAAAACGCAGAAATGCAGAAAATTGCAGAAATTGAAAACGCCGAACTTGAAAATGCAGAAATTGAAAAAACGCAGACAATAGCAGAAACTGAAACTTGACAGCAAATGCAGAAAACGCAAAAAAC
This sequence comes from Adiantum capillus-veneris, assembly GCF_014529385.1. NCBI lineage: Eukaryota > Viridiplantae > Streptophyta > Polypodiopsida > Polypodiales > Pteridaceae > Adiantum > Adiantum capillus-veneris. The sequence goes on from NC_140947.1 coordinate 35,532,277, forward strand.
AGAAATCTCCACACACTCCTTCCCTGCCTTTCCTATGATAGAAATTGCACCACAAGGAAGCGTAAAGTGCTAACCGAGCTTAGTGTAGGGCATATCCCCGGCAACGGCGCCAAAAATGTGCGCTCCTTGTCGCACTGTCGAAGCAAGGGACTTGCCAATACACCGTATGCGAGCCACAAACGGCTCCAAGCACACAACAAGCCTAAACTAGCAAGCTCAAGAAAACAAAGGGTGTGTCACTCACCGCTCTACGCTCGCCTTCGTGGTGGATTCCTCGCCGCGATGAAGAAGAAGCTGCAGTCGTGCCGCGCTCAACCACTTCGCCGCCGTCGTGCCTTCGTAATGCTCGATCGCACACACACTCTCCCTCTCTCTCTCTCTCTCACACACACACACAAGGAGGTGAAGAAGAAGAAGATGGAGATGGAGCAAGAGCACTCTTCTATTGCACAAATGAGAGAATGAGTAAAAATTAGGTTTAGTTGGCTTTTATAGGAGCTCACCCCATTCACACTTGGGCGCCCATGCTTAGCCAACTAATCCCTTGAATGTCCAAGTTAAAGTGCGCCTCTCATCGGCGATCACTCTACCTTTCCTTATTGGTCCGACAAGCCCGGTACCTGACTCTACCAAATACATAATACGCGTCCATCGTAGGTGATGGGTGTCCGTGAGCCGTGAGGGTTAACAGCTTGAAAAATCAAGAATTCTACTGAGTGCCAGATGGCTATCGAGGCCCTTGAATTAGTATTGTCTGATTAGGTCTCCATGGGGGCAATGTCAAAATCCAGTGGGACGAGAAAAGGTCAAGAAAAGAGAAGGATGTGCCTCCTAAACCATCCATTGGGGGTGTCAAGGCTCACAAATTTTTATCTAACCACTGGGCATAAAAGATGTGAAGTTTACAAAGTGTGGAAGGGCATATTGCTCCACCTATGTTAGCAAAGTCGAGTATCTACAATGGACAAAATTGCATATGGTTGTGAAGGACCATGAGCCAGCTACTCGCAATGCGAAGGTTGAGGTGTGGCCTTCCATAGATGAGATCTTTTTGATGTGTGACAAAGATGATTTGTCACAAGAGGATCTCATAAAGTTTAAGGACCTATAGCTTCTGAAGAAATCATTCCAGATAGCATGGACAGACACACATGGTTCTCTCAAAACAATTTTTGTGATTACAATTTTTGTCAGTGTCTATTCTAACCAACTTCTCTTTTCCAGCACGTCATTTTCAACCATTTACCATACTTCATTCAAAAGAATAGAAACCCAAGCATATGGAATACCCAAGGCTTAGAAAAGTCTCATTACATAGTGAGAAATGCCTACTTTAGACACACTCAACATGGTGGCTCTTGAGATAAGGCAAATAGTCTAAAAGAAATTTTCCAATGGTTCTATCCCAGAATCCTTCTTTGCATGTAGCAGAAGAAAGTATTGGCATCCTCAGCAATAGCACAAGCAATTATAAGATTACATCAAAGAAAAGTTAAACAGTCTGAGGCTTTCAACAACTCCGGTGCTCAAGAAGGCCAAAGAAAATGGAGAGAGACAATGGAGTATGTCAACCATAGGTGGAGCAAGAGACCGAGTGTTTGACACAATATGTACTTCAATAAATTTGAGAAAATTAGACGGATGGTGATGTGTTTACTACAAAACATATACAAATCTACAATCAACAATACTTAAGACAATATGTACAAGTCACAAGTTGTGTTTCAACTTTTTGAGATTTTGGATATATGTTCTGGCGCATTGCCCTTGTATCTTAATATCACATGTTTGCCATACTCTAAGAGCTCATTTGCGTCTTGTTGGATCATGGATTCACAAGATGCAACTCGAATCACTGCGGCTACACAAAGAATTTGGGAGATGGGAAGTTCATCATCCTAATGTTGTATGTTGATGACATGTTGATTGCAAGTGCTAACATACAGGACATCAAAGACCTAAAAGAGGAGTTATCTAAATATTTTTTAATGAAAGATTTAGGTGCTAAAAAGAGGATTACGTAAAGAAGGTACTAGAAAAGAAGGTATCTCTTGACCAAGACAATAAAGCTATCTCAAGAGGATTACGTCAAGAAGGTACTAGAAAGGTTTGCAATGTAAAATGCAAAAACGGTTTCTACACCTTTGGCTGGTCACTTTAAACTAACCAAGGATATGTATCCAAAGACACAAGAGGAGTTAGCCCATATGTCTAAAGTTCCATATGTTGCAACGATAGGTTCTTTTACGTATGCTATGGTATGGACAAGGCCAGACATTGCACATGCAGTGGGAGTTGTAAGTAGGTTCATGGACAACCCAGGTAAAGAGAACTTGCAAGCTGTGAAGTGGATACTTAGGTATCTGAAAGGGACAACAACAAAGGCTTTTTATTTTGGAGGAATTGATATTTTTCTTCCAGGGTATGTTGATGCAAATATGGCAGGTGACAAAGATACTTAAAGGAGCACTACTACCTATGTCTTCACGGTTGGAGGCACAACAATAAGTTGGGCTTCAAAGCTGCAAAAAGTGGTCTCACTTTCTATCATGGAATCAGAGTATTGTTACCATATACATGTGGTAGTGATGTGTGTGAACACACTAGGACTACCGGGGAATTTTTTCCCTCTTTAGGAGGTTTTTTCCCCCGTGCATTGTATATACGCCCATCACTCTAGGGCTATCTATCTTTCCATAGCACATTAATACACTCTCTATTGTGTGCCTTGAGCTTCCTTCTTCTTCTCCAAGATGTGTGTGTTTTCTTGCAACCCTAATTCCAACATTTGGTATTAGAGCAGGTTTTGCGTCCTCCCAGGCTTAGTCACCAGCAGCTCCAGCACATGCCTACTCACTTTCTCCGATTTTAGTGAGCTTTGGCGAGCGTTCGCAGGTTGAAAAAATTTTCAAGAAAGCTCATAGAGCTTAGTCTACATATTTTTGATTCGGGGTCATTTCGACCCTTGTTTCCACTACACCCAGGTCTGCATAGGCAATTTCTCATTTTGTGTAAAATTTTTGTGAGCGTCAATTACTGCATAACAGGTCCCACAAAGTCTGTTGCGGGTTGTGCTATATAGCACGTGCTGGTCTCACTCAGTTTCTCCTCATTTAAGGCAGTTTTCACATCAGGTGCATGCATTTTCCATGGCTGACAACAACACATATGTGTTCAAGATGTTTGCTGCTGAGGACAGATTGGATGGGGACAATTACCCATTGTGGGCTTACATGATGCAACATGTTCTTGTGTCAGGGTGTCTGGAATATTGTGCAGGGCATTGATATACGCCCTGGTTTTGAGGATGTAGGCGATGTTGAGGATGTTGCAGGTCTTGCTGCTATGAGAGTTGTTTTGCCTACGGGGCAGAACATGCTTGTTGGGATGTAAAGGATGAACAGGCTCATGCATTGATTGCGTTGTCTGTGAAGCATACCATTACTCCTCACATTTGTTCAACAAAATCTACAAAACAGGCTTGGGATATTTTGGCTAGTCTTTATGCAAGCCGCACTGAGGCAAAAATTGCATTGCTACATAAAGAGTTGGAGTGGAAGATTATGCATGAGGAAGATGATATGGAAACTTTCCTTGCTGGTGTCAAGGATATCAATGAGAAACTTATTTCTATAAGTGAAGTCATTTCAGACATTTCCCTTGTGCAGACTGTTCTTGATGCCTTACCAGACTTTTGCTAGTACTTGGAGACTTATGACCCAAGGAAATCCTGAAGGTGTCAAGTTTGATGCATTATGCACCTTGTTGTTGCAAGAGTCACTTTCCATAAAAAATAGGATTAGGCAGCGTAAAGTTGAACAGGCTTTTATTGCTTCTCAAAGAAAGGGTGGTAATAGCAATGCAGCTACTTCTTATGGTCCTGCTGCGAGTGGCAAAACTTCTGTTCCTAATGCTTTTGCTGGTAGCAATTCGTCTAAACATTTGGGTGATAAGGGCAAAAAGAAGATGCGTTGCCATTATTGTAAAGCTAATGATCACTTGATGAAGCAATGTCCTAAGTTGAAGGCCAAAGAGGCTACGAAGAAAGAGGGTGGTTCCACCGCAAATGCTCGTTCCACTACAAATGCAGCCATTTTTGAGTCTTCTGTGAAAGGAGACTATGATACTGATATTGATGCAGAATGGGTTTTTAGTGCAGAGTGCACTTACAATCCTGCTATCCACGCTGCATGCATGTCAGTTGCTGCATATTCATATGTGTGGTATTTCAACAGTGGCGCTACAAAGCACATTACCTCACATCATGAATTGCTCACCTCTCTCTCGTCTGTCCCTCATGGGGATTCAGTCACTTGTGCCAACAATGCCTCTTATTCGGTTCAGGGGGTTGAAAAGATTGTGCTTACTGCTGCAAATGGCAGTTCTTTCACACTTGTTGATGCACTTTATGTACCTGGGATCAAGAATAATTTTTTATCTATATCTGCACTTGCTAGACTTGGACTTGCAGTCAAATTTGTGGATGACAAATGCACAGTTCATGATCTCAGTTTTCGTGATGAAATTGTTGCATCTGGCCTTTTGTGCCATGGGCTGTATAAGCTCACTTTGTATAACAAGTGTGGAAAATTTTGCAAATGCAGTTGCAGATTCAAGGGCTGTTTTAGATGCAAAATTGTGGCATGCACGTTTTGGGCATCTGAATTTTGCCAGTTTGCTGCGTTTATAGAAATCTGATATGGTTGCTTCTTTGCCACCTCTTGAAGCACATCTCAAACATGTTTGTGAAGGTTGTATTTTGGGTAAGATGTAGCATCTGAAGTTTCCAAGGGATGGTTCAATTAGGGCCACATGCAGGTTGCATCTTGTGCATAGTGATGTTTGTGGGCCCATGCAAATTCCGTCCTTGGGAGATTATCTTTAATTCGTGACTTTCATTGATGATTACTCCAGGCATGCATGGGTATTTCTGCTTAAAGCAAAGTCCGAAGTTTTTATGTGCTTCAAACAATTTTTGGCTATGGCTGAAAATGTATCGAAATGTACTATGGGCACCCTCCGTTCCGATCAAGGGGGGGAGTATATATTTCATGAATTTAATGCATTTTTGGCTACTCGTGGGATAAAACACCAATGTATAGTGCCTTATACACCTCAACAAAATGGTGTTGCTGAGAGGAAAAATAGGCCACTTACGAAAATGGCACGTTGTACAGTCAAAAGTCAAGCTTTGCCGCATTCTTTTTGGCTTGAGGCCATTATGTGTGCCACTTATGTACTTAACATGTGTCCTATGAAAGCTTTGCAGTCTATTACTCCATATGAAGCATGGCATGGTAGAAAGCCTTCTATTGAGCACATGCGTGTTTTTGGCTGTTTGGCATATGCTTTGGTGCCACAAACACAGCGCAGAAAACTGGATGATAAGGCTGTCAAATGTATTTTTGTTGGTTATAGTGCTAAAAGTAAAGGTTACAAGTTGTATCATCCACAAACAAAGTGTATTTTGGTTTCACGGTATGTAGTGTTTTTGGAAGATTCTATTCAGCCCTTACTGTCATGTACTAGAGACAGTAATGTAAGCTCATAGGACATTTATGACACTTTGTTGCCTCTTTTCAGTGGTGGAAGTTCGAGTGTAAATTCCAATGCGGCAAATGTACAGCCTCTGGGGGTTTTCAAAAATGTTACAGATCAGCCTATTACTAATGCAGATGTACATGATGTACTTAATGAGGAAAGGGCTGAAAATGAGCAGGCTAGAGGTATGCCAAAATGGCTGGTGCATACATGGCGTGACAGTAAATTGGATGCACCTTTGTCTAGTCGTACTCGTTCAGGCTCTCGCAATGCATCTTATGCATCAGATTGTTATGCTTTCGTTGTGTCTAGCCTACATGATGTTGAGGAACCTCTGTCTTTTGATGAAGCACAGAATTCAAAAAATTGGATGGTTGCCATGCAATCAGAATATGATGCACTTATAGAAAATGAAATATGGACTGTATGTGATTTGCCTCCTAGCAAGAAGGCCATTGGTACAAAGTGGGTTTACATGTTGAAAAGCAAGCTGGATGGTGAGATCGATCGCCATAAGGCTCGACTTGTTGCAAAGGGTTATGCACAGCAAAAAGGCATAGATTATGAAGAGACTTTTTCTCCCACTTGTCGTATGACTACTGTGCGTTTTCTATGTGCATTGGTAGCTCATTTTGGTTGGGATGTACATCAATCAGACATTGTTACTGCTTTCTTGAATGTTGACATATTTGAGGAAGTTTATGTAACGCAGCCTCGCAGTTTTGTCAAGAAAGGACAAGAGGACAAAGTGTGCAGATGTAAGAAGGATTTGTATGGGTTGAAGCAATCTCCTCGTGCTTGGTATGAGAAAGCTGACACTCAATTGGTCAAACGAGGCTTTCGTAACAGTGCAACAGAAAGCACATTGTATGTAAAGCATGAGGGTGATGTACTTCTCATTGTGGTTCTTTATGTCGATGATTTGCTGATCACTGGACCAAATGAGAGGCATATTGCTGAAAGCTAATTTGAATGCTAATTTCAAGATGAAAGATTTGGGGATGTGTTGGAGCCCCATTGGTCCAACTGTTGTAATGAGACTATCTTGTAAAGCATATCAAACTCCATTTTTTATGTCAAAGACGTCTTATCATTTTGATCCATTCGTCTGTATTATGTAAATATTAGTCAGTTAGTCAGGACTCAGATTTATTCCCACTTTGTAATCATGAGCAAGAGAACCCCATGTACATTTTTGAGCTAAGGTGACTAAAGTATAAAAGTCACCTTAGAACCATTTTTTGGACAACATTTTTTTGAATATTAATCCTGTGTCGTACGGGTCTGAGAGGGAGAGAGAGAGTGAGTGAGTGTGTCTTATCCTCTTCGCTACACGCTTCTCCCTCACCGGATTCACGACGCGACCACACCATCGCGGTAGTCTCTCCGAGAGCTACGCGCCCACGCCACGCATTCGCCGTTTCGAGTTGATCGCGATCGATTCTTCCTCGAGCTTGTTTTTCTTGTAAGTAGCACAAACGGTGTCAGTTTTCAATAATCAAGTGCTTCATGGAATGAGAAAGAGATTAGCTACACATAGATACTGATAAACTTAAGTTTCGCCCACTTTTGGATTATGACCTGTTGGTCTATCGCGACAGTATTCGAGATAGCCAGGGTTCAAATCTTGTGAGATTAGACTTATAGGTAAGTATGTCCTAGTGAGAGGTTGATGCCTAGTAAGTTTGATGTGATTCCGAGTTCATTGGACGTGTAAACGGTGTTGTGAGCGTTTAGGGATAGAGTGGGTTGCATTCTACCAGGGTTAGTGATTGATGCATTATAAAAGTGCGTATGTGTAGATTGGTCTCAGCCTGACAAGCTAACGAGATTGCCTACGTGCACCTACGGGTTAGTCGTGTCATCGGATGATAAGTATGTTGTCTGTGTCGTGCTCGTGAGTATGAACAGGGGAGTAGTTTTTCCCTAAAACATTGGCGCCGCTGCCGAGGACACAAGACCTTAAGTAGGGAGATCTACGTCACTCTTGTGATGGTTAGCTTACTTTAGTCTTGACTAGAGAGAGCTTAAACTTTTAGAACAAGATCCAGGATAGAGTATCCTGAGGTCTAGTGGATAGCTAGGAAGCGTGTGTCTTGCCGAAGGTCTGCGACTAGTTAGATTTAGTTAAATAGGATAATGTGGAGTTATGGTTTTTGGTTTTGAGTGCTTGTTATACTTGTGAAAAAATAGAGTAGAAAAACGCTATAAAACCGCAAAAAACAAACAAAAAAAAAGAAACAAGTGATTGTCATAAGGAAACACTGAGTGAACCTAAAGAGGCCAAGATGAGATATAACCATTAGCCAAGGGTAAACTGACTGTGTCATGAGGTATGACTGATGTGCACAAGTTTAAGATGCAGTGTCATCAAATTTGCATCACTTCAAGTGCAATGGAGTTGTGAATTGTCAGAGAAAAGTGAAATTTGTGATGTACTTGAGTTTGAGGTCAAAATAAGTCCAAACTTCATAAAACTTGGGGGATAGACTTGTATGGACACAGGGAACAAGACTATGCAAAAACAGACAAAAAATTAAGTCCCCATTAATGGCTCACTGCCTGGTCTATCGCGATAGACTGGTGAAGGTGGTGTTTGTCTAGCAACAAGCAAAAAACCCTTATACCACAAGCTTAACACATCAATACAAGGGTACTCACAAAAATTGAGTGAATTTGAACACCAATTTTGACCCCAAAACTTCAAAACTGGTGTTTGGAGTCTAAATTCAGAGACAAGGGCAAGAAGTCTTGGACCAAATGTCCAAACAGTGCCAAAATTGGTCAATGCACTACACAAGGGGAGGCTAAACCAACTGTGGAGAAAACTTTGGAAAAAAGCTGAAAATGGAGAAAGTGCTCAGTCTATCGCGATAGACCAAGGAAATTTCTGTTGGGGAACTTTTCTTTCAAATTTTCCCTAGGGAGAGCTTTATCAGGGCCTAAATAGCAGACACACCAAAATTCAAGGCATTTAGATCACTGAAGGTCAAGCTGAGGGTCAGATAGAGAATCAAGCTCCGACTAAATTACTAAAATGGGACCAAAACCCAACCCAAGTGTCCAAACTTCACAAAACTTGGGGGATAGGCTATAGAGGGTAACTGGAACTCAAGGATAAAGTCACAATTTTGAATTGACTTGTGCCAGAGCAAATTGTCAGTCTATCGCGATAGACTAAGGAAGTAGTGAATCAGACACTTTTTTCAATTTGTGACTATACTGCTAGGACATACTCTCTATATAGATCCCAGCCATCATTTCATAATTGAAATTGGACCACCAGAAGACTGACTAAGTGGTTGCTGTATATACTTGAAAGATTTTTTGGTAATTCAGGGAAAACACTTGTGAACAGACTAACCATCCTTGTGTAGATCCCAGAAGGAGGTCATCACAAAGCTATACAGGAAGAAGGAGTCCAGGTAAGCTTTAAGTTTGCAACAAAACTTTCATTCTTATGTATTTAAGGTCAGGAGCCTTTGTTAAGTCGGGAGCTAAAAGTGTCAAAAGTCAAATTAGCACCACGTCCACAGAAGAGAGTGTAACTCAGACGAGACTAGACCCATTGGCACCAATCATGGAAGAGGGTAGTGATACTGACACTTCGTCGGAAAAGTCCTTTTTCATGATGGGGAGTCAACATCCAGTAGGTTTCAACGGTGAAGGACCAATGCCAGGAGGGAGAACCTCCCTACATCCTTTAAACGAAACCCAGTTCACTATAATCTTCTTGGAAGGAACTAACTCGAGGGGAGCCCTAGTCTATTCTGACTATTGAAGAAAGACCGGCTCAGAGACTAGAGTAATTTGAGTCTACGATGATGGAGACAGATTCAGAGACGAAAAGGGAAACCACTATTTGATAGTGAGTAACCCTGAGGATTACAACAAATATGGGGATAACGTGGCAAAAGGGAAAATGGTTTCAGAAACCCAAGAACCGCCTCCTAACATTGATCGACTTGGAGCGCTTTTTATGTATGATAAGAAAACAACCAGGGTCCCAACCTATAATGAGAATGTAGGGATTTACAAGCATGAAAGCGAGGGAATATTCTCTTACTTTCGATGCAAGGAACCCTACCCAAATGAATTAAGCAAAGACAAGGTTCTTTACTTATTTTCTTATGAAACTGCTATGGGGAAGGATATTGTTTTTGTTGACAGATACGGGCGAGAATACAAACGTATTCTCCCAGAAGAGGTTGAAAAGGCAACAGTTCCGGGAGCATCGACCTATGGCCCCGACGAGGTACCAAGAGCCACCTACACCCCTAGCAAGTCGATTAATCCCTTTTCAGAAGAGTATGACGTTACCTCACATTCTACCCGATCACCGACGTCCAACTACCAGGGCCAACCAGCTACTCAGCCATCACTGCAGGCATGGCTTCTACATAGTGCTACATTAGAACAAGACCGAACCCGAGAGGGTTATCAAACCGCACGAGGGTTAAGGGATTTACAAGAACCACCACTCTATGCACAATATCAAGGAGAGAGTAAGCCAAAGACTCAGGGGTGAACTGAGCTTGGAAGAACACCCCGAGAACGAGTTCGGAGAGATGAACCATCTCTCACGAGAACTGCTAGAAATTATGGATTAGGAGCACCATTGGGAGAGGAACCTGGCCACTACAGGAGACCAGAGGAGGTATATCGACTAGGATGGGGAGATCCCATGATGAGATTTGGAGACCATCGTAGAATTAGACCTTCTCAAGTGCAAAAATGGGTAAACAAGAAATATACGGGAAGCAGGGATCCAAGAGATCATGTAGCAGCCTTTGTGCATGTAATTAGAGCTGAAGAGGTGCTAGACTTTCCTACCCAATTTGCAGGATTCGGTTTAACCTTAGAGGATGATGCGGCTACATGGTTTGACTCGGTGGAGCGAAGAGACTTTGAGTCTATGGAGGAAGTGTTTGACGAGTTTATCGAGGAATTCTCACAAAGGGGGATAGCTCATAATACAGTCTCGCAAATCCATAAATTCAAACAGAAAGATGGAGAGTCCATGCGGAAGGCCGCCCTCCGATTAAAAAGATATGTTAATTTCTGTCCCGTGGAAGAACTGCCAACTCAGCCCAGACTTATGCTTATATTTATCCAAGGACTAAGGAATGCAGATCTTCAAAAGGACTTACATATGAAAACGAGCACTACGTTGAATGATTTAACCAAGGAAGCTCTACACCTTGTGGACAATTCTGCGGTCTACAAAGAGGACGAGTTCAAGGATCTTGACGATGATTCTTCCTCACAACAAAGCGGAGGCAAGTCTGCTAAGACAACACTGAAGGGGGAAGTAGCGGTAAGCCAAGAGCAGCTTGTAGAGGAAGTGCTTAAAAAGATTAACTTGTATTCCAAACCACAAGCTAAACAACCAAAATGGTGTGTGATTGAACAAAAGTGGACAAACCATGGGACGGAGGAGTGTTATTATAACAAGGGATATGTGACAGAACGACCATATGCTCCGCAAGCTCATGCGACATCTTCTCAAGTCCCACCGATGCCTAGATATCAAACAGGCAACCTACGAGGACCTGTAGGCGTAGAAAGACCACAACCAGTGTTGGGACAACAACCACCTCTACTAGGATTACGACCAGTTGGCATAAGATACACACCCACAGTAACTGAGTCGGACGAGAAGGCTTTGGTACCTATGCATGCATACTACGACGAGCCCAATGGATATGCGGCGAACTCTGTCTATTATCCACCGAACGAACCCTCTACACCAGAACCATGGAGCATGATAGGAAATACAGGACCACCAACTGCTGCACAGGCAGCGGGAGAAGGATGATATAGCCTGGATGAAAGAACACTGTTGTTCATAGCCAACGGAGGCATGAGCGGGCAAAGAATTGCACACCAACAAAGAGGATCCCCAGGAGCACCTCAACAGCCTAAAGGACCATGCTACAAGTGTGGAGGAGACCATTGGCTGAGGGACTGCCCTCATGACAAAATCATTAGGGTCAACGCATATTGCACGGAGTGTGGAATTACTCACTTGATCCTTGATTGCCCTAAAAACTTGAGCAAAGGAGCAAAAACTACCTTGAATATGCTGGGAGCACTACCGTCCAGTGGAGGGTCAGAAAACGAAACTCCGATTCCTGTTAAGGTCTTGACGAGAGCCCAAGCAAGGAAAAATGACAATCAACCCAAGAGTAATGATCAAAATCAAGAAGAAATCAAGACTGACAAGTCTAGCGTCAGTCGTGATAATCCTTGGAAAGAACGAAGAGCGAAAATGAAAGCTAGACGTGAGCGAAAACAAAAAGATGTAGAAGCTGAGCTAATGATAGCTCGAGAGCAACTTAAACAGCAAAGAGAGTCCGACTCTCTAAAATCAACGGAAGGACCAAAGAGTGCAAGCTCAGGAGGGTCGGTATTGGTAGATAAGATCAATGAACCCTTAGATGCAATCTTGCAAGCATATGAAGCAAGATTGAAGAACAGACAGACCCTAGAGCAAAGGTGGATGACATATCCATATCCAGAGATAGAAAAACAGAGACTAGAGATGTGCAAACAGCTGATTGAAACTGCACAAGCTTTACTGGAGCCTCCACCTATGGAAGCAGGAGATAGAGTAATCAAACCACCAAACAATGAAACACCTCACAAAACCGAACAAAGGATACCCGACAAGATAGAAAACATTAAATCCTTGCCGGATGTAGAGGATGCAAAAGATGTACCTAATAGCACTGATGAATCACTGAAAGATTTTTCACCATATTCCCCTATTGTGGAAGAAAATTGGCCTGAAGAGCTATGGGAAATGGCGCGAAAAGCTCAAGAAAAATATGAGACAAAAACAATCGAGTCAGCGCCTTTCTCAGAGCTGAACTTGAATAAGACTCCATGGGATTTGGACGTTAAATCATTTCAAGGGGATAATGGTTCAGTTGCATCCGAAGATAGCAGACCACAATCTCTCAGAACTTTGCCATCATATATGGGGGACTATGAGGTAGGTCAGAAATTCGAAGAGTACCTTCTCAGAGAATAGGCGGTTCGAATCAATTGGACACTAAAATCCTGACAGACTTGTTGACCACTCCGGTCAAGTGTACAATCACATTGGCAGAATTGTTAAAAATTAGGCCAAGCATGTGGACGGAAGTGGGCAAATGTCTTGAAAAATTTCGCATAAGGATGTCTCTTAAGTTCTTCCAAACCGAGCTTAATGACACAGAACCGAAGAAAGTCAACACTAGACCAGTGCCACTCAACAAGGTAGGAGAGTATTGTGAGGTTGAAGACGGAAACACGACCCTACCAGTAGAGTATAATAGCATAGAGACTAAGGCAATACTTGATAGTGGAGCTGGCATTGCCATTGCGACCAAATTGCTATGGGAAAAATGGGGAAAACCAGCAATACGAAGAACTAGAATGAAATTGCAACTGGCGGATGGGCACATAGAAAGGCCTATAGGATTGCTTGAGGCAATTGTGGTATCTTCCTGTGGCATAGAGTATGAACATACCTTTGCCATAGTAGATTTCGGCAAGAAGAACAACTATGAAATTATCCTTGGTAGGCCGTTCATGAGGCAACTCAAAATGGTGTAGGATTGGGGGTATGATTATTTGTATCTAAGACATGTTGAAACTACTACACGCGTAAACATGAAAAATCATAGCTACCATGATGTCACGAGAACCCCTGTGGAAGAATTTGACTCAGCCACCATTAGTGGATCAGAAGTCCCAGCGTGGCTTTGTAAGAAAAAAGAGATGTGGATGTGTGGAGCATCTCAATGTAGTAAATTTGACCACGATGAAAGGACACTAGAGAGGGTCTTGGAAGACGATGCCTATATACGAGAACCTTTTCCTAAAGAGAAGCTCGAACCCCTAGAATGGTCTCAAATTTTGGCTACATTGGATGTATGTGTCAATGAAGTCACTCCCACCAAATTTTGTGATGAGAATGGCTACGATATCATACCATACTACATGTTGAGCAAAATTGTGGAGGAGGAAGAGGACGAGGTAGATACTGAGAATATGAGGATCCATAAAACAGAAACGAAACTTGAGATTAAGATAGTGGGCTATGTGGACATCCCCACTAAAGAAATCAAGCAGGAAGGAGAAGAATTTTATGATTCTTCTTATCAAAGTGAAAACAAGGATAACACGGATGACGAGAAGTCAGAAAATACAGAGGGAGACGACAATCAAGATCAAGACAATGACGTCTTCTACAATTTCCCAAACCAAAGTGAGAGATGCCAAAAAAGATACAAGAGTAAACGACACCACATCAGTACACCAACCAGGTTGAGACCCATGCCAGAGTTTAAGGGTAAGACACATTTCCTTATGAACATTCAAGCTGTTGATTCTGCTAAGGATAAAGTGTCAGGAAGATTTCTTAAGGTTGCTGAAGACTCAGGATTTAAGTCCAGACTGTTGAAACCTAAGAAAACCAGCAAACCAAAAAAAAGAGTTGCAACAGAAAAACTGAATGTCTGTGGTAGTCCAATTATGATGAAAATTGAACGGAAAACGAGATACAATGAGTTGAAACAAAAAATTAAAAATGTATGGAAAACTAAAATGGAAAGTAGCGATGGAACGAACGCTAGTGATGGGAGTAAAAAGATAGATGTACCTCCTCACTATTGTAAGTACACCATCCAGGAAAGAAGATTGGTGGTTCAGCAACCAATGAGGGAGCCTAAATCAAACGAGTCCTACGATGGGCCAGAGAACGCCAAGAAAATAGACTTAGCAGAGCCAAGAGAAAATCCTCGACCTGCTTACATTGCCATAGATCTAGGTCGAGAAGAAGAGGACTTACTGATCAAAACACTTAAGGAATTTCGAGATGTATTTGCATGGTCGTACAAAGATTTGAAGGGAGTGGATCCTAACATTTGTGAACATTCAATCTCTCTGAAGTCTGATACAAAGCCAAGAAAACAACGTCCCTACACGTATAATGAGACATTCGCCAAAAGGATAAAAGAGGAGATAGACAAACTTATGGAGGCTGAATTTATTTATGAGATAGAACACACGGACTGGGTGTCCCCGATAGTGGTGGTACCCAAGAAAAATGGGAAATTACGAGTGTGTGTGAATCTCAAGAAGGTAAACGCAGCAACAATAAGAGACAAATACGCTCTTCCTATCACTGAACACGTCCTGGAACGAGTGGCAAGCAAGCAAGCCTATAGCTTTATGGACGGATTCTCTGGTTATAACCAATTGGGGGTCAAACTAGAAGATCAATACAAAACAACATTTGCAACAGAATGGGGCATATATGCGTTTAGGGTAATGCCATTTGGCTTGACCAATGCTCCAACCACATTTCAGAGATTAATGACACACGCTTTTAAAGAATACTTGCGAAAATTCTTGGATATTTACGTGGACAACTTGTGTGTCTATTCTCTATTGAGAGAAGACCATATAGATCATCTGAGAAAGGTATTCGAAAAATGCAGAACGTATAGGATTTGCCTCAACCCAGAAAAATGCGTATTCATGGTACAACAAGGTAAAATCTTAGGCCACATAGTGTCGGCTAATGGAATTACCACTGATGAAGACAAGGTAAAGGTGATCATAGAATTGCCAAGACCAAACACTGTACGAGAGGTAAAATCATTTATGGGACATTGTGGATACTACCGACGTTTTATCTACATGTACGCGGTAATCGCAAAACCCTTGTATAGTCTAATCACGCTCTTCATTTGGACAAATGAATGTGAGGAGTCATTCCAGAAACTAAAAGATGCACTGGTATCTGCACCAATTCTAAAAGCACTAGATTGGTCAAAGATCTTCCATGTACATGTAGATGCTTCGGCATTTGCAATAGGCTGTATATTAGCACAACCCGATGAGGGAAAGACGGATTTTCCAATCAGTTATGCTAGTAGACAACTTAACAGTGCAGAAAATAATTATACTACCACTGAAAGAGAAGGATTGGGTATGATATATGCTGTAAAGAAATTTCGGCATTACTTACTCGCGAACAAATTCACATTCTTTGTGGATCATCAAGCACTCTTGTACTTAGTAAACAAACCTTGCAACACGGGACGAATTGTAAGATGGTTCATTGTGTTGCTGGAGTTTGATTTTATGGTAGTAGTTAAGAAAGGAAAAACTCATCAAAGAGCAGAACACCTTTCTCAATTACTACACGGTCAAAAAGCTACCGGAGTAGATGATGATCTCCCAGACGCATACTTGTTTAATATAGAGATGGTACCGAAATGGTCAGAGAAAATTATTCCGTTGCTGACATATGGAATGAATCTTGACGACAAACACACGGTAGAAGACATTAGACAAGCACAAAATTACACAATGTTTGCGGGAAGAATGTACCATCATGGAAACAATGGGATTCTAAGGTTGTGTATAGGCCCAGAGGAGTATGAAGCGTATCTAGAGCAGACCCACACACAAACAAGGGGATTCCATAGAGGAAATCAAATGATGTATGAACAATTAAGAAGACTTGGAGTGTATTGGCCAGGAATGGCAGGCGATGTAGCAAATTACATCAAGAAATGCGACTTTTGCACATCCAATACCAGTGTGGATTATGCCACATTATACCAAGTAACAGTAGCACCCGCATGGAGTCATGCTATTGTGGCTTATTTGACTAATAAGGAGCTGCCAGGAGATTGGTCTAAAGCCAGACAAAAGGCTTTACAAATCGAAGCGAATAGGTATACCCTCATTAGTGACCAATTGTACAAAAGAGGAACTGATGACTAGCTGAGGTTAGTTCCTCATGAAAATGACTACTTTTCATTATTGGAACAGGCTCATGCAGGCAGAGCAGGTGGTCATTTTTCAGTAGAGAGAACCGTAAAAACATTATGGTTGCAAGTATATGGTGGCCGACCATGATTCAAGATGCAGCAGAATTCGTGAAAAGGTGTGATGAATGTCAACGCACTAAGGTACCAGTTAAAAGAGACGAAATGCCTTTAAGACCAATGATGAGTGCTCGAGCATTTGCCAAATGGGGATTGGACTTTATTGGTCCTATCACTCCACCAGCGTATCGTTCACAAGCACAATATATCATAGTGGCCACGGACTACATGACCAAATGGGTGGAAGCAAAAGCCACAACGAAAGCAGACGCTAGAACCACGACACAATTCTTATATGAATATGTGTTTACACGTTATGGCCTTCCAATCGAGCTGGTGAGTGATAGAGGAACACACTTTGTAAATGAAGTTATCTAACATCTCTTAAATGAGTTTATGGTAATTCATCGCAAATCTGCACCCTATCATCCACAAGCCAATGGCCAAGCGGAAGCGACCAACAAAATATTGTGCACGATTCTTACGAAACTGATTACTGAAACAAGAACAGATTGGGATCAGATGCTCTATCCGGCATTGTGGGCCTATCGAGTTGCATATAAAACAACACTCAATGCTACACCATTTAATATGGTATATGGGTTAAATGAAATATTACCTATTGACTTTTTAATCCCCACACTAAGGGTAGCAAAACAATTGGACTGGACGGGGCATGAACTTTCAGAACGGTTAGAGGACCTTGAAAAATTAGATGAGTTACAACTCAATGCTGTAGCGGCCATCTATGCAAAAAAACGACAACAGAAAGAGTTTTTTGACAAACATGTCAAGAACAAGAACTTTAAAACGGGCGACTATGTCTTAGTATACACCCTTAAACAGCATGCCCAAAAGCTAAAGACAAGGGGCATGGGGCCTTATTTGATCCAAGAAATATCATCTAGCGGAGCAGTAAAACTGTCGACACTAGATGGAAAAGAAATGCCGAACTGTATTAGTGGGTGTCGTTTAAAAAAATATCATCTGCCTTTAACACCGGAAATGTTGTTTCAACTGCGTTATGGAAAAACCTATAGACAGGAACAACAAAGAATTCAGGACCAGGCACAACAAGAAGCAAAGGAACGGATTGCTAAACGAAATCAGTTTCTCAGGACAATAAACATGGTCACCCCAATGATGACTGACGAATATCCTCTTTCAACATCCCAAACAATCGAAGCGGATATACAAAGCAACGAATTAGAAAAGACCATGACAGACCTTAGGGCTCAGGACGATAGCATCATCGACGACTTGGAAGATACATGGTGTAGTCCTTACATAAAAGCTTATTAAGGCACAAAACAAGTTGAAATCTATGCATTACTTGACACTAGGGCAAAAATGAGTGTCATCAGCTTTGAGCTCTTTCAGAAACTTGGACCAATGAAGAAGATCCTAGAGACACACAGATTGAAAGTAGCATCGGGTGATGAGGTGACCACGTTGTGGTATATTATAATACCAATCACAGTGCAGGCACACCCGTACACTACAAAATTCCATGTACTGCCACCAAGTAGGTTAGCAACTCCGTGTATCTTAGCAGTGTCATGGATGAAAGCTAACAGGGTATTCATTGATTTGGATACGAATGAGGCACTGTTCAGAAAGGAAAACTTTTCAGAACCCTTCTTATCATATAACCAATTCATGTCAAGGAGGAAACAAAAGTTAATACAACCGCAAAAATCTGCCCAACAACAAACAAAGTTTACAAGTCCAGCAACGTCTTATCAAAAATCAGCAACCATGCAGGGAACCAGGCAAGTTTGGGTACGGCGTACAGAGCTGACCGAGGCACAATTACATCAAAAGCGGAAATACAAAGTTTGGATAAGGCACGACAACCTAATTCCTATAAAAAAAGAGTCAGAAGAACAGACAAAACACCGAAAACAAGCCCAACTTCAAAGAAACATAGTCAATCTGTCAAATACACAACGGACTATATTGGTATGGCGGCCAAAAATTGCCAATTCAAAACGAGCCAACAACACAAGAAGGGCGGACAAAGATGACAATCGTGAAGCTATCTACAACTGTCAAGGTCAAGCAACATCATGCAAACAGCACGAGGAAACAAACAGAATCCACAACAAAAACTACAAGGATGTATCAGACACAAGTCATCAAGGTAGAAAGAAAGAATGTTCCACCAGATACGACAATATCGACTTCAAAGAAACCACATACGCCAATTCAAAACCAGTGGAAAACAATGAAACAACGAGCGGCACAGTTACAACTACTACTTGCAAAGAAAATCTGCCAGCCAATTCAAGATACCATAGGAAACCTCAACGACAAATGCCAATAAGCGCATCGCTTATACCTTCCTCCTACACCGCATAAATTCTTTCTACATGCATTGACTGCACATGCATATAGGGCTATATTACAAGGCCTGCATTAGCACGAGTTCAAACCCATGCACAACACATACCCTTGACGATACCCTGTTGTTCGGGAGGACTCCAATTAGGAGGGGGGGAGGCATTCCAATGCAAACTCATGTCATATATTAGAGGGCAATGTTTGTGAGTAATTTTTCAACCATTTTTGCGTTTTATTGTGTGATTTTGGGAAAAAGAATATGCCCTCGTAATTAATCAGAATTGGGGACCAAATCATCATTCATGAGCCCCTAGGGATGTGTATAGACTATAAAGAGAGTCAAATCTGGCCAAAAACTGTCTAAAACTTACAGCAAAAAATAGGCCAAGGTTGACGATAATGAGCGAGATTGTACATAGACGAGAGAAAAGTGAGCTACAAAGTGTTATGATTTTCATTGGTATTTTTCTAGGTTAGAATTGCTATTTTCGGGTTATTTTGGGATTTATTTGCTTTATTTTAACCATTTACTAGCAAAAATTATAGAAAAAATTCGTAATCCAGATGGAAACACAAAAGAAGAGACGGCTGATCAGAGCAAGGTAAAGAAGACACAGAAAAAATAAGGACTGCAAAGGTGACAGGGCAAAATGACCACCGTCATGAAGGGACCTCCAACTCGAGAAATCTGCAAAAGTGGTAAAAATGAAGCAACCGAAATCCAAATCAAGAAATTTTCGAGCCTAAACCGCATCTCGCAAAAAGTTATGGCCACAGGTAAAAGATGGGAAATTTTGGTGTCGGAGTCTCGATTACATATAGAGAGGCTAGGCTAGAAATCCCTCATTTGAGTCATTTTCCATAGTGAGAGAGAGAGAGAGCTCCCTACAGCAGTTGAGACTTCCAGGAGCTCATCCATCGCGCACGGTCACCAGATCGACATCAGATATGAGAGGTATGCTCTTCAACACTAATTCTAAGTGTTGTTTACTTCAGTTAGTCGCAAAACCTCGCCGGCATCACAATCACAACCTGTGCACACATACGATAGAATGGTTGTTAGGGAGGCCTAGAGGCCACCAAATGGGACCAAAAGTGAAAGGCACAATGCTTATAGCTTAGGGATCGAGCCTATGACCTCGGAAAGCGTGAAGGAAGCCGCTCAAAAAACCCTAATTTAGCAGGACCTGCAAAAGGGCGACAAAACCAAGGTGATCGGAAATGAGCCAAAATTCATAGGCAGCAAGCCAATAACCTCGACAAACCGACTGAAGGGTTAGACTATGAAAAAGTTCGTCAAAACGGAGCCTAAAGTCCCTATCTGACGAAAACCGCACAAGCGTCACGATACTCTAACGGGCCGACCAAGTGACAAAATTACACCAAATTCAACAAGGAACATCCAAAGGAGGTCAACTACGAGATGGAATGTGTCCACTCAGGAAAAAAGTTCTTCCACTAGAGCAAATGCTGGCAACAGGCCAGAAAGACGTCCAAATGGTCGTTCTTGGTGTTTCAAACACCAAAACAACAACTGACTACTTGGATGGAAGGTCAAAAGGAAGTAAAAGACAGTCGGAATCATACAAAGACCAAAAGGAACCGCGATCATCACCTAAGTGGTCTACTTCGACTTCAGGACTAGCTAAGTGCTGCAAACAGGGAGTACATTTTGCTAAATTGATTAAAACTTGATGTGTGTGTCTAGGAGGGCCTATTAAAACCATGATTGTCAACTAACATCAAAAAACTGGTAAAAGTGACAAAGTACCTAGTCTATCGCGATAGACTTGAACTTACACTTAGACAAGGGAAACTTTGACTTTGGCTTCATGAGGGGTGCTAACAAGGAATGTTAACCACCAATATCAAGTCAAAGTGCAAGAAAAATCTTTTTTGGCCAAAAACTCAGTCTATCGCGATAGACTTGCTACAACAATTATTGGGGGGAAAGACTTTTAAAATTTTTACAAGCTAGACTTGGGGAAGCAAATGAAGGCAGCACACCAAATTTGGTGCCAAGATGGACTCATATGGCAAGCTGAGAAAGACATGCAGACAACTCAGAGTCAGAACAGGACATCTCAAGGACAGACAGGTAAAATTTACATGTGAGGGGTCAAGAAACCTTGCATCAACTGGGAGAAGGCAGACAGATGGTCACAAAGCCAAAAAATGACAAACTTGCACTAAGTCCCAGTCTATCGCGATAGACCAAGCAGAGGGATACTAGACCATCTTATAAAAAATTTGACTTAGCAGTCGTCTTCAACATGATGCAAGATGACCACCCACTAAGTTTGAGCCCAAAACAACACAAAATGAAGGAGATAGACCAACATCTCCTTGAAGGGAATCTGGAAAAATGGGAGTTGATCCAAAAAGGGGTCACTTGACATTCATTTGAGGTAGAAATGGGGTCAGATCATGTGCAAGGTATGGGAAACCAATTGGTGGAGTCACAACTGCAAAAAAGGACCCAGATCAAAAAAATGCTAGTCTATCGCGATAGACTGAGAAAAAGTAGCAAATGGACAGATTTTGAGCTTTGGCTTATGGAGTGACCTTACATGCCATGAGAGCATACACCACACAAAATTTCAAGGCATTTGGACTTGTTCTCCTTCACCAACAACATCAATTTGAAGCCGCCAAAGTCGCACAATGGAAGAGCTTGTCTATCTGCTAACATTTTATCTTAACTAATCTTGGGATTAAGAAGGCTCATATAGATGCATGATAAAGTGGTAATCAATATAGGAGAGTAGTACTATGTTTGTGCATTAACTGATAATTGTGATGACAGGATCAATGGAGGCTTCTCCGGGAAAAAGAAAAGGCAAGAACCTGGCAACGGAAGGGGCAGTACCCTATGCACTTCTACCCAATTCTTTAAAGCCAGCAGCCACCTGGATACCTGCAGATGTGCAACAGGCAGCGGCCTTTCAGATATATCAAGGTTCATATGTGGATGACAAAAGAAACTTAGTGGATACAGTGATGATTCCCAAGGAGGCAGAGAATTACTTGAAAAGATCACCGCAAAGGTCCTGGCTCAAAAAAGTTGGCTTGTGGAACTTCGTATCACTACCACCAGTAGGGATAGATTTCAAGAGGGTACAACATCTAATAGAGACTATCCAAGAAGATGGAACTTGCAGAGTGGCAGGCATGGATAATGAAGTGATGGAGATCCAGATCACCAAAGAGATCATCAAAGAGGCATTGAAATTGTCAGATCAAGGAGCAAACATGAGAGAAAGAAGGAAAAACCTCATAGTTTACTTGCAAAAGTCCAAACTACCTTCTTTCGAACTCATAGCAAACCCGTAAGTAAGAGAACTGACACAGATCTACAGTCAGTGTTTGTTGAGCTACAACAAAAGGCAGCCAAGATACACTACACCGCACGGGAGCATCTCAACCACACTGACATGGGCTATGGGAATGACCCGTGAGTTCTATATAGATCACGCGTCATATCTGTTTGAAGAAATGACAAAGCTAAGGCAGGACAGACCCAATTACATTGTAGGAGGAGAAGTCCTAACCAGAGCAATATATCATGCCATAGGCGCGGTAGATCAGTTGCCACCTGCCCCTCATCAGAACGACTGGCTGGTATTAAGGGAAAATAGCGAAGACAGATCACAAAGGAAAGTACCGGCATCTATTAACACCATTGGAGGACACAAGCTGGAAAGAGTGACAAGAAGTACACAAGAAAAGATGGAAGAAGAAAAAGGAACTGAAGAGGAAGATGCCCGACTAAAGAAGCGGAAAGCGGAAATGGAAAACAACACCAGGTTGCAGAAGATAGCAAAAATGGAAAGGATGCTAGAAGGGTTTGCTCTAGAAAGATCTCTACGAGGCGATGTAGGCGCCACTTGGAAACCTTCTAGTAGCACTTTCACACTGAGAACGAAGAATAGAAACAACCCAGCTTTTGAGCTGGACTGGTTCGAGAGGTACATCCAAGAAAGAAATGATAGGGATGAACCAGAATTGCTACTAGAAGAGGAGGATCTCCAAACTTTGAGAAATCAGCCGAGGCCAACTTCGCGTGATCAGGAAACACCGCCGCCTTCTCCAAGGCGAGATACAAGTGAAAGGCAATCTAGCCCATCTGCTGAATCTACTTCGCATTCAGAAAACTGACATCGTGATGACAGAGTTCACACACCGCCCAGTGAACAGGAAGAAGAGGAAGAAGAAGAAGAAGGAACAGATAGACACGCAAACACTGGAGCCATATCACAAAGTGATAAAGGCAAGCAAAAGGAGGTGGATCAGACTAAAGATAAAGCTTCTTCCTCTCAAGAAATTGAGCTGGAAGCTACTATAGATGAAGATTTGCAGTCAATGGCGACAATACTAAACCGAACAAGACTGCACAGTCAATGGTTAGCTAATCAGAACCGGTCCAACAAAATGAAGCTACAAAAAACTGATGAGGAAGTTCTGAAACTGCAAGAGCAAAGGGAGGACACTCTAAAGCTGATCAACATCAGAGATGCTGAAATATTGGGGCTCAAAGGCACAGTAAATCTTCTCAAAGACAATTTACAGGAGTCGGAAGACTTCAATGCCATATATGAAGATACAATAAACGTATTCCTTGAAGATGTCAGTGACAGAGACAAACACATCCAAAAGTTGGAAAAGGAAAAGCAAGATGCGCTGGAGACCATCAAAAGTTTGCAAGTCGTCATCGATGACTTACAAATTGAATTCAAATATTTGAGAGCAGTAACAGATATCCAAGCAAGAGAAATCGAACGCGCTAAGAAGCAAAAAACGTCGCTACCAACAACACCAGTAGTCCACCCAGAAGAAGAAGTGGCTGCACTAAAGAGGGAGCTGGAGTTGGAAAAAAAACAACGTTTAATGATTGCTGAAAGTGCGCTTAGAGCAGAAGATCAACTACAAAGACAAATTTCAAACTTGCAAAGTGAACAACAACAAGGACCAGCTCCTGACAGTGAAATGGAAATCATTGTTTCCAAATCACTCAGAGAAGAAAATGAAAACTTGCACATCAGGTTAAAACAGTTAGAGGAATCTGCCGCTAAAAAAGAAATGGAATTTCAAGCTCTACAAATCAATAGTAGAACAATGGCCGTACAAATCGCAAGTCTACAAAGTGCAAGGCAGCACCAAGGACAGGTACGAGTGCACATGGAGCCAGCAACAACGAATTTGGCTGGACTCGCCGAAGTATATGGGGGTCAAGATGAGTACGAGGATGATTCAGATGAACAGGAGGCACCAGATACGCAGACGGATCAAACCGGCTCCAAAGACCAAGAGACAGAAGAAGATTCAGTCATGAAATTGGAAGAGCAGAGGCTGGCCGAGCAGATGGAAAAACAAACAGAAATGATATGGTACAAGGCTATGCAACTCGAAAAGGAGTTGCTACAAGGGCTTTCCAGATCGGGCAAAACAGCAGCAGAGCTGCGGAAGGAATGGAATGCACCTATGTTACCCTATGCTCTGCTGAAGTACGAAACTCTAACGCATCAACGGCAGCTTGAAAAAGAAGAAAAAGTGCCAGTGTTTGAAGGAGAAGTACAGGATAGGGAACAACCAAACAGAATAGTGGACAGCCACCCAAAGTGGAGGCGTCAATGGCTATTGGATCACCCTAATAACCTGATCCACTTAGTCAACGCACCGCCTGAGCTGAGGAATGACCGAACGTTTTGCCCCACTCCCCGAACATACACCTACAGCCAACATAAAGCACTACAGAGCAGAAATCCGACATGGCTGAATTATCCAGTAATGCCAGGGCCAACAGAGGGAGAGAGAATATCCGGTTCTTACATGGTGAAAACCCTGCAGGGCGCCATAACAAAATTCGGAGGCTCTCCTGACCTATCCTGCAAGATGCTATGTAAGATAGCTCGAACATTTTTGGCCTGTCTCACAGTCTTCTCAAAAAGCTGGACATCAGGGTATATGAATACTGAAAGAAGCATCTCAGAGTTGTCATATGATCTAAGTGGGCCACCGACAGAGCCAGTATTGTATGCCTATTTCAAACGGCTGGTGTTTCTGCCAAGCTACCATCTCCAAACCTTTGAAGAAGCATTTTACACGGGCTTCTTCATGTACAAGTCAAAAAAATTTGGCCCATTAATGGCAAGTGAGTCTATGCGCTATGATGCGTTTCTACATCAAATCACCCAAGAAAGGCGACAACGACAATATAGACAAAGACGATCATGTCGTGGTAGACATGAATTAGGAGGGGGGGAGTGTTGGAGCCCCATTGGTCCAACTGTTGTAATGAGCCCATCTTGTAAAGCATATCAAATTCCATTTTTTATGTCAAAGCCGTCTTATCATTTTGATCCATTCGTCTGGATTATGTAAATATTAGTCAGCTAGTCAGGACTCAGATTTATTCCCACTTTGTAATCATGAGCAAGAGAACCCCATGTACATTTTTGAGCTAAGGTGACTAAAGTATAAAAGTCACCTTAGAACCATTTTTTGGACAACATTTTTTTGAATATTAATCCTGTGTCGTACAGGTCTGAGAGGGAGAGAGAGAGAGTGAGTGTGTCTTATCCTCTTCGCTATGCGCTTCTCCCTCACCGGATTCATGATGCGACCACACCATCGCGGTAGTCTCTCCGAGAGCTACGCGCCCACGCCACGCATTCGCCGTTTCGAGTTGATCGCGATCGATTCTTCCTCGAGCTTGTTTTGCTTGTAAGTAGCACAAACGGTGTCTGTTTTCAATAATCAAGTGCTTCATGGAATGAGAAAGAGATTAGCTACACATAGATACTGATAAACTTAAGTTTCGCCCACTTTTGGATTATGACCTATTGGTCTATCGCGACAGTATTCGAGATAGCTAGGGTTCAAATCTGGTGAGATTAGACTTATAGGTAAGTATGTCCTAGTGAGAGGATGATGCCTAGTAAGTTTGATGCGATTCCGAGTTCATTGGACGTGTAAACGGTGTTGTGAGCGTTTAGGGATAGAGTGGGTTGCATTCTACCAGGGTTAGTGATTGATGCATCATAAAAGTGCGTATGTGTAGATTGGTCTCAGCCTGACAAGCTAACGAGATTGCCTATGTGCACCTACAGGTTAGTCGTGTCATCGGATGATAAGTATGTTGTCTGTGTCGTGCATCATTACTTGGGCATACAGTTTAAGCAGT
The DNA here is from genome assembly GCF_014529385.1 of Adiantum capillus-veneris. NCBI lineage: Eukaryota > Viridiplantae > Streptophyta > Polypodiopsida > Polypodiales > Pteridaceae > Adiantum > Adiantum capillus-veneris. The sequence continues at coordinate 35,558,236 of NC_140947.1, forward strand.
GTGATGGTGGTATTGCCTTGTGGCAGAAATGTTACATAGAGACATTGCTATGTAAGTTTAGACTTGAGGATTGAAAACCTATTGTCACTCCCATGGAAACAGGTTTAAAATTGAGTCTTCATGATGCTGATGATCGTGCACATGTCACTCTATACCAAGCTGTTGTTGGATGCTTCATTTATGTATGCAACACGAGGCCTATTCAGTTTGCAGTCTCACACGTCAGTAGATTTATGCATAGCCGAGGATCTAAGCATTTGCAGGATGTCAAGAGGATTTTACGCTACCTTAGTGGCACTTTACATCTTGGCTTGGTTTATCCCAAGGGGGGATCATTGCCACCAGACTTACATGCTTTTTCGCACTCAGCTTGGGCTGGTTGTTTTGACACAAGAGTGTCCACAAGTAGTTTTTGTCTCATGCTTGGCAGTTCACGTATATCATGGTTGAGCAAGAAGCAACCTATTGTGGCCACTTCTAGTTGTGAGGCTGAGTACATGGCAGTCTTCACAGCTACAGTTGAGTGTGTATGGCTCAGAGGCCTTATGGCTGATTTGTGTGTTGGACAGGACACTGCGAACACTATCTACACTAACAATCAGAGCGCATTGGCAGTTGCGAGGAACCCAATTTTACATGCTCGCACAAAGCACATTGAGGTGCATTACCACTATGTCAGAGAGAGGCTCTTACTAGGAGAGATCAGCTTGGCTTATGTGCCAACATAGGATAACCTTGCAGATCTTTTCACAAAGGCATTGTCTCGTGAGAAGCTTGAAGCTTTCCGCAAAGCTTTGGGCTTACTCCCCTTTGTGGACTGATCATGTCCTCAGTCACGGCACTTCCCTTTATTCATGTGCCAACTCTCGTTCACCGCATCACTCCAGGGGAGGGATTTGTTACCATATACATGTGGTAGTGATGTGTGTGAACACACTAGGACCGCTGGGGCATTTTTTTCCCTCTTTAGGAGGTTTTTTCCCCCGTGCATTGTATATACGCCCATCACTCTAGGGTTATCTATCTTTCCATAGCACACTAAGTAATACACTCTCTATTGTGTGCCTTGAGCTTCCTTTGTCTTCTCCAAGCTGTGTGTGTTTTCTTGCAACCCTAATTCCAACAAGTATGTAGCAATGCCAGAGGCAAGCAAAGAAATTATGTGGCTTTACAGATTCTTAGAAGAGCTTGGATTCAAACAAGACAATTGTGTCTTGTACAGTGATAGCCAAAGTTCTATCCATCTTGCAAAGAACTCAGTCTTTCATTCAAGGACAAAGCACATTAAGGTGAGATATCACTTCATACGCACTATTTTGGAAGAGGGACAACTAAAGCTAGGAAAGGTGCATACAAGTGAAAATCCTGCAGACATGTTTACAAAGGTGGTCAACAAGGAGAAGTTGAGCTTTTGCTCATCTTCAATCGGCATTCAAGGATAAGAATCCAAGATGGACAGCTGTCACAGGTTTGGTTTGGAGATTAGTCTCCAAGTGGGAGATTGTTAAGCATGGAGCCTGATTTACCCCTTGTAATTTTTTGTATCAAAAGCTCACATTTGTAAGGCCGCCATTATGAGGAGAAGCCATTGTGCATGAAGAAAAATCACTCGCCGAAAACCAATATTTTCACGGCCAGTCTCGCGCAAAGAAAATTCCTTTTTGCCGGAATATTATGACCGTACATCGGTCGGAAAGTGGTCAGAAAACGGCTGGTCGTTTGGCTGGTTGGCCGGTAGTCAATGGCCGGTGGCCAATTTCAAAGGCGAACATTTGGACTTGTCTACACAAGGGAGGCTACACACGGTTGCCTTCTTTGAGAGAGAGCAACCCTTTTGGCCTATAAAAGGAGGCCATTCTACACACATTTTGGAGTGTGAAGTTGATGCAACAAGGTGGGTGTGAGGTGGTGAGAGTGAAGCAAGGCAAGGAGCTCTATTAAGGGTATAATCCCTTTGTAAATTACTTCTTGTTTGAAGTACTAAAGCCATTGAGTGCTTTCTTTCCCGTGGACGTAGCTCACATTGGGTGAACCACATATATCGTGCTCTCTCTCTCTCTCTAATCTCTCGTGTGTGAAAATTATCTCTCTCCATTAAGTAAGTTACTCAAATATCTATTTTGCTACGTCCTATTTACTAACAATATACATATATAGTCCTACTTGGCTATATGGGAACATACTCTCTCTCTCTCTCTCTCACACACACACACATACACACACACACACATACAACGACACACAATCTCTTTGTCTCTCGGGCCTTTGAATCTCTTTGTCTCTCTCTCTCTCTCTCTCTCTCTCTCTCTAACTGCTTCTCTCTCTCTCTAAATCTCTCTCTCTCTCTCTCTCTCTCTCTCTCTCTCTCTCTCTCTCTCTCTCTCTCAATAAATGATTTGACCATTTGCAACATGCACGATATTATATCAAATTAAAGTTTCACATGTGTCAAGATGCTAATAATGTCATGAGGGCATTAAATGAATCGTACGACTCCAATCATATGGAAATTTTGTTATTTGGTATCACGGGCCACATATGCATAGAGAGAGAGAGAGAGAGAGAGAGAGAGAGAGAGAGAGAGAGAGAGAGAGAGAGAGAGAGAGAGAGAGAGAGATACTAGTCTTACAAGGCAATGGCAAGAACAAAGGCGACTGCTGCTATGAAGGCTCGGAAAGGTCCACGCTTGGCTGCCAAGGGTGGGTCAGCTAGTAAAAAGAAGACACCTAGAAAGCCTATGAAAATTTTAAAGGCTCCAAGGATGAAGAGGATACAAAGACACCAAAGCTGTTCAAAGAACTCAGGATGGCACATAAATGCATTGAGCTTATTGTACCTAATGTCATAAAATCTAATATCTAATATCTAACCAACCCAAATGATTTTCTCATATTAAATTGATCACTTAATGTGGGAGAATAAATGGGAACAAGTGTTAAGATATAGACATGTGCTTATAGATCTATCTCAACACGGGGCCAATGGTAAAGGGGCCCAAATGAGAGATGGTCTACCAAAGAGCAAGGCTAACAAATGGAGCATAAGACCTTATGGTTAGCTTCATTGAATACCTCCAATAATGTGTGTAAAAGGCCTTTGACCTTAGGTAAGCTAGGGCTGAGCTTGAGGCGCGGGAACCCGACCCAGCTCGAGGTGCCAGCTTGAGGTGCTTTTCCTACTTGTCATGCTTGATGACTAAGGTGCTTGAGGTGCTTGAGATGCTTGAGGTGCTTAATTATTGAGATGCTTGAGGTGCTTGACATGCTTGAGATGCTAGGGTTGCACTTGAGGTGAGAACCCAGCCCAAGCTTAAAGTTCTTATGAGCCAAGCTTGTGGTGGGAACTGGGCCTATGCATGAGGGGCTTGAGGTGTCAAAAAGTCAAAGATTCAATCCCTACAAGGAGGGGGCGAGCCCTACATGAGGGGGGATGAGAGAGAACACCCACACACTCACACAAGGCATGCATGGTACAAAGAAAGCAAAAGGGACACTTGTCAAGTTCCTCCTCATGTTGCCCTCATGGTGTGCTTGAAGCCTATTGGTTGGACACCCAAGGGGTCCAATAATAATTTAGGAGATTTAATTAAATGATTTAGCATGTGTCTAGTCCTCTCTCTCAAAGGGGAAAGGGGGACACTTGTCTCAAGGCTACCCTTGCTGCTTGTAATGCCTCCTGCTTGTGATTGGCTAGGCCTGGAGGGGTCCAATGAGCTTCAAGCATGAGCTACAAGGGGGGGTCGACCCAAGCAAGCTAGGGGGTTGCTTAGGGGGTATACTCACCCACACACACTCACAAACACTCTCATTGTGTGCTATGCAAAGTGCAAGAGTTCCCTCTCCTTCTCCAAGCAAGTAGAGGTTGAGAGCCTACACCAACACTCTTGGATATGGAGTGCAAATCCAACCAAGAGCCATGCTTCAATGCTTAAGCTTGCCATCTCCTTCTTCTTCATTACTATGCTATTATGTATGCTAGCAACAAGAGTTATGATAAGTGAGGAACTAATTCTTTCTCCTACGAAATTTTTCTTCTTCCTCTTCTCTACCCTCATTCCCTGCTAGCTCTCTCCACCTTGGAAGGTGTTTGAGGTCTTGGGACTGAGGCTTGGGATAGTTAAAGCTTTCTTCAAGTTTATGTTATGTTTGTGATGCATGAAGCTTTCCATCTTCATTGCATCACCTAGGTCACAAGGAACACAAAGATTGTATTGTAACAAGTCTCTCTTAATGGGAGAAATCATGATACAAATGCCGATTGGAGGGGGGACCGGCTCCACATAAATCTGGTCCTCAACTGTTGTCATGTTCTCTAAATTCTCTCTCTTGTAAAAGTATTGTTCATGCCAAGTTAGCTAATTGCTATGATTATGTTGCTATCTTCAATTATGTTCACCCGCTATGCTCACAAAGTCATTTCTCAAAAGTACTCTCATTAATTTCCACTACTCTCAAATTAAATAGGCCAATTCCATTACACCTAAGCTTCCCTTTCAAAGGCTAGACATGTCAATATGTGAAGAGGCATGTTTTAGCACTATGAGGTGGAAGCCTGTTGCATTGTTGGTGGCCCTCCAAGATGTAGCAGAAGATTTCTTTCTTGAATACTTTAATGATATAACTATTTGTGCAGCACATGCACACATGGTAACCATTATGGACAAGGACAGTGAAACCTTGAAGAGACTAAGATGGAGATATGATAAACTTCTTGTACCGAACTAATTTAAAGACAAGAAACTGATGGACATTTTGCTTATACCTCCATCAAAGCCATAGTCAGGGGTCTCAATTGTGGAGATCACCCATGATGTGAATACCAGGGCCAGAGCTGAGCAAGAAAACCATATTGCAGAGGAGAGGAAGATGATAAAAGAGAGAAAAAACGTAGCAGCTACTTTTGAAGAAGATATTAAAAGCTACAACACAATAACCCATGAAATGGACATGAGTAACAATGAAATTTTATCAACAATGAAAGTTGGACTGATAGCAGATGTACCACTAGAAGATGGTACAAGGAGACAGTCACTTGATCTTGTAGATGTTAATATATTGTAGGATCCAGATGCTCAAATAACAAATTCATTTGTCTATATATGCCTAAAGTAAGACATGTTTACATCCTTTAGCATACTTGGCTTCAGGCTTTTGAATAGAATGATAACTTCCATTAACTGATTCGTAGTTTCATCAAGAGCCAGCTTTGTGAACAAAGTCAGGTAGAAATATATATAATGGATCCTTAACTATCAATCCTTATCAAAATGAGAAACACCCCTCAGGGAACATTCGAGAAGTGGTTTTCGCATTGTCCAATGCTGCAAGTCACAACAACTTTTTCCATACAAGAGCAACCACCATTAGAGCTTGTTATGCATTGAGCTTGACAAGCCAATTGTTGGACTCTCAATTCATTTCGACAAACCCATCCAAAATTAAGAGTGTGAGTATTTTGAATTAGGATTGATGTGGAATAAGGTGTGCGTGCAGTGAGTGTTTAAGTTTCATACCAAACTTGTATGCTTGCAACTGCATGAAAAACCTTTTGCATGCATATGGCAAGCTATGTGGAAGTTACAGATTGTACAAGGTGGCCATAAAGGAAGTCACAGTTCCCAATCAGACAAATGCCAACTTGTGTGGATGAAGATTGCTCCTACATGTTGAGTACATACTACAAAACTTCTTTGCACTACAACCATTCATACCAAAGGTAGGCATTTTGCAAAGCATTACTAAACATGGTGATTGTTGCAATAAAAATCTCTCTTGGTTCCTTTTTGTTTTCATTTTTCTTTTGCAGAGTGCATTGGAGAAATACACAATACAATATTTGCATCAATATCGTGCAACTCTTATCAAGCATGTGCTTTCTATTTCGCCTAGTTGGATGACCATATTGTATAGATAACAATATTTCTATTTCACCTAGTATGGATGCAGAAGACACCTAGTTGGATGACCATATTGTAGAGATAAAAATGACTTTTGAGGGACACAAGCAAGCGGACGTCCACGAGTTGTCAAATTTTGTAAGATTAGTCGAGAAGGGACAGGAGGAAGAGGGGGTGATTGAACTGTCATAGGGACGGACTGAGGAGAAGAGTAATAAAAAAGAGGGAGCGGTTGAGAGGGAAGAGATGCATGAGCCTAAACCAGTCAATGCAAATGTCAAGGAGCCAGATCATGCATCGGGAGGGGTTTATATTGAATCTCACTTTGCGGATGGAGTTCATGTAGATCATGCACTGGGAGGGACTGAAGAAGAAATTTATATTGAAACTCCCAACCCTCAAGTAGAGCCCTCCACCATTCCATCGATAGATCTTGTAGATCATGCAGATGGACATTCTGAGGAAGAGACTCCCATCCCTCAAGAAAATCCCTCCACCATTCCATCGGTAGAGCCTGAACAGTTGTCTGTGCCTGAGCCTCAAATAGAGCATATTATAGAAGTTGATTCTTTTTCTATGGACCACTCTACAATAGAGACACAAGAGTCTTGGACAGTAGAAGCACAAGGGAGTGAGGAGAAAAAGATGGAGGATGTCGACAACCTCCACACAAGTCAAACCCAGTTTGGACCTTTGCTAGACATTGACATGATTGTTCCGATAATAACCAATGTAAAAGAATATGAAATTCATCCTACTTTCTAACTACTTATTTATTGTACAAAATGTTTGCAGAGACTAATTATTTTGGACATCAACGGATTGTTGATTTTTCGAGAGTCGTATGATTCAAATGCAGAAGCTCTCAACCTATGCAGCTTCCAAATACTTGGTCGTAGAGTCATTGTGTAGTGGGGCACCAAGGAATTTATGCAATTTCTTCTAAAAAGGTTCCATGTAGTGATATGGTACTCTTTGTAGCAAAGAAACCTCAACCCCCTCATAACCGTAGTTTGCAACCTAGCCAAAATTGAGCGTTAGTAATTTTATTTTTTATATTTCCAAATGCAGTGTTTTGTCATTGATGGTCACTACCACCCTACAAAACCGTATACCTTTATTACAAATCTTTTTCTCAAATCCATGTACCATTTGATGTTGACAACACTTTGTTGATAGAAGACACACCACAGAAGGGTTTACTTAATCCACCGGGCACAACTCTCTCCTTGCCCTCATTTGAAGGGACTGAGCAAGACTTCTACCTAAATGACATTTTGATCCCGTATCTATAAAATTTATATAATATCCCATTGATTGTTTCAAAATTTGTACTTACAAATACTCTAAGAAATGCTAACTATGTACATTAGTATGATTCTTTGTACCTATCGATGTGGTGCCAATGGTGTGTGTGTGTGTGTGTGTGTGTGTGTGTGTGTGTGTGTGTGTGTGTGTGTGTGTGAGAGAGAGAGAGAGAGAGAGAGAGAGAGAGAGAGAGAGAGAGAGGAATTGTACATAAGACAATAAACTTTGCATATTTTGTACTAAATGTAAAGAAATGACACATACCTGCACAAAGAGAAACACATGTAGAAAAACATATTCAATTGAAATAAAGATAGAACCAAATGGTCAGAGTCATCTCACTCTTGAAATAAAGGATTTTAGTTGAAGGAAACATCACAATAGAATTTATAAATATAGATTTCAATTGAAGGAAACGTTACACCCAATAGAATTCATCCAAGCTATGTTGGCACAATTTGCCACTTAGCTCTCTACAAACAATCTCTTTTTTCCTTCGTTGCATTACTTTGCGTCCACCTAGCAAGAAATAGAATTGTGAGGGCCTATTGTACGTAGTCTCCTCCACTATGTCATGCCGGAGTTGAAGAAGGTTTCATTGCTCCGTTATTGTGATCAATGTCATAAAGTTGAGCTCTTTGTCCACCACCTCCACATCTATGACATCATTGTCCTCCAAGCTTGCCGACTCTTGATCAATAGGCACAAACTAGGAGCAGTTTGCAACAAATTGAGAGAGCTTGTACTAGAAAGAGATGAGAAGTGATTGTGTGCCGATCATGTACTTGGCCATCAAAGTGTCCAGTGCAACCTCACAATGTATGCCGTCCACCTCTTTAACATACCATCCTCTACAAGAAGCTTGTCACAGAAGCAAGAATATAGAGATTTACATACTATCATAGTCTTTGCAACATGTATGTGATAGGTGTAAAAAATATCCACAAATAAACTTATAGACAAAAATTAGGAATCTTCACCAATTTGATGGGTACATAGTTTCTTAGGACCTCTGCACATCTCTAAACAGCTTGCTCTGGAGTGCATCACTCACTGTCGTGTCCGGGACTGGCCAATCCATGGAGTTCCAATTTGTAGGAAGAGAGAGTTTAACCAACGTACCTTTTTTATTTCTCTGGTTGAGTCGGTAGAAGTGATCGTGGAAGAAAATGCACCATCTGCAAGGCTCTTGCTAGGTCTTCTTGCATACTGTAAAACACCAATGTGAATGTGGATTACATATATGAGCCCTACAATACACTCCACTGGCTCCCATTCCTCATATCAAGAAGCATAGACATCTGCAAGTGTAATAACCAAATGTAAGAGACCCCTCAGCCACTAAATAGAATGTAAAAGACCTCCATAGAATAGAACTCTTGAGAGTAGTGACTTATACATTTACATAGAACTTCAAAAGGGGAAAAAAAAAAGACACCAAGGTATGAAAGGAAGACTACAAAAGGAAGGTCTTGAAAGCACTTACAGTTGCATCATGGGGGTGATGCACCATTGAGACATTGCCGCCATTTGCAATCACTCAGAGTGAGTGTAGACATGATGAAATAAAACCTACTTCACTGTCTTCTTGCAGACCTCCACTTTGAAATCTAGCACTCGTGCTTTCAAAGCTGAAAGAAATAGATTTGTTGTAGAGGATCTTTTTCGACTTCTTGGATGCATGAGAACCCATGAATCTTTGCATATCGCATGTTCCTGTCATTGACTACATTTAGTAATGGAGTTTGAGATGGATATAGAGCAGATGCTGCTGCTTGCCCTTCTTGGTAGACTAATGTTCAGGCTAGCTAGAGAGAGAGAGTATAACAACCCTTGGAGCTTTTAGGTCCAGAAGAAGAAGAAGAAGAAGAAGAAGAAGAGGCCATGGTTCTTTCTGAGTGAAAGAAAAAAAAGCCTCAACGTGCTTGTAATGGAGGGAAGATCAATTTTGAACATTGTCTTTCAATACCTTTTCGTGGCAGGACTATAATAACTTTTTGTAGCTGTCTTTCAGTACCTTCAAGGCTATTAAAATCTGTTTACAACGGGTCCACAGATGGATACTGAAAACTCCGTAAAAACAAGAAGTTATCTCACGTTTGATAAGCATTTCTTCATTTGTTTCAGCTTTTTTCTACTTTCTATTGCTTTGCTGCTCATTGGACGTGTTTTCTTCTCTCTCTTCAATATGGCCCTCTAAAAGACCTCTGAAATATCATAATGGTTTAATATGAGATTACTCACTATTGTGAGTTTTGCCAAAGAAAAAAAAAGGACAATATTAACTTTTTTCCAAAAGAAAAAATAATTAGCTTTTGAACCTTGCTTGTGAGATCGTATGTGCTCTTGGCATGTTTGTGTGGTCATTTTTTGGTGGTCTAATATCATAGTTCACATAAAGTGAGCATTGCAAAACAAACAAGGTGAAGAGTCACGAAGGCGTGTTGAAGTTAAGGGGGTCAAAAGTTATGAGGAGTACGTTGTAATGAAAGCTTGTAAAAATTACGCGTCATTTATCTTTCGTTTCAATATAAAATTGTGGTGTCTAAATAAGCAGATAATCACAAGTGCCTTATATTACGACAAGCCCACTAACAATAAGGTGAAGGGACACATTGACATTCTAAAACAAAACAAAATTTAGTAAAGTAAAATAAAGATAATAGAATAATGAGACTCTTTATTTAATGCTTTCATAGGAAAAGGTAGGTCTAGTAAGCATAAGAAAAATGAAACAATTTAATGAAATAGACTTTTATGAAGTCCTTCAATGAAGAAATTCTTTCACAAATTAAAATATTGCAATATCTTTCACAAATTAAAATATTGCAATATCTCACGTCATGGATCAAACTTCTACGAATGCATTCCTTAATGCCTAATTCTATAAGGCCTTTTTTAGAAGTTTTACTGTAGGGAATGAGATGCATTGGATAGGTTAACCAAAAGGCATATTTAAAAATAAACTTTTTTTTTTCAAAACTCACAATTGTGAGTGGATAGTATTAAGAACATCAGAAATATACACCAACCTCGAGAGCTCAGACCGAGCCTTGAGGGTCAAAGGATTACAAGCATGCTCCATCATGGAGGCTTCGTGTCTGTACGAGACATTGGATGCAAAAACAAGCATAGTTTTAAATAAAAAGGTGGGTATGGATGAAAATGCTTTGAAAAGGTCGGATACCTTGTTGGGAGTGAGATGGGATGGTTATCCTATATTCAAAACATAACCATGCACAATATGCACATGCAGGAGACTTTCAAAAAGGGTGTCTAATGTATTGTGTCAATTTGAGATTGCCGTTAAGGGTACACAATGGCTTGTGATGCTGTTGAGCTCTTTTTAGACTAAGTTGAGAAAGTATTTGTCATTCCCCTAGGTATGGGACATGAGTTGTCACAACAAGTAGTGCCCTCCTACTACTTGAGTGTGCCTTGCAACCCCTTACACAACCCCCTTACACATCCAAAAAGCCAACGTGGGTTTCTTAAAAGTGAAAAGCCTTACAACAACCTTCCATTTTTTTAAAAAAAACCATCGGGATGTTGTTGTTGGTTAGGTTGTTGTTGGACTCTCCCTCCTTGTAAACGCCAAGTTTGAATGTTGTTAATTGGTGGTGATGGGGATCATTGTAATTTGGTGGTAATGGGGACAAAAATTAGCAATCTTCATCAATTTGGTGGGTACAGAGTTTCTTATAAGGACCTCTGCACATCCCTAAATAGCTTGCTCCGGAGTGCTTCACTCACTGTCGTGTCCGAAATTGTACAATTCATGGAGTTCCAATTGGTAGGGAAAGGGACTTTAACCAAGGTACCTTTTTTATTTCTTTGGTTTAGTTGATAGAAGTGCTCGTAGAAGAAAATGCACTCATTTGCAAGGCTCTTGCTAGTTCTTCCAGCATACTGTAAAACACCAATGTGAATGTGGATTACAGATATGAGAACTACAATACACTCCACTGACTCCCATTCCTCATATGAAGAAGGATAGACATCTGCAAGTGTAATAACCAAACGTAAGAGACCCCTCAGTCACTCAATAGAATGTAAAAGACCTCCATAGAATCGAACTCTTGAGAGCAGTCACTTATCCACTTACATAGATCTTCAAAAGGGAAAAAAAAAGACACCAAGTTATGAAGGGAAGACTACAAAAGGAAGGTCTTGAAAGCACTTACAGTTGCATCATGGGTGATGCACCATTGAGACATTGCCGCCATTCGCAATCACGTCAGAGTGAGTGTAGACATGCTGAACTAAAACCTACTTCAATGTCTTCTTGCCGACCTCCACTTTGAAATCTGGCACTTGTGCTTTCAAAGCTGAACAAAATAGATTCGTTGTAGAGGATCTTTTTCGCCTTCTTGGCTGCATGAGAACCCATGATTCTTTGCATATCGCATGTTCTTGTCATTGACTATCTAGTAATGGAGTTTTGAGATGGATATAGAGTAGATGCTGCTGCTTAGCCTCCTTAGTAGACTAATGTTCAGGCTAGCTGGAGAGAGAGATTACAACAACCCCTGGAGCTTTTAGCTCGAGAAGAAGAAGAAGTAGAAAAAGAGAGCCATGGTTCTTTCTGAGTGAAAGAAGAAATCTTCAACTTGCTTGTAATGGAGGGAAGATTAGTTTTAAATAATGTCTTTCAATACCTTTTCGTGGCGGGACTATAATAGCTTTTCAGAGCTGTCTTTCAGTACCTTCAAGGCTATTAAAATCTGTTTACAACGGGTCCACATATGGATACTACAAACTTCATAAAAATAAGAAGTTACCTCAGGTTTGATCAGCTTTTAAAGTATTCCTTCATTTGTTTCACCTATTTTCTACGTTACGTTGCCTTGCTGTTCATTGGACGTGTTTCCTTTTCCTCTCTTCAATATGGCCCTCTAAAAGACCTTCGAAATCTCCTAATGGTTTACAACGAGATCACTCGCTTTTGTGAGTTTTGCAAAAGAAAAAAGGACAATATTGAATTTTTTAAAAAAAGAGAAAAATTATTTAATAATTAGCTTTTGTTAGCTTTTGAACCTTGCTTGTGAGATCGTCTGTGCTCTTGGCATGTTTGCATGGTCATATTTTGGTGGTCTAATATCATAGTTCACATAAAGTGAGCATTGCAAAACAAACGAGGCGAAGAGTCACAAAGACGTGTTGAGGTTAAGAAGGACCAGAGTTATGAGGAGTGCGTTGTAATGAATGCTTACAAAAATCACGTGTCATTTTCTTTGTGTTTTAATATAAAATTGTAGCGTCTAAATAAGCAAATAATCACAAGTGCCTTATATTACTACAAGCCCACTAAGGTGAAAGGACACATTGACATTCTAAAACAAAATAAAATAAAGATAATAGCATAAAGAGACTCTTGATAAATTAAAGCAAAATAATATTTTAATATTTTTATAGGAAAAGGTAGGTCTAGTAAGTATAAGAAATAATGAAACAATTTAATGAAATAGACTTTTACGAGGTCCTTTTGTGAACAATGAAGAGATTCTTTCACAAATTAAAATATTGCAATATCTAGCGTTATGGATCAAACTTCTATGAATGCATTCCCTAATGCCTAATTCAGTAAGGCCTTTTTAAAGAAGTTTTACTGTAGGGAATGAGATCCATTGGATAGGTTAACCAAAAGGCATATTCAAAAATAAACTTAAAAATTGCTAAGCATGCTCCATCACGGAGGCTTCCTGTCTGTACGAGAAATTGGATGCTAAAACAAGCATAGTTTTAAATAAAAAGGTGGGTATGGATGAAAATTCTTTGACAAGGTAGGATACCTTGTTGGGAGTGACTCTGGGATGGTTATCCCATATTCAAAACATAACCATGCACATGCACATGCACATGCACATGCAGGAGACTTTGTCTAATGTATGGTGTCAATTTGAGATTGCCGTTAAGGGTACACAATGGCTTGTGATGCTGTTGGGCTCTTTTTAGACGAAGTTGAGAAAGTATTTGTCATTCCCCTAGGCATGGGACATGAGTTGTCACAACAAGTAGTGCCCTCCTACTAGTTGCACAAGAAGTTTTGGACAAATTCTCACAATAATTCCCACATTGTGACTTACCTCAACATCATGAGCTTCTGTGAGGGAGGCACCGCATAGCTAGCTAGGTACGATTGGCGCCGGCCCGGTGGGGGGGCCGGTGGTCCCCTGCTCCCAATCGTACCTAGCTAGGTATGTGGTGCCTCTCGAGCAGAAGCTCATGATGTTATGCATTGTATGAAAAACACTCGAAAAGACTCCATTTTCCTACGTGAGAAAATTTCTAAATCTTCTTGTGTTGATGTGCCTTGCAACCCCTTACACATCCAAAAAGGCAACGTGGGTTTCTTAAAAGTGAAAAGCCTTACAACAACCTTCCATTTAAAAAGAACCATCGGGATGTTGTTGTTGGTTAGGTTGTTGTTGGACTCTCTCTCCCTCCTTGTAAAAGCCAAGTTTGAATGTTGTTATTTGGTGGTGATGGGGATCGTTGTAATTTTTTGGTTTTATTCAATATATTCTATCTCTTATAGAGTATTGCTACAAAAAACAAGTGAAAATTTCATGATGCCTGCGGATTAGGCTCATGATGTGCTTAACACACCATATATAATCTCTATGCACAACGTGTTCAATGTTAGGATTTGAAAGAGGGCTCTGTATGTCTTGACTCTTCAAGGCACTGATTGTGCTTGGGGCTTTATGTACATTCTTTTTTGTGTTAATGCAACCTTGAAGTAGGGCTCTCGCAACCTACTTCAGGGGCCACTACTACTCTCCACTTCCACCAACACACATTCCCTATGTTATTAATACGTACAAATTTGGTGGAGGCTTTGGTGAAGCTTGTGCTAAAAAGCCCATTGGGCTTTTTCAACAAATTTCTCTCTCTCTCTCTCTCTCTCTCTCTCTCTCTCTCTCTCTCATTACTAAATCCATTGTAAGCTCATAGGAAAGTGCTATGATTCGATTTCCACCTAGTATTTTTGGCTCTTGACTTGAGATAGCATCAATGCCCTAACACATGTAGTCAAAAGGACCAAAAGAGTTTAACCTTGTTTGCAGGTTTGCAATCATGTTGAATTGTTCTTGCTACGTGCTACTTGTGATCTCTCTCTCTCTCTCTCTCTCTCTCTCTCTCTCTCTCTCTCTCTACAAACACCACAACTTGAAAACCTAGAGTTTTGATGACATGGGTACCGCCCAACACTTTAGGTTGATATCATAGGCAATTGAAGCACTTCAGGCTGCTGCTATCATCCATGCGTGCACTCTGTAATCTGCAAGATGAGGTCCAATAAGGCCTACAACCCCAACACAGACATGAGGTGCTTCACCTCCATCATAATCAACTTTCAGGTTTTGGAAGGTGAGTTTCATTTAAGTAAAATAAAAAACTATACACTCGACCATGCTTGTTTTAGCATCCAATGGCTCGTAGATGTATGAAGCCTCCACAATCGAGCATGCTTAGAATTGTTAAGTTGACTTTTTGACGTGCCTTTTTGTTAGCCTATCCAATGAGTTGTCTTTGGAAGCATCTCATTCTCTACAATAAAACTACTTGTCAAAAGCTAATTATTGCCACGTCTAAATAATTTCCTTCTTAATTCACTAGAGATAGCTTTGGATTTCAAAATTTCATGGCACAAGAAGGGAGGTCGATACTGTTATATGATGTATACAAATGCCCCTTGGCATTTTATATTAAGTCCATTAAAGTTCTTCAAACCAATGTTTCGTTTGGGTTGACCTTCCTATAGTGCTCACATATCCTAGTTTGCACTGTAAATTTATTCGTTCAAAATGGAAAATCCCGATTGTAAGTTTATTTTCAAGGTAAAAAATTAGGCATCTTAGTTATAAATCTTGACAAATAACCTAAATTTTGACATAAATCCCGGTTGTTTGACTACTTTGCCCTTAAGAAACAAGACAAGAGAATGGTTTCTTTTGAGCAATGCTAAGAGTCCCTAGCTTTCCATCTTGGTGGAGCACAATTAGGCCCTTCAGACATGTAATGTTATGGGAAACAAGGTTTAAAAGGCATACAATGTGTGTAATAGAAGAATAGATGGACGACATTGGGAGGCTTGTGCTCCACACGGTGTCACAAGGAGTTGGCCTAGTGGTAAAGGTGAGGGCTTTAAGCGCGCCAACTATGGTTCAACCCTTTGGACATACAAGTGGGTGTGGGGGTCACTGTTAGAAAACAACCGGGGTCTAGTGTTAACCGGTTGAAATTATAAAATCCAGGTTCGATTTTGAGCTTGCCTTTAAGAGAACCGGCAAATTTACACAAGTTTTAGTGTAACTACCGACAAAAGCTTCAAATTTTGACTTGAAAACCGAGAGAATTTCAAGTTTCCCCTTATTTTGTTCGGTTAGGAAAAATGTATTTTTGGAGCCCGGGTGGGGGTGCAATCCCGTAAATATTGCTAAGCCAAGCAATAGGTCGGGCAAGGCCGTGTACCATTGGGCAAGAGCCACGCATAGGCATCACCATGGCCACCTAATTGATGCACCACGGGCTGGGAATGGAGGAGAAAACTTGTAGCAACCAGCTAGGAACCTCCTCGGGTGACCCACCCTAGGAGGAGAATACACTCTTAAGTGTTCGAGGTCACAGCACGAGCCCTACCAAGGTGTCCCTCTAGTGGGGACCCAACTGGGGGATTTCAGCCCTCAACCCGTAGGAGATTGAGAGGCAAAAGTCTTTAGCGTTAGACCAATAACCCACATTCGATTGTACATTTACTTTGGGGTTCATAAGGCAGGCTTGATTTTGGGGGCCGCAGGCACACAGACCGAGCTCCCAAACATCTCAAGTAATGCGCATAGATGGAGTGCTTAGATCACAAGGCGTTGAAGCACAGGTTTACAATGGCCTCTTGGAACACATATAGAGATCATTCAGGTGGAATATCCTGCACAGTGTACGATCCTCCTTACACGTTCATGTGCTGTAGTGGCAAGACAACATTCTTCCATGAATTTTCATTCATCTCGCATTGAGCCGAGCCATCTGCAGTGAGCAAAAGCAATGTATACACTACCTAGCCAAATAACCACCAACCGACAGTACGAGGAACTGCAGCAGAAAATATGCATTGTGATGATCGTTGTAATTAAGAGCCAAAACTGTAAACCTTAGTTACCGGAGAAATGCGAACAGCATATGTGATCGATTGAAAGCTGAACACGGTACCAACAAACGCTCAAACTAGGAGCTTTACGTCAATTATTACAAGCTCTTCCTTAATACAACACAAGACTTTCAAATGGAAATGGGTATTCAGTTGGTACCCCAACACCAGCCCCTAGCAATGCTTGAAACAATTCTTCTTAAACAAGAAACCTGTCATTTTGGCGTGTGGCACATTTCTGCAACACTTTCACTTAACAGTTACAAAGCTTGTTTTTGGTGCATGAAGATGCTTGTAGGTACGCGAGAGCTCATCCAGAAAGAGGTCCCCTCACAAGCACCATAGGGTCGCTAACATGGTCAACAATGAAAGCATCCGAACAAGAACCAATGGTGTGCGCTACCAATGACCTTCACAACACACTAGAGCGCAAAAGACAATTGCGAGTACATAAGGCATGGCCGCATTCCTCCACTGGCCTCCAATCTCAA
Organism: Adiantum capillus-veneris; assembly: GCF_014529385.1. NCBI lineage: Eukaryota > Viridiplantae > Streptophyta > Polypodiopsida > Polypodiales > Pteridaceae > Adiantum > Adiantum capillus-veneris. The sequence goes on from NC_140947.1 coordinate 35,575,082, forward strand.
GGAAGCACAAGATGGACACAGACACACAACCTGACGGTGATCGAGGCTTTCTGATCTATTATGTTAGCCGACGCTTCTCTGATGTTGTGATGCTCACTGAAAATGACAACCCCAACACTATATGATTTAATCACTCTTCCATGCATAGAGCAGCAAGGAGAACCCAGAACTGTCGGTGTCTTTTGCTGATGAAGAGGAGCTAGCAGATGTATGGTGCCATTGAAAGAAGGAAGTACTTGAAGCCAAGCTCGACCAAGACTTGTCGGCTGGCACACTCGTTTGAAACATGAACACTGCATGCCCATCACTCGGACTAAAGAGCCAATTATGCACATCCCAGAACAATTCCACAGGAAAGCCATCAACCAGAATGGTTTGATTTCCTCTAAACTTCCACATCAGCCTCTTCACTTGCACCACCAGCTGCTTGTCCACTTTCACAGATAGCCTCGGCTCTTTTCCTCGCGTATTGCACTCTATGAGTATGTCATGCGTCCGGCCGTTCTCTCCAAATTGTGCTTTTGTGGAGTAGTATCTTCTGCCAAAGATATGCTCTCTTCTAGATATCATTGTATTGTCGACACAATGTGACTTTGCCTGCATTTTGGAGTATGCCTCCTCTCTCATGTCTCCCAATAGAAGTACTATCTCATTATCATAGGCTATGGCAAAGAAATATCCATCCATTGGTTCAGGACTAGCGCCATATTTCGCCCTGCTGAGATCCCAACAAACATCAACCTTCGTATTGAGCCCGACGTCTAGAGTCTTGCTGCCTCTCTTCTTGCTGAAGAGCCAAGGTTTTATGTCTGTCTTGCAAGGCACATTGTCGCAAGAGTAATCCTGCATATTTAGAGAGACTCCTAGACCCACTAGTGCTTTGCACCAGGTAATTGTGACCAAGGGAAGCATACCTCTGATTTTGATGCGATACAAGCATGTAACCACATTCTCCATTGTCCTTATGGTTGTGCAGGCAAAGGCGTCAGTCACTTGGACTCCATACTCACCGGAGCAGAAGGGTAGGTCAAGCATTCTTGCTCAAACAGAAGCCAAAATTTGCAACAGACGCCTCGATTCGTGACAATCAAACGTGGTATTCTGACAAGAATGCAGCATGTGCTTACGGAGCCATGAACAGCTTCAACCTCAGCTCTGCCTACCTTGAGCCAGAACAAATTCTGCTGTGAGTGCACAAATTGCGCTCATGCATAGATTGTTATAGAGCTCGGTGAAAAAGACCAGAAGCAACAGAACAGCAAGAGCCGCTTCCTTGAAAGAGAAACGAGGAAAGATACATTACTGCAAAGGAGCAAGGAAAGGGCAAATCTCTGCAACAGAGCAGAAAAGGAGATGGTTAGGGAAGGAGACAGAAGAACTAACGGAGAAAGAGAGGGGGGAGAGAGAGAGAGAGGTGAAGCGGGAAGGATGTATATACATCTAGATGTACATCTAGATTCTACACACACACACACACACACACACAAACACCCACAAATACAGACAAACACGTAGAAACCACGAGATGGGAGATGCACAGAAGGTACAAAATGGTGGTCAGCGAGAAGCAAAAATGGCGGTGGGCTTTAAAGAGAAACGAAGGGGAAGCTGCGGGCAGCTCAGGAGAGAAGGTGGGGAGGCCTTCATGGAAGAGGAGAATCGTCTGACACAGAGAGAGAGAGAGAGAGAGAGAGAGAGAGAGAGAGCGTAGATTCGTGCAGAAGAGAGTAGCTGGAGCACCACGAGGAGGAGGCGCAAAAGCCCGGCTTTAGAAAGGCAAGGCCATGGAAATGGAAGCGTGAGGTGAGCAGGGAGGAGAAGAGAAAGATTGACCCCACGCCCCCAAAAGAAAAGCAGAGAGAAACGTTCAAAAAAACGTGCGCGCGCGCGCACATACGCGCACACACACTCTAGTCTTGTAGCTGCAACTACAAGCACACTCTTGCAAATTGGGTAGATAGCAGCAGACAATGGAGACAAGCACAACCCCACCCTCCCTTCGGGCAAAGACTCCTTCGGTCCACCGCCCCCCACTTGGTACCCTAGAGCTTGCTCACACACAACACACGCGCACACACACTCACACACGAGCACATCCACTATGTCTCTGATAGGCCGCGCACATGCAGTTGTTCCGATGGCTAGCCGATTGAGGGTGAATGGAGGCCATCTGGCGGAGGCTTGCGCACATGCTCCAACTCCAGCCGTCAACACGACGCAGGTCAACGCTTTTGCTGAGGTGTCTTGTGCCAAAGCCAATACCAACGCTCAAATGCAAGGAAACGGCTCCTCGTCGGAGGTGACCGTTAAGGCTTGCCTACTGACGTCTCGATGGTGCCGGTGAGAGCCCCGATAGCTAAGTGCAGGGGTGTGGTTGGGTTCTGGTGGGCTTCATGCACTTTTGGGTCGGAGGCAGAGACCGGAGACCTGCATGTGCGCAAGCTATGAGAGACCTAAGATAGCGGAAAACCCCAAGTCCCTAAAAAGGCAATGCAAGATGAATAAAAGGAACGAGAGAAAGAGGAACAAATTCACCATGCTATGGTAGGGGCTAAGGAGGAGAAAGACCATGCAGAGGGAGGAGATGAGAAAGAGATTCACAAGGAGCGGCTAAGGAAGATATTCAACTTTGTAAAGTTTCCACTTTTTTAAAAAAAAAATTAAGTTCGCGTTGGAGTTGAGCTAATGAAGTACAAAAGCTCAAGCTACATCGAAAAATCTTTCTCTATAAAATCAAGCCAACAAAAAGCATGTACGTACTTCTTTGCTCAACCTTGAGTGCTCGTTATTCGGCTAAGAACGTGCTTGCTACCAGTGTTCGGGAAAAATGTGTCTCAGCTTAATATCGTGCCCTTTCTCCTTTCCAAAATGCCGGTTGAGAGCAAGGGGGAAAGGAGAAATTCCGTCCCAAAAAAGAGAAAAATAGTGTAAAAACCTGAAAAAGTAAACTAATTTTCTAAAATTTCCTCTTGGAAAATTCAAGGAAAGGAATTTTGTATGCTTGGAAAAATGATTTTTCCCGAACACTGCTTGCTACATTGTGGTTATGTCAGTACAACACTCGATGATTCCATTTTTCTAAACAGGCTACGAGGCAAATTGATGCTTCTAGTTCTACTCAATAGATTCAATACTTACGAAAGGGGTGAGGCCAGTGTTCGGGAAAAGTGTGCCTCAGCTTAGCCTTGAGCCGGTTGCAAAATCAAAGTAGCCGGTTGAGGGGAGGGCAAGAAGGAGAAAATTCCGCTTAAAATACATGGAAAATAGTGTAATTTTGCAAAAATATTGGCTAGTATTGTAAAATTTCCGGTTCAGATTTGTGTTGGAGGGATTTTTGTATGTTTGTGAAAATGATTTTCCTGAACACTGGGTGAGGCAATAGAGACACCAAAATTAAATATGAGAGAGAGAGAGAGAGAGAGAGAGAGAGAGAAAATTTGCTTCCTCTTCATTGAAGCATTTTTGCCCATTGTTGACTTTACACTATGTTTGTGTCATAAAATCTAATATCTAACCAACCCAAATGATTTTCTCAAATGATTTTCTCATATTAAATTGATCACTTAATGTGGGAGAATAAACGGGAATAAGTGTTAAGATATAGATATGTGCTTATAGATCTATCTCAACACGGGGCCAATAGTAAAGGGGCCCAAATGGGAGATGGTCTATCAAGAGCAAGGCTAACCAATGGAGCATAAGACCTTAGGGTTAGCTTCATTGAAGACCTCCAATAATGTGTGTAAAAGTCCTTTGACCTTAGGTAAGCTAGGGCTGAGCTTGAGGTGGGAACCCGGCCCAAGCTCGAGGTGCTTGTCGTGCTTGAGGTGCTTGTACTGCTTGAGGTGCTTGTCATGCTTGAGGTGCTTGATTAAGATGCTTGAGGTGCTTTGACTGGCTCCATGCTTGAGGTGCTTGACTTGGTGCATGATTAAGGTGCTTGAGGTGCCTTGAGAAGCTTGCCTGAAATGCTTGTGGGAACACCCCCTACTTCAAGTGCTTAGTCATGCTTGATGACTAAGGGGCTTGCTCATCCAAAGTCAAAAATATCCCTACAAGGAGGGGAGCGAGCCTACAAGGGACGGGGATGAGAGAGAACACACACACACACACACACACAAGGGAAGCCCCAGCTTGAAGAGGCAGCAAGGACACTTGTCAAGTTCCTCCTCATGTTGCCCTCATGGTGTGCCTGAAGCCTATTGGTTGGCCACCCAAGGGGTCCAATGATAATTTAGGATATTTAATTAATTGATTTTGCATTTATCAAGTCCTCTCTCTCAAAGGGGAAAGGGGGACACTTGTCCCAAGGCTACCCATGTTGCTTGTAATGGCTCTTGCTTGTGATTGGCTAGGCCTGGAGGGGTCCAATGAGCTTCAAGCATGAGCTACAAGGGGGGGTCGACCCAAGCAAGCTAGGGGGGTGCTTAGGGGGTATACTCACCCACACACACTCACAAACACTCTCATTGTGTACTATGCAAAGTGCAAGAGCTCCCTCTCCTTCTCCAAGCAAGTAGAGGTTGAGAGCCTACACCAACACTCTTGGATATGGAGTGCAAATCCAACCAAGAGCCATGCTTCAATGCTTAAGCTTGCCATCTCCTTCTTCTTCATTACTATGCTATTATGTATGCTAGCAACAAGAGTATGATAAGTGAGGAACTAATTCTTTCTCCTACGAAATGTTTCTTCTTCCTCTTCCCTACCCTCATTCCCTGCTAGCTCTCTCCACCTTCGAAGGTGTTTGAGGTCTTGGGACTGAGGCTTGGGATAGTTAAAGCTTTCTTCAAGTTTATGTTATGTTTGTGATGCATGAAGCCTTCCATCTTCATGGCATCACCTAGGTCACAAGGAACACAAAGACTGTATTGTAACAAGTCTCTCTTTATGGGAGAAATCATAATACAAATGCCTATTGGAGGGGGGACCGGCTCCACATAAATCCGGTCCTCAAGTGTTGTCATGTTCTCTAAACTCTCTCTCTTTCAAAAGTATTGTCTATGCCAAGTTAACTAATTGCTATGATTATGTTGCTATCTTCAATTATGTCAACCCGCTATGCTCACAAAATCATTTCTTGAAAGTACTCTCATTAAATTCCGCTACTCTCACATTGAATAGGCAAATTCCATTACATCTGTGTCTGGTACCTCACAAAATACCCTAATAAGGGTCGAAATTTGACAAGTTTCATGTTTCAGTTACTTATGATATATTCAACGATTATTTCATACAATAAAATATGAAAGAAAAAAACCATGCAAGATTTCTTACACAATCAGGTTGCACAATCCTCTCCAAATATTTATAATACGCGCGAATGTGTCATTCCCTCAATAGCATGCAAGTTTTAGCACGCTTGTTCTCTACATTTTGGGTTCCATTGCTCCAATCACGGCACATGCAAAGTACATCACACTTGGCATACTTGTCAATTGTAACATTGCCAAGCATTTTGCAGCATCCCAACAGACTATAACCATAGAGAAACACTCCTACTATATTCGCAAAAAACAACCCAAATCTTCTTGGCCTTGTTTTGTTGGGCACTAGAGCCCTACATTCCAAGATACTACAACCCAGACAATCAAAGATACCCCAATCCTTCATGTGAGTCAGTACCTTGTGGACATCATTTGCCTCTAACAAACCATTATCAAACCGCCCTGGGTTAACCTTTGAAATGCATCCCTCTTTTCCATTTGAGTTCATATGACAAGTGCCTTTTCTGGCCTCAGTTGTTGATTGGCTCTTAGAAGCCCACTTGTATAAATTTTGCAAGTAACAACACTCAACCGAATGCCCCTTTCACTCACTTGACTGAAGAGAGTCAATAGCCTAGCATTACCAGCTTTATTGACAGCATTGATGACCATGTGTAAACTAGGCTATGAGCATGGGTGTACCTAAGAACGTCATGTAAAAGGGCATCAAAAATGTAAACAGAAAGGTAGGCACAAGAAAATAAGTGGTGCTCATGATCATGGAAAAGAAGAGGTGTTGTGAATGGGAAGGCAAGCATGTGGCTTCACACGTTTGAAAATAGCCTAGATTGCTTCAGATACATGCATATGTGATCGCATATGAAGAGAAGCCCTTGCTTTGCATAAGCTACAAACGAGTTAAAAATATCCCAGATCTCCATCCTTGTCCCCATTGGGCATATTCTAATGTCAGTGCATTCCAACAGACTGCATCTCATATAAGAATCTTGACAAGTAGTCGTTGTGATTCCAAAAGTACACTAGAAGTGCGATATGTTGAGTACAAGCATTTGAGAGCATGTGCAATATATGTTGACTACTTAGTTGTCATTGTAGGATGTTAAGAGATAGAGAAGGAGAGAACTTGAGCTCTTGCAAGTACACACACACACACACACGTTCATTCTGTGAAGCAAGGCTATCATAGCTTGGAGCTTGAGATTTTTATCAAGCATAGCCTATGAATGTCTGAATAAGAATCAAATAGTTTCGAGGAGATAAGCTCGACCAAGTTTTCATTATTCAAGCAAAGATTCATTTTTACAAATATGGAATGATCCCTTCCAACATTTGAGATATGCTCTCAGCATACGAATCTGAAAGTAAAATACATGCGAAGCCACATTAACGAATCGGATACAACTCAAGGCTAGAAGAGTTCCAGTTGGAAATTACACACCATCATGCAAAGAGCAAGGCTTTGTAGAAGGTTAATAAAAATTGGAATCAGAGTTTGCTCTGACAAAGGATGGGTGATAAGGCCATAATAGGAAGCACAACTATTGAGTTAGGATGTAGAAAACGGCAGCAAGTCCCTGGGAGTTTGATCCAAGTTCACATTTTATGTTTGCTACATTCGACTCATACTTGAATCTTTCAATGCTTGTTATAGACAGTGCAAAGGCACTTACAAATATCGGCTAAAATCATTGTGGCCATCATGGTAGCCACGGGCTTATTTATGAGGTGCATGCATGGCATGAGAGTAAAGTGGACTTATCCCCACCCAAGCAATTTTTATGCCGCAATTGACGATGATTGTCATTTCAATGGAGAGCTTATGTTACTAATATGCCTTTTATGATTCTTGAGAGTTTTTAATGGGAATTATGATTATAATGTATTTTAGAAGTCATTCTCTTCATAAAGGCAAAAGTGTTATCTAAAAAGCAAAAAAAAAAAGAGCCTCTTCTGATTGTTGAGTGCTTTTTATGAGTATTCTGAGTTTAAAAACCAGTTTCTTCATGAAGGCAAAAGTGATTTTCAAAAAGCAAAAAGCACATGTTACTTTTTTTTTCAAAAAACACTTTTTCTTTCATAAAGAAAATCACCTCTAAAATTCATTCTATACATAGTTCTCATTAAAAGCACTCAAAAATCATAAAAATCACATTGTAAAACACATAATTGGTAACACAAGCCAAGGAGGAATTGTGTGGTAATATTCAATGTTAGAGGACTGATAAGTGTCTGCATCTACATCCATGGAAGGACATGAATTGTAGTGTGATGACCTAGAGTGATTATGGAGTGCCGATGTCATCCATTTGAATCATCTTGTCACCTATATTTTATCTGTATTGTAACATGGAGGTAATGCAATACATTCCCATGACCACCAAGTCACAATGCGGATGAGCTTGTGATTTCTTATGTTAGCTCGGGCTCTACCCAAGTCCAACTCTTAATCCCGAATCTATTGGATTGTACCTAGAGTTACTTTTGAATTAGTGTCTAATTGGACAATGCGTATGCAAACCCTAGGTATATAACATATTTTTGGAGATGAGAAATGGCTTTTGTTGATATAATGGGATGTTGGTGATGGGATTTTATCAATAGATGCTCTCTTTACTCTCCGTCGATTCTTCACTCTCTTTCTCTTTACTTTCAAGTGTATATGCATGCATGTATGTGATCTAGTGTGCATGTGACTGTGTGTAATGAGTGAGGTAGTATGTCCAATTTGCGTGTATGCATTTTCATGTGTGTGTGCATCCCTTTTTGATGAGATTATGGTGGCTATAGCTTAGGATCGAGTGGTTTTGTAGCGTAGATCTCTCCCATAGCTTGTGTGTTTGTGTAGGAGTGGCTAGAGTACAATTAGGAAAATTTGAAGGTCTTTTGGAAAAGAGAGAAAAAGAGCCACCTCCTATGAGCATAGAGACAATGTTACATAGCTTTTTCTCAAAAGCATGAAAGAATAACTCAGATTGAGTGCATGAGTCTTCCTTATGTGTGAGTGACCTACACTTGGACTATCATGGAATTCATAAAATAATTGGCGCCGAATGTTTTCATTTATATGTACACATACTCTCCCCTTATGGAGTAGGTACCCATGTTCGATGGAAACATTCTTCCATTGACTCAATTAAGCACTCAATAGAAGAAAATAGTGTGTGGAGGAGCTAGAAGCACTACCAACATTGGAGTAAGAAGGATCACTCATTTTTAAATGCCTTGGAGTATTCCTCATCATGCTCACATCTGTCTATGCACATATTTGGAAGAGGGTATCTATGCAATGCCATATGTCAACTTTAGCCTTGCATATAGAAAGTTATTTATCTTTGACACCCAATGTAGCTAGCTCCATTGTTCAAACTCTATCTTGCTAACCGGATTAGTACCTCCTCCTAGAATTTTCTAACTTGATTCTCTCTATGTTAGTGGTTTTGATAGAAACCTTCAAGCCTTAACACCACCAATCAGGGTTTACAAGGCACATTCTTCTCATTAGTAAGCATCTTCTCATCCTGTTGAATTTCAACATTTCTGGCATGGAGACCCATATATCAAAGGACAAACCAGTTCCTTTAGAGCTTATTAAAGGGAATTAGAGTGTAGATGTGAATATTGACTAGTGGAATGTTGATTATTGGATTAAATGTAGGGTCTTTCTTTGTTCCTATGGGCACCTTTTTCCACCACCTTATATTTAGTACTTTTGCAGACTTTGTGCAACAGAAGCATGAGGATTTTGCTATAGCACATGTCCCACAAATTAAAATACATTTTGAGTGTCTTGAAGTCACCTACATGATGCCATTGAACCTAAAAGTCTCCTTTCCGAGGCTGAGCATATTCTAATGGTCATTTGTTTGTCAATGACATCAAGAATTGGAATTTGATGAAAGATCCATAGAATGTGTCATGGTCCTCTTTACCCGGAAGTTCCATGAAATAAATTGAATTCTATGCTCTTTTTGTTGATATATGAATCACAAACATTTGCAAGATAGAAGTAACATTCATAAAATTTCAAAATCCCCAAACCACCAAGACTGCAAGGTATTCAAAGATGTCCATACAATTGGCAGTATTATTTTGAAAAGATTGTATTTTGACAATATGAAGCACATAACATTATCAAAACTTGATAATGATACAATTAATCTCTCACTGAGAATGACTTATTTGTCCCCATCAAGTGGTCATAGGAGATTATTGCAGAAGGGAAATTATTTAGACACCCAGGTGCTCCGCTAGGGGTGGACATTTCTAACAATGGCTGGATTGTAATAAGCAAAATTTACAGTAAGATGAGAAGGTGGAAGTATACACTCCTCTCCTTCCATAGCAGAGCGATTGTGATTAATTGATTGATGACTCCCCGCATTTCATTTGTCACGCCTATTTTGAAAATGGCAAATGAAGAGTTCATGAAACCCATCAAATGGTTTCTATTGAAAAATAACACAAAAGACATGTGAAAAATAACACAAAAGACATGACCTCGTGGCAATGGAGAAAGTGGGAGTGGGTGGCGAGACCCAAGGTGGCATTGGGATTGTTGACCCAGTACTACAAGCAGAAGCCATGTGTGCAAAACTTGGTCCCATTAATAGATCAAAGGTAGGACTGGGTGATCATGGCGTGGGATAAGATTGACAAAGTAGAACTCCTCTCAAAAAAAGGCGCTTGGAAGGAGGCTAAAGTGCACATCAAAATTCTAGCTCCCAGTTCGACTTTTCTGAAGTAAAGGGATTGTACGGGGGTGATACTTAGAAAGTGTAGTAAAGAGTAATCATCATTGGAATCGAGAGAAACATTCATATACTCCAAGTGCTCCATATTAAACTAGTCCCCTTGGCTCTCCAAGCTTGGGGGAGGATCTTTGAATTCATTTTGGAGGTAAAGGTTAATAACAAAGGGTTCTCCATCTTGGCACAATTCTAGGACGACGTGAATTGCTAGTAAGGATGTGGACCAGCTAGTGGTACATCATGGCTCTACGTCCACCTTTTTACATGGAATCTACGGAAATGCGCTCTTTGTTGCTACCTTTCTCAAACAAAAAGTCAAGCAAGCGCCCTCCCATGTTCCCCTGCCCTGCTTGCCTATCGCCCTCCCTCCACTGTCCCTTGCAATCCTTTTGTCGATGCCCTCCCAGACCTGCATACGCACAAAACACCCCTCCTAATCCCACATCGCTCTCTCTCTCTCTCTCTCTCTCTCTCTCTCTCTCTCTCTCTCTCTCTCTCTCTCTCTCTCTCTCTCTCTCTCTCTCTCTCTCTCTCGCTCTCTAGACAAGTGCAATAAATGCAGGCAGTGTGAGCGAAGAGCCAGTTTTGTTTTTGTGAAGCATAGCATGGCGATTCTCCAACAGTCAGGGATAGCCGTGGGCAAAGGCAACAACTCAAAGGCACTTTCCTCTATGTTTTTCCTCCCAACACACACAGAGCACACGCGCGCGCGCACACACAAGCACGCATACATTCCAATGATGCTATGAGCCTTGTCCACTAGAAAGAGAGAGAGAGAGAGAGAGAGAGAGAGAGAGAGAGAGAGAGAGAGAGAGAGAGAGACTATCAAAAAGAAGAGAGACAACAAAAAGGGCAGAGAGACACCTGACTTTTCCTTGAAAAAGTATCTTCCAAGATTCCATCAAAACAAATTGATCAGAATCGTTTAGACGTACTAGGAGCATTTGAAGCCTAATTAGAAAACCCTAATGCTTGCTCATTCTCCTGGAGACTAATAGGCTTTCATTTTCTGTTGAGATCAAATTGGGTAGCCAGTTGGTCTACTTCTTTCCAGTTTAGATTGTTTCTATCTCAGAATTGAATTAGTGCCTTAATTCTTTATTGTTGAGTTTCCTATCTATATCTCTCCAAAAGGGTTGTAATGAAATATCTCCCATCATAGTAATTCTTAAAGCAAATGATTGCCTCTCCCCATTCAAATGCCGTAAATACTTAAACACACTTACACACAAGCTCGCCTATTGTGTCGCCGCGCCTAGTTTGAAGTTTGCCCGGATTGGTAATACCCTTGCTCTCTTCTCCTCTATTGACTTATCTACTAACATAATATGGCGGAAGGGGGAGCCCTTTACACATGTCGCAATCTGCGATCTGAAGGTTAAAGTTCAAAACTATAAAAAGCCCCTTTGCACGCGATATAGAGGGAGCGAGGGAGGGAGAGAGAGAGACCGCTGAAGGCGGCCGGCCGTACTAGTGATTTTAAATGGGGGAATTCTCCCCAAGAAACAATGGATTTGGAGCAAAATTGTGGAATGGAAGGTTCATACGTTGTCTGCAAAGTGTTTTCAAAAGAAGATATATAAAAACTAATAATGAGCATATATGTCAAAACAAAAAAAATTAACCCAATTACCAAAAGTGCATTTCAATTTCGTTTTTGAAAGTGCAATGATTTTTGAGGACTTTTTAAGATTGCGATGACTAGGAATATTCCTTTGATAAATGTAGGGTGGATGACAACAAACAAGGCTGAAAAACGTCTCCAAGCGACTTTGACAAGGACCTCTTTTCAACCATTTTGAATTGCCCGCATTGATCAAGATTCAGAAAGGTGCGGCTCTCAACATGTCACCCATGTGCTTTTCAAGAAGAGGCTGTGCACGTTATTGGCCATGCATTTGGTACAAAAGTGCTTGGAACTATCCTCCATAGATTTTGAGCATAAGTACCTAGGATAACAACGCTATATCAATTCCATAATTTCCATGAAGAGAGTGTTCTAATATGGTATATCCATCGCTTTGCCCCCCCCCCCCCTCTTTCTCTTAGTCACAATTGGTTTGTCCCATAGTGAATGTGGTTCGCAATGTTGGAATAGGGCCTCCACAACTTAGGTGGTTCAACTTGCCACCTCGCTTACGAGCAGGGATGCTCAAGGGAATGGGCGTCGGGTAGAAACCTTCTTGCGGTGGAGGCGAGGAATCAATTGTTTGCTCAAAGCTTTGAAACAAGGACCCCTGGCTATGCCGCCCTGCCCGTCCCCTTTAGCTCTTCTTACCTACACCATCAATTCTTGAAATCCATGGTGCCATGGGCTGCCTGTTCGTCATGGTGTTTTGGTGGCACATGTCTTGATAGCTGGCCCTGTTCGAGGCTGCTCGTGTGGTTGGGATTGAGCTTGTGTTGGTCGGCGGTGCATTGCTTGATGGGCCACCCTCTGGAGGCAGTTGCGGTGGTCCTTAGTGATGTTCGCGGTAGCATTTTGCATGCTTCGAGTAGGTCGGAGATACTTGCATGAAGCATGGCGGTAGCCAATGTTTGCTTGCTCTTCTTGTTGTGCTCAAATTTGGGTGTGAAGTCCTGGTCTTGTTCGGGCATTTGGATGGCGTGTCGGCTCCAGAGGTGGGGCGGTTCCTAAGTGGCAATTGGAAGCTACTCCTATGGCAACCCCATTCAGGCTTGTCTCCTTCTTCTATGTTGCTATTTCTAGTTTGTTTTTGGTTTGTACGAATGACTGCCCCCCTGTAAAGCCAGCCTTCATTTGTAGTTGATGGGCCTCTTGACAAGCTTTCTGCATGGGGTTATGGTTGTACTCTATTTTAAATTTAATATATTCTATCACAAAATGTGAGAACAAATATTAAAAAGCAAAAGTTCTCTCTCTCTCTCTCTCTCTCTCTCTCTCTCTCTCTCTCTCTCACACACACACACACACACACACACACACACACACACACACACACACACACAAATGCATAACTTGTCATTAACAATGAGGGACATTTGGAAAATTTAAGAATTGTAAGTGAAATTGTACTAGAATGTAACCCACACATTGTTGTGGCCCAATTCTTTGGTTGGGTTCAGATGAGGTGGAGGCAATTGGCTCACTTCCAAGGTCTTCCAATCTCCTCGTTTCCACATCATGGAGGTAGATTTGCTACCAAACACTGAACAATCAATGGTCTTCCTACACAGAGGTATCCAGGGGTGAAATGTTGCCCAATTTTATGCTATTAAGTAGCAAAAGTTTTTTTTTGGGTAGGTCCAAAAAAGAGCTTCTTTTATTTACCTTAATTGTCTAACATTGATTTGAACAATGGATCAAGCTCAGTAGTACCAAATATTTCACTTCAATACAAGGTTAAGAATAGTAGAGGAAAGGTCAAGGTGAGGATCAAGGATGAAAAGAAGGCACATGTGCATTGTGCAGGGTGCCACAAAGTAGATGTTTTGGGACATCACGAGAGCAACTCGGAGGCTCTGCAACTTGAACAATGGAGAAAACTCATAAGTGCCAAGTGGGACAGTAAGATTTTCTTGCAATCAAAGTTAAAATAATACAAGAAAGGTCAAGTTGATGGTGAAGGATGAAAAGAAGTCCCCTTGCATTGTGCAGTGTAATGGAAATGGTCTATGAACTTTGAGAGTAGCGGAATTGGGAAATTAAAGAAAGCACTTTTGTGAGAATACTTTGTGAGCATAGAGGGTGAACTTATTTGATGGTAGCAACATAAACATAGTACTTAGTTAACTTGGCATGAACAATACTTTTGCAAGAGAGATGTTTAGAGAACATGACAACACTTGAGGACCGGAATTATGTGGAGCCGATCCCCCTCCAAAAGACATTTGTATTATAGTTTCTCCCATCAAGAGAGACTTGGTACAATACAATCTTTGTGTTCCTTGTGAACTAGGTGATGTAATGAATATGGAAAGCTTCATGCATTACGAGCATAACATAGACTTTTCAAAAATCATTAACTATCCCAAGTCTCAGTTCCAAGGCCTCAAACACCTTCGAAGGTGGAGAGAGCTAGCGGGGAATGAGGGTGGGGAAGAGGAAGAAGAAACATTCCATAGGAGAAAGAAGTAGTTCCTCACTTATCATCACTCTTATACATAATGGCATAGTAATGAAGATGGAGAAGATGGCAAGCTTAAGCATCGAAGCATGGCTCTTGGGTGGATTTGCATTCCATAGACAAGAGTGTTGGTGTAGGCTATCAACTTCTCTACTAGCTTGGAGAAAGAGATGGAGCTCTTGCACTTTGCACTTCACACAATGAGAGTGTGCGTTAGTGTGTGTCGGAGAGTATACCCCCAAGCTAGCCCCTTTCTTGCTTTGGTCGACCCCCCCTTGTGGATCATGCTTGAAGCTCATTGGACCCCTTCAGGCCTAGCCAATCACAAGCAGGAGGCATATCAAGCAACAAGGGTAGTCTTGGGACAAGTGTCCCCCTTTCCCCTTTGAGAGAGAGGACTTGATAAATGCAAAAACATTTAATTAAACTAACTAATTTATCATTGGACCCCTTTGGAGGTCAACCAATAGGCTTTAGGCACACCATGAGGGCAACATGAGGAGGAGCTTGACAAGTGTCCTATTTGCTTTCTTTGTACCAAGCTTGTCTTGTGTGATGGTGTGTGTTTTCTCTCTCATCCCCCTAGCTTTAAGGCTCGCCCCCTCTCTTGTAAGGATGGGATTTGACTTTTTGAACACCTTACCCTCAAGCACCTTAGTCAGCAAGCATGACAAAGCACCTCAAGCTTGGGTAGTGTA